>NW_028321881.1:22892500-23592500 GCF_036245765.1 Copidosoma floridanum
TTACCAACAAGCCTTAGAGTCCCATAACTACGTTATCGGGCTGTGGTAAAAGAATATGGTGTCCTCCCTTGTCTGCTCTATAGTAAATTTTCATGTTAACTTCCTGGTATATTCAAGATCTATCTTGGTGTTGTTACTTAGGAAGCTGGCAGCACTGATGTCACTTGATTAGCTTCTAGTGCTAAGCAGCCTGTCTCTTTCATGGCTAGGCAGGATTATGAAGCTCTTTGATGAGTGTCTTTTATCAGAGGCTGTTTTCTTACTTTCGATCTGGATGCCTTTGTGACCTTCCCTAGAATCCATGAATTCAATACTAGTCACTGGGGCTTTCACCAGGTCAGAACTGGTAGCAGATTACCTTGCATAGGTTACTGCCTAGAGTACTAAAATTTTATTAGCGTCACCCATTGTACGTTTATTCAGGAACCTACCTCAGATTTATTTAAGAGGTGATCTCCTCAGCATTTTGGTTCACGGGAGCAGTTTTATTTTGTTCCAGCCACCCACAAATTTAAGCTTTGACTACCGCAGTGGCTCGGCATTATACACCCTTAGAAAGCCTGCCTCTATTCACTACCTAGAGAGCACGCAATCCATAGGCTGACTGCCTTAACCCATTAAAATGTAATAGAAATATTTGTAATAATAAAAATAACAATAATAATAATTATTATTTCTATGGTTATAGTAACTGTTGTTATTATTTTTAATATTATCATTATGCTAAAACCGTTGTCATTTTTAAATTAATAGTTATCATCAAGGAAAATTTCAAAAATTATCACGTCCATTAAATTGCGTCACCTTCCAATTTATTTCGTATAATCATGGAAAAATATCATTTTTATACGTATTATATAGCCTATTATGTTTACTTATAGGTAATTTTAGTAATATATTAAATCCGGAAATGTAGAAGTCAAAAAATTTAATATCATACTTACATGAAGAAAACTCCGAGTATTGTCATAATAAAACTAAAACTATCAAGCTCTCCATAGGTTAATGGAACAAATTTATAAGATACTAAGCCATAAATAAGTGGATTGAAAATAGTCAAGCCATTTTGAATATTTTCGTAAGGCTCACGTATAAGCTGAAATTTATAATACAGTCTCATTATTTATGTATCGTCTTAGATTAATCAATTTTCTAATTTAAGATATTTTGTTAGGACACAATATGGGAAGCCTTGGAAAAGCTAGTGTAATAATAAAATCACTAGTGTTTATTCTTATTTTTTTTTTTGATTTTCTGAACATGTCCTTTTCATTAATTTACATCACAATTTTTTTGTAACTTACAAAAACCATTGCTCCAATTTTTCTTTGGTAAATTTTTAGTGTCCTTGATCTGTGACATTTTAAGCTTAAAATTGAATTGACTACTTTTATTAGGAAAATAAATTGTTTTTGAAGTTTAGTAAGTAAGTACAAAAATAGGGCTATGGTTATTTTTTGGTGATTAAGTTAGAATAGACTTTAATTGCTTAAACATCATGAAAAACTTTATCACATAATACTTATAAGGTAGGACTTAAAATAATCATTTTTACAGAAACTTGAGTCTTATTTGTACTTGCTGGATCTTGTAAACTTAAAATTGCAATACAGAATTTGCCATTGTCCACATGTCTAGATGTAGAATGTTAGGACAAGAGTTTTTACGAGCTACGATTAAAAATATATCTTCTCAATTAAAAAATTGAGTGCTATTGATGAATTTTTAAGAGTGAGACTGTTATACTTTTTGTTTATTTTAGAAAAATATTTTATGGTACAGCGTTTGTTTATATGTTGAAAGTAAATCATTGATAGTTGTAGAATATGGTAAAGTGTATGCCTCACAATTTGGATATTTGACGCTAAAGTCTTAAACCAAAGACGTATAAGATAAGTGAAATTTAAAGTAATAAACCCAAACGTTATGGTCCTGAGTAAGTTTAACATTAACGACCGTTAAAACTAAATGAGATGTATGATTTAGACCTACGAAACTTTAAAAGTCTCTAGGTTACATATCTATAACTTTTTAATTTATTTTATTCTCATATTTTGGAAAGGGGAGGCCGTACATGATGCTTCTTTCATTTGAATAACTATCTAAGATTACGTGATTTACTAGGGGTCAGTATTCAAACAAAAAAAAATAAAGCAACTGATTGTTTTGCATTTACTACGCTAGACTGGTATCCACCATGCAGTGTTCACTTTTACATATCACTTACTGTAAAACAATAAACTAAATCTTATGATCTGCAACTTATTAAAGACCTTATTAAAACCTATCCACCCTCTGTTTAAGCTCAAAGTTGTCTTAAAAGTATCAAAAAATTATTTGCTTAATTGTAAAGATGAACTCACTTTAGCAGCAGGAGAGCGAGACAGAACATATCTATGCAAATAGTGGCCAAGCACTTGATCCGTTCTTTGATCTGGCCCTTCATATTTTATGCCACGTTCTTTTAACTATGTAAGATTTTTTTTACTTAGGTAAGCCTACATTTTTTGTTCATTTACAACTTCTTTATTATTTTTTGTAGTATTTTTTTCATGTTATTTTTTTACTTATGAATAATTGTTTTTCCTGAATGAATTTATTTTCTTTCATTATTGATTACTACAAATTTTTTGGTTCTCATTTCTTATGATAACTAATTTCTTTGTTACTATAAGCTAATTACTTAGGATACAAAAAAGTAAGTATCACTTGGTTAAGTTAAACAGCTCTAATGACTGTGACATATTATACACACTTTATTAAAAGTAAAATTATTCTTAATAACTAACTCACTATATGTATTTATAATTGTTTTGAAGTTTTAATGAACTGTATGTTACTGATATTTGTTTTTTTCGTATCCCGTTTAATGGCTTGACACGATGACTTCAATATCCTAAATTTTAAAAAAACTAGTTCAAAAAAATACAAGCCATATTATTATTTCTTTAACTAATAGACTAATTTCAGACTATAAACATTTCACCTCTGGTAGACAATCTACTTTTTAAATAAACTTAAACATCTTGTCTTGAAGAGAAGTCAAATAAATTGAGATGTTTGAGCATTATTAGAAATCGCAAAGTGAATCCCAGTTGTATCTTCTGAAGATTAAAAATTCTTGATCATAAAATTTTACAGCAGCACATGCGCTACCTTATTTATTCCGAGAAAACAGGGCAGTATCAAAAACGTTAAGAGCATTACTTGCTGCACCAGCAGCAACAGCTCAGGAAGTAATATTTGTGGCAACGGTAACAGTAGCAGTAACTATATCAAAAAATGAAACATAAGAAAGAAAAATAAGCATCAACAGCATTAATAGCTGAAGTAGTAACAGGAGACCTAGACAGTATATTGTAAAAATTATCTATCATAAGGTATCTTTCAGCCATGTCTTGTATCTTATGTCAAGTAACAGATACATCAAAGATAGTTATCAAGCTTTAACTGCTCAATGCAACATTTTTTAAATAGTTTCTGGAAAGCAATAAGGTAACGGTAGCAATTATAGGGCTGGATGCAATAACATGCTTAGCGCTCAAAATAGAATATAAGTTCACAACCTAGGGGGCGATTTTCCAAAGTCTATGAATCGGTGAAAAAAAATACAAGCTATTAAAAAATGACAATACACATCGTTTTTGTATTTACAACTTTAAAAAACAATTCATACTTTTTGAGATAAAAAATAAAAATCTTTTTTTTCAAACTCCTATATTCAATTTTTTTTTTAAATAAATCGCCATATCTCAGTTATTTATGCTCATAACCATTTGAAATTCAGCATGGATCCGTAGAATACCTTAGCACTTCTGATGAAATGATCAAAGTTTAAGAAAATAATTACAATAAATAAATATTTCATAAAAAAAAGGCACTGCACTACATACCTAACTTGCAAACTTCAACGAAAAAAAGTGTGTGGAGAAGTTCCAGCTTGGCAAAACGTTCAGTGACAAAGTTGTTTTTCTAGGTTAAAAGAAGTTTTGTACCTCCCCCCCTTTTGGGAGAGCCACCCCTCGGACAACAGCCCAAGGCTCGAACATCATTCACCCGGAGATGTCATACGCGAATGTGACATCCTCTCAACAACACCAAACAGGAGCTCCTCCCCCGACTCCTCTGCTCAACACACCCCCGACCACTGAGACAATCCTCCACTTAATCATGACCCTGCTGACTCGCCTCGACCAAAGAGTGTCCGGTCTCGAGGGCAACAGAACAGCAGCACGCTAGACAGAGACTTTACGCTACGAAACTGGAACGCAAAAAGCATCACACACAAAACGACTGAACTCACACACATACTCCAGACAAAAGACATTGACATTGCATGCATCACTGAAACACTCCTAGACAACACAAAAACACTCTACGTACCAAACTACATGGTACACAGACGTGACAGACGGGAAAAATCCCATGGCGGAGTGTCTATCCTTGTACGCAAGGGCATCCGCCATCGAGTCATAAGTACGGACGCTGCCAACTGCGAAGCAGTTGGCATTGAAGTACAAACCACCTCATCTGCCTCCATCAGGATCATCTCCCTCTATTCTCCTACAACGGATGATCCAAACCTCCAATGCATAATCCCGCTGTTTGACTCCAATATTTCTACGATAGTTACTGGTGACTTAAACGCCAAGCACAAATCGTGGGGATGCAAATACGAAAATTCTAAGGGTCGTTTCCTCCTCCAACACTTGCGCAACCTCAACATCAACATTGAGGTTCCCAGTGAACTGACTCACTACGCCAGCTCACCAGACCAAGACCCAGACATCTTAGACATATTCCTGACGAAAAACTTGACCATCCCTACGGAACCACGAACATCCCCAGACCTCACTTGCAACCACAAGCCAGTCTACCTAAAGATCCCAAGATCCCTTCTCACCATCCCTGTCACCACCAGCCGCATAGACTGGGTCTACCTTGCGTATAACCTCGAATACTCCCCATTTAAATGTCGTCCCATCAGGTCCCAAATGGAACTCGACATAGCAGTAGACGAATTCACTGACGATCTCAACAAATGCACACACGAAGCCACCACAACAACCACAGCTCCCCAACACACACGTAAACTCCCTCGCGACCTCTTGCGTCTCATCAAGGAGAAGAAAAGAGTCCAGAAACTCTGGCAAAAAAGAAGAACCCCCAAACTTAAAGTCCATCTCAACTCCCCTGAAAGGGAAGTCAAATCCAAAGTCTTCGAATTCCGAAACAAGGAATTTAACAAATTCATAGCCGAGGCAGAGTTCCACCCAAGAAATGCTTGGAAGGTCGTTAAAAAACTTCGTAACAAACGGCCTTCCCTCCCCCTTCCCTTTCAACAAGGGAAAAAATTCTACTCGCTAGATTCGGACAAAGCAGAGATCTTTGCAGATTCGCTGCAAAATCAATGCTCCCCCAACCTTAGCACTGAAGAACTAGCGCAGTAACCCGCGAGGATCACCCACACGGTGCAGAAACAGATCCTTGACAATCCCGATGTCGAACACTGCACATCCTTCGAAATCAGAGGCATCATCCGATTCCTAAAAACTCGAAAAGCCCTGGCAGTGACGGTATCTCCAATAGCGTCCTGAAAATCCTCCCTCAAAAATTCATCACGGCAATTTGCAACATCACCAACGCCGTGATGCGCCTTTATTATTTTCCAATTGCGTAGAAGGTGGCTACAGTCATCTGCCTCCCGAAGCCAGGAAAACCCCTCAGCAACTCTGCGAGCCACAGACCCATTAGCCTACTCTCATCGCCCAGTAAAATCACTGAAAGCGTAATTCTCACCCACCTAAATAAGCACGCCACGGAAAATAACATCCTTCCAGACGTGCAGTACAGTTTTAGAGCCAGACATTCGGCAGTTCACCAGCTTCTGAGAGTCACCGAAGACCTCTCCGATAGCCTCATTCACAAAAACTTCACTGCGATAGCTTTTCTAGATGTACAGCAGGCCTTCGACAGAGTTTGGCGCAAGGGCCTCCTGTACAAGCTTATACAGTTAGGTTTTCCACACTACCTCATTGGCACCGTCAAATCTTACCTCTCGGACAGATTTATCCGCGTTAAAGTAGGCGACTCCCTCTCCGACCCCCGTCCAATAACCTCCAGAGTCCCCCAAGGCTCCAAACTTTCACCCACCCTTTTCAACATATCTTGCCACGACCTGCCCCAGCGCGAAAACATCAACACGTACGTCTATGCAGACGACGTCGTGGTCAGTTGCACGTCAAAACTACACTCTCGGTGCACCACCTTTCTAAACGAGCACATCGTCACCCTCCATAACTGGTGTAGTCTTTGGAAACCGGTCGTAAACGAGGCAAAGACTATAGCCATGCTCGTCTCCTGGAAATATCCAAGGAAGAAACTGCAGAAGATAAAGGTCAACGGAGTAGAAATCGACTGGAGCTACTCCGCCAAGTACCTTGGCGTAACGCTAGACCGTCGACTTACGTACGTTCGGCACATCAACAGCACCCGCGGAAAGGCATATTAAGCCTTCGTGCAACTAAAGGCCTTCTTCAACAACAAAGCCGTCTCCCAGAAGACCAAGCTGCGCACCTTCAACGCCATCATTAAGAGCGTTAGCACCTACGCGATACCAACGTGGGATGCTGCAAAGGGAAACCGACTACAGGGCATCCAGGGTCCTTTCATGAAGATTCTGAGGTCGGTCCTGGGTATTCCGCGGTACATCAGGAATACCCAGATTATCAAGAAGTTTAACATCGTCCCTCCAATACAAGCAGCCCCCGTCCTTGCGTCTTAAATCCGCGCCTCCATTATGGACCACACTAGCCCCACCATCGCTGCACTCGCGAACCTCCAACCCGGTCGCTTCGACCTTATAAGACGTCCCTGCGCTCTAGCACAGAACCCCGAGGACCCTCAATATACTCTAGGTCTTCAATCTCCCCTGCTTCCATCGGATGCATTATCTCCATCTTCATGATCTCGACGAAACAAACGCGACTTCAATTCATGCGCTCCCTTCAGGAGCATCCTTCTATCCGCCGTATCTTCTACGGCCTCAACTCTATACAACACTTACACTAATCACAAGTACGCTTCCAAATACACAAGACCCAGCGGACTCACACATCTACACTCACACACACACAATAACACAAAATTTAAGCTTTTTTAACTCTATTCCAGCGCAAGCCAAGATTCGAGCTTCGCCCAGATGCGTAAGTGCCCCCTCCTCTCATCTCTTCGAGAGCGAGTTGGCCTCCAAAATTTTCTGTTATTTTCCTTCTTTTTTTTCCTCTTATGTCCTTTTGTCTTCTAGGGGAGTGGTCCTCACGGACCTGTCCCATGCGGGGAGCTTAGTTTTTAGTCGGTAGGCACACCGGGTGAATCCGACACTACCACCGGATTAGCTGGGGTGTCTATGAAGATTTTTCCCTCCCCGCTCCATCAAACAAAAAAAAAAAAAAAAAAAAAAAAAGAAGTTTTATACAAATTTTTAGATCAATTTGTTCAGAATTAGTCGAGATACAGTCATTCTAGTATAGACGCAATATGTAAACAATGCCAACGCTGCACCACCCCAGCTGCCACGCACCCTAACCTAATATTGAATACACGTTCAATGTACCACTCAGCTTTCTCAGTTTCTTAAAAAAAGTCTATTAAAGTAATATGCAAAGTTATTACATCAAACATGGAAAGTAACAATCCACCAAGAGGTTGAAAGAGAACAAGAAATGAGGATGAATGGCAGAGACACGAGGCTAAAAAGAGTTGAAACGGGGTAATTATTTTATTACTGAGCCACGTTGATGAGAAATGAAACTCTATGTTTTCTGAGAAAATTTGAATGTTTTTTGTGAGAAGTTTGTTTTCAATTATTTTGGAAAAATTTTTTTCAACAGAATTGTTACTTTAATTAAACGTTGTTAACAACCTTAACTTAAACCTCACTCTTTAATTACTATTTTTCAATGTATACATAAATAATTAAATATTTTATTGCTCGTATCTCTTATTACTTTCCATCGGTATTAGAATATAATTATGTCAAAGACTGAAGAAATTGTACCTAACAAAGAGTTTATCAAAGTTGAAGCTTTTTCAAAGAAAAAATGATTTAACTACTCTAATAATAGATGTAATATTGTTTTTTATTATACAAGTTTTTAAATATTTATATGTCAAATGTATTATTATTTAATACACAGTTTTTAGTTGTTATAAGAACGAACACTTATATATGAGTTATTGTATATGTTTGTGAACGATTTGGTAATAAATTACTTAACTGATAAAACTATTTTTAATCCCCAGTTTAATTTAAAATAGCTCTTTCGTCGAAATGTAGGAAAGTTTATAAGGTTTTCTCACGAAATATATATACACACACACACTCACACACACACACACATATTTATATGAAAGTATTTAATGCATTATGTCAATAAACATTATAGTATGGTTTCAACATTATAGTTATTCTCATCAGTGCATATTAGTTTACAATAATGTGTACACGGAATGACAGAGTTCATTGAAAATCCCCTACTACACTGAGTTATGAGTTTTTCACAGCTTGTTACTGTATGTTTACGTACCACGTCTGTCTAAGACCTACTCTCAAAAATGTTAGCCATGTAAAATCTCCTTTTACTGTTAGGTAAGTTTATATGAATATCTACTGTACTAGGTACACGGTATCATCTAATGTAAATAAATGAGTAATTAAATAATTTTACTCACATGGAAAAATATTAGTGAGATGTTGTAACTTTCAACTCACTACAATATTTTTAACAAAGTCATCCATGATCCACTTTAAGGTTACTTTTGATATTTATAGTGACAGCATAAACAATTTATCACTGCACCAGTATCTTAATTAACTGTCACTTATTTTTTTAACGCTGGTACATACATTTATTATGATAAAAATAATGTTACAATGGATATGGATAATTTTTAATCATAATTTTTAATATATCTGCAGGTATATTAAAAATGCATACCACAAGAAAAAATATACTGCTATGCCCACTATAGTACGTTGTAAACACCTATTGGATACATCTATTTCTCATAGCTACTGTTGGTAAGGGAGAAAATCGTACCACCGTCACTAAATACTTGTACTGATATCTTAAATCGTATATACTCGGTACAAAATTGAAGACCACTTAAGGTGATACTAAAAATTCTTGTGTTAGTGAGCAATAAACAAAACTTTGGCTTAGTATTTCTTACGATCAAATATTGTAGTAGGGGATTTTCAATGAACTCGGTCTTTCCGTGTGCGCAGTATTATCTAAGGGTGCAAGACAGCTGGGGCAGTGCAGCGCTGGCATTGTTTACATGTTGTGTCTTAACTAAAATGATTTTATCTTGACTAATTATGAACGGATTATTCTGAAAATTTGTACAAAACTTCTTCCAACCTAGAGAAACAACTTTGTCGCTGAACGTTTTGCCAAGCTAGAACTTCTCCACACACTTTTTTTCGTTGAAGTTTGCAAGTTAGGTATGTAGTGCACTGCCTATTTTTTATGAAATATTTATTTATTGTAATTATTTTTCCAAACTTTGATCATTTTATCAGAAGCGCTAAGGTATTCTACGGATCCATGCCGAATTTCAAATGGTTATGAGCATAAATAACTGAGATACGGCGATTTATTTAAAAAAAAAATTGAATGTAGGTGTTTGAAAAAAAAGGTTTTTATTTTTTATTTCAAAAAGTATGACTTGTTTTTAAAAGTTGTAAATACAAAAAAGATGTGGATTGTCATTTTTTAATAGCTTGTATTTTTTTTCACCGATTCATAGACTTTGGAAAATCTTCCCCTAGTTCGTAAACGTATATTCCGTTTCGAGTGCTAAGCATATTATTGCATCTGGCCCTTTAATTATAGAAAAAAGTATGCAAATATGTTGTTATAAGAACGAACCATATAAGAAAAATTTTTTTTAGAAAGTAACTTAGAAATGAGAAGCGATCAAAAAAGTTTTCAACTACACTAAAATAAGATTGACATGCTCTGTCAGGACTACACGATGTAACGCAAGATTTTTGGCTAGTCAAGTAAAAAAACATATAACGTGTTACTATTATTAACAAAACTATTTCTGTATGAGTGGTGTTAGAATAGCTCATATAAATTATAAACTTAAATATATACTCCCTATTGCCAGTGAGGGAATTTGAACCTGCTACAGAAGTTTCTTGGTCAAGTGCCTTTCTAACTTGGCCAGAGTGGATTCGACATTCAGGAAAAAATTAACTTCCTTATGATATATATTTTCATCTGATACGAATGGCTATTTCCTTATTCTATGCATAACACTCACCACCTTGTATATGCTTTGAACAAAAATTTTATACTTTGTAGAGCTCGTAATAATTGGCTTATAAACATTTAATCATTTCTTATGAAATATTTTTTTATGTCCGTTAATATTTTGTAACGAGGCAAAATGGCCTCTATATTCCAAAATGCTCTCGCTGATGCAACGTGTATACAAAGAGCATTAATTTGGCGCTTATCCGAACTGTTTGTTTTTCGGGAGCTGTATACATGCTGAGAGGAAGGGACGAGGACGCCAACGGACAAACAGTTGAGATGCAGAGACACAGAAACGCCAGCAGAAAAGGACAAGGAAAGTGCGAACGCGACTACCGAGACACAGCAGCTGCTATGTATGAGAGTGACTGCGAGAGGAGATACGTGGCAGTGGCAGTGGTGGCAGCCTTTGCTTGAGCAAGAGATCGTAAGTGAGTTGGGAGTGGAGCCTCGAACTGCACCCTTAAGCGCGAGCAGCGAGAGCTTCGGTGACTTGACGGTTACGCCTACGATAGTCTGAATGGATATGGTGCTCTGATTAGAGAGCTTAGTGAAATAGTCCTAGCATATAAAACTTTTAATAGAAAATGTCGTCAGTGCGACTCTTATGAAAAAATAAATGTTCTTATAGAACATGATTGTCACTTAAACTTTTATGGTAGCGCTAAGGGTATGGCAGCCGAAGGTGCGCGTAAGCTGCTAACTGAAAACGAGCTTTTTTAAAATGCTCATGTTGAAATAGGCGTATTTATTGCCAACAATGATAGTTGCAGTATTAGTGCAATATAAAGTAAATCTAGTCACTTGGTTATTAAGCAATCAGACATGAATCATTCCAAAAAAGGAGTTAGCAATGCTCTTTGCAACATCAATTGCAAAGTCAACAAAGATCTAGATCGTGAATTACAGCATGACACAATAAAAACTTTAAAAAAATATTTTAGTTACGCTGTTTCACAAAATGTTGGTGATCTGGACCGAATGATGGCTGCCATTAAAAATTTACCTTATCATGCATTTGATAGGCACGATAGCTGTGGATCCTGGTGTACAGCTAGAGAAGGGAAAGAGAATTATGTTGGGTTACAACTGAAGAATGCTGTATTATTCAAGGAACAATTTTATTTGATAAGCTTGCCGCAAACGCCAAAAAGTTTTTAATGGCAGCATCTTCACAGGCAAATGAGAGCCTTAACAATTCGATGTACAGTAAGGCTCCAAAGAGATTATGTTACAGCACAAGTCAGTCATGTGATTTTCGATTTGCTTGTACAGTCGTACAAAAAAATTTTGGAGAGGCTTATGTCAATCGTATTCTTTATGCTCTACGTATTGAAAAGACAGATCGACTCACAAGGCGTATTCAACGCTGTGACAAAGAAGTTTCAAAACGCAAGATCAGAGAGGAACGTGTCGATGTAAAAAGAAGGCGTTTTCAGCTCTCTCAGGCGAGCTCTCAATTAAAACATCGAAAAGAAAAAAGAGAAGGGGTTTCATATAGCAGTCATAGGTCTCTTTTTGACGTGCAAGAATCTTCGAGTGCCCAAAGTTTCGATGCTGATGAAAGCATCTCTGAAACACTCCATAGTGAAGGATTAAATCAGCTACGTAATACGAACAGTTTTGAGACAGATCGAGAAGCTGTAGTATTTTTCGACCTGGAAACAGGAGGGTTTGACACGTTCAAAGATAAAATTTTACGAATTTCCCTAATTTTACAAATGTGATGAAAAATCGTTTACCTCTTACACAACACCAACGCGACCAATCAATCCAAAATCTTCAGAAATTCATAACTTGACTCGAATAAACAAGAACCTTTATAAAAACGGTCAGCAAGTTAAGACAAACAGTGAATCGGTCATTGCACATAATGTTTTGCAATTTTTAAAGAAAATCGAAAAAAAATGTATTTTAGTTGCTCATAAATGTGACTTTGATTTCAGGCGTTTCGTTAATTTAGTAAAAAATTGTGATTTACTCAGTGATTTTCAAGATGTCATTGTTGGCTTTACGGATACTTTAACTTTGTTTACAAAACAAATTGTTGATGTAGAAAATCATAAGTTGACTACTTTATCATCCTCCAAATAACAAATTTGTTGTTAGGATGCTCCCGATTCAAAGTTTGATGTGGAAATTGTAGAAAAACTAGCTTAAAAATTCTTAAGAATAGAAGATTTAATGGCAATTAATGCAACTTTCGCTGATGTGTGTCAATAAATTGATAAAAAGGAGCGCAGTAAAAGTAATAAGGATACATTTTTACCTTTAACAGATGTACTTTCAAAAGAAATGATGTAAAGATTGGCCAAGTCAAATTTCAGTTATCAAAATTTAATCGATGCTTATAAAAATGGCCCAGAATGTGCGACTCACCTTTTAGAAGGCAGAATAAATGGATCAGCAACAATTATTAAAAAAAGACTGAGTCTCGATGATATTCTCAATCACTTACTGTCAGTCACAAAAGTATAAAATTAGATTATTACTGAAGTTATATCATTACATGCGTTATTTTGAATGTGATATTAGAGTTGTATAAACATGTTGAGAAATAAAAGTGTTTTTCGCATTGGCACTGATGCAAGTAATGTTATGTAAAATTTATAAATAGAGAAGCAGAAATTTTTATAAAAATTCAATACCTTAATTTATACATATTACACCATACCCCCGTGATAAACACATTTGTATTTGTCAATTAATAATTTTTTATATTGTTTAACACCTTCTATAATAACTTCTGTGGATTCAGTATCGCACATGAGGTACATTTAAATGTGACGCCAATGTTCCACTCTCTCCTTCGTTTTCTCTAAGATACGGTGTTGCCACGTTAACCTTCAAACATCCTTTTTCGTTTCTATTTTAATTGATATTTTAAGAAAAAGCATTATAACATGGCTCCAAACTTTGAGGGTGGAATCATAAAATATTTTTTTTAATATTAACAAAATATTTCTCACTTGTGTTATTTCTAACAGGTTTTATAAGGTTATTTCGATTACTGTCCCATAAGAACAGTGTTAAACTGCTTATATTAGATCGCATATTTCTCTTTTTTTAGTATTATAAGCTATGCCCAAAAAACGTGTGCAAGTTCAGAATGGTTTACTCTATTATACTGTCAAGTTTCGTCCAGTTCTGTAATCATTTTCATAAACAGGGCAACGTCCTTAATAAACTTGCTATGTTACACAACTTCACCACTTGCGTTTCTTACGAATATTTAACGTTCGATTTTTCATAACTAAATATGCAGACATACGTAAGAAAAGAAGACAAGCCGGTGATCTCTAATTTTGTTCGTAAAAACAATTTGAAAACTTTGAGTATGACAATAAAACCGAAGTTTCTGACGTTTTCTAAAAAGTGTTATGATTACTGTTATGGTTCACATAAAAAATACCTCTAAAATTGTTAAATGATTGTTACGTATGTATTAATATTGAAGAGTTCTATGAGAAAAAACTTCACACTGTTATATTTCAGCATGCTTTTAACTAACGAAATGCAACAAAATAATTAGATCATACCAAAGATTAGAAAGCATTACTTGTTGACAATATTTTTGCTGTAAGAAAAAAACTATTGTGTTTTTAGAAGTCTAGAGCTAAATAGACTTAACTTGATTATCGAGTAAAAATATTTTTTTTGTTTTGCAATTTAAATTGCATTGATAAAAATGTAAGGTAAACTGAATATAATACTTTCTTACGATATTCTATAATTGGTTTTTTAGACATAAATCACCTGAAAAAAATTATTATTAAATTCATAAAAAATAGAGGACATTAAATTAAACTATGCAAAACAACGTTGAATGATGTAACTATATTTGTAATTCAACGCTTTTCACAGTCTTTTATAATAGTTACGAAAATTTTTTTAAATTTTGTGTTTTAATCAGATGGTTGTAAAAAAATCATAATTCTTAAATCAACTTATGTAATGAAAATTTATCGAATTTACCTGATTACTTGGTAAAAAAAAAAAAAATTTGTTTTGCTGTAAGTATTTGATACCCACATTATTGTATTGAAGAGAAAAAAATTAATCCACGACTTTGTTGTAGTAATAAAATACATTGTAACACTTTTGATCATAAACTTTTTTTCTTTGGATTAAAATTATTTGTGAAGTTTTAGTAATATCCTTGATAGGTCATAGTTGTAAGATCAATCACTAGATATAATACTGACAAACTTATAAACAGACATGAAATAACATTAAACAGACGTTAATAAGTTATTAATCAAGCGTTAGTTAGAGTACCAAAGAGGAAAATATAATACACGAAATGAGGACCTAAACACTCGTTTCAGATTCCTGACAGTCAAATCCACTCGGACCAAATAAGAACCACTCAACTAGGGATGTTCTGGACCAGGTTTGAATCCTTTCACTGGAGATAAGAAACGTAATTTTTTTTTTCCTATTTTTATAAACAATGAGGGCAAAGAGCTCAGTCAGCTAGGTGGTGACTTGGCATGTGTTAGACCATAGGTCTATTCTTGGCCAACATGATATTTATAAGCAAGTAACTCTATGAACTTTTCAACGTTTTCTTTCACTGTGTAATGTTTCTCATGATGGGGATGGGAGTGTAATAAGAGTAGTTTATTATTTATTCACTCTGACAGTAGATGGTCCATAAGCTCCTTATTATTTGTCTCCAGCATTGGCTGTATTCATAGTAGTAGTGTTAACTAAATAAAAACCATACGCATCTAGAGCCCCCAATATTTGATAAGGTTCCTGGAGCAAACTTTTTATTCTCTTCACTTAGTCAGGCTTACCCAAACAGCATGAGAGCACTAAGGTACCCAAGGTACAGTAGGATACCCTCTGATGTATACTAAAAGACATTGTTCTACCTTGGTTTTCCCTACTACGTCCCGCCAATCTTAGGTAGTGCTAATATTTTTGGTGTACTATACGCAAAAAATTAATAGTTGCGTATTTACCTTGGCTTACTTTCGCAACACCAGAGTCATCCCCATTCTCTGCTAAACAGCCCACCAATCTTGAAAGATTTTTTTAAATATTGTTACACTACATACACAGTCTAACAGTCAAGTGGAATCGTTTAAACTGCAGCATTTACGTACTTTCTTATTTTGATTGTTCTATAGATATGTTACTGTTGTTACATGCTTACAGTTTTGTAAATGGCCACATTTATTATAAAAAAAGTTGACCAGCCTTGATATCATAGCTCTTTTTAAACTGTTTAATGAGAGGTATGCATGGGGAAGCTAAAGAAACTTTTATTTCATTAGAGAAACAAAGATCTGTTATTTGTCGAAAAAAACTGAATTAACATCGTTATCGCTATGTTGTTAGTGCCATTTATAATGAGATTACAATACTTTTAGGGCACATAACTAAATGAATTATATGTACTGTATACGTTGAAGAATCACATGTATACTATTACAAATTTATTTGTGTGTACTTCAAAAGCTGTAGCAGTGAATAATTCATTATTCCTCTTATAATTCTATGACATTTCTCAGTTGTACACCAAAAAAGTCATCTGGCAATTTGTTTCACATTGGATTTCAAACTAATTATTATAATGCTCCTAATCATTTATAGGACGATGATGTGTCCAAAGTCAAAAAAAGCCTACCTGTTTTGAATTCAAGTCAATTTTAGTTGCATTTATATACTAAGCTATACACTTTTTAATTCTCATTACTAACTATTACAGTCTCAGAATAGGGTCTTAATTTCAGTTATATGTTCTGTGAACATTACTAAGCAACTCTTTAGAAACTTTCTCCAAAGTAAAACGCAATGTTTCTCTTTTCTTAAGTTCTTTTGTTATTTTTCATATTACTCTTTTTTAACTTTAAAATTAACTTTAAAAATATGTACGTTTATTTTTTTAAATATGTACATACTTCTAGTTGTACCGCTGGTTTTCGACATTTTTTTATATGAGTCTGTCTACAGCGCTTACAGCAAAAGCAATTTATTGTACATATTTGCCGTAACATGTAAAGAGGAATAAAACTCAATGCCTCTCGTATACAGCCACACTTCTAAATCTCTTAAATAGTCTGTATGTAAATAGTTTATTACTTTCTTATTTTAATTTATATTCGGGTCCGTTGTTGCTGCTACTTTCTGTACTCTTAGGTGCACAAAGAGCAACTATTGACATGCTGTAACTAAGCTATCAAAGATCAACCATGTCACTTCCACAATACAGTCAGTACAGTCAATACCAAACAGAACCAAAATAATATGTCAGAATGAGAACCAACAGAAAAAAGCATCTGTAAAAAACAAGATGTTCTTTTAAAAAAAAAAATCTAGTTTAATGCAGCAAGTAATACAAAACAAAGAAATATAAGTCAAAATACGGAAAATTATTCTGATGAGATTGTGGATATAAGACTTATTGAAAGTTTGCTGCCTTTTATAAAATAATTTTCTAAAAACAATAAGCTAATTAAAAAAAAAAGCGTCTACCTTTGCGGCTCCGCCTATATAAGCGCTGGCTTGTGGTTGTAATTGATTGTCAGTCGACAGCACGACAGGTGACGAGTAAGTCAACCAAACTTACGAATTCTCGCGTATCTGCGGTAACAATTTACAATAAATTTATTTTATTTTTGTGTTTGAGCCTTCCAGATCACTCATTGTGTGTTTTTAATTTTAATTTTGTAGCCTGATGAGGCTGACGCATATTGTCAGCGAAACGTTGCGCATCAATAAATCAACGCAGAAAATTTAAATACACTTTACTTGTATTTATTTATTTTCTTACATTTCGCCCCCAACGGATCACTGATCACTTTGAATTTCCAAATTCACCGGAGGGCACCGATATATACTAGCAAATCATTAACATGAGTCTTGGATCAGAGGAAGACTCGGACACCATCCCACACTTCTACCAAAACATCACGGGGAGATTTGGGGCTCATACCTCCAATGCTTTAAAACGCTGGAAGGACCTGCACATACAACTATCAACCAGTATGGCACAACGAAGATTTTTACTCAAATGCAGGTACGCGAGGGTACTTCCTAACCACATAAAAGACCTCTACAATAAGTGTTCAAGTGTCAATTTCCGTTGCAAACCGATACATGCTGATTTCAACAAAAGTACCTTACATTTCTGTCGAAAACTTCTGAACTTCGAAATAAGCGACATTAACACACATATTAGATTTTTGCAAAACTCAATTTCCCGTTTAAAAGATCACATCGCGTCTTTAAAATTAGACTCCAATATTCGTGAACGACATTATAAATTTGTCAACATCAAACAAAACACCATCTACAGAAGATCTAATCATACGTTACATAAAAAATTTAAAAAAATCTTACCGGAAACAAACACCACAACCAGTAATAATAATTCAATACACAATTTAACGAATATAGCCATTCCTAAAGATGTCGCCGAAATTGCATCTCTTGGACCGAATTTCAATCTCCCATCATCTTTTCGTGAACGCGATTTTTTATGTATTATCAAAAACCTAGAAGTTGGTCTCTCACACCTCGATACGAACGATCGAGTAAAGACCGAAATCCGTGACAAATTATCTCAATATTTAGTTAATGCTTGTAAACAAAAGCCAGCTATTTCTAGAAAGGACCGCCAATATGCAAAAAATTTAAAATCAACAAAAAATTTTCTAAACAAAAATCCCGATATATTTTTCACCTCTGCTGACAAAGGCAACGTTACGGTTTGTCTCAAAAAAAGTGACTATACGGAAAGAATGCATAATTTACTGTCTGATAAATCGACGTATAAAATTATTTCGAAAAACCCATTAAACTCTCTACAAAAGAGAACCTCTAACATTTTAAAGAATCTCAACTCTAACGGCTTCCTTTCTAGAACATACCATCCCAACGCTTTGTCGCTCACAGATACAACTCTAGCTAAATGTTATGGTTTGCCGAAAATTCACAAGGTCGATGCCCCTTTACGTCCTATCGTCTCTCTTATCAATAGCCCTACATATTTTCTAGCAAAAGTAATTTACGATGAACTCAAGAAGTCAGTCAACGTTCCAATATCACACATTAATAATAGCTTTGAATTGAAAAACAAACTAAAAAATATAAAACCCACTACTAATTATAGACTAATGTCTTTAGATGTCAGCTCCCTATTTACTAATATTCCTCTAGAGTTGGTACTACGGAGCATCGATCGACGTATTGTGACCATAATGAATAAATGTCGAATCCCGGTTGATGAAATTCGACAATGTACAGAATTTTTGTTCAATAATACTTTTTTTACTTTTGATAACATTTTTTATCAACAAATTTTCGGCACGCCAATGGGTTCTCCTATTTCACCTTTGTTTGCTGACCTTGTAATGGACGACCTGGAAAATGATTGTCTCTCCATTTTAAAAAATACCTATAATATTATTCCATCTTTTTATTTTCGTTACGTGGACGATGTATTGCTTTTTATTAATGTCGACCATATTGACCAAATCTTAAATATTTTTAATTCATATCATCCCAAACTACAATTTACATATGAAATGGAGATTGACAAGAAACTCAACTTTTTAGACTTGACGATAATAAGAAATTCTAATAATTTTAATTTTGACTGGTTTGAAAAACCTACTTCTTCCGGACGAATCTTAAATTATTTTTCTGGTCATCCAGTTAGCTATAAGAGAAATATTGTTTTTAATTTGGTTGATAGGGCGATCTTACTTGCCAGTACACGTTTTCACGGTGTGAATATTGCTAGGGTGAAAAACCTGTTGATAAAAAACAATTACCCTTTTAACTTTATTAATAAAAACATAAAGGTCAGATTAAAAAGACACAAATATAGTAATCATAACAGAAGCACTACAAACACCTACCCTCTCTGCAAAATTGGCATACCATATATTGACAATAATTTTGAAAAAATTTCAACCATGTTAAAACCCTACAATATTCACACTTACCCTCTTATTAACAATAAACTGCAGCATATCGTCCGCTTGGGAAAAGATACAACGAATAAACATAAACAGACAAATGTAGTATATAAGTTTTATTGTAAAAATTGTCCCGCGTCATATGTGGGTGAAACAAAGCGAGCGGCGGAGGTCCGCATCAGTGAACATATGAAAAGTAAAAACTCCGATTCCGTTGTTTGTGCACACCAAATCAATTTTGACCATGAATTCGATTGGGATAACTTTAAAATCCTTGACAAAGAATCCAATTATAAAAAAAGAATTATTTCTGAAATGCTTTATATAAAACTCGATAAACACAACATCAATAGAAAGGAGGATGTGCTTTCCTTTAATAGAGCATACCTTCCTTTACTACGAAAGTTTAAATGTCCCGATCGAGTTCATCGCCCTTTACCGTCTACCTTTGCGGCTCCGCCTATATAAGCGCTGGCTTGTGGTTGTAATTGATTGTCAGTCGACAGCACGACAGGTGACGAGTAAGTCAACCAAACTTACGAATTCTCGCGTATCTGCGGTAACAATTTACAATAAATTTATTGTATTTTTGTGTTTGAGCCTTCCAGATCACTCATTGTGTGTTTTTAATTTTAATTTTGTAGCCTGATGAGGCTGACGCATATTGTCAGCGAAACGTTGCGCATCAATAAATCAACGCAGAAAATTTAAATACACTTTACTTGTATTTATTTATTTTCTTACATTTCGCCCCCAACGGATCACTGATCACTTTGAATTTCTAAAAAAAAAAGCGTTTAAATTTGTAACTATATTAATAAATCACGTCATAGCGAATACATTTGATGATGAGAAAGATAAGACCACTAAATGTATTATAACTATTTGAATAAATAATTATTTATATTTTGTTAAATACTTAAAATTACTTGTGGTAAAGCTACACAAACTTCTGATATTGCTACAAAAGTTTCTGGTGAAATAATCCCAAAGACATTGAATTCATCAGCGAAAAATAAAAATGTCTATGATGTTAGTAAGCCAGATGACTATCAAGAATAACTTATCAAAGTTGTTAATTTTCTGTTGAAAGCATTATATTTTTTTGTTAACTATTCAAAGTATTTTAGTATTAATAAATGCAAAATGACAGAGCACCGTGATGTTTGCTCCCTGGTAAGAGTTTTTGGTGCTGATACAATGCCGTTTCGGAGTGGGTTGTTCCGTGCAATTTTTCTTCAAAGTGACTGCAGGATTTTTTCCTAGCTCCACACGTCTTTGGGTATAGGTGAATGTGGAACAGTTTTAAGCTGTAGGTAGGGATTTAATGACATGCATCAGGTACGAAATTACTGACCTTACTAGCAAGGAGTTGTCTTTTAAACATTGGACTCCTCCAGAGAGATTAATTAGCTCAGATCCGATGCATCGGTACATACCACTGGCTGAATTATGTTTTAAGATATGGAGTATTCTCAGAAGAAAGATTACACGGTGGTGGAATCGACCCAATATACTATTGGTGCAGGAAGTACCAGCTTAACTGGCAAGGTATGTTATTGGAAATAGTCCCACTGTGCCCGTGGTATAATAGGTATAATATCAAATAATTGGTTAAATGGGCATGATGATAAACACTTACACATAGCTGGTGAGTTAGTGATTCCGATTACTAGGCCATTAGGCCGTCACAATAAACTGATAAAAAAAACAAAGTGACTAACAAGGAAATTTATTCAAGACTGCAAAAACGGAGAGTATGAATAATTAACAACTTAATGTTAAAAAAATTAGGAAGAAAAGAATTTATCAGGATGAAAAAAAAGTTTCTGAGCTTAAGAAAAGCTATACAGCGTATTATACACTTGTATACCAATAGTAGTCAAGGTATAAATTGATGTCTCATCGTATTTGGCATAAATATCCAATTATAGAGTTTAAATTTCTTGAGAAACGGGCATGTAATTGTATAAGGCTGCCTTATCACAACCATTTTACTCGCTATATGATGGGAATGACTTCCGTTTTATCAAAGAAAAAAAATTAAAATTTGAGCATTAAGCCTACATAATCCTAATCAATACTTTTTTTACTTACACGGAGGTTAGTTTGTAAGATTTTATCATGATTATCATTTGGATATTCTACCCAATATGAGGTATGGCTAAGTTCTGCAAACCGCACCTTCATCAGGAATTGTTATGACTAATGAATCAAGCAGCCTGAGCACTACCATGAATTTTTATCAGCAATAATTTACAAGTACTGCTAACAACTATAAGACAAGTATCTAAAGAGAAAGGCATGTTAGTAAATCTTGTTCTCAGACGATGTCAACGTTGTTAAAACAATTATAGCTCCAAGACAATATAGAAGCAGTAGAAACCAGTTATCAACAATAAAATTGTATTATAAATTCTTAACCCACTGTGAAAGGCACTGCTGCTAGAAATAATATATTTCAGATAGATTGCTCAGTAAATAGAGAGCAAACACAAAGTATCCAATAAATGTAAGAGCTCAAATTGTGCATCTAAATCTTAACTATTCAAAACAAATTGTTGAGGGGACTCAGTGTGGAGAAGCAAAGAATCAAAAACTGAAATTAAGGAATATTGATTACGATTTTTATGGTCCATTTTGTCTTTATAATTCAGAAAATATACGTATTTGTAATGGTATATATGAATTATGTAAGAAAAAGATATTGGTTTCTGGATCATACATAACATAAAATAATTTTGAATATTCAATCTTCTACATATTGCAGATTACTTAACAGTGAATCATCGACCCATGACGAGTCAAAAACTAAAAAAAATATTGTTATTCACACAGTTTAGAAGAAAACCTAAAAACTAATTGACTAATAGTTTACCGAATGGCAAATACAAATAAATAAACTTTCTGTTGTATCTAGAAACTAACTTGCTTAATTATTTGCTGTTTACTTAACTCAATTAAAAAATATATTTTGTCACAAGGGTACTAAATTTTTTCCTGTCACTCACTAGCTGAAAGTGAGTTATCATGGTTTTGTAATGTAACTAGACTGATTTTTGAAAGCTTAATAAATACATTAAAAATGTAAAGGAGCTCGTACAATTGCGTTTTTAAAACTTTTATAATATAATTGAATGTTATTTTTGTTGCATCTAATCAAGATTTTTGCTCTTTAAGTTTCTGTTCAAAGTTATAACTTTATTCTGCTAAAGTGTAAGATTTAGTAACTTAAGTCTAGGAAAATGGAATAGCTAACTTATTTTTTTGACGTCAGATGGTCTAAAAGCTTGTTTCATAATGTTATATAATAATTGTTCCTATAAGATAATTTTAATGTAGATAATTAAATAATATGATTTGAATAAAAAAAAACTATATTAAACATACATTCTGCTGGTTCCCTTGCCATTTATAATGATTCTATTTCGGAAGATCACTTTAAGAAAGTATTATTATTATTTAAAATAGTTAATTAAATAAAAAATAAAAAACTATAATAATTTTCGATTAATGAAATTAACACAATGCAACATTTTTTCCCAGCTAATTACTTGATTACAACTATGTAAGTGAAAAATGACATCCAGTATCCTTTCTCTAAGCTCTAAATTTCATAAGCAGTTATCAAATAAACTTTGAAAATTCAATCTTGTAATTCTTGTTTTACAAAGTGTGCTGTTAGAGGAAAAAAAAATTTTTTGTCGTATCTTAACACTTCTAAATTACAATTTTTATTGATTTTGAGGGCATCAAGAAGGGTAATTAAAAAGTCACTTCCACTACACTTGTTAACTACAATATTAAGCAATAAGTGTAAATACTTGATGATAAAATTAGCCTAATTCTAGTTTTACAATAAGACAGTTCTAGTTATCGTCCCATTACATTACTTGAAATGATCCATTTCTATGTTACGTGGTAAAATGCACATTTAATGACCTGCCTTGCTGATGATAAATCTTTGTTGAAAAATCTCTTGCTGTGGGCTTAATTACTACGAAGATAGTTTTATTATACCTGGAAGGTTTTAGTATATTCATAAGAGCAAGGCTTTATCTGCGATCATGGAAAATGGCATGACCATTAGAGACTTGGTGGCATCTCATCTTTTGGTATGGGTAGCTAACCTTACATAAAATATTGATGTAGTTTTAAAACCTGGAATATCGATACCGACCTGGCTATAGTCTCATGATATATAGGAGCTAATGGATCATCTGCTTTTAATGAACGTTAAGTTATGCCTATGTGTTTTAATAATTTGTTCTTTCTACTGTTTTAATTATCTACTTGTCTGCATTGACGTGTTGGAATACAAAAAATCATATAAAAAACCAGAGTGTGGAACTTGGAGTCCCCCGGTAAGAACGAAGTCCTCGCATGTGGGTAGAAATCACATGGATACTGTAAAATACAAGGCTCATAAATACATGTGAGTCCAATTTTTTTTTTTCGCAGGTTACGGTGGTATATTTATGTCTTCCCTGTACATTCGTCACGTAAGAAAGGCTTAAAAACTTTTCAAAATAATTTTTAAGATTGTTGTTTGACGAAAAACCACAGTATTATCTAAACATTTGTAATGATTTTGCTATAATACTATAATTCTTCCACAAATTTTCCACCTCTATTTTATAGAAAAATATTAAAAATACTGAAATTTGAGGTCACATCTTTGGATAACTCAGCACCTTTCTTTTTGTGTGTCGTGATTTTTTTTCTCTTTAGAAAACCCGTAAGACTTGTTATTTTTTCTATATTTTGCTTCCATTTCAATACAGGGCACATTTTGTGATATTTTTAGGTTATACCATATTATAAATACCTATTTGATTAATACTGGCTATCTGCATCGATCTGCCATACAAAAGTTAGTTGTTTATGTACTTTATTAAAATCATAATATAAATTAGTGTGCATAATTTGAATATTGACTACAATAGAAGCTTATGTACATATCTATATAAATATATATATATATATATATATATATATATATATATATATATATATACATGGGGCATTCCATGTGAACTAAGACAAAAAAAAAAAATTTTTCTCCAATTTTTGGCTATAAATATCACTCGGTGAGCTGACAAAACTTCAACTTTTTCAGATTTTTTGACACACATAGAGGCCGTCAGTGACGGTCAGAAAATATGCGTTATCGCTGGTACCAGTAACTTTTTAATTTTGCTGTAAAATAAATGTGAAAAATAAAAAATTTAAAAAATAGCTACTCAATAGGATTTTTTCCGTAGAACACAATGAAAATATTTATAAAAATTTTTAGGTTATGTTTCATCATTATTTCGGCATTTTCATTTTTTAAATCGGAATTACGTAATGATCGACAGGTTTTTTTTTTTTTTATTTTTTTTCTTTTTTACCTTTTTTTACCCTACTTCCAACAATAGTTGTCCCGTTATGGAAGTTGGACGGAAACAGGCCCAAAAACGGGCCCAAAGTTAAATATCCACAATTTTTTTTTTTTCAGCACTGAATAGTCGTAAGTTGTGATATAAAAACCAATTATCTGGTTTTTTGGGTCGCTGAATACGAATCTGGGGTCAAAATGCCGAAAAACAGAATGGTGGATTCAATATGGCGGAGAATTTTTTTTTAATTAACAAAATTTTAATTTCAAAAAGTACCTTTATATTCGACATAAAATTTTGAGTTAAAATGTATCTTGCCACATTATTTATTAAAATTGCTTTTTCCAAGAAAAAAAATTAATGAGCTTATGACATTTCTTAAGCTTAATGGAATTTTCTAATTTCGCCTCGCACATAGTTATATCAGTATTGTACAAAAATTTTTTGTATACCATGGACTGTTTAATAGTGGTGGGTTTTCAACACGATTTCTGAATTTTCTACATGTCATTTATATTGTTAATGTTATAATAAACGCGTCTTATGCAAGCTCATTTTTCCTTACCACAAGAGTGCATAAACTCGGAAGTCGTAACACCAAAGTTAAATTGACAACAGTGGCGTTTAGTAGACAATACTAATAATATAAATAATGGGTGATGAACGGTGAGCATTAATTGATTTAAATTACCGAAAGTTGTACAGTTTCGCA
The DNA here is from genome assembly GCF_036245765.1 of Copidosoma floridanum. Classification (NCBI taxonomy): domain Eukaryota; kingdom Metazoa; phylum Arthropoda; class Insecta; order Hymenoptera; family Encyrtidae; genus Copidosoma; species Copidosoma floridanum. The sequence continues at coordinate 22,917,858 of NW_028321881.1, forward strand.
AAATTGGCCATAATAAAGGAAGTGGAATATGAGAAACATCAACAAATTAACAATTTCTCACGTTAAATTCTATACTAGTAATAAGTACGCGTATGTAAAAAATTAAATAATTCTTACGGTAATTTATATTAATTTCTGAAAAGTCGTTAAAATAATTTTCAACTTCGCATAAGATCTCTATTCACCACTGCTTTCGACTGCTGTCAGTAACGTCATAAGGGGCGAAAAGTACGGTATTCCTTTTGATTATAACCAGGGATGGGTACGTACAAAACTGCAGTGTCGAAGAGGTAGTTTTATGTATGTAGAAAACGGTGTACAAAATTGTCGAAAACCATTTTGGAGAAGTTTTATACAGTTTTATACACAGTTTCATACAATTTTCTCCGTTTTTGACATGTATACATACCGTCAAAAATTCTTAGTTTCTTACATCTACCCATCCCTGATTATAACTCTGAAAGTCTCAAATGGTAAATACACCGTAAATTTTTGGAAACAACTATATAAATCTATTAACGGACCGAGGACGTAATGCATTCTTCTTTGGGTGTACAAAGCAGACGACACTATATTAATACAGTGGTCTAATCGAATGTTTTGATATACGCGAGTGAGTACGAACTTTGACCGTCGTTGTACGGTTGCGGGGGAAGGGGAGGGGGTATTTGTTGTATTCTCCTCACTTTTTTCGTATACGTCATATGTAATGTCACTGTCAAATTTCGAACTCGGTCTCGTATATCGGAGCACTCGATTGAACATCTGGTCTAAGAGAAGCGTAGTCAAGAGTCCAGAGTCAATCACTCAGTTGTCACCATTCAATGAGAATGCGCAAAGCGGTGCACAAATTTGAATGTGAATAAATCAAGTAATTAAAGATAATATTTTTCATTTGCACCTATAATTTCATTTAAATCGCTTTAATCATTGCTTCTCTTTTTTTTCTTTAAAAAAAAAGTAAGAGACCCAAATTTGTAATAAAAGCAGATTTGCAATGTACATAAATATCAATTTATTGAGCTAATTGTGTTTTATCGAATTTTTGAATTTCGATGGTCCAAGGGTTCAATCGAGGTAGCGATTTGACGTCAAAATACCGAAATACGAATTAACCTACAATTATTTAGGTGTCTTACCCGACATTCTCCTCCTACGCTCCTTGCCTTAGTGTGTTCGGTTGTCGTATAATGATGTCAAATTGTTTACCTCGATCGAACCCCAGTTCACAAGTCTGACTGTAATGTGTAGTTGTACAGATAAGTGAATCAGTACATACAGGTGTATGTGTAGTATACCTTTAGTTCAAAAACTTCAAAAATATTATAAACCTCGCACATCACTACAATGACTTCAATGTACATGCCGAATGGCACTTTTACCCCACAGCTCACGGAAAAGGACCATGCGACGGTCTTGGGGCAATAGTCAAACGGAGTGCTGTGCGAGCTTGTTTGCAATCTAGAGAAATAATTTTAACCCCTGTAGAGTTATATGAATGGCTAAGTTATACTGAGCGCTTACCGAACGTAAGCTTTAGATATTGCGATACAAAAATGTGTGAAAAAAATAGGAGACACTTAAACAAAAAATTTAGCAACAATTTACGGATAAAAAATTTACAAAATCAACATTGTTTAATAAATTTAGAAAATGGTTGAATTAGAGCCAAAACTTTTTCTCTTCCATCCACATATTGTAATAATCAAATGTTGTGAATTATAATTTAGAATTTGTATAAATAGTTATGGAAAAGTACCTAATCCTAATTTTGTAAGCTTCTTGGCTTATTTATATGTAATTTTCGTATGAATGTAATAATAACAGATAATGTAATAAATGACAGTAAATATTTTAAAACTAATGATTAGATGATCTTACTAATAAATGGACCCTCTGACATATAATTCAACGCTAAATACTATTGACAGTTTTTAGTTATATGAAATACATTGTTTTGGAAAATAGTGTCCATTAAAGTGGATCTACCATTTTGTTTTTCGGCAGGATGACCTTAGATTCACACGTATTTTTAGGTTGCGATTTATTTAAAAAAAATTTTTATACGGTTTGTGATGCTATCAGGCCATTAAACGTTAAACTCATGAATTTTTTCTCGGAAAGAGCAATTTTCATTAATAATGCGTCAGGAAATATTTTGACTCAAAACTTTATGTAAAATATGATGGTAGTTTTTAAAATTAAAATTTTAATAATTAAAAAAAAATTCTCCGCCATATTGAATCCGCCATTCTGTTTTTCGGCATTTTGACCCCAGATTAGTATTCAGCGACCCAAAAAATCAGATAATTGGTTTTTATATCACAACTTACGACTATTTAGTGCTGAAAAAAAAAAATTGTGGATATTTAACTTTGGGCCCGTTTTTGGGCCTGTTCCCGTCCAGCTTCCATAACGGGACAACTATTGTTGAAAGTAGGGTAAAAAAAGGTAAAAAAAAAAAAAATGAAAAAAAAAAAACGTGTCAATCATTACGTAATTCCGATTTAAAAGTTAAAAGTGCTAAAATAATGGTGAAACATAACCTAAAAAAATTTATTATCATTTTTATCGTGTTCTACAGAAAAAATCCTATTGAATAGCTTTTTTAAAAATTTTTTATTTTTTACATTTATTTTACAGAAAAATTAACAAGTTACCGGTACCAGGGACAATTCCAATTTTCTAACCATCACTGACGACCTCTATGTGTGTCAGAAAATCTGAAAAAATTAAAGTATTGTCAGCTCACTGAGTGCTTTCTTTAGCCAAAGTTTGGAGAAAATTTTTTTTTTTTCTCAATTCACATGGAATGCCCCATATATATATATATATATATATATATATATATATATATATATATATATATATATATATATATAATACGTGAGCATGCAGGCAAACATGTACACACTTGCACACTTAAAAGCAGAAAGTACACACACACACTTATCGTACATGCCCACTTTCATGGTTAAATCCATGATTCTGTAAACACTACGACACGTCAATAGAAATGTGACTTACACTACACCTGGCATGCGCGTTCACGTTTACTCTGCCTATTAGTAATAATTTTTCCTTACACTTTCTGGCCAATTGGTCCCTCTGCTCGCTGGCTCTCTCTCTGTGTGTGTGGCTACTACTGCTCTGTCTTTATTTCCTCCTTCGCTACAAGTGCACACTTTTTTCTTATGCCTTCTCTAGCTGATGGATCTTTGTTCTCAAACTCTTCTATGCAAAGGAAATACACAGAAAGTATATATCACATCGTAACCTGTGATAAAGAACTTCGTTCTAAAAATTTTTTTACAATTTTTTTACAGAAGCTACATCATACGCCAAAGATATCATCTTCGAAAACATAGTGGCTGGTAATAAACATCGAGTCCTAATATTTGTAGCACCGTGAGCGTCACTTATTCATTCATAAAAATAAGCGTACTAAGAACTCAAAGACGTATGCTAACTGTTCCATTCACTTATTTGATATAATATATGTATCACCTTGTTGCAGCGTATGACAAAAAGGAATTTTTATTTCATTGCTTGAATAACAATATATTACATTTATATTTGTAAAAAAATTAAAGCAGTACATGAACTGGCTTATTCCACCACAGTCATAGAAATTATGGTAATCAGATGCATATTAAATCTTAAATTAAATAAAGTTCCAAATATTATAGAAATTGAATAAAAAACACTGCTTTTATAATCATAAAGTAGGTATACTGAAAGGGTTCTGAAATAACGCCCCCTTCTGTCTAGTCTATGAAGAGCTGTAAGGTGAGAGGATGGGGATGCCCCCCCTGACAAGTGGCTCTTAGCTCTACCATTTGCTCCAAACGAGTGAGATGATCACCTGTGCCGTGCGCATAAAAAGGTTCTCCTCTCACGCATGTATATGCGCATGTATGAGTTCTCGCAATCATACTAATAATGTGCTGGATCAGCCGTGATATTGCACAACCTTTTCCATACTCCTCCTACAAGTGTTAGATTATTCCTCCAGTGTTATACTAGCTTTTTCCAAGTAGGTTTGTGCATAAGATATATATAACGAAGAAAGCAACGCCTACCATTGAGATCGCTCTAGCATCTTAAGGGTCGAGAGAGATACGGGCTCTGGAAATTGAGGTTCAGCTCTTGCTCGACTGAGTTCCTCAGTTTTTCTGGCTCTTTAGCTTAAAATTCGCCAGAATGAGTATTTCATCATAAGCCATGCTGGCATGATTTCGGTAATAGCTTAAATGCATAACTTATATTTGTTTAAATGCACTTTTATTATATCTCAAATGCACAATTAATAGTTGCTTAAATGCACTAATATTATAACTTTAATGCACCATAATAATTGGCTTACATGTACAGTTGATTACTGCTCCAATGCATACTTTTGTTTACCTAATACTTATTTCTGTTTATTTTTTCTTAAGTGCTCTTTCATACATATTGACTTATTATGTTAATTACAATCATACATTTAAAAGATGCGCACTGTTTAATATTGTTCTTCTATCTATTTTTTTGTTGGTCGTATGAAATTTTATAATACTTTTGATTGTTGATATGACACTATACAGAAAAATTTGTTGCTTCAATTATTTTGCGAAACCTGGTAATTTGTGAATATTGTTATTATTTTATTTCATTATTTTTAGTGTTAGCGGCATCGTCCTTAAGTGTTCAGTGAGCAAAGTTTTTCGTTAATCGATGATGCGTGTGCAAAAAGGGAAAAAAAGATTGTAAGTAGAGATTGAGTTCTGCCTACTTTCTGAACTGTTTAAATTGCTTGGTTTGCAAGGGTGACAAACGTTCGCTCTTTTAACTTTTGTGCCTTCATTTCACCGTATTACAACTGTGGGGCAAAGTAAGCGTTCTTTTAATTGCTCGTTTGTCTAAATTATCGCATGAATATGTACGAGACAAATATAGAAAGAGGCATATCTTGCTTTACACGAGTTCCACTTCTTCGTATGAGGCACTGCCATACATCAATGTACAGTGCATCAAGATTGGTTATACCATAATGCCATAATTAATTGTGAACGTAAGAGAAAAAAGATGTTGCAAGACTAATACTTATTTGAAATAAAACCATTGTATCTACTGTAAGACCATCCTTTGTATTTGATGTTCTTATGCTGTTGACAATACAGATTTATACATATTTAACACTCATCAGATCGTGTTGCTTTTTTTCTTCTGTGATTATTTTTTTCTTTATATAACACGCACTACGCTAACCAGTATCTTCTTTAAATCCTAAAAAGTCTTTCTCTTTAATTTCTTCATACGGTGACAATACATTTTGGAAATTGTCTTCGCCCACGTGAAATATAGCTATTTTCATCATCTCATAGTAACTTATGATGGTTATTCTTTTATTAAAAAACATTTTTATAAATTTCTTGTTCATTTACAACGTAAAGTGGACTTTAACTCCCACTGTCACTTGTGTCACTATCACCATCTCTATCACCAATGGTAATGCTACTGTCACTATCATAGTCTACAACTATTTCACCCATATGACTATGTCTATCACTCATAATGGTTTTTATCTTGAAATCATTAACATCTACTATTATGTCAGTATTACTGAGACTGCCTCTATTACTCATTAAAATTTTTTTATCACTATCACTATCTACAGAATTGTAGATACCATCATTTTTTATTGTTGCTTGCTAATGTATCACTATCACTAAGTTCTATTTTCTCGTATTTTACTAGTTGTAATATTTTAGAAATCACCACCGCTTATAGCAAATTTTCTTTTTTAAATGGTATAGATATGGGTGGATATATACCAGGTTTAACTTTAGCCAACTTTGCTGGTACATATTTTATCCTATAATCAGTAAAAAGACTCTTTTTTTTCTATTCGTAGTAGAAAGGATTTATCTTAGTATCCGTACTTTTAATCAAACATATGCATTCACACTGCAGAAAAGTCTAGAGAGAACTACTGGTCCTTTAAAAAATTTTCTTGGACTAAAATAAAACTGATAACTATGCTTCCTCTTATATACAAAGATTAAACTTTAAGAACCATAGTTTTGACGTAGTAATAAAGTATTTATGCCTACGCCATATAAGTTTTGTACTAGCCCAATAAGTGATTTACTAGCAGATAATGACTACTTTTTCATAACAGAAATGTCTTTAAATGGTTATAAAAATTAGTCAACACTGGTCTAAAGGATCTTAATACCCTAACTAGAACACTGATATTCTGTACACTTTTTCTTTTTCTCACGCTTTTACTGTTTTCCGATTCCAGTATTAATACTGTAACAGTACTCTAATTATGAAAATATTTACTGTCGTCTAATTGGTGGAACATTTAAAAATAAGGGAGTTAAAGACTTACGTAAACAACGTTGACTTGTTTTTGTTTTAAATTTATGTAAATAAACTTTACATCAAGAATAACTTGTCTGCTAAGCGATATTTTTTTTTATTTTACCTTTTTTTATAGTTGTAGCACTTTTCACCGGATAATAGGCTGATTAAATGTATCATTTGTGTATGTTACATGAATCCCATTAAATTGTTTTAGTGAAAAACATTATCCAAAGTTGTAAATGAACCTAGAATAAAGAAAATATTTTTTTACTTTTTTTATTATCTTTCATTCGTTACACGTTATGTTTTCTATCAAGAAGGGATAGATTATTTGAAGGTAAAAGCAATTCCAATTTTCTTACACTCGCCCCCTCTGTGTAATGTACGATAGGCAAGCGAGTCGAAGGAATTTACAACTACGGCAGATGTCATTGAACGCTCAAGCCAGCAACAATTCGATTGGATGTGCTGCCCAGAGGACGACTCAGCTACCACGTGGTTGTCTTCTAGGATGTCATGTGCGCTGACATAATTAAGCCTAATATACTCAGTCCACGATTGACTTTAATTTCCGCCACGGCAGTTGGTGCTCAACTGTGCAAACGATTTCGAGCGCGCTTCTGTAGCTAGTGTAGTTACATAGAGTCCTCAACTGTTTCACTGCTTCTTACTTTTGGCAGCTTGTGCAAGGCTGTGCAAAAAGGAATCGCGAGCGCTGGCATGGCTTGCAAGTGCTGGGCCTCAAGTTCATCAGCCAAGGTCAGTGATGAATAGGACCGTAAGTGACTAGTGATTTTAAATAAAATAAAGATAATTAAGGAAAGTTAAAGTGACATTCAAAAAGTCGTTTAAACTGTTTCAGCGCGACAAGTGTTAAGAGAACACCAATGAACTGTTTAGTTTAAGTTTAATTGTAGGTTGTTGTCGCGAGTAAGAGCCTGTGTAAAAGAACCAGGCACCGTTTGACTCTAGTTAATAGCATTAAATAGTTCAACAAAGGTGAAGTGCCTAGATCTTATTTATTAAACGTCTTCTCTCCCCCGGCAGACGACACCTACAAAACTAACTTACAGTCTACGCCAGTCCACCCCACAAATTTTCCCCAGATTTATACAAAGAATTTTATACCTATTTAGTTTTTTTGAGCTCTTTTACATAAAACACGTCAGACTGTTTGATGGTAGACTGAAAAATGACAATTTAGTTATTATAAGACTCTTCTCTAGAGTACTAAAGGAGACCACCAAAATTACGTTTTAACAAACAACTTTCACGTTTATTTTCAGGCCTGAGCTTACCCCATTGATAAAAAGCTTGAAACTAAGTACTGTTGGTGTAGAATCTTTGTTCTCTAAGGGCAGAACTTTTTCTTTTTCAAAAGAAAGTTGGTTGGATATAGTCTTACAGCCTTGTAAATCAATTACGTACTAAGCCATCTTTGAGCTAGTACAATGAATAGTCAACTAACATTGTTACTTACATGCAACCTCTATTTATACTTAATATTATTTAAGACGTTAAAAATCGTTGTCAAGATCACGGAACAACTTTTTTGTTGACTGTATGGAATATTTGAAGGTTTTTTTGTGAAATAGTGCTAGTAGAAAATCAGCGTTTGTTGAATGGTAAAAATGTAACGAAAATTCAAGATTTAGTTAATACTAATATGATAGTGCTTATAAACATTAAAAGCTATCAGTAATCTGTAAAATTGTTGTAACACATTGAGCAAAAATTTAAAAATATTGAGTGTTCCACAACAATTTTTTCAGAAATATTCTTTGAAAAATTAGAAATCCCAGGATATGGTCTTGCTACTACATCAAGCCATAAAGATAATGCTGCTATGGTATGAAAAGAACTTGATAGTACGTATTAAAATTTTATAACAACTGCTATTATTGTAAATAGAAAGCTTCAAAATGTGGTAGAATTTCTTAACTCTTTAAAAAAAAAAGTTGTTGTAAAAGTGCCAAAAGTTCTAAACCAGGAGCATGCTTCAAAAATTAATGCAGTTTGAGCAGCAAAATTTGTCTTATTAAAAAATGATGCGAAAACACTAAATCAAAATGTATTTTTTATAAGAATGATTTGCATGAATGGTTTAAAAGTCATATTCAGAAATCCATGTCTACTGACATTCAGAGAATCTAAGCATAATATTCTGGATTGATTCTGGGCTCTGTTTTAATGTAGTATTAGTATAATTTAATATAAGGCTATAAATAGCGCTCTCCCATAGCACTACTTTATTTTATTATGAAAGTAAAGTTTGTGTTAATTTCAAGAATATATATTACCAATGCATTATATAAGCCGTTTTATCAGCACTTTATCCTGCAAGCGAAAATGTGAATTGAGGCTCAAATTTTAAGAAATATAAAAATTACGACGATGTCACTGGGATATAGATTCCAGTATAACTTTAGCAAGTACCGAAATTTAAAAAACAAAATGTTTTTCGGGTTAATGCACATTTTTTAAGAAGAAAAAAGAACTTTTAAAACTTTTCCTCGTAATTAAAATGATAAAAAAATGCTTTATCGTATGATTTTGTCACTCATAGAAAGTCACTACATAGAAATAGACGATAAGGGAAGAACAAATCAAAAACAAACAAATTTCACAACAAATATGATGAGGATTTCATTTATTTGGAAACAATAAGTAAGATAAAAGAAAAGAAAAGACAATGCAGAAAAATATGATCTACAAGAGAAAAACACACGCTATAAGCTTACTACTGTTATTATAGATGAGGTATACGATGAGCTTGCAGAGTAAGAAAAAAACTTAGACAGCCGGGTTAATTGTACAGTACATTTGGAAATTTCTAGGAAACAATACTTTTGTCAAAAAATAATTCTTATAGCTAATAATAAGACGCACATTTAAGAACTGAAGATTATATACATGCTTAAACTGTATAAAAAATATTAAGTATAGCAAATCTAAAAAAATATTTAGACTTATAACTCAAGACACATGTGCTTCTATTAGCAAAAAAAAAAAAATTTTAATAATAATTATCTAGAGATATATAAACTTAATGCTGCTTACTATTTAACAACACCAAGCTTTACTTGGGATGCAATATTGAATTAAACCCAAATAAGTTTGAATATGTATACATGGTAATCTTTGTGAACGAATGACCCCCCTCTTCTTCAAAATTAGTTTAACTTAGTTAAGTTTTATAGGCAGTCAAAAGACAGGTCTGAGCATCTAGTTATCAATACCGAGTCGCATATACATAGAGTCAGGTTTCCTGATCCAATATGGCTCCTTGAACTATGTGATCGACAAATTTTTTTCAATAAAACTACTATAAATCTCGTGGCATGGACCCCACAAGGGTCAAAAAAGGTTTTAACAGAAAGTTTTGAGCTCTTCTATCAAAATAAGTATAAAAAAAAATTTTTTCGTCTGCTGTAAAATTCAAAATGGTGGCAACCACACGTGACCTGCTGGGGACCCACCTACAGCATTAACCCTACAGCCATCTTAAAAGGCTTTGATTAAAAGTCTTTAGCTCTTCTATCAAAACAAGTATAAAGAAAATTGTTTGTCTGCTTTACAATTCAAAACAATGGCAGGAAAACGTGACCTACAGTTTTTTTACATTCAAGCTACTATAAGTTTCGTGGCATATACCCTACAGGTGTCTACAAAAGCTTAAATGAAAGGTCTTGAGCTCTTATATGAAAAGCTGCGTATTTCTAGTTAGCTGTATAATCCAAAATGGTGGCAGAACACGTAACCCCCACCTGATGTTTACTAAAACTATTATGAGTGCGCTGCATTTACCCGACACGGGTTTACAGAGATTTAAATAACAATTCTTAGTTTCATTCTCAGAAATCAGTGTGAAAAAATTTTTTTTTAAACTTAGAATCAAAAGTGGCGTAAAAAATATGTGACATACGTGTCTTTTTAAAAATTTGTAAAATTAAAGTAAAGCTGCGATAATCATTCATTATACATGATAATAATGTAAACTTGAAAATATATAATTGCTGTGGTTTTAAACTTGACATGGCGTTATTAGTTCTGCACGGACGTATTAAAGATATAATACTAACTAATAGACATATCTTTCGAGTAGGGTATAGTTTTATGATTTTATATATTATTCCGTGTCAATATGGCGGCATTAACCACGTTATACTTGTATTTTTAGTACAAAACGCATTCCAACAATCATTTTTTTAAGGTTTATTATGATGTATAGTAGCACGAGAAAAATGTACAATATTATTTAAAATAAAAAGTATTATATAATAGTCTTTCGAACAAAACCATAGCTAAAAACAAGTTGTATTTAAAATTCCTTGACCAACCCAATAACTATTGTCAGATATTTTTACAATGAACAAAAATAGAACTTACGTTTTGAATCATGAAATTAGAAACAGTTTGTAAATGATGATTAGTAAATTTTAAGGAATACTATTTCATTTATTTAATAGTTTGCTGCTATCTCACGCATCCGAATATCCATTAATAATCAATTTGTTTTGTTAAATAATAAAAGCATGGTTTATAGAAATTTTTTCTGAACCCCTGTAGGGTTTATACCCCGAGATTCACAGTTCACTGAAAAAAAGATGTAAGTCACGTGTTGTGGCGTTATTTTAGATGTCATATAAGACGAAAAAGTTTTCTATACGATGTTTGATAGATATGCTTAAGACCTTTGATTCGAGCCGTTGTAGACCCCTGTAGGGCTAATGACGCAAGACTTATAGTAGCTTTATTGTAAAAAATCTGTAGGTCACGTCTTTCTGCCATCATTTTGGATTGTACCGCAGACAGGAAATTTTTGTTAAACATTTTTTGATAGAAGAGCTTAAGTTTTTACATTGAAGCCTTTTTAGACCCCTGTAGGGCTTATGCCATAAGTTTCTTAGCAGCTTTACTGTAAAAAAGCTGTAAGTCAAGTATTATTGCCACCATTTTGCATTTTATAGCAGACAGAGAAGTTTTTATACATCTTTTGATAGAACAGTTCAATACTTTTTGTTAAGATTTGAATAGTTAAGAGAGAAAGAGGATTCTTTGTTCGGTTGCTGCGCACAATTTGCTTGAGAGCTAAGAAGGATCTGTACTTAAGGTAGAAGATCACAAACCTGAAAGGAGGCGTAATTGACTCTCTTGCGTGTGTGTGCGTCCCCCACCTATTGTCTAATTTTCAATTGCAAGATATTGGCACTGGTTCGTCTACCGCAAACGACTCTCTGGCTCTCTAGTCTTCCAGACTACGAACAGTCAGCACGCATTGAAAAGCAGCTCCTTCTTCGCTTCAAATCTTAGTTGGCCACTTTCAATTCGCGCCAAAGTCATGCAATTAGCAGCAGTAGCAGCAGCCTTTTGAAGAGGTGAAGCTCTTTACTTATTATTATAAAATCGCTTCATTTTTCATTGCTTCAATTCTTTTTTTTTAAAAGATTATCTATTTGGTAGATTTTAAGCACTGAAAGTAAAGCTTATTTATTGATGCGCTCTGCACATGAATGACTCAAACTCGTCGTTTCGTTGCGATCCATTTCTCAACAGAATGAAACGGTTAACACTAGCACTTTGAAAGTCAAGTCATCCCTTATAGGTTATTATTTTATAGTTATTTTTCTTTGGTAAATATATTCTTTATAAAATTAAGAACTTTTCGATATTATCTTGTTAAATCAACACGTTCCTGGTGATTTGTCATCAAAGTCGCACCATCCAGGTGAATAATGCCGTTTAATTCAAAACTAAAAGTTTAATACCCGAGAGTTATTCAATTCATGGCTTTTGAAATTCGTGTCACAAGAAATAACGCCAGCATCGAAACTTTTTTAGAACAGCCTTTTTAGACCACTGTGGGGTTTAAACCATAAGTTTCTTCGTAGTTTGATTGAAAAAAGTCCGCAGGTCTCGTGTTTTGACGGCCATTTTAAATGTTATAGCAGATAAAATATTTTCTTTATACTTTTTTTGATAGAAGAGCTGAAGACTATGAATTAAAGCTTTTTTAGATGGTTATAGGCTTATGCCACGAGACTTATATTAGTTTAATTAAAAAAAATTTATAGGTCACGTGTTTTTACGTGCATTTTGAATTTTATAGAAGACAAAAAAATTTCTTGTATACCACTTTTAATTGGAGAGCTTAATACTTTTTATTCAAGTCTTTTTAGACCCCTGTAGGACTTATGCTGCAAGATTTATAGTAGTTTTCTTTAAAAAAAGCTGTTGGTCACGTGTTATTGCTGTCATTTTGGATTTTATATCAGACAAACAATTTCTTTTATACATCTTTTGATAAGAAAGTTTAAGACTTTTCATTTAAGCCTTTTCAGACCCCTCCAGGGTTTGTGTTAAGAGATTTATAGTAGTTTTCTTGAAAAAAAGCTGTTGGTCACGTATATTTACCGCCATTTTGGATTTTATAGCAGACAAAGAAATTTTTTTATTCAACATTTAATAGAAGAGCTCAAGACTTTTAATAAGAGCGTTTTCAGACCTCTGTAAGGTTAATGCTGCAAGGTTTATTAAAGTTTTTTTTTTAAAAAGCTGTATGTCACAAGTTATTGCCGCCATGTTGAATTTCATAGCAAACAAGGAATTTTTTTCATAGGTATTTTGATAAAGAAGCTCAAGAGTTTAAATTCGAGCCTTTTTTACCCCTGCAGGGTGCATGCCACAAGATTTATAGTAGTTTTATTGACAAAAATCTGTAGGTTCCGTGGTTCAGGCAGCCATATTAATTTAGGAATGTAGACTCAATATATATGCCATGCGATATTAAAAATAAAATGCTTAGACCTTCTGTTTACCAACCTACAGAATCTAAATAAATCAAACCAATTTTGGAGAATTTGTGGGTCATTAGTTAACAAAGAATACCTCATATACATATATATATATATATATATATATATCTATGCATATATACTAGTGGGGCTTACGCCCCCCTGCGTGCACTGCGTGCCAACCTCCTAACTTCCGGATATTTTATAAGAAATACATTTTTACAATTTGTGTGTATTTATTCTTATTTATTCTTAACTTTTTCAGTTACACAGTAAAGTAATTGTTTGAAAATGATATATGTTGGAGTACGATTAATTTAAAGTAACCTCGTCGAATTTTTAGTGGGAATTTGTGATTCCTGATACCTCAAGTTATCTTGAAACATTTAAGTTATTATCTGAAATAAAACAACACGTTAATTTTTAATAAAATCCAATATTTCATTCATGTTAATTAATGATATTAAACATACATTAAAATAGGAAAATTAAACGAATTTAATGAAGAAATAGTAGATGAAATTAGTAGTTATGTAGATGCTAGATATGTAAGTCCAATGGAAGCAGCTGGGAGACTTCAAGAATATCTAATTTGTGGTAGAAGTCATACAGTTGTAAATCTAGCTGTTCATCTTGAAAATAAACAAAAATTTATATTTGAAGAAAGTAATATCAAAAATGTAATAAAAAATTATCAAACACCCCTTACAGCTTAAATTGAATAAAATAAAGTAGATGATTTTGCAAAATCACTAAAATATGTTAACATTCCAGAACGTTACATTTTTGACAATAAACTTAAAATTTGGACAAAAAGGAAAGTTACACTGGAAAATATAGCTATAGGTAGATTAAACATAGTATCTCCAAAAGATCATGGAGGCTTTTTTTTAAAACTTATTTTAAATAAATTACATGGGGCTACATCGTTTTAAGACGTTAAAAAACATAGTGAATAACATATAAAACTTTCAGGGATACTGTAATTGCAATGGGTTTAATGTAACATGATTCTGAAATTAACAATAGTTTTAAAGAAGCCATTACAATTATGTTTCCATACCAGTTAAGACAATTTTTTTTTTGGTTTTTGATTTCATAAAACATTCAAGGAGATAAAATAAGGAATACATATAAAAAATATTTTACGGAAGACTTCGATAATGATTATAATAATTGTGCTCTTCTACATATAAATCAAATTTTGGTATCGGGAGGTAAATCATGTGAGTCTTTTAGTTTACCGACACCAACCATTAGCAACTATAGAAATGATTGCAATATTGAGGAAATATCTTTCAGTAAAAAAATGTTCGATGTAATGTACACAAATTTAAATGAAGATGAAAGAAAAATTTTTAAAACTATTTGTGAACAAGATGAAAGAGTATATTTCATAGATGGTCCTGGTGGATCCGGAGAGACCTACTTATATAAGACACTCATTTATTACTTTATTTCTAAAGGTAAAAATATTTTGTCAATGGCTTGGACAGGAATTGCATCTGTAATACTACCAAAAGGTACGACTAGTCATAGAACTTTTCGTTTACCTCTAGACTTAGATAATATTGAAAGTGTATTTTAAGAATTTGAAACTAAAAAAAAAAAATTAAGGGAAGTTGATTAAATAGTATGGGACGAGGCTTCTGTGATTTTGAAAAAAGCTCTACTAATTGTTGATAAAACGTTGAGAGACTTGTGTAATACAAAACTTTGCTTTCGTGATAAATTAATAGTATTAGGAGGAGATTTTCGACAAATCCTTCCAGTTATAAAAATCGGTAATAGAACTATAATAATAGAAGAAACTATTAAATCATAATTTTTATGGAACTTCTTCAAAATTTTAAGATTACAAAATAATATCCGTTCTAGTTATAATGAATTTTCAAAGTTATTGTTAAGAATTGGAGAAGGGGACATAAAAACATTTAATATTCCTAAATCGTGGATAACAGATGATGGCTGTACAAACATATTTGGTAATTACAGCACCTGTTTTGACAATAACGTGATACTAACTTCACATAATGAATATACTTTTTTTTTAAACAATAGGATTTTAAGTAAATTACATAGGGAAACTAAAACTTATTACAGCATCGATACTGCAACATATAAAGGTGTTGATAAATCAGATAAAAATATTTATATACATTTTCCCGTAGAAATGTTAAACAACATTCGTGAAGGCTTGCCACCTCATGAACTTAAATTAAAAATAGGTACAATAGTAATTTTAATTCGAAATTTGAGTATATCAGATGGATTATGTAACGGTACACGATTGCGAATTACTAAATTACTAAAGTATAACGTAGAAGGCGAAATAGTAACGCGAGAAAAAATTGGTAATAAAGTTTTCATTCCAAGAATTACATTAAATACTGGAAATACTTTATCATTACCTTTTATTTTATGTAGAAAACAATTCCCATTAGTTGTAGCATTTGCTATGACTATAAATAAGTCTCAAGGTCAAAGTTTCGATAATGTGGGATTATACTTAAAAAAACCTTTATTTTCTCATGGTCAATTATACGTGGCTTTATCAAGATGCAAAAATAAAAATGAAATTTTCGTTTAAGTCAATAAAGAAAACAGTTATTTAAAATATGGTTAGGATAGAAATTTTTTAATATAATAATGTATCTAATATTTATAACATGATCTAATTATTATTTTTTTATGTATAGATAAAATTTATTAATTAATAATACATATCATGAATGTATATCGTGTTTATCTATTGAACTAATTTCAGCATTAATTTAAAACCAGATAGAAATGGACCTAGGTCTTCGTGGTTTCATCAGGCTTTATGAAATGACTTATAAAGTGATGCGAAACTTTCATTGTTTTTATTAATTATAGTCTAAATTAAACTTAAGTTTATGTACGTAAAAAGAAGAATTCTGTAATAAAGGACTATGTAAGTGATGATAATATAATAATTATGCGCACCAATATATGTGTATATATGATTTGGTTTCAAAATATTGTTAACTCCATATAAATTGGTTTCTAAACGAACTTAGTTGTATAAATAATGATGTCTTACGCAACAACCTCCTATGAATCAATTTATGACTTTTAATTTTTTATTGATGATGAAATAAATCATGGCAATAAGACAGTTCTGTCTAAAGATAGGTTAAGATGGTATGATCACGGTCAGGTTCCAAAAAAGTGGTGTGGGGAGGCGGTAGGGGCCATGAAAAAATTCGTGGGGGTCAGTGGGAGGGCCATAGGGGGTAGGTGGGGGAACCTGGGATGTTTTGAGAAAAAATACTATACAATATTTCCATGTGATTTGGTTGGAATGTGGTAATAGACTTTAACACATTGACAGGGCTGGCAAAATGCAACGTTACAAAATGCTAACAAAAAAGGTCTGCCCACCAAAAACTTTATGCTTACAAAGAAACTAAGGGATCCAATAAATTAAAATACAATTAATTGTATTTAAGTTCAACTGATGATAGTATTGTTCACTAATCCGTAACTATTTAATTAAATATTAAAACATACATTGTTATTATCCCATAAAGCCATACGTGGTTGAACCCCCTGGCTTAAATAAAGACTTATACTATTTTTCTATACTATACACATCAGATTTTGCGGGGGGTCGGTGGGGGGGCGGTGGGGGGCCATGAAAAATTTATCGGGGGGTCTGTGGGGGGGCTGTAAGTGGTCGGTAGGGGGCTGTGGGGGGTTTTGAGAAAATCTACGATATGTCAACATAAGCAAGAAAATGACGGATTCTTACCTAATTTCATGGGGGGTTGGTGGGGGGGCGGTGGGGGGTTTGTGTGGAATGCCCCACTGAGTTAACTATATAATATAGAAAGATATATGAACATATATAAATATATATATTTAGAGAGAGAGAGAGATGAAGAGGATGAGAGAGAGAAATAGAAAGATATAGTTCAAGTAGAGCCAGAGTGCCTAACAGTTAAGAAATCTTGTGAATGCGCACAACGATTTCACTCTCTTTCTTTCTCCAACCATTCCTTTGTACCATTACCTTTAACCCAAGCTTTTCTCACTCTAACGGCTTAAATATAATATCATACCATACTGGGGTATGATCTTCTTTGGTCAAATGGGCTACGTCTTTTGCCCTCTTATAAAATTTGACTTATTTGTAGTCGATTTTTGATCACGGCAAATTTTTTGTTTTTTTTGTTTTTAATGTTGTCCTTTGTTCTAATAATTTTTTTTTTTTTTTAATAGTCGTTTTATTTATAAGACATTATTCAAGAAGCCAATAGTTTTTGATTTAATTATATTATGATAAATATTAAACAGTTTTGTGGTACGGTAAGTATATAATTATACTTTTTACTTATAAGTAAGCCTACTTTTCAAGTATAAAAGCTTACTGATAATATACTTACATGCTTGGGTAGTGAATAATATGGTACTGTTTTAACTTCATTCTGCGGTTCGTATCTTAGTGCATTTTTTTACAGAAAAAGTTAAGACCCCTTATTAATACTTAAACATAAGAAACTACGTTAAATGACTAGAATTAAGTGAAATTCGATATCAAGTTTCTCATCGCTATGAGTATCTTTACTAATTTAATTCTTTCTTCGAGTGATTTTACATGTAGGCCTATTTCACTTGTTATGCCAGAATCAATGTAGAAAAATTTTGTAAATTTTGAAAGACATTGTGCTTAGCTCTACTACAATAGCTATTTTTCTCATCTGTATAATAATTACATTCCCAGTTTACTTAGTTTTTTAGAACTTGTTATTGTTTTCAGTACTGAATTTTGGAGTATAAATCCTAATTTATCGCAAGATCTCCAAAAACGTTGGCCTTTTACTGATATTAATAACAATATCAAAAAACTAAATGCGATCATTGCCTTTACATTCAGCTGATGATGTACGAGTAGAAGAGCTTTGTAGTTTACAAGTCAAAGAATTTTGAAACAAAATTAAAAGTACGCAAATTTTGGAATTCAAAAATCCAAAGATTATAGTTAAAGTAGTTATAACTTTTGCCTCATTTAAATGCTAAGCCCAAGAAAAAATATTTTATCGCTTAGTCTAAAAAAAAAAAAAAAAACGAAGGTAGAGTAACTAAATGCACTTTGTTTCGTAAGGTCTTATTTTGCAACTGGAAAGAGTACAGCTTTGAATGTGCAAATATCTAAAAATTAACTTGATTTGTTTAATTTAAAAATGTATTATCATCAATTCCAAATCACTCAAAAAGTTAAGTCTCAGAGTACTTTTGTGAAGTATTGTTGATATTATTTGCTTTTTACATATTAACAATTAAGATTATGCACATGTTTGCAGTTGAATATTTTATGCTGCAACCATGTACAATCGCTTGTCACTTATTTGTTACTAATTCTTTTACTTTATTAATTTACCAATTAAAAAACGCAGAAATTATGTATGAATCAATGGTGACCTTAAAATTATTTAACAAATAATTACTTACTATTTGTAGCAATTTAAGAAATATTTTTTAATAATTATACGTTTAAATAGTCTTCTTTAGTAATAAATATATTTATCTTATAAGAAATAGATTCGGGCATTACGAGTGAAATAGACCAACGTGGGAAACCACTCAAAGAAGAAATTAAATCGGTAAGGATTGTTATAGCGTTAAGTAACTTTGTATCAAATTTAACTGAGTTCTTGTCACTTTTTTTTTTTTTTTTCAAGTATTGCTCAGGGATTTCAGTTTTTTTTAAGGGAGTTATCGTGATAATTAATTTTCTACAAAACTAAAAAAAAAAAGAATTATAAGACGCTCATTTTATCACTCCACATAACATATTAAAATTTTCGAGGAACAAGCTTCGTAGTTTTTGAGAAAAAAATGTTATATTTTATCTGTTATACACGGGCTCTTGTACAGAGGTCGTTGCGAGCATGCTGTCAGAGACACGTATTCTAACTAAACTCATTTGATTTTCTATAGATTTTCGTAAAAAACTAATATGTTGAAACTTACTATATTAATAGGCATTGTCGCAAATCTCAGAATGCCTTGATTTATAGTTTATGAGATGTTGTAGCGTAAGGTAGCACATCTTGCAAAAAATGTGATGAAAACGAAGCAAACAGATTACTAGACTTAAACTGCGCATGTGCGAGTACATTCACTCATAAGAATCCCTCTTCATGAGAAGAGAAGGGTATTCCATCAGCTTGGATCTTGATACACCAAATTTTTACTGCATATTGTATCACGATAACCCCCTTAAAAAAATGCACTGAGATACTTACCGCAAAGTGGTGTGAAAACAATATCATATTATTTGCTGCACAAGCATGTAAGTTCTTAATGTAAAAGTCTTTTTACTTGCGAAGTAATTTAATTTCCACGTAAAAATATCATTATAAACTTGCTATTCTGAAGAACTGTTTCATTATTATTATGATATTATTGAAATGAAAAATATGATTTATAGAATAAACAGTAACTTTATTATAAAAAACGGTATTGCTTTCCAAATACAGGCTTATAAATAAAATGAATCTTATGAAAGAAAGACACTTAAATGAATAACAACAGTAAAAAAATTAAAAAAAAAATCTGCCATGATCAAGAATCGCTTACAAATTACTCAGATTCTATGCGAGGACAAAAGACGTGACCCATTTGACCCAAGATGATCATACCTCAGTATGGTATAAGATTAATTTTAAGCTGTTAGAATGAGGGGAGCTTGGGTGAAAGGTAAAGGTAGGGAGAGCTGTCTCTCCACTGCCAGTCTGGTCAGAGAAAGTGTAGAATCATTGTATGTTTTCGTGAGAACTGTTGGTTTTTAGACGCACTGAGTAAAACATTAGAAAATACATGTATTATTTTTCTCACAGATTTCAATATAACTCATAATTTAAGTTAACATGAGTATACTTATTAATAAAGCATAACAGGAAAAATAAGTCAGTGCTGCAACAGTTATGCCAAAGTTAATATCCACTTTGTATCCACAAAGTAAGTTTGCATGATTACTTAGTAAAAATTGCTTTAAGACATATGGTTATTTTAATGTAAATGATTCACATGATTAGTGTAAGACTCAATAACTTTTTTATGGTAAATTTAAGTGGACTTATTGATATGGCGATATTGAGTATTATTTTGTCACTGCTCTGCATCGCAACTTTAACGCCTAGATATATACAGGTGGAGTGTAGCACGTGAACAGCAAGTGTGCTTATGTACAGCATATTTTAATGCAATCAACTTATTAAAAGTCATTTATAAGTACCTTAACGTATGATGGACGATCTACAATTGACAGCTTTTCTGTGGAGGAAAGTGAAAAAAGCTAAGTGTTTCGTTACTAACGTATGTTCAAAAAAGAAGAACCTCAATTTATTAATTATCAAAAGTTGATTTATTCATACACTTTTATAGCAATAAGAATTAAGACAATTAGATAAATACTAATAAGTGTATTTTGCTGTATTTTTCTTGTTTATTAAGTAACTGGTTGGCTACTTCTGTAAAAAAGACGCTAAGCCCATAGGACACGATCCAATTTAAACTCTACATTATATGATTAGTTTTAAGTGGGTCTGGAAATGAATCGGGAAGTTGAGGTACATCTAATTAGTATATTCCAGGAAACGGTGCAGCTTGCAGCCCTAGACCTAATCCTAAATTTAGTAGAGATAAAGTTAAAGGAGCGTAAGTTGTTGGGAGCAGACCATGTATAAATCGAGCGATGATATTGATCCATTGATGCAGCCGCTAATCTAAGGATGCCATATGGTACTTGCTACCAACAGTGAACGGACGTCACTAGATATTACGTACTTCTCCAAGGTCTTTACTCACCTGATGATATTTAGACCAGCATGGTAGCATATCACAATATTTTCTTAAGTCCCGTAGTTGAGTAAGTTGCGCAGATGGCCGGATAGTGCATTCACTTCTTGGTGTAGTACTTAGTCGTTCTGACCTCACTGTATTCCATTGTCCAACGCATAACTTAAGCTGATTTCTTAAATAGATACAGTTTCCTTAAATATTAACAATATTTTATTCACAACGAAATGCATAATGCATGTCCTTAAATGCTTCGAGTAGTTGTTTCTATGGAGTTGGAGACTAGCCAAACCATATTCAGAGGCCCAAAGTAATTCATCTTCAGAATGTGTCTCATCAATTTTGTTAGCTTTAGACAGAGCTGGCCCTTTTTACTGTAGGCTCTCTTAGGTACTCTTAGGCTTCGTGATTTTATCTGGTTTGGACATGAGCGTACAGAGCCAAAATGTTGTTACTGCAAATCCTATCAGTGTAAAGATTCCTGGTATTAGACTTTCTTGTTTGAGAGTGATTGGTGTCATCTTACTTAACGCAAGTGGTATTTAAGGGAAGAAAAACGTATTAGCTTGAAAGACGTGAAACTATCGAAAAAAATGTGATGCATTTAAAACTAAATACCAATTTGTAAGTATTAGCCTCTGTTTTAAAAAATTTGGGACTAATAGTTTGGTTGTTAAAAAATTTTGATTAGATGTGAAGGGTGCATACACGCAACTACTCCTATTTTCTTCGGATGTTTCAGGTAGATTTTGGGGGCTTAAGTAAACATCATTGTGGGAGACGTTGATAATACCATCATGAAGTCATAGAATTGTCTTCACTAACGTTTCAATAGTGCTTGACTTTTCTTGTTCTTGCATCTATAACTGTGACTCGTTTTCCATTCTTGCATATTTATTCTATACTGTGACCTACCTTAATTAGGAAAATGTTAGGTCATCGTAAATTTTCTTGGTTCTTTAGGATAAAGGGCTCACATTATTCTCTAAAATAAGTAATAGTCTTCTTAAATTGCAATAAAAATTAGGGTGGAACAGACTGATAGGTGTATAGCTAATACAAGTTTGGTTGAGTTTTGTTATTAAATTCTTGAATGTTTCTTTAGTAAACACTGAATAGCTTTTACTGAGGACTAAAAAGAATAGTGTTATGTCAGTCAAGAAACATAATGAGGGTAAGTAGTGGGCTAATTCTATCGCTGAGCAACGTTAAAACGGTAGATTATGTTGTGATTTTTATGGCTTAGAAGCTTGATAACACAGGCTTCCGAGTTCGATATCTGATGTTTTAACACTTGGCTAACATCTCTAAAAACTAGTTGCTCATGTGCGTATTTCAAGCCATGGTCCAATGGCTCAGAAGCTATGTTAAAATGGTCCTGATTGCTATGTAAGTGGTTGATCACATTAAATCTGATGCGGTTTTTTAATGTGTTAATGACGATACTATATACATGCATAAAAACATAGAAATAAAGAGCCTGTTGGACATAGTTTTCAGAAACGGTTGTAAAATATGAAGGAAAAAAATTATATTGCTGATTATGTATCGATTAGTTCTAGAGTCAAATAATTCATTAGCGTCTTTTATAGTGCATGTAAAATCTTATTTGACCATACCATTTCCAATTAACGGAGAGTCATATATTAACCTTCTCTACAAAAGACTGCGATGCTGGATTTTTTTGTTGCTGAACGCCAAAAGACGACTAAGCCTCAAACATTTGTACATCATATTTATAAGGATGAAAATTTTTAGGATTTAAGAATTTTTACACCATGTAAGAGTTTGGTTTTGTATTACACAGTTATAATACGCACAAATACACGTCATAAAAAATGTATCTTGTCCTGACTGGTCGATAAAATAGTATTGAAAAATGCTATATGTCAGCCTTAACTAATTCACATTGGATATCATGCGAGCTCTCACAATACTATCAGAACTATTTGTCTTTTTGTGTGGTAACTATTACATGCACTTAAATAGTTTCAAGTTCTTAGTTGAGGCGAGAGATAACGTTTATCAAATAATTGTTTTACTATTTATTAAACGAAATTAAGGTTGTCTGTATGACGATTAAGTGTTTATTGCGTCTATTGGGATGGGCAGTTCTTGATGAGAAATGGTGTTTATGAAATAACTAATATACTGTATTAGTCTTACTAAAAATATAAGCCTATTTTGTTGTATTAACTTGGAAATAGTTTCTGTAAGATTTTTGAAGATAACTTGAATGTGGTTAGTTTCTAGTTGTATAGCATTGACCTAAGATTCCACCTTAGCTTGTGAATTTCCTGCGTTTTTTTATTCTGTGTAATTGCTTTGTAAGCTTTTTATCCTCAAATTTATGTTTTCTTACTTTAGTTTATCTTAATGTATGTATTATTAGAGCATTTTTTGAATTTAATAATAGTTTACTGCTTGTTCCAACACTTATGGCTTTCACATGTTTAAGATTTCGATTGATTCAGTATGTGTTGTTTTATTATCAACTTTTGTTAGAATGTGAGAACATTTATGTCAGTTATGTCACTTGTGACATTTATGGTGCAGCATAAGTACAATGAGTGCAAGACGATATGTATATGTACTTTATACAGTCATACATTTAAAGTAGGTCAATGCCACGTACACACATTCTTGTAGAGTCTCTCTTGGTATTATATATAGTGTTAACAAGTGTTATTGTTGATCCAGTATCTCATAGTCTACATTTTTTAAAACAGCAAACGAATTCTTGGCTGTTGTTGCTCTTTTTTTATTTTCACGTGCTTTAGTGGCTCCTAATAATTGAGACGTAAGGGTCCAAGTACAAGTGTGAATTAAACACTTATTAAATCTCAAGAAAGAGTTAATCAAATAATAACAAAAAAATTAAACACAAGTTTCCGGAAAATAACAAGAAAGTACTAATAACCGAGACCGTGGAGTTGGAAGAGGCTTTAGTCAACATCGACGGGAAGGTGGTTAGCAGCAAAATACTAAAAACACTAAGACAAAGACGGTATTATAAATAGTTTTAGTGTAGAGTTAGAGGAAAGACCCAACGAGTTGCGTTGTAAACTAAACAGCTGTGCTAGTAAAGTTGAATGGTTCCTCGATAGTGGTTGCTCAGATCATGATGTAAATAATGACGGATTTTTTTATCGATTGATTGATTTAAAAAAGCCTATAAATGTTGAAGTAGGTGATAGTTGTCTTTTAAAACCAACTTTAGTTAGTAATATTGAACTAAAATCTAGTGTTCATAGAAAAAGTAAAGTAAATACTAAAAAAAATTTTGTAACGCAGAAGAAACAGATAGAGATCTAATAAATTATGAGTACGTCATTAAAGTGAATAAAAAATTTTACAGGGGTAACGTTTCAGAACTTTGGATTTCAATGAAAATTAAGTGGCATTAGCTATTAAAAATAATGACATTTGTCACATAATAAAAAAAGTTACAAAAATAAATCAAATTTCATGATAAGAAGTAAGTTAACAGAAAGCTTGCAAACGTTGACTTTCTTTAAGAAACAGAATGCATAATTTGCTAATTAATGATAACAGATCAAGGGCTTAGATAGACTTCAAATTAAACATACTGATTTAAATAGACCTTGTAGCATTCATGGTTCCAAAGGCGAAAAATTTTTTTAAAGTCTTATTAATGATTCCAATAAAATCACCTAAGTTTGTTGTATTGAATTCAATAACCAAGTACGTAACTGTTTTGTAAATAATATTAATTTAATTAAAAGTAAGATGGACAAAAAAATAAAAAAGGGAAAGATGTGATAATAGAAATAAGTATATGTACATAAGGATATACGTAATTTTGCAAGCAAGAGAGGTATCTCTATTGGCCCGTGTCAACCTTATATTCATGAAGTACATGGAGATTCAGGAAAGTATAACAGATTTCATATGATCATGTCTATATGTTTACTAAAAAAAATAAAAGTTTATACAAGATTCAAATTAAAAATAGTTAATATGGCCGCTCATTAAAAAGAAAAAATTTTTACGAATACCTTCAAAAAAGACACCCACTAACATTATGTTTGGAGAAAATCCTTATATTTAAAATATATAAAGAAAGACTCCAAAAATAGCCCATTTTTGCAACCTCGAGAATTATCCCAAATTGTTTATCAAATCATTGTTTATCGTTCAAACATTCACCTGGTTAATTTTTAAGAGGAGATCAGCTTTGGTTTCTTAGATATAGGAGGAAGGATATATTAAAATATTACTAATGACCGTGTAAATCAGGTTTACAGTGAGTCTCACAAAATAAAAAGTGTTTTTGCGTAGCTTATCAAAACACTATATTATTATGTTTTTTGGGTCGCTGATTCCGAATCTAAGGTCAGATGACCTCCTTAATGGACGGTTAAAAGTCATTTGAAGGTCAAATCTGAATGAAATTTGCAAATCTAGAATATACTAGATTCCAACACTGATTCTCATGGCTGCAACTTTCGCAATTCCGTATAGTACATAATACTAATTGACAATTAATTATAGATTCATTGAAAGCAAACGATTGCAATCATCACAGCTCAAGATGAACTTGATTTATAATGAATATTATATTGGTCGAGAAATGTGTTTCGTTGATTTTTTTGTGTACAGGACTTAATTATATTATTAAAATTTATTTAGTTGCCTCTTCAATTTTCTGTATACAGACATTAATTTTATTATTCAGAATCCTTTTGAGTTAGTGAAAGTCAATAACTAGTGTTTTATATGATTTGAATCTCAGCTTCTTTATATCTGACTTTGAGAATAATTTTATACAGAAATGTGTATTTTTTAAGATCCATAATCTTTTTTCATAAGAGAGCTGATCTTATGGGCTCCTGAGATACATTATTAAAGTTATTAAAGCTAACCTGTTAATATGTATAAATTATACTACTAATAAGTATTAACCATATATGCAGGTACTATAGTCGAAGACTTTTGTCTTTTTATTGTAATTAACTATTCATCCTTTTAGTTTATCTTTCCAATATGTTTTTACATTATTTGCAGTCAACGATTTATTATAAAAAATGCCTTACTCTTTGACATGTCTTGGCTGTGAGCATAAAAAAAAATCAAAGAATAAAAAATTTTTTCGTGTTAACAATCTAAATTTATCGGCTATCAATAATTTGTGAGCTATTTATAATACTAGAAAACGAAAAATTAAAGCTATAGAAACAATTCATGTGGACAGCAAAATATGCAGACTGTGCTACGACTGTTTTCAAAAAAATCCTGGCATTCAAATTTACCTTACGTTGCCAGATCTGTCTTTTTATAGAAATGGCTTAAGGTCACATAATTGATGTACATTTGGGTGTAAAAACCCATCAAAATTAATTGCTGTTCCTAGCAGTAAACGTGAACTCCTTTTAATGAATTGTAAGTTCCTTGTTGAGCCTAATGCCCGTATGTGCTCTGAACATTTCAATATTGTCGATTATTGGCCTTTAGTGAAACAAATATTTGAAGAAGTATCACTGACGCAGCAAAAGTTTGTAAGCGATATCATGTTTGAATACTATCAGAACCAAAATAAAAATATGGGTAGTACATTCGATACTAATGCACTTGAGACTATGGCAGATGGGCCTTTTAAGTCTTTTTTCGGATTTGAAAAAAAAAAATTCAATAAAATATGTGAATTCACTAAGAACTGTGAATCAAAAGATGTAGCTATTCTTTTGTGTGAAATTTGTACTGCAGTTTCACATAAACAATTGGCTTATCTCTTTGGATACCAAAGTGCTTCATCAATTTCTAACCATTTAGAAAAAGCAAGAAATGATTTAATTCAAAATTTGATTCCTTACTTTTTCAACATTCCCAATCGTGAGACCATAATAGTTAAAAATACTCCATTGGAAAAAGAATTGTTCGACATACCTGAAGATAAGGGCTGTATTATTTTTGAGTTCCATTCGATGACCCTGCTTTCACTTCTTTGGATAATGAAGAGAATAATTCGCTAATGCAGTTTCCTCAGCTTTCATTGGACAATTTGTATGAAGTTTGCCTAGGCCCTTATCAATTAAAAAATGCCATGTCATACTACGCCAAACACGTGGCAAAAGATATATTTGTAGTACAGAAATTCAATCCTAATGCAAGACATAGAATGGCAGGCTTGGATTTTTCTAAGTATGGCATTAACGTTATCGATCTGCTGCTCATGAAAGCACATTTGAAATATTGCTATAAAAGTGGAAAAAGCCATTATATTTTTGTACTTGTTGATCGAGCTAAGAGAAGTAGACTGGCTATCGTCGAATATTTTTGGACATGTGAGATTGGTTCATGGACAGTAGGATGCTGCAGCCACATTGCTACTATTATATGGTCCTTGGTCAATATAATGTCATTAGGGTTCCTAACCTGGATATATTAAATGTCTCTATTACTATAGAAAAATAAAGCTTTGTAGTTTATGACGTTGAAATAATATTTTGGTTTGATTATTTCCAAATAAAATTATTGATTAGGCATATTGAATTTTGCACACCTGACTTCAGATGCATGATCAGCGACTATGAAAACTTATCTGGAGGTAATTTCAGAGTTTTTTTACGATTTATTTACATTTGACCTGTAAATGACCTTGAACCATCTATTAAGAAGGTCATTTGACCTCGGATTCGGAATCAGTGACCCAAAAAACCTAATAATATAGTGGTTTGGTAAGCTACGCGAAACCACTTTTTATTTTGTGAGACTCACTGTAAGCCTAATTTATACGGTCATTAGTAAAATTTTAACATCTTCTACCTCCTATATCTATGAAACCAAAGCTGATTTTCTCTTAAAAATTAACCAGGTGAATGTTTGAACGATAAACAATGATTTGATAAACAATTTGGGACGATTCTCGGGGTTGCAGAAATGGGCTAATTTCGAGCTATTTTTGGAGTCACTCTTTATGAATGAAGAGTTTTTGTGTGAACACCAAAGAAAAAAGCAACTAAAAGAAGGAAAAAGAGCAGATTTTTAGATTATGATAGGTTCTAAAAATATGATTCTGTTTAGTAATAAAATAGTAGTGGTCAGAGACGTTAATATCATCGAAGATGGCACAAGCTGTGTTTGTTCAAAATTCAAAAATTACGTAACGAAAATTAGTTGAAATAAAAATATAGTTAAGCATAAAAATGGTGTTTTAAATATAAACAGAAATTATGAAAATAAAGATTTGAATCTAAGACAGTTAAGTAGGGAAAAAAGCCTGATAGATACAGAGATGAAAATTTTGTATACAGTAATATTATTTATGTTAATTATAATAACGCTGAGACACATGTTTTTTAGCATGATGCGATTAAATAAGAAATGAACTTGGATTTCTGTAAGTCAAATTAATGATATCAACGCTTTCGATTTATAATGGGCTTATACTTAAAATACTATCAATGCTTTTGAAGCCAGGTTAGTAGTAAGAGGATACCAGCGAAACAATGAAATTGATGGTATTTATTCACCAGTAGCAAAAATGCTATCTTTGAAAGTTTAACTTTTCTTTGTTTATAAAAATAATTAAATTATAGAAAAAACGGATGTTGAGGTATCATTTTTAAGCTGTTAATTTAAATCTAAGGTTTACATAAAACAACCACAACTCAGAATAGTGTTACAAAGTCATCTAATTCAAATGTATGAAGACAATTCTGGTGCAATAAGTATAACTACGTTTAGAAATTAAAAATTTGAAACTTATTGCAACTTATTATTACTTTGGAAACGGAAGTTATGCGGAGCACGAAATTAATATTATAAGTATAAGTTCAGAAGAACATACAGGATAGGTTTTTACTAAGTCGTTAGAATGAATATAATATAATTAAAAAATGTTTGTAGTATGTTGAATATAGTATAAATTTAAGAATACGTGTTAAAAAATAAGCAAATTGATATCAGGTCTGCGTTTTATGACATCTTTTGAGTGGCATAGTTACTATAGGTGCCAGATGATATGTATATGTTCTTTGTATCGTGAAACACTTAGACAGTAAATGGCTATTGCCACACACGCACGCTTCCGAAGAATTTCTCTCAGTATTAATTAATAAGATTTTGTTGTCGCAAATAATCTACATTCCTGTTTTCAAATATATAACGATTTAAGTATTAAAAAGTATAACATTAATGATCCACTACCTTTGTATTATGTGGATTGTTTATGAAGTACATAGCTGCGATCGCTTAGTTTTTAAATCTCGATAGCTAATCCTTTCATTATTAAAATAAAGGATCTTTTATTTGAATATATATTATTCTGGATATATTATCTAAGTAGAGTCGTTTTAACGTTGATTTATACATCTGTACCGTACAATAAGTTGTTTAAGTACTATGTTTTCTTAAATTCGTAAGTGCGTGGCTCAAAAAACTGATCGTTTACGATAGCATGCGTCAGTTTCTCTTATGCGCACTTATACTTGTACACATTTAATGTTGTGCAACTCTTTCCTAGCTAAAAAGCTGATGCTATGTGGGCCAGTCATAAGTTAAAGAGTGTAATTATTGAAATTAATGGTTGCAATATAAAGTGCGTTTCGTATGACTTTTTTTCTCGTTTGCATTTTTTTAACAGTACGTGTCCGTATAACTATTCTGTTTACTGAAGCGTTTTTCCATAGAAATAAGATACACACATAAACGCATCTATCTTGTTTATATTATTTTTTTTTTCTGTTCGAAAATTCCGTTCCTTGGGGTCTCGTAGAACAAGTAGTTTTGGGTGCTCTATTTTGTTCAGCAAAAAAAGCGAGTGTTAATTGTACGTTAATATTTAAATAAATATGATACGTGTTCTGATTCGAGTACGTAGTATGATTTAGGCTGTTATTCTCTTCAAATCACTTTACCTGCGTATTTCATGAAAGGATTTGTGTACCAACTTTCGTCGCATTAGTCAATTGGGATTACATTCCAAGATGCGCACCTACAGTTGTTGTATCTTATGCGTACACTAGTAGTTGTTGCAACACTTTGACCCGTTAAAACAAACCCCTACCACTAGGGTAGAGGTCTGCTTTGATGGAACCCAAGTGTTGTATGTGAGTATTTGTGAGGTGAAAGAGGGGAACTATGATAAATATTGTCGTAGAAAGAGACAGAGACATGAAGAAAGAAAAAGAGAGAGAACGGGAGGAAACGAAATATACGAAATCTTGGAGATGTGGAGAGAGAGAGAGAGAGAAAGAGAGAATCCACCCTATTTTAATCAAAATAAGAGGTTAAAACTATTTAGATACATTTACCGCATTTATAGCTGCTGATGATCCAAATATGTCTTTATGAAGCTGGGGTCCATCCAACCACTTACACTCCTGTAAAATTTCTACTTAATGCTTCGACTGATGGCTTTTTTCCAATGAAACACACCACAAATTTTGCACTTATTCCGACGAACATTTTTGTTTGTAAGTAGCCATATGATCTTACCTTAAGTTTTGACAGCAGCTTACTATTATTTAAAAAGTATTAACAAATTTTTGAAACAAAAGCTGTTCGTTTTAAAATTTATTTTGCTCGTCAATGCAAGTACCTGTAAATTGCTTTCAATCACTTTCACTCACACTATTATTGTTAAAATAATTTCCTATAAAGATGTCACTACCCCCGTCACTGTTTTCACTGCTTTGCTCAGAATTTATCGTATAAATGTTATAACCATCATTTGATACACTATTAAAATATTTTACGTAATTAAAATCACTGTTCACAAAGAACTGATTACCTACAAAAATATCACTATTCACACTTATCGCGTCATTGTCTTCGATATAATTGTTTACGAAACTAGTTTTATAAGTAACAGATATAAGCTCTTAACCGCAACAGCTACTCAACGAAAAAAAATTTCTTAACACCTTGAATGGTAAGTTTTTTCCACTGACAGATCGAACTACTATCGGCTGTCTCTTGTCTGCAAGTATCAGTTGCGGTCCTTCAGAAGCGTAAGTTATGTTTAAATACGTTAACTTCTTTTTTTTAATAGTAAAAACTAGTGTACGTTGCTCATCATTTTAAAATTAACAACACATTTTAAATCGTCTGAAGAAAAAAAAAATTATTCTAAATTACTGTGGTCTATAACTAGGGTTGGGCACAATCCACTGCCCATCGTCAAAGTACCACATACTTTCAACATTGCTCTCCTAATCTTCCTCCTTACAATTATCGATAAAACTCACTTTATTTTTATAACCTGAGTCATCGTCGTAGTTATCGTCTTCCAGAATTATCATAAAAGACACTGATACACAAAAAAAACACACCATAACTACACTTATAATTTTTCTCATGGATAAGCGGTTTGATTCCAATTAAAAAATGATGCTTTATGGAGACGTCCGTTACACTTTATACCATCACAAAAATCCAATGGAGATAAGAATATTGAATTGTGCAAGGGGGCACTTCTATTACCTAGAATTTATAATACACGCTTACCATTTATATTTATATTCTTTTATTTATTATATTTTCTTGTAATAAAAAATCCGTCTAATAGACAATTCAATAGTACACATTTTTTCTATGTATACATATATTTCATTTTATAAAAAATTCCTATTTGAAAATTCAAATTTGAACGCCGCGCGCGGGGAATGTGCGTCTAGTACGTTAAGAAAACGCTAGAGCGCGTTCATCCAAAGAAGGGAAAACCTGCTACTCAAAAGGAAGTAACGTTAGCATAAAAGGCACCATTGCGCAATGCAAAAAATGAGTTCATCTTCCAGCGAGCCTGGGACGCGGTACATCCGTTGCTCACCCAGACCTGGAACGTTCCCGTGCACCAGTACAATACCGCGACGAGCACGAAGGGAGAGAAAGAGACGAAGTACGAAGGCCGATAGCTGAAAAGTAAGTGTGTACACCACCAACAAGGTAACACTTCCACTAACCGGTACCTACTTGGACTTTCGGTGCTCGACCGCTTTAAGCGTGGAGACGACGCATCCCCAAGTAGTCGAGGCACTAGGGTTAGCGACCACGTTCTTAGGCGAAGTTCCTGGGTTGATGACTTGAGCAGTGCTCAAGACACCCAAGGGCCCTGAGAACGACCTAACCTTACGTGACTTGGTCGGATAGGTAGTTACCTAACACTTACTTTCCGCGGTTGTAATAAAAATTCGCATTAGTCTAACCTAACGTGTTTAAGCAGAGATATTAAGGAGGGAAAATTCAAATTGTCATTTATGTAAAATTCTCTATTAAAAGGGCGGATAAATTTCAAGTAAATTATCGAGTATATTATATATTGTTTTTTATTATTAACGTAAATAATTGCGATCACTCAAATACAATTAATACATATAAAAATTTAAGATAAAATTTCCTTAGAATCATATGATTGAATAAATATAAGATAATTAAAAATAAATTGATTGTACTTATTTAAGCAAACCTTCCCCTCCACATAAGATTGCGAGTTCCTTTTTATAGTTTAAGATAAAAACTAGAAAAATGGCTGTTAAGATTTGAAATCGTTTAATAAACTGAGAATATTATCTGAACCCCAAAAAGGGACAGGAATGAAATAAAAAAAGAAATTACATTAGAAAAATATTGAATAAGTTGAAAAAGATATTAAATTATTAAATTAATTAAATTAAGGAAATATTCATGAGAATTCAATAAAGTAATAATCAATAAACAATTGCTGTATATGGTGCAGGAATTAATTGATTATTCAACAGATAAATTTTGAAACTTGATAATAAATATTTTTAAGTATTGTATATAATCGGCAATTTGAGCAATTTCGCTCTTTTACACAGGGCCACGAACCCGCCCTCCGACATACAAACACAATCATTGTTTGTATGTTGGTTCCTAATCTTAGAGTTTCCTCGGTACAGATGATATTCTTAGCCGATTGTTACTACCACAAATTAACCGGGGTTATACTCGAAGAAAGGGAAGTCGTAATTGTAACACAAAGTCATATTTTTTGAGATAAAATGATGTGAGAAATTTTCTTTGATATTTCTTGTTACTCTGTAAAACATAAATCTTCAGCTGTATTCATAACAAAGGAAACTCGGGATCTTAAAACAGAACACTTATTAGCACACACAATAAAATAAAAGGTTAGGAAGCGCTGCACAATTTCTTCTTTTTCACATAACTACATCTTGTCTTTATTCGTAAGTCATCGTTTTTCTTGCAGAAGTTACCATCTTTTCTTGGTCTGCCACTGACTTCTACATTTTTTTAAAAACTAACAATATCTTTTCCTCCTTAGGCTTTCAAAAGCAAACCTCCTTTCTTAGTGGCTACGACGTTTTCCACAATAGCTCCTGTTTCATCAGGGTAAAAACTTGCTTTTATGAACTTAAGTACTGCAGCAAAGTTTTGTTTCTTAGCTACCTTTACCAGTACCTTTTTCGTTGCTTTTGAGCTTTTTGGCTCTTCCTTTCACTGTTCTAAATACCCTCTTCCATTTTCCCTCACTAAACCTTTTTTTTAGTCATCGACATAGTTTGCCTTATTTAAAGACTTTCTGGAGGACTTCTCATTCTATTAGCTTGTTTTGTTTCCTTGAGAGCAATATTTAGGGTTTTTTTCTAGACATGCCGTCTAAAATTATGCTTTCTTTGATCCCTCTACTGCAAGGATTCAAAGCACTGCGTCTAAAATCTGTAGTGTCTGTTTTTATTGTAAAAACGATTTTTGTAGTAACTTCTGCCGTCAAGGTGCTGAAGAGCAGCTTTAAAGCCCCCCTTGAAAACCTTTGCCATGTTATCATACTCCTAGCTTGTTGCTTCGAGTCCCTTCTCTATCTCTTTTGTTACTGATTTGACTTACTAAATCTCTTAATTCCGTTTTAGCCTCAGTTTTCAGTTATCTGTTTCAAAAGAGGCAAGCTCATCAAGCGTCTGGTTGCTAAATACACTGCAATCACTTTTATGGCAGGCTTTGCTACCCAAGCTTAAAAGGCTGGGTGTTCTTTCCTTATCCAACAATGGCCATCAAAGGTTTCACAAGACCAGCTGGTCACCTTAAACGTCTTTGTGGCCCCCTAGAATTTGTGGAGCCTGCGACAATCACCTGGACTTTCACTGGATCAGATGTGCCAGAAGATTCTTTGTGAGAGTTTACAGCTTAGTGTACTTGTTTATTATCAACGTTCTCCATTTTGGCACCTTTTTTGTAACGTGCTAACCAGCAAAGGCAAGCATTATAATTATTTTTTTTTTTTTTAAAATAAACATTTAAAAAGGGTCACAAACCAAGGCAGCCACCCTCCCTATTTCCAGAGAAGGGTACTGCTTGCTCGGGCTGGCCGGAAGTCTCCACTTTCTCTCAGTCCCATCTGCAGAGACTGCTCTAGCGTTGTGTATAATGTGTGAAGGTAGTGATTAAGGGTAGTCAATGTTTATAAAGGCAAGCTACTAATACCCCAGCGAATAAATTCTTCGGATTTGGCTGCTCACGAAGCCGACTCTTAATCTGCCTACATTTTCTGCTTTTTCTGCTGTGGCTTTATCCACTGCAATAAGCACCAATCTCTGACCTTTATTCGGTTTCCCTATCACCGGCAAAATTGTATCACCCTGTATTACCGGTATAAATAGAGAAGCTTAATAAGCTTGTAGCTAAGCTTATTTTTTCTTTGTGTCTTACGTGTTGCAAGGATATGCTTTAAAAGAACTATACTGTCACAACAATAAAAGAAACCACATTTAACACGGTATATGGGTATCCAAATAAGTCAAGGTGGCTGCTCTAGTAGGCCATATCGTTTAAAATGCTTACAACATTTATCAGTATCAGGTAACACAGTATAATCAAGAAACTGACAAAGGAGGATGATTTACAAATTATTTAAATGAATTATTTAAACAAAAACATTAATAATAACCCATTATTCCGAAAACCCAATAACCTAACATACCTGTAAATCATATGACCAAAACCAGTCGAATACCGACGATATTCGTAGAACTGAAAAAAAACCTTGAAAAAAATAAAATAAACCCTAACGCTGGCTTAAGATCTGTCGTAAAATTATTACTTAACTTTTTGTGGGGCAAATTCGGTCAACGTTAATTTTTCACAAAGACTGAGTTAGTAATGGTCCCAGAATATTGTACGTTAACTGAAATTATAAGACTTAAGCCTTGACGTTGTGACTGTTACGTAACGTTGGTGTTGCTGCTTTTGTGACAGCACAAATATTCTTGAAGCTTTTTAAGTATCTGCATTTTCTGGAAGAACGTGTTCTCTATTACGACAAATTTTTCAAACGGAAGCATTAACATGTCAACGACAAGATGGGTTTGAAAGATAGCACATCAAACACTACATCAACTTTCTCTATGAATTACGATAACGATTATCGAAAGCTGCTTATAGAAAAATTGAATATAAAGAAATAAAAAATATGTTTTGCAAAATATTCTCTACATTGAAAAAGAACATGTATACAATCTCATAAAAGATATTTAATTTAATTTAAAAAATCGGTCTTTTTTAGAACCAATACATCACAGTTGGAAAAATAATTGATAAAAAAATTAACCTTACATAGTGGAAAATCTCTTTGATCACATTTTACTCATATCAGCGCATTCTTGAAATCCTTGTGATAAATGTTTAACAAAATTTATTACATGTTTCAAAAACCGTGATATCAGCACATTCTTTACTACGAGTCTTTAATCTTAAAAACAAAAATTATCTTAATGTCAATTATTCGTGTAACTTTAACCGCAAAAATGCCACGGATTAGAAGGAAACTTTTTGACAACGTAATCCCTATCACGCCTCATAGGTGCTCCAACCGACATGCGGTTACAAGCTGATTGGTCGCGCGAGCCATCTATAAGTGATGGTGGTTGCGGCAGTGGCAGTGAAGGTGGTCGTGGCCAAAAGAGTTAAGTTGAACCAAATAAAACGAGCTCATTGGCCGCAAGAGTTGCCTTTGTACTGGCCTTTCAAAAATGCTTTTGGTCTTACTAGCAGTCCACGGAGATCCCTGCTGTGGTCAATAAGAATGTAGACAGAGCTTGGCTGTACAGTATGTATATGCGATGGCAATACCCGTAGACGTGTACACTCAGTCGATCTATAGATTTTCAGCTAGACCGTGTTTGTCAGACGGTTCTTATGACACATTGACCATATGAGTGATACTCGATTTAAGCGAGTCATTCCTTATCATAGTGAGAGGCAGTCTGTTAACCACGATCTTAAGAGTAATATTAAGTTTCACGAGTAATTACTACAGAATAGCGATTAGTTGGGCGACCATAAAACAAAACTGGTCATTATGGACAATTTGATTTGCTAACTATCCGGTAGCGGTGGCATTGACTTATTTACTAAAGGTAGTCATCAAAACAATTTAAGCGTAATCTGTATCCCACAAAATATATTATATCAAGCTAAAGGTCAGCTTGATATATCGCTAAGCTTAGAGTACGTTATTATCTCTAAAAATTAACAAGATCGCACACACATTTCAAAAAAAGTGCGTCCGAAAGACCCTCGGTTCCTACAAGAAACTTGTTACGATGTTACTTAGAGGCTATTTGATTACCTCTTTTTGAATCTCAAGCAAGATAGACGTAGACACACTAGCGTTCTTAAAATGCTTATAAACTCAGAAGTTCGTTCATCATCACAGAAAAAAATTATCGTTCAACAGGGAGAAAATTTCTTACCTGCTTGGTTGGATCTTTTCCTCAAAGCGGTGCTGTAACAAACATGCACCACGCAAAAAAAAAGATTCTTCTGCCTCAAAAAAGCGTGGATCGATTGCGGAACGCATTCCTTAACGATGATCTAAAGTCTGTGCAAGCATCAGGTACAATGAAGAGTCAGCTTGACGCAGAAATAAACCTCATCTTGAATTGACCGTATACCGATGAGCGAAAAAATGGAAGGAGTACCAATAAATTTTACAAAAATGTTACCATTTAAAAAATTACAAAGTAAGAAAAAACGATATGCTGACACGAACAACGAGAACGCTAAGATATTACAATACAACAATCCCTCTAACGATGAAGTCAATGCGGAAATAGAGAAGCGTGAATATGAAAAAAGACAGAATGTCAAGGTTGTCGAAAGGATACCAAAAATGTTTTGTCAAAAAGCTGCAGTTATCGTACGACAATTGCACCCTGCTGGTAACTTTAAGTATAATAATAACCATATTGTCATCATAGGTGGCGTTTACTCAGCACAGCCAAAGATCATGAGTTTGGTAAGTGATGCCTTGAGAGACAGAAAAAAACGCACACCGTTGGGGCGTTATCAGTTTGCAGTGGCACTTTCTATGGCAAACATTTTATAAGAATGTGTCATGGCGTCGATTAAACGTAATTGTGACCAAGGCAAAGAAACAAAAGAAAAACTCGAGGAGAAGGGAAATATCAGTGCCCTCAACGCTTTAGTCAACTTGCTAATTTTTAAAATGCATGTACCTGGATACAAATTTTCTGGTCCTGGAACAAAGTTATTGAAGCGCATTAAGCACAATAATATAGGTATAACCCCCTTGCACGAAGCATGTCTCGAAAGAGAAAAAAATCACGAAGTAATTTCTCAGAAAAAACTATTACTTGCGTATCTTTCATGACGTGCAAAAAGCTAACGTAGTGGATTTGAGAGCTTAAAAAATTTACAATGATGGCTACGCTTATGTTTTCGTTGTTATCGATTTTGTCAGTAAATACGTTTGGGTGGAATCTATCAGGGAAAAAACATTGAAAAATGTCGCCAAAGCATTTTAACACATCTAGTCGAGAAATAATGATCAAATACTAAAGTGTCTGCAAACGATTAAAGGTAAAGAATTTGTAGGCTCCTAGATGCAATCTGTTTGACGGAAGACTTAAATTAAATATAAGCTAGCAGGTAGTCTATAGCCAAAGGCTGCAACTGCCGTACATTTTGTAAGAACTATTAAAAAAGTAATATTTTGTTACTTAACTAACATAATCAGTCTTTGCTTCATTGGCGTTCTTTTAAGTATAATACAGTTATACAATCGCATAAAGCATTTGTTGACAAAGATGGTGACAGCTGATGTGACTTTGCACAATATTGTGCAAGCACGTAAAAAAATAAAGCAACGTTATGGCAGACGTATTAATAAAAATTTAAAGGACAATGTTAGGGATTTGGTTCATATTAGTGAGACGATAAGTGTCTTTGCAAAAGATTACGAAAGCACATGGACTGTAAAGTTGCTTAGAATTCTACGTATCTTTTGCACAAAGCAAAATCCAGTATATTTCTACAGAAAATTGGTTGACGAAGGCATTAACGGTTTCATTAGCAAAGAAAAGTTGAGCGGAGCATAAAAGGAATCAAACCAGAGCCTCTTTGAGGTTGACAATACATATTGGAAAATCAAGGTAAAAGACATTTTAAAGAATATTGTGTCAGCTGAAAGAGTGTCCTAAAAAATTTTATTTCTGGGTGAAGAGTAATTATTGATAAGATTGAAATAAAGCAAGAATTTTGCGTTGTGTTGTCTACCAACAGTAGTATGCAATATTACCCTGGTAATACTACTACACATTTCGTGACAAGAAAATCTCAGAAAATTAGATTTCAAGGTTAATGGAGTGTTTGTATTATAGCGATCTAATTACCGTTCACGTTTCAATATGCGATGAAAAAGAGAAAATGAAAAATTATCATAATATGCATACCACGGCTACACAATAATGTACACAAAGAACGTTCTAGAATTCATGTAGGTTACTACATACGTCCTGGTCTCTACAGAAATATCGAAGAAATGATACAAGAAATAAATAATTTTGAGACCACGCAAGATCACGTGGTTTTTAGTTTAGGAACAGGTGGTTACCTAGTGGCTTAGTTAGTCTGTTCCGAAACAGTGCGTATTTAATACACGTATCCCTTACTATTATCCACGAAATTGCGGAAGATCTTAAGCTTTGCAAGTGCTACTTGTCTTTTCTTTGAAATTAACAAAATTTGCTTCACTTATCGATCAAATCTCGCCAATGCTTTACCATCGATGCTCATAACTAGCAGCAAAATCTGTGAACCATACATTGTAGGGACATTCAATCGCGTTTGTTGTGAGCGGTGTCGTTGGACTTTTAAGGTTATGCGTACGTCCGTATCAAAATGAAAATTATCTCACCACCCATGTATGTACGGTTATTATTTAACTCATTTAACGACATTGAAGTCGACATAAGAGACTCGATTAGTAAACATATACCATTCGACTTTGGAATACTAATGCTTCATTTAAACTAATCGATTGAAAATTATCGATCCCTACGAGGACTATTTTATTGCACAAAGTGGTGGTGGTGGAAGTCTGACGACAATTCATGAAAACAGTGGACGAGGTATAAGACGCATTTGCGTTGGGGTCTCCAATCGACGAGGAAATGAAAATATCTGATCGTTTTTGCTGGAGTATTTTGACGAGTCTTACCACTTATTAAACGAGATGCCAAAGGGGAAGGTTCAGGATATAAAGTTGGCTGACACTAATACATCTGATTTTTTTATACCAACCACACTTTATTAATGTAAAAAGTGATCATTACATGTTCTCTTGTAATTATTAATTTTACTTTCACCATTTCTGTTTTTTATTTAAAAAAATTTTTTGCTTTTTAATTTTAAACCTTTTTCCTCCTACCTCGAAGTCTATGTAAAAGATTATAATTAATTAATAGGAGGTTGACACACAAAGAAAAATCAAATAGTGATTTATAAGAAATCAAATAGTTTATATCAAATCTTAATAATTTTCGTTTTTAATGTTAGAACACCACGTCTAAAAATTTTAGTCAGTGAGAAAGCTTATTTATACATTGTCGAGCACATGATTCTAAGGACCTGTAAATTATTTCTGTACATTCTTTGACAATTTTTAGTACCTTCGTTTTAAAAATTTATCAATCGAGTTTATCTCACAGTTTTTTCATTCTCCAAATTTGTTAGTTTTGTTTTTTAAAATATGATCAAATTTTTACAGCATGATAAATCGCGTATCTTTACTGATACTAATTGATATGCTTGCTTTGTAAACCAAAATTTTCGATTATCTATTTTAAAAATGTGTATGGAATTTTCTACTTTAAAAATTAAGCCTGTTATTTAAATCATACATAAATATATTACGTGCTAAAACTTTGGGCGATAATTGTGAGGGTTGTAATAGTATATAGATATACTAATTTTATTCATATGTATCTTTTTCAAAGATCTTATATGTGACATCATGTATTTATGTTTCTGAGAACTTTTTTTTCACCATTCAATAGGATAGAAGATTATTAAGGGTCGTAAGTACAAAGTTTTATTCTTACTGCCTCCAACGACATTTTAGTAGGAGTATATGGGGACGTAGTTAAATTTATAATGCTCATACCGACGGATCACAATGTCCGGAGTTTACTGATACCATTATGCATAAATTGACACTATTTTGTACTAATTCCGAGTTCAGCTGTTCAACAATGACTCCGGATTACTTCAGTTCATACTGCCTTGAAGATCCACCAATTGAGCTACCTTGAGGATCCGCACTTCACCTAACTAAGACGAGGGAGTAGCTACTAGTAAACGAGGACAACTAGAAGACTAATACATAATGTTATGGAGATCCACCTGCAGTTATGACCGAGAATAATAATACATCCTCTTAGGGTAAGGTAGAAAATAAAAAGTATCATTAGACATATACACATGATATCACGATTTATTGCAATATTAAATGTATGTATAATAGCGCTTTGATGAACAGAACACCCTAGACAAAGCGCTGGACTCGTTGCTGCAGGAAAAAATAATTATCATGAGCTAGTATGGGCCTTTCACACTCACTAAAGAAGCAGCAGCATTGGAAATTTTGACTAGACCATTTGGATGAAAGAGTTGCGAGCTCTTGCATAAGGTGTAACTCCGTACCATATGTTTCAGTATAAAAATGCTTTTTCATTTTTTAACGATGCAAAGATTAAGACTAGCGTAAGCTTCAGTTTGGTCATGTATTGAAATTAAAACATACTTGCACACTTACAATTCTTACAAATGGCTTACTTCTAGATTGAACATGAAAGATATTTTAATGTTATGGAGATCCACCTGCAGTCATAACCAAGAAAGATGATACGTAAGGGATCTATCCAGTATCAAAATGAAGGACTCCTAAAATCTTCAAGGGTACTTAATCACATTATGAGGTTGTGTTTAGCTAGAAATTCATAGTCTTATAAGCTTCCTGAATTAACACTTATTTGACACTGTTCTTTCGTCACTGAGATGTATACAATATTGTATGCATGCAAATATTGCATATGTAAACATGCACTAAAATGATAACAAAATTATAAAACAAGTAGGCAGGGTTAGGTAAAAAGGAGTTCTGTTTCTTCATTGATCAGCAGAACTTTTCAATCTTACTCATGAAATCTACCTTAATAGGTTGATACTTTCATGGTTCTTGTTATTACACAAGAAATAATTATTTAAATGTATTTGGTTTATTTTATGTAGTACAGACTGTTTTATATTTCAGTCGATGACATAGTTGTGTAGTAGGATATCAATCCAAAAAATATTTTAAGTGGCAAAATGATGTTTTTCACTAAAGGCACAACATAATTAAAATCATAAAAAGATATTACTTTAGTTTAAGCTATCAAAAAGTGGCTCACTTAGCGTTACGGTCTAATGTTTTACTAAAAAATGTACAGCTTTGATGATGCCTTTAAACAAAATACTAATTTTTTTGTCCAACAAACTAAGTTTGTTAAGAGAACAGTACTTCTGGCATCTAACTTAGTAAATTTTCGATTTTCGATTTCGATTTCGATTTTCTCAAATCAAATACTAAGAACTCGTAACGCTAAAAAATGTTATGTTTGTTTTTAAAGCATTTAGTTTTCGACTCAATAGGTAGTGGGTTGAAATGAAGTTGCTTTCTATGAGATATAAAAGCAGTGACAAAGTTTAATTTTTATTTACGCGTTACAATTTCAAATTTTTAATGCATTTAAAAAGTCCATGACGCTAAGGAATCCAATATATTTCTGCGAAGTGTTCAGTTGAGGATTCAGAAGATAATAAGTAAAAATATAGCTGTGTCTTATACTATACAGGTGCAAAAAAAAGTTTAATTCTCATTTAGTACACTACAACATGGATTTTTTAACTTATTCATAAGAACCTGTGGTGCTCCTTTTTTTCTAAGAGCCTGTAATGCTATATCTTATTTCTTTGTATGTTTATTTAATCTTTAATTGTAGGTACATACAACTCCGCTCAATAGTGCTGCTATCATTTTACTGCATGTATTTAGTATTTAACAATTAATGAAGCTGTCCGCGCACAAAAACGAGACCTTGAAAGTTAACAAAAAGTCTTATTTGTACAAAAGATTACAACCATCGATCACGACGTTATGTTATTTACTGAAAATCAGCTATGACGAGATCTTGATGACATCTCTCCTCTT
Source organism: Copidosoma floridanum (assembly GCF_036245765.1). Lineage (NCBI taxonomy): Eukaryota > Metazoa > Arthropoda > Insecta > Hymenoptera > Encyrtidae > Copidosoma > Copidosoma floridanum. Next base: position 22,960,326 of record NW_028321881.1, read on the forward strand.
TTCGATTTTTAGTCAGACGAGCACTTGATCAAAAAGAAAAAAGCATCGTTCTTTGGCTACTCGATAAACAAATAATTGACCGCAAAACAATTCCATCGTTGCTAAGCAAACACCTGTGGCCTTCCGCCCATGAGAAAATTCCTTTAATTACCCATGACGTAATCTCTAAAACTTGAGAAGCGTGGCCTTGAAAAACCCTCTTCGGTCACCTTGGACACGGCCTACGTGGTGGTAATACATTACCCGCAACGGCGGAATCAAAGCTTAGCAACAAGAATTAGCAACAATAACATATTAAAATAAACAAGAGAGCTTCTGACTTTACAAAGTTATCTGTAACAAAAGCCAAATGCTTACTTCGTAGACACAATATCTTTCGCTGTTCGCTGCATTTTACTTCCAAACCTGGTGTAATCTAGTTTGAGATTCACTTTGAATTGTTTCGTCTATCCAATAATAAGTTGCACAGGACTCTTTTTGCACACGTGTATATTTACTTGCTACCCATATATCCGCATGCATATACCTATATATTTATATATAGTTATACTTTGATATGTTGTATATTTATTCCTTTGCGTTCCTTGATATTAGCTCCATCAGTCTCTGACTTTCATGGTGTGGGCGTTAGTTACCTAAGTAAAGTTAGCTATTTTTATCATTGACATGAGTTTTTCTGGTGGTGAATCTTACTAATTTGCAACTGATTACTTTTATCATCTGCATAGGAAATAAACTAAGGAGATAAGTATGTTCTTTAGAACAAGTGTTTACGAGCAGTTATTGTGATACAGTACTTCGTCATAATAAATCCCCACGACCTACCCTAGTGAGACTTTACTGACGTGGCACTATGTTACTATAGACTTACTAGGAGGGAGTACAACAACCCCCCGCCCTTTCTCATCCTTTCTCGCCATCACTATGATGACTGAGTCTGCTTGTCTAAATGTATGTATTTTATTTCTGAAATATTAAATTACCATATGAAGTAAAGTACATTACCCTCCTCACTACGTATCCTTAGTTTCACCCTGAAACCCCATTAGCATTACTTCAGGGTGGAGTCACCAGGAAGATCATTATATCTTACAGCATTAGCGAGCAAGCTCGCCACAAGTTGATAGAGGTGCCAATCCTTTCGAGTCCTGAAACAGACTCGGGGTGTCTGAGGACCAACACCTGTTGTCTAGCGTTCCATTGTAGGATGAAATCTTTGCCAGCATTACTAAGTGCTTGATGCTTTCTCTTACTGATAAGTAAATGTACTTAGCGCAGCCTAAGTCCGCATAAAAACTTTACTTACCATAGAGGCTTTTTTTGATTGCCTACTAGTACTAGTAGTAGTGGTAGTAGTACTTGTTGCAACAGCGGTACTGACATCATTAGCAGCAGTGATACTGGTACGATACATCAAATTGTGTGTTATTATCGCTTGAGTTTATTTTTTGTTAATGTAATGACAGACTTTCATTAACAATATAAAGAAAAAGAACTTATACTTTTTATTTTTGAGTCTGAGGTTGTGAAACGTTATTGTAGCATTAACGATATAGGACCAGAAGTGTGTGGATGCTTATCATGATCACCAACAAACGTTAATGTACATACCCAACAAAAAAGTGTACGAATGATTTTCTTCGACAGCTCATTGATCAATATGAACCTAACGACTTTATTGGTTTTACAATAAGTTTTTAAATATTCTATCACGGACCCTTATGGTTGTCATCTAAATTAGTGCACGATTCTCGTGTTAAAGATATGTGGAAAGTATTGTTTGGTGTTGTGTGAAGTTTAAACAACTTTGGAAAGGACAATGCACTGTCGATAACATGTGCAATCCTTAATGGTATTGAAGGGCGTGGCCATGTACAATTAAAAGAAGATACAGATTGCAATAATATTGTTACCTTGTTAGATGCGATTACGTACCAATGCAAAAAAAGCAGCTAATAATTAAGTTCAAGAGGCGAGGGTAAGAGTTCTTAAAACGCCCAAAACACCAGAGGATTCAATACACAATTTATTTTTAAGTATGTTGATGACACACACAGTGAGTATGTGACACCATTCGTCATTATAAATGGGTTTAAAACTATTTGGATGGAATTTGTACTGATAAAACTTATTGATATTCTAAATTATCTCCCCATGCATTTGAGTATTTAACCCAATGTGTATGGTCTGATTGGTATTTCATAGGGCATTTTCCCACACTTCTTCAACACACCTGAAAATGAATCATACATAGATCCTCTACCACCATTGGATGTATATTCGCCTGATAGAATGCTAGCACAAAAAAGAAAAATTTCTTTAAATCAAAAGAACAAACACGTAGCCAATGATTTGATACATTTAATTTTCAACGGAAAATCGCTCTATAAAGTTAACAAGATGCAAAAGTTATAACATTAGCTTGAGTGCCTTTTTGAAAAAACTTCGTGAAATTCTAAGTGCATCCTTTTATCAAATGTACGACAATAGCTTTAACATGTATGCGTGTCTACAAGAAAAATTTTCAAGGGAAAATCTAATTGATATTATACTATTAAGAGGTTACAGATTAGTACAGATGAGTAATCAGTCTAAAGTAGCGCTAAAGAAGCTATAGTTGATGGAGAAGGGTGTTATTGATTGACTGATTAAGCATGCTGGATGATGCAAAGAAGAACGATTACTGAAAGGTATCGTTGTTGATGGCAATTGCGCTTCATAAATAAGTATGGATAATCATTGTGGTATTTTATGACAGTTTCTTGGTTGTTTCCAGCGTTGTTATCCACAACGTTTTAGAGTAAAGGACGAAAGATACGAGAGAAACTGGTGCTATCAGTGAAAAATAGTGGCATGCAATTACCAGCTATCATAAAATGGAAATATCTGTTTAATAAAAAAATTGGTTGTGAGGAGACCTTTCAATATTCCATTTGAGAAAATGAAGGTTATAAAAGACAAAAACCTCTCAACCCACGTGATGCGTTTTTTGGAGAATGTATTGGAAATATATTTAAAAAGTATGAATCCCAGGAAACATAAAAATTTAAGAATGTTGACGTTTGTTAGTTGTCCCGTATTTATGCAAACGCAGTAACTTTCCCACTGGTTGTCTATTGATATATGTAGAACAAAGGGAGTGTCAAAGCATTATTGGAAATAAAAATGACTTATCCCTTTATAATAGCCAAATCATGTGTGATGTGCTACAACCGCAAAATTTATATTATCCTGTGTGACCAGTAAAAATGCATAACAAGATAATTTCTCCACTGAGTCATATTAGTTGCAAAAATGAGAATTAAGAAGATTGTTTGCAAGAAGGTGCTAATGACCGTAGATTTAAGGATACATGGATATATCTGATGAAGTCAAGATGGCTGTTCAAGTAGGTTATGTAGTAAAAAAGTTTTATGGAATATGGTCGTATAGAATAGCACAATTCAATCAAGAAACTTAAAAAAGGGGTGTATTCGCAATAAACATACCGTTATCATAGATCGCATTCACATACTACAGTTAAACATTGTTGATCTGTTGAACGATACCTTAAGGGTAAAAAAAAATGCACACCAGTGTGGCCTGATCAGTTTTTAGTAGCACTTCATACGGCAAACATCCTACAAGAGTGTATCGAAAATGCCAGAATATAAAAGTGACTGATCGACGATGACAACGACTATAAATTAAAATCACCAAACAGGAATCCAAGATCTACGTTAAATAGAGAGAGTTTTCTTGATGAAAGTAGTACTGAACCAACGGTCCCGCCAAATATAAAAAAAATTTAAAAAATTTGGGCTTCTGCCAAAATAAGTACAAATATAGCATCAGTTGAACAGAACTGTGACTAAAAGGAAGAAACAGAAGTAAAACTAGAGGGGGAGGAGAAAAACAGTGCTGCCAACGCTTTGATTGAGTTGCTGCCGTTTAAGATACATGTATGTAGATACAACTTTTGCAGTCCTGAAACGAAGTTATCGAAGCGCAGTAAGCACGGTAATGTAGGTATAAGCCTCTTACACAAAGCATGTTGTCAGCATGATCTTTCCTCAGGTAAAATGGGGTATTGTAGGACACTTTTTTAAGCAAAAAATATTTATTTCTTATTTTTAAAGTTCCATCAATGCTAATTCGCCTAAATTTTTTTTTAAATTTAAAATATAGGTCTTTACTGAGAGAAACAACATTTATTAAATGTGCTCATCATTATCCGTTTACTTTAATAATTCTTCAAATAAGTCGTAAGATCTGCAGTAGAGGGACCGACTCTTTGAGGATTATGGCAGTAGTAAGACACTGTATGTGGTAGTACTGGGACAGCATATGACAATGTCACTTGCATATGTAAGAACTCAATTTTTTATTTATAAGAGGCAAATTATCACTTTCAAGAGTATATAAATATTAAAAATGATAGATTAATAGGGATTTCTCTATTTTATATATTTTTTTCAACGATATCACAAAATCCTTACTCACTTTGTACATTAATAATAAAAGAAAAATATTGTCTAATACAACATAAACTGAATGATATAATTAAAAAAAATACAAACTGCGAAACTAATAGTAAACACAAGTTTAAAATAAATATTAGTTTCTAAGGTCTTAAAATTGTTTTTTTTTTCTTTTTATTTTGCTCTGCAATAAATTAACTTTACACGCACTTAGTGATTTTTCATTGTCTTTTACTTGAGATAAACATTTTTTTATTTTCTGTACTATTATGTCATTATTCGTATTTTGGTTTTCTTATATAAAAATTTATTTTTAATTTTTAATTTTCAAGTTAATCACTTTTTTTGTTCCTAACAGTTTTCTAACTCTCTTAAAACTTCTTGTTTGAATTTTTTTCGTACCCTTTAGCGTTTTTATTTCCTCTTTTTCTTGTTTATTTACCTAAACCCACTGCTTTTTCAATATTTTCTCTTTTTTTTTTTTCAAGTTATGTATCAAATTATCAATAGCTGCCACGGATTGGTTTTCCTTAGCTGCTTCTTTCTTTATATTTTTTAAAGAGAATTATTTGATTCTTCTGTGGAGATAAGAAGCAAGTTTAAAAGGCTGAAATACCAAGTGTAAGTATAATGTGAGTAAACTAATACCTGTATTTTTCTGTTGACAATTTTCAGAGGTATTAATTTTGCTCAGTTTTTTTCAATATTAGTATGATGAAAATCAATTATTAAATATATGTCATTTCATGCAAATTTAATTTTTTTACATTGGGTAAGATGGATTAATACAGATTGTATTAAGGTTAGGTTTCAGATAATGTCTATTTAGCAGGGAACCATGCTCTCATTTACTTAACTACTAATCCTACAAATATATTTGAGTTTAATCTTACTATTAAAGATAAGACTGATGACACTCGCACGATTACTATGATAAAATGCATGAAATCACAGTCGTAAAAAATAGAATTTGATCTTGTCAAGTACTTGTCACACTGCTACTTAGTTTTTTAATAAAAAGGATGCAGTAGTGGGACAGCAATCATAAGCCTTGTCCCACTTCTACATGGTGTTTGCAAAAAATAAGGGTATACTAGGACAGGCTATATTTTATGACGAAGTAATTATTTTGAAGATCTAATTAATAAAACTTGTTTTTTAATGTCATATTTTTACGTATAATTAGTTTGAACGTACGAAAAAATTTTTTTTTGGTATATTATCATCTTGATAGTCAACTTTGGCGTCACATCTAAAATGAGTTAAATGCCTTGTTAAAGACGTATGCATCAAACGAGTGCTTGGACAGCTTGATAAAATATTTTTTAAATTCTCCCTTGAACGTTTACTACAATTAATTTTAGAAGTATAATCTAGCTGAAAGATAAAGAAACATTAGGAAATTTTTTTAAAGATATTTTTTGACAATTGAATGTACCAATTATCATTTTCTGCTCCTGTCTCACTATACCCTGCAATTTCCGCGTTCCCACTTTACCCCATTTAATCTTACGATACGGAGAAGAAAAACGAACGTCTGAAAGCCAATAAGGTGGTGGCTAAATAAGATTTTTTGCATGTGCTTACCGAAGAAACACTGCTAGATAATAAAATAGCCACTTTATTGACAGCATGCTGCATGGGTAGCAATATTACATTTGGGGAGTTTTTTCCCACCTCATGACATATTAGATCTCAGTCTCAAAGTAAAGAGAAGAAAAAAAATAATGAATAATGCTTTGCAAAAACTCATTGTAAAGCGGCGTGACCCACTGCATATGCAAGTGGTGACGAATCCGCGAGTGTAAAAAAAAACAAATATTTGTCATAGAACGTTATTAGTTGACTAGAGAGTCATGATTCTTACAACTTGCATACACCAATAAGGCATAGTTTTCCCAAAAAAGCTGTTACGTGCGTATCCAATGATGGCTCTGCTTATATTCTCATTGTCATCAATGTCTTCAGTAAATACATTCGGGTGGAACCTATCAAGGATAAAACATCGAAAAACGTTGGCAGAGCATTTTAACTCATTTAATCAAGAAGTAATGATCGAACACTGATGAGTCTGCAAACAAACAAAGGTAAAGATATTATAGACTGTTGAATGCAATCTGTTTTACGAGAAAACTAAATTGAATATGGACAAGAACGTAGTTTACAGACAAAGGCTGCAACTGCAGTATATTATATAAGATCTATTTAACAAAGAATATGGTGATACTTTACTAACACAAACAATCGTCAATTCGTAGACATTCTCTCAAGTTTAATAGAAACCTCCAATCGCACAAAGCATTTGTTGACAAAGATGGCGACAGCTGACATGACTTTGCACAATATTGCGCAAGCACGTAAAAATATAAAGCAGCGTTACGGCAGACGTATTAAAAAAAATCTAAAGTACAACGTTGAAGATTTAGTCCGTATTAGCAAGACAAAAAGTGTCTTTGCCAATGGTTACGAAAGCAGTTGGACTTCAGAGTTGTTGAGAATTGTACGTATCTCTTACACGCAACTACATCAAGTATATTTTTTAACATAATTGTCGGACAAAGGCATTGACGGTTTCTTTTACAATGAAGAGCTTAGGAGAGTGCCGAAGAAATTGAGCGAGAGCTTCTTTACGGTTGGCAAGATATGAGAAAGTCAAGGTGAAGAACGGTCTAAAGACTATCTGATAAGCTAAAAAGGGTATCCTGAAAAATTTTCTTCTTGGGCAAAGTGTAATTGTTTTAAAGATATAAAATGCAGGGCATGTTTTATATTGTGTTGTCTAGCAATATAAGTTTGCAGTATTACCTTGATTATACTACTACGCATTGCATGACACATTACCTTAGTGGATCCCTTCAAAAGGTTTATAGAATATTTGTATAACAAGGACCTAACTACCATGGATGTTTTAACATGCAGTAAGAAAAAGCCAAAGATAAGTTATCATTAAATTCAAGAAACAAAAAGTTTTGATACTTCTCAAGATCACATGGTTTCTAGTTTCAAATAAGACGGTTACCAAGTAGCTGAGGAAGTCTGTTCTGAAACGACATTTAGTGAACACACATATCGCTTACTATTATCGAAGAAATTACGAAAGATCTTGGGCTTTGAAAGTGCAATAAATCTTTTGTTGGAAAATGAAGCAATTAAATCTGTCCATTTACAAATCTTGCTATGGAGATATTGGATCGTTTTTGCTGGAGTAAATCAACGAGTCCTACTACTCCGAAAACAAGGTGCCAAAGCTATTGGAAACGAAGCTGTTCATGCAGGTATGACGATTACGTCTGAGGCCACCACTAGGGATATACTTTTTCAATATACATTCCACACGTGCGTAATGGAATCTGTTAATACGCTGAAAATAAAAGCCGAAAAAAAGTTGGATAAGCTTATGGAAGGTTTGAGATATAAAATTGGCTGGCGTGACGGGCTATTTTAGTTGAAATTTTTTCGTAGAACTGTGCAGTCAAAGCTAAGACGTCATACGAGTAAACAGAAAAATATCAAGAAAACGCTTAAACAAGAAAAGAAGAAACAGAAAAAATCCATAAGAAGGAAGAAGAAGAATGAAAAGAGAACTCTAGGAGATATATATAAAAGTTAAACTTGAAAAAATTCGCTTCTTTACACAGCTACTCGTGTGAGTGCTGAAATCCTAAGCTTTTTTTTGTTTAACACTTAATTGACTTAAACAACTATCATGAAATCTTACTAGATCAAATAGAAGCCGATTTTACTACTCATAAATGATTCACGAATCGAGTTTGTGTACCAGATAATGGTGATGAAAACATTGATCTTGCCCACACGATGCTCAGTCTTTAAGTCAATTTAGCCATCAATGAAGATGAAGAATTGAAAGCTGATGTAAGATCTAAAATGACAGAGGTGTGACCATTTAATATTGTGATGCATTCGTTGTTTAATCAAATAAATGTGTTTTTGAATTAGAAACATGTATAATCTCCTAAAAAAATTATCAACACTCAACGAGTGACTTATGGTGAGACGATACGGTGACACAGATGGACGATGTGTTGGATGCCATAGGGCTCGTCAAGCGACGTACATAACTACCAATAAAGAAATTAGTTCATCTGATTAGTTCTTCTTATTGTGATGTATGCAATCAGAAAAAGTTACTCATGAATGGTGTCAAGGTGAGAATGGGGTGAGACGATTAGAAAGTTCTCGTGATGCATTTTGTCAAATAGACATTTTGAACTTGGTTTTCGTTTGCATCAGAGAAGCAAATTTTTTTGTAAGATGTATTACAATGGGCCCATCTACTTTGTAAGTCTATACAAAATGTCTGTCTAAAAGCACAGCAAAATATCCGCTTACCCTTATCAAAGTAATAGCTGTGACAATTTGTAACGGTATTCGTGGCAAAACTTTACATAAGATTTTTTTAGGCCAGTTACTAAAGCAAATAATCGTCAGCTTATTAAAAATTAAGCTGAGAAGGATGATTGCACTATAAGTTCGTTTAATTTTTATCATATTAATATTAATTGTTTTTGTTTTTACATTAATGTTGTTCAAGTTTCTTTTAAACCATTAAAGCCATACTTACAAATGAAAGATTTATAAATAATAAGGAAGAAAATTACATTGATTGTGAATCTTATTCCAACGGTTACTGCCTTTTTGCTTTTAATTTAACACTAGATTTATCAGCCAACGAATGTTCTCATTGGAACCTGATTTATTACGGTATCGTTAGATCAGACGTTCGATTTGCTAACGTTTCAACTTTGACTATTAACTGTATAGTGTATTGCGAGTAAGAAAATATCTCAAAAATCGATGCATTACGTCAAACCATGAATAACTTTAGTGGCTAGATGGCACCACTTACTATGAATACTTACTTTTATTGCTTTTATTGGTTAGGAAAATTAATCATCTCTTGGTTCAGTTTCTCTTGGTATGTTGGACCAGGCATAAATTGCAATGGACGTCGTAGTAGACATTTAGTACTTCAAGGTAAAAAAGACGTTATGGTGCCAAAAGAAATTGCTATCGTTAATTGAAAAATGACTTTTCTACACATGGGGTAGTAAAACCTTTTTGTCGCTTGCATAACTTGAGTGAGAAGGAGCAACGACGAAATATTGGGTTGTCCTGACATTATTATGGACTTGATTCTTTGAAGGGAAGAACCTTCAAAAGCCATTTTAAATATTTTGAATGATATTGGAAAAAATACACACAAATTTTTCTCAGAGGTTGTAAAAAGGGGACGATTAGCACAAAATTACGAATTGTAAAATAATGAATTTGGAATATGAGATCGACTGTCTACCGTTAGAAGCCTTATCGTGGAGAAGTATTGCATACATCACGAATCATTTACCGTAGGGTAATAAAAATATCGAAGTGCTTTGAATAATGTTTATAGCTGGAAGTCTTAGCTCTATTAACACAATTTTTACAAGAAGTTATAAAAATCAACAGAAATTAACCATGGGTCGTCTGCAGATACTGTAATATCTGGCGCAAATCCCTTTGAATACTGCTGTTATATACCTGGCATATCAGATCCCATGGATGTGGACGAAACTAATAACGCTTGTTATAAGAACTGCCATAAGAACAAAGCGAAGTGTTTAATGGGCTGCTTTCTCTGCTAATAAACGACGTACTTTTATTTTAATAGCTATGGTGTACATCCGTATAAAACAGATCTTATTAATCAATTACGAAAAAATTGTCAAAAACTGCGTTGGAGTGTTAAACTTCTTCAAAGCTTATAGTCAAACGTATGCGGTAAATTTTGTTTAATGTTTCTGTTTTACATGAGTTATAGATGGGTTCTCAGAAAATTTCTTGGCAATTTTTCCGATGATTTGAAAAAAAACGACGAAATCGTCAGACATGTTATTTTATCAAGATGTAACAAAAGAAGTGTTAATTATGTATTGGGTAGAGATGGATGTTCAATAAGATGCTTACAAAAAGTTGTAGTCAGATTCCGTTAATATTAAATTTAACTCTATCTTTCACTCTATGTTATTGTAATCATACGCTTATTATTTGTTGTCTGCATATCCTAAAAATGTAGCTACGGATCGTTATAAATTCTAAGAAATAAAATTGTCTGCATTTCATAAGATTATCTCTGGATATTTTGTACAAAAAGTCATTCAAAATTTAAAAACTTCTACGTTTATACATGCTTTTAAGTATTACCATCTAAAATACTTTTTCGTGCAGTTTCGACTAGCCCAAGCGTGATTTACAAGAAGCATTAACAATCATCGCTTCATCAAATTATTTGCAAGCTTTACGGATTGAACAAATCATTTCGTGAAAAAATAAAAGTTGGGCTTAAATATGAAAAATTGTTGGATAAAAATTGAGAACCTATTGTTCGTTTGTTGGGTGTCAATTTGAAAGGGACTTTTTTTACAGTTTCCGGTGGAAGCAAGTTTAAAGTGGCCTTCTTTGATATTGAAAAATTCGTTTCGACGGATGACAGTAACTTGAAGGATATAAATATTTTCAGGTCCAACTGCTCTTTGAAATTTACGATAAACTATGAGGAAAAAGCCACTTAGATTTAAGAAATGAGATGACAAGATGAAGATGAGAGGGCTGCAAAGAAGCAGTATCGAAATTTAGTATTAAAAAAAGTAACGTTTGATTATTTACACGAATTTATAGTACATTGTGTTAGTTGTCATCAACACATATTTATTAAAATATCAGACTATATGCCTATCGTTACGCAAAAATTTGTTTCCTTTAGAAAAAGGTAGTAGTATGCATAGTACACAAGCTGATTACTACACACCAAACATTGTAGAAAATATTATAAGTGCTTTAAATGATAACGATGTGCAAAGTATGTATGAAAAAATTGTAGCACATGGAAAAACGGAAGAGTTTGACAAAAGATCTCAGGTGTGATATGGTGTACAGAATAGCGTCTTTTTATGCAAACGCCTTTGTTAATGCTATAAATTATAGAAATGAATGGAATAAATTTATTTGTCTTGTTCTTATTTAACTATAAACTTACTCCTATTTCTTGTAACGTTGCAGATTGAAGTATAAAATAAAATTGTAAAGGCTAAATGCCCTTCCACTATCCCTTCTTACTATTAATTAATATAATTGAACACATAAGCAATAGTGGTTGATTGGTACAAAAATATGAGGGGTGGGAGGTAATACACAGTGGCCTGCTTCGAAAGTCTCTCCAGTTCAAGTGTAAAAGGGAGGTATATCACCTCCTATAGTCAGTATATGGCAGTACAGTGACTCCATTCAGAAACTCTCATCAGATGGTATTAATTTGTTTTAACGGACTACTGTGGTGCAATAACTAATTTTACAATATTTCCTTAGTGATGTTAAGTGTTACTATCAGATAAGTTTTTGTTAACAGGACATTTCAATACTCCAAGACAAAATGGCTACATAATTTTTACCCAAGACAGGCTACTGTCCAAATGGACAGCACATTCAGCTTACGTCGTCCACATTTACGCAAGTCAAGATATACGAAACTTGAAATCGGGGCAATGAAAAAAGCCATAAAAAAAGTAGTCCAAAATCAGGTGTAATACCTAAAAACAAAAAGTATTTTGATAGCTTTTACATTTGTTGGGTCACAGGAGCTGTTTCACAGTTAACTAAAAAATCAGTTAATTAGAAGGGACAGAAATAAAAAAAAATACTGATTTTTATCTAGAAGTTTTAATTGAGATATTTTTCGTTCTTATTAACTTATTATCTCAAACTGAAGTGATAATCTAATAAACCCTTTTGATTGGATATTGCTCATTACTAACAAAGGAATAAAGAATCTTTAAGAATTAGTGTAACATTAAATTGTATATTGATGAAAAGTTTTGTTTGATTATGAAAAAATCTTTTTTTTTAACTTAAATACAACTGCATGTATTTATATGGATTATTCCACAAGTAACAAAATATTTCATGGCCAGTCAACTGCAAGATCATTTATAGAAAAACTTCTTTTAATAACGTAAGCTAGTTTTCTACTTAATTTACAACAAAAATTAGATCATATACGGCTCTTGGATTTTAGGAACAAATAAAAGAACTACAGTAGCGTTTTAAGCAAATATCTTTTCCCGAATTCTTTACTTTTAAAAACGCCCGGAAAAACGTATGATTTTTTAAATAATTTTTACGGGATATGATTTTCCAAGCATCAATGTTAGTTGTACTTTTTTATGCCTAAGAGGGCCTAAACAATTTTCTTCAAGTCTTGTATACTGTTGCAGTGGTGGTTCTAAATTCTAATGAATTCAATATTTTTGTATTAACCGCTCCTCTGGATGCATGAGATCGTAAGGGGACGGGGATAAGAACCTCGGAATTTAGTAAGAAGGTTTTGTGTAAGGTAGAAACTCAGCATTTTGTACAAATATTTTCAGATTCTTATTCAAGCTTGCAAAAATGGAAAGTTGGTCTTCTTAGAATGAAAACTCAGAACCTAAAAAGATTCATCCAGTATATTTTCGCAAACTGTGAAGTTGCCGGAACGTTGATTTTACGGCAATTTTCTGAAAGCCTACAATGGTTCTATGTTTGCTCATAAGCTGTAATCGTGTACTTAATACATCATCATAGTGAAGCTCTTTTGGATGAAAATCCAGTAGACCCCAAAAAGTTTTTAGTCTAAAACAATACAAAAAAAATTATTAGAAAAATTGATGAGTAGTCCACGTTTATTTCAGCCTTCAATGTATGTTAGCTTTGTTTGAAAGTGTCGAAATGATGGCTTGGCTTTAAAGTAATGCATGATTGTCACATATATTCATGTGTGTCTACAAAGGAAAAAATCATAGAAATAAATAATTGTTCGAAACGATATGTCAGTTTGCAGTCACATCTAATTTTTTTTTCATTTGTAATTCAAGAAAAGAGACATGGTATCTGCCACTATTTAGAAAAGTGAAGCAAGAGTTTTCGGTTGTCATGCTAACGAGAGCAATGATAGACTTAAAAACGCCTATGTAAAAAGCTTTAAAAACTGTATACAGGGTGTCTGTATTTAAATGTTTTTTTCGCGTGACTAAGGTACCAATCACAGGAAGATAATATAACGATAGGCTGACCATGTGATTTATAAAGTTGCGGATGCAAATGAGATTTTCATCGTACGTTATAAATTAAATTTTTTGTTCCTCGAGCTTCAATGGAAATAATCAGAACATAGTTAAATAGAGCAACATTTCAATTAGCTTTTACATCGTTTAAACGTCATAGATACAATTATTTTGAGTCTTGATCTTAATTTCATCTACATACAGTATGTTGGTAGCCTCTCAATTAAAGTGCTTTCTGCTTTTAGCCAATTAGAGCGATGGTATAGATTGCATGCTATTAGTATGTCAGAGTCTATTGAAGTTAGTAAGGGGTCAATGAGAATCTTACAAATATCATGTTGGGGGGTCACTGAGAGGGCGATAAGAGATTGCATGTAAGTATTATTTCTTGTTACGTGTTTCTCATGAAGCCATATCAATTACAACAGCTATTTAATACTTTCCATACTCATTGGTGACGGTAGAAAAACTTACATTTAATGAAGACGTATTAATATTAAACCCGTTCTGTTTACTACGTATGAGGTGAAGTCATCAAGAGTGAAAAGCACATCTAAAAGGTATTTCTTCTTTTCAGACTACGAAATATTAAGCCTATTGTGCATATAACATGTGTTAGAATGACTTGTAGTTACTTGAAGTAAATCTGGTATTTCTAAACAATTTCATACTCTAAGAATAGTACTATCTTTGTTAACATTAACACAACTATGATTCATATTTTTCTCATCAATTAATTCCCTTTCATTGTTTTCTTTGGGGTGCACCGTAAAAAATGTAAAAGTACACTTACATGTATATGCACACTGATGACTACGATTAATGTCTCTTTTTTCTAATTTAAAAAATTTTATCCAATAAAAACGTGCCAAAAAAACTTTTCTGTACTGCATTTATAAAAGTTTTAAAATATGTCAATTCAGATAAATAGGTACATAAAAAAAAAGTGTTAGAGTGTCAATAGTCATCATAAGATAAAAAAGGTTTATTTTGAGAAAGTATACGCTTTAGATTAATTTTCATTACAAGTACATAAAATAAATAATAATATATACTTGAAGCATGAGACTAAAAACATCAATAATATTTTATGTGCGTACTATATAAGCTCTTAATTTTTCTCCAAGAAAAAAGCTGTTTCTTTTATAACTTTTTACTGTTTTACAACTTTTCATGCACTTTTGGCTTTTCCTGTACTTGGAATATTAAAATCAGTTCGATTGGAATAAAAAAAAATAATAAACCACAGGCCTTGTTCAGTTTTAAAAATCTTTATTGGATATGACTTAGCGCCTATAGTACAGAGTTGCAGACAATTATAGTACTTCTGTCGTAGTGATCTCCCTTAGCTCCTTCTTCCTTGTGTCTTCGATCGTCAGTGTGTCAGCCCACGCGAGGCTCAACCGCTGCGCAGGAGCAGTACGCGCGCAGAACCAAGAAGGGCGCGCGTGCCGTCATCTTGTCGGACGTTGATCGCGGGAAACGAGCCGACAATCCGCCCGCATCGCTCCTGGAGCGACATACTAGTCGCCGCCCTCCAAGGTGGGTCGGCCTTCTCGACCATCAGGGGGTGGCGTTGGTGGACTGGGGTTCGCTACGGGGAGCAAGGCCAGTTTAAAAATCGGTCGCACGTACTCGCCAGTTGCTGTCTTCACGGTGACCGCACGCACCAATTCATCAGAACCAGACTGGGCGCGAATGATGCAACCTAGCGGCCAACGACCGCTCGATTAGAGGAGGGTGGCATCCAGTAGGATGATGAAGTCGCCGACGGCAAAACTTCGGCTAGCAACGGTCCACTTCGGCGTCTGCTGGAGTGTATTACGGTACTCTCGGCTCCAGCGTGACCAGAACTGAGCCCGAATGGCTCTCACGAGGTCCCAATGCGAGAGAGCGTCCAAGTTCTCAGTGGGAGGTCCGGGCTGGATGATGGAATCGAGTGGGGCTCCAACTTCCAAGAAAAGTCAAAGGGTTCCCTTTTGGCAATCGCTCGCCGTTCTGCAAACGCGCGCGCTCTTCGCCGAACGTTTCCGATTGGCTTAAACGAACGCAGGCCAGGAAGGCATCTTGAAGCTCGGCGAGCACCGCCGAGCAGTGGTGAGAGCACCGGCAGGACAGGTGGGCAACGCAACTGGCACCGGACCTACCGACATGTGCGCGGCCGATAGACAGAACCGTCTGCGGCCTGGCGTCCAGAGTACAGGATAACAGCCATCGCGCGGCGGCTGGCATCGGAAAATACGTGCAGGTGAATGTCCGCTGACGAGACCGTTCCGATCCAACGAGGCAGCAATAGGCCAGAGATGGCCTGGAGCTCGGCAGCAAAGGCAGTCGCCCTTTGAATCATGGACGACGAAGCAGACTCGTTCCAGTCCAGGTTGGCTCACCATAAGTCTTACACCAGGAGCTTGGCGTTCAGCACGATCAGCGCAAGCCAACCGCATGAATAAAACAGCCCCGCGAGCGCTGCGAACATGGTCCTCTTGGTGGTTTGCTGCTGTATGAGGGGAGGTGTTAGCAGGAAGCAATCTGACGGTGGGTCCCAGCTCACAACATGCTCACTAACGAGACCTTCAGCGCCAAGCTGATACCAAGTGGGCCGCAGGCGCACATCGTCGGGGAGATCGTCCAGCAGCTCGGGCACATTGGCTACCCACTTGCGCAGAGGAAACCCGCCGGCTTGCAGAAGTTCGATTAGCTGGTCACGAATATGTTGAGCCGTTAAAATGTCGTCGGCACCGCAGAGTATGTCGTCGACGTAGTGGTCGTTCATTACCACGGGAACTGCCTCGGGCCACGGTCTCCTTCGTTCTTGCACAGCTGCTGCACAGTGCGCAAGGAGAGGTACGGTGAGCACGAATCGCTATAGGTGACTGTCAACAGATGGTAGTGCGTGGGTGGTTGGTTTGGATCAGGGCTCCACAAGATACGCTGTAGGTCAACGTCACGCTTGTCAATCGAGATCTGACGAAATATCATGTGGACGTCGCTGCAGAAGGTAATTCGGTGTCATCGCCAGCGTAGGAGCACGCTGGGGAGCACGGTCTGCAGTCTAGGGCCCGCAAAGAGAACGTCGTTTAAGCTGTAGCCGCTTGATGTCGGTTTCGAGGCGTTGAACACGACGCGAAGCCTGCGGCCCTTATTGCTGCTCTACCAGATGCCGTAATGTTGGATATAGTGCACTGGTCAGAGCGATGCCGTGCGCAGATCGTCAGGCAGCGGCTTCATGTGGCCCAGAGCGATGTACTCTGCCATAAATTCGACATACTCAGCACGCATTGCTGGGGTCCGCTGGAGGCGACGATGCAACGAGTGAAGGGCGGCTGTGGCACTCTGCAGGCTGTTGCCGAGCAGCCACGCACTGTCGCTCTTCAATGGCAGACGAACGACATAGCGGCTATCCGAAGCACGATGGTGATCGAGGAAGATGCGCTCGCACTCAATGTCCTCTGGAGCGCGTTGGCTGACTTGCGGTACTTCCTTGAGCTCCCAAAAGCGCTGCAACAGTGCAGCCAGCTCGCGATGCCAAGACAGTGCTCCGTCTATGTACAGTGTTAAGCCAATAGTAAATGCTGCCGGCTGCAAGCCAGGAGCACGGCCGACGAGGTTCCAGCCGAAGATCGTGTGCTGACCGATAATGTCGACCCGCCAGACAGATTCTGCCCTCAATATGCGGCTGTAGACGTTGGCACCGAAGAGCAGGTCCACACGACTAGGTGTACCAAATGCGGGGTCGGCCAGAGGCTAAAAATTAAGCCACTGCTCGGCCACGGATGAGTGCAGAGGAGCGGACGGCGATACAAGCCCGAGCTAAGGTAAGCAGAGTGCCGCCAAGGTGATCGGCGGCTTATCTTTGCCCGGGTCGATGTGCAGATGAGCCCGAATTTTAGAGTGAACAACCGACTCACCTCCTACTCCAAAAATGCTCGCATTGGTGTGCTCCAGCGTGGTATTAAGCCGTCGCGCCAGGTTCGCAGAGACGATCAAGACCTCAGAGAACGCATCGAGGAGGGCTTGGACTGTCACGTGCCGGCCGGATGGCCCACTCAGCTGGACAAGAGCGGTCGGTAGCTCGGCGAGTCAGGAAGAGGGCGATGGGCCTGGGTCGTTGGCACGGGTTGCAGCGACCGGGTCGGCCTTCGGCCGTTTTGGTGATGGCCGACCGTCAGATGGGTCTGATGGCCGTCGACGGCTGCTGTCGTGAAGCAGTCTGTGGTGCTGTTCTTGGCAGTGCTGACAATTAGATCGGAAGGGGCAGAACTTCAACAGGTGGCTCGTTCATAGGCAATTAAAACATAGTTGGGCTTGGTAGACCAGGTCTTGCCGAGCGTGCGCGTCGAGGCCTTGAAATCGAGCGCAGTGCCCCAGGTAATGGGTTTTACTGCAGGACGGGCACGGAGGCAGAGCTGCGCCGGTGACGAGGAAGCGATAGTGCCGCCCAGAAGATGATTAAGCTGGTGGACGGATGCTGGGCATGCTCGCTGGCCGCGCTGGGTGAGATGCCTCAATGGAGCTGAGAGTGCGGTACTGTCGGTGAAGAAAGTTCGTCATGGCGGCAAAAGTCACAGTCTCAATCCCAGCCCTTGTGTCGGTGCATTCGAGCCACTTGAGCTCGTCCTCCCAGGCACGCCGGGTAGTTGGGTCCATGCTGGTCATGGAACGAGAGATCAGCCAGTCATCCCACTAGAGAACAGGACGTCCCAAAGCTTGCAACTGGTTCCGGTGGTGACCCAGCGTATCAAAGAGGCTCTGCAGACCTCTGGCTGAATCGTCCCTTAAAGGCCTTATGTTGCGTAGCGTTCTTAGATGATCGTGTACTAGGAGACGGCGGTGTTTAAATCGTGCCTTAAGCGCGGCCCAAGTGGTCGAGTAGTTGGCGCCAACGATCTGGATTGCGTCGAGGGCTGTTTTAGCGTCTCCCTCCACGAGAGACTTCAAGTAAAACAGTCGCTCGACATCGGTGAGCTGTTAATCGTTATGCACTAGCGCTTGAAAGAGATCCCAGAAGCTCTCCCAGTCTTCTCTTTTTTCGGAGGAGGCGGGAATACTAATTCGGGGCAGGCGGGGTCCACAACTCGATGTAGCGCGTCCGGGGCTTGCTCCACCATTGCCGAGGGGTGGTGAGAAAGTGCTCCTTACGTTGTAGAGGTGGGCGCGTGACTCTATGTACTTAGCCTCCGATGTCGAGTACATTTGGGTTAGTGACTCCTGCTTCTCGGGAGGAGGCATCTCGATAAGCCTCAGATGGTTGGCCTGAAAGTCACTCCAGTAGCCATCCAGCAACTCAAGCCTCACTTCGACGAGGCCGGTAGTCCAGGCCGAGGGCTCACTTTGCGTAACGGCCAGCGCGAAACGAGCGATGACGTCTGCCAGAACGCATTGGGCGCCAAATAGGTTAGCCCAGCCTTTGTCGGACCTGAAAGAGCAATCATGAGCTTGACGGTTGCACGAAGCTGCTATTGCCATCGGGCCGAGCCTGGCTTTGTCCTCACTTCCACAATTAACACGTATGTGTGAGGTTATACGACGGGGGAAAGAAGAGAGAGCGAGAAAGAAAGAGACTCACACCTTATGTACACACACACGCACACTCGCACATACGCACCCACATGTCCATGAAGGCGCATAGATGCTTGCGTGCATCACGCATTGAAAAGAAGGGGTTCAATGCAAACCTTCATAAACCGCCCATATTTCGTTTGCTCTAGTCATGACAAGGTAAAGGTACACCCGTAAGGGAGTCAATGTGGCCGCCACTACTGACGAAATAACCACTACCAGTGACACGGCTTCATGTCTGCTGTGGCCGTATGTATGACAAGCGCTGGACCATGGACTATGCGGTGTCCGTGGCAGCCTTGTATTTAACTCGTAACGTGGATGCTCGTGAGGCACGCGTTAATGGCGTCATGACCTCGTCATGGCCATGATCAGGCAACGCAAGCCGGACCGCGGGCATGATGGCAGCCACGATGGCTCAATACAACCAACACTTTGACATCAGTAATAGTATACTCACATTATGTTGTGTGCTGAATGCTCTTCTTAGCTTACACCTGCTCTGCAATGGTTGCTGTTTGTTTTTCACTTGCTCGGAATTTGGCTCGAAGGACCAATGTTCAGTTTCGAAAATCTTTATTGGATATGACTTAACGCCTATAGTACAGAGTTGCAGACAATCATAGCACTTCTGTCGTAGTGATCTCCCTCAGCTCCTTCTTCCTTGGGTCCACGATCGTCAGTGTGTCAGCCCACGCACGGCTCTTCCACTGCGCAGGAGCAGTACGCGCGCAGAACGGAGGAGGGCGCGCGTGCCGTCATCTTGTCGGACGTTGACCGTGGGAAACGAGCCGAACAGGCCTTTTACTCGTTTTTTTGTAGTTCCAAAATAGTTTGTAGATTCTAAAGAAAATTAAAAAATCGGCTTTGTAAAGTGTGCTGAGTTAGCATAGAGTCCTACCAGCCCTATGTGTTTTTTCTTACGAAACTTGAATGATAGCAATGACAAATGTGTCCATCAACGCACAACAAACTAAAACATTTGACTTTGTTATTAACTAGTCATTAATAAAAAACATTTTGTATAAAAGAGTGAAAACTCTCAGCTATCGTCCAGTCTTTATCTGTACGTTAAACACTCCATTGTTTCGGTATCTAAGTCAATACATTTTTTAATGTATGTTTTTATATCAAATAGAAGTAGAAGTCGAAGTAAACTTTCTTCTAAATTTTCTACAAACAACACAGTTCAACAGACTTTTTTGTTACTGCGTATAATTTGATAGACGGATTCAGCCCCTCTTTTGGGAATCACTGTATTTAATTATTTTCTAAGGTTTTATCTAAATTGGAAATACGTTATTAATCAATGTTAAGATGATTATTTTGTTGCAAATAAGCTTTTGATTTACAAAACTACTGCCTTAAATCACTTTCTAAGAAAGTTTTTTTTTCATGTCTTTTCAGAAAAGCAGAGTCTCACTGTTAACCTGGTGTCTATTTTTAAATGGATATATTTTATTTATCTCAGTTAAAAACCTTTGATTGTGGTACACAAGTCGATTTTTTGTAACAAAAAAGCCTTGTGCTAAGCTGATAATATTATAAGTACTTATAAAATACGTTGTTAAGAATAAAAAATATATAAAATGTAAAAATATATACGTATACAATATTAAACACTTAAGATTATTTTAGTAGGGCATTAGCTTTCGCGCTCATTTCAGTAACCACGTCATTCCAGTAGAGAGAGCGACCCCAGTAGCTGGTCACCGACCAGTAAATGGAGCATTCAGAATGAAAATAAAAATTATTTATTAGTTTCTATCTTAATTCTGAATATTTATTTTTAAACACTTAAACGTTCTTATGATTTATGTAAATAATTTATGGGTTTAACACGCTCTGCTGCAATATCAAAGAAAAAAAAAATCTTATTTCAGCAATAGTCAATGTAGGCCATGTCACGGATTGTATCAAACAATGCTCGTACCTTAAGTATAGGAAAATCTGTATTTTTGCTGGTTCTAATAATCGCTAAAAGATAAGAGACACTGAATAATGTCTCTCGTCAGTCATAGCATAGAGAGCAATGTTTTTATTGGAAAACGATAAGTAAATTTTTATAAATAAGGTGTCCACGTACTAGCAGTGAGTCTCTTACCGTTAACTAGTACTTGGACAGCTATTTTATTATTTAATTTTTGTATCTAAATATCATATTTTCAGGTGCCAGAAGTTCAAAAAAAGTATGTTATTCATACTTACACACAAGAAGCTGTAGGCAAAGCACTACAGGATTTAAGAAAAGGAAACCGTTTATTAACAACTGCTGCAGAATACGGGAACCCGAAGTTAACATTGCATGCAAAATTAAATCATCCAATTATGTTAGTAGTTTCATAGAGTACTTTATTTTATTTTTTTTAAATAGTCTATCACCCACAGGCCTATTTACAATGCATTATCAATTAGTGCAATCCAAATACGCCTATAGCTCAAATATTAAAAAGGCTTTTTATTACGTTCTGCTGAGATATAGCAACAGTGTCGATCAGCTTGTCAAGGCCATCATACATTTGCTATATATATACACTTGCATACGGCTATATATATGAGGCTGCTCTGTTGCCAAATAATCAAGACATTCACGTATGCAGCAGATCTGTAGAGAGATCAGAGAGTATTCGCTTTGTTGTACACTTGTATCTGAAAATAGAACTAGGATGAAATACAATTTAATCCGTATGGATCGCTTAAAACTAAATTTGACGTTACCTTTTGGTGTTTTAGAATTTTTCAAAGTAGAATTTTTTCCTTAATATGCAGGATTTAAGAAAAGGAAACCGTTTATTAACAACTGCTGCAGAATACGGGAACCCGAAGTCAACATTGCATGCAAAATTTAATGATGTAATTTCGAAAACCTGTAAAAAAGTTCCTCAGACAATTTTAATTTAAGGTGAAGAAAATAGAACGAAAACATAGATATTAAGCTAGGCTAAGCTTAGATTTCCAATGCACACTGAAGAAGTGAAAAATGCAGTTAAAAAAGTCAGTGATATCAAAAGGTTACGCTTCAGTAACGAGAAAAAGGATTCGCAATTGGTTTGACAAAAAACTACTCTATCTCAAGGAAAATTATTGCGAAAATATTTTGTCAAGACCCAAATAGTATTTTTAATATTAATGATACTGATATTCTATTATGTCGAAAATCTAGAAGATTATTAGGTCCTAAGGGTTTAAAAGATTTTCATGAATTCTTATCAGTAAAAAAAAAAGCAGTTGTAACTGTGCTCTGTTTATATTCAGCAGCAGGAAATCTAGTACCTCCAATGATTTTGTACCCATACAAAATAACACCTAGAGACAGCTGATTTAATGCCAGATGATTGTCCGATAGAGCGTTCAAATACAGGTTGGATTAAGTCTTGCTGCTTTTATCAGTACATTGTTAACTTTATCTACCCTTGGTGTATTCAACAAAAGGTAGAATTCTCTGCCATGCTCGTTATCTATGGGCACACCTCACGTATGCCTCTCGAGATAAGTGATTTTTATTCTTAAAAAAAAAAAAAAATTATTTTAGTATGTCTACACCCTAGTGCTACTTACATACATCAGCCATGTAATGTTGCCATACATAAGTCTCTTACAGAGAAGTAAAAAATGGTGGTACTTAAAAAAAAAAAAGTGAAAAAAACGACAAATCTATAAGTTTGGCATAATGTGCACCTCTTTTTGAATGAGCATTTAAGAAAGTACTGACATAAGCAGTGATGAATGGTTTTAAAACTTGTGGGTTGTACCCATTTGACAAAACAGCTCTTAATTACCACAAATGTTTTTCCACTAGAAATGAGAAATTAAGACGGAAACAGGAACTTCCTATAAATAGTATTCTTACAACTAAAGACTTGACATCAACATTGAAATTTTTTCAGCTTAAGATTGGATAAGATCAACTGTCACAATTTTAACTTATGCGGAAAAGCAACGACACTTACAACGATTAAGCATATGCATTGTGGAAAGAATGTGCAGATGAGCTTGAGTCATTGCTTTATGAATCTAATCTTTTATTAAAAGATAACAAAATCATCAATAAAAATGCTAACCATAAAAAAGTAATGTACCAGACTATATTAACGTTGTGACTAATACTTCTGGTGTAAATTTAAGTAACATTACAGCACAGCGAATATCCAATAAAAACTCTATCAAAGATAACAGTAACAGTAAAAATGACATGCTTTTCTGTGATAATTTGGGCATTATTAAGATACGCATGAATATTTAAGGATTTATCATGACTAAATGATTTGAAAATTTTTTAATCTTTACCTAGTCAAAGCCGTCCTGTGACTTTTCAAGAGAAAAATATTTATAAAATGTCTAGCGATTTAG
The DNA here is from genome assembly GCF_036245765.1 of Copidosoma floridanum. Taxonomy (NCBI): domain Eukaryota; kingdom Metazoa; phylum Arthropoda; class Insecta; order Hymenoptera; family Encyrtidae; genus Copidosoma; species Copidosoma floridanum. Next base: position 22,983,790 of record NW_028321881.1, read on the forward strand.
ATGTACAAAATAAAAGTACATTCTGTGATGTTACACTTACAGTGCGATCAAAACGATTTGTGCATTTACTGACCCATACCTGCATATTAAGGAAAAAATTCTACTTTGGAAAATTCTAAAACACTAAAAGGTAACGTCAAATTTAGTTTTAAGCGATCCATACGGATTAAATTGTATTTCATCCTAGTTCTATTTTCAGATACAAGTGTACAACAAAGCGAATACTCTCTGATCTCTCTACAGATCTGCTGCATACGTGAATGTCTTGATTATTTGGCAACAGAGCAGCCTCATATATATAGCCGTATGCAAGTGTATATATATAGCAAATGTATGATGGCCTTGACAAGCTGATCGACACTGTTGCTATATCTCAGCAGAACGTAATAAAAAGCCTTTTTAATATTTGAGCTATAGGCGTATTTGGATTGCACTAATTGATAATGCATTGTAAATAGGCCTGTGGGTGATAGACTATTTAAAAAAAATAAAATAAAGTACTCTATGAAACTACTAACATAATTGGATGATTTAATTTTGCATGCAATGTTAACTTCGGGTTCCCGTATTCTGCAGCAGTTGTTAATAAACGGTTTCCTTTTCTTAAATCCTGTAGTGCTTTGCCTACAGCTTCTTGTGTGTAAGTATGAATAACATACTTTTTTTGAACTTCTGGCACCTGAAAATATGATATTTAGATACAAAAATTAAATAATAAAATAGCTGTCCAAGTACTAGTTAACGGTAAGAGACTCACTGCTAGTACGTGGACACCTTATTTATAAAAATTTACTTATCGTTTTCCAATAAAAACATTGCTCTCTATGCTATGACTGACGAGAGACATTATTCAGTGTCTCTTATCTTTTAGCGATTATTAGAACCAGCAAAAATACAGATTTTCCTATACTTAAGGTACGAGCATTGTTTGATACAATCCGTGACATGGCCTACATTGACTATTGCTGAAATAAGATTTTTTTTTTCTTTGATATTGCAGCAGAGCGTGTTAAACCCATAAATTATTTACATAAATCATAAGAACGTTTAAGTGTTTAAAAATAAATATTCAGAATTAAGATAGAAACTAATAAATAATTTTTATTTTCATTCTGAATGCTCCATTTACTGGTCGGTGACCAGCTACTGGGGTCGCTCTCTCTACTGGAATGACGTGGTTACTGAAATGAGCGCGAAAGCTAATGCCCTACTAAAATAATCTTAAGTGTTTAATATTGTATACGTATATATTTTTACATTTTATATATTTTTTATTCTTAACAACGTATTTTATAAGTACTTATAATATTATCAGCTTAGCACAAGGCTTTTTTGTTACAAAAAATCGACTTGTGGACCACAATCAAAGGTTTTTAACTGAGATAAATAAAATATATCCATTTAAAAATAGACACCAGGTTAACAGTGAGACTCTGCTTTTCTGAAAAGACATGAAAAAAAAACTTTCTTAGAAAGTGATTTAAGGCAGTAGTTTTGTAAATCAAAAGCTTATTTGCAACAAAATAATCATCTTAACATTGATTAATAACGTATTTCCAATTTAGATAAAACCTTAGAAAATAATTTAATACAGTGATTCCCAAAAGAGGGGCTAAATCCGTCTATCAAATTATACGCAGTAACAAAAAAGTCTGTTGAACTGTGTTGTTTGTAGAAAATTTAGAAGAAAGTTTACTTCGACTTCTACTTCTATTTGATATAAAAACATACATAAAAAAATGTATTGACTTAGATACTGAAACAATGGAGTGTTTGACGTACAGATAAAGACTGGACGATAGCTGAGAGTTTTCACTCTTTTATACAAAATGTTTTTTATTAATGACTAGTTAATAACAAAGTCAAATGTTTTAGTTTGTTGTGCGTTGATGGACACATTTGTCATTGCTATCATTCAAGTTTCGCAAGAAAAAACACATAGGGCTGGTAGGACTCCATGCTAACTCAGCACACTTTACAAAGCCGATTTTTTAATTTTCTTCAGAATCTACAAACTATTTTGGAACTACAAAAAAACGAGAAGAAGGCCTGTTTGGCTCGTTTTTCGTGGTTAACATCCGACAAGATGACGGCACGTGCGCCCTCCTTTGTTCTGCGCGCGTACTGCTCCTGCGCAGTGGAAGAGCCGTGCGTGGGCTGACACACTGACGATCGAGGACCCAAGGAAGAAGGAGCTGAGGGAGATCACTACGACAGAAGTGCTATAATTGTCTGCAACTCTGTACTATAGGCGTTAAGTCATATCCAATAAAGATTTTCGAAACTGAACATTGGTCCTTCGAGCCAAATTCCGAGCAAGTGAAAAACAAACAGCAATCATCGCAGAGCAGGTGTAAGCCAAGAAGAGCATTCAGCACACAACATTATGTAAGTATACTATTACTGATTATTAAATACTTGATTTTTTTACGGTGTATCAGATATTCCAGACGTATTCGACGTATCACACGGTATTTGAGATGCCTGTCTTTAATTTGTAGTGTATTTATAAGCCCGAGTTAAGGGTATAAATAAAAGTATAACACACGCGTCTGTATAGATATATGAAATGTCTTTTATTTCTTACAGTACAAGAAGCGGGGAAGGTACAGCATGACTACTGAATTAGCCCAATGCTGTACGTTGACTAACTATATAATTGATACTCACTACCGTGAGTCACGTATGCACGTTTGATCGCCCGTTTCTATGCACAGATGGCAGCATTGCCATTACGCTATATTAATTTCTAATAATACCATATACAACATAATTGAAATCAGCATCCGTATTATCATGTGTGAACTGGGTAATCTGAAACGTATCTGTGTCAGGATTCTGTTCTTGCGCATAAAGTAAATGTAGAATTTCTTCTTGGGAGTCTAAAAATAAAAGACAAATTTTTACAAATTTGGCAATAAATTAAGGATAAGAAAATTTGTCACCTAACAGGCTGATTTAATAACAACATTAATAGCTGGATCATTTTAAATAAAGTTTGCATCATTTTCATTGAGCAGGTTCATTGTTTATTATAGTTGAGCATGATTGACTACTAAAACAACTTCACTGACTCTGTTTATTGAATTCATGTCATTAGAAATATGACTTTGGTAAAAAATTTGTGCCTTCATAGAGTCCACCGTTGACTACTCATCAAGATTATCAGTATTTTGATGAATTATTGATGGTGGTATCCATGCAGCTGGATCTTTACATTTTTCCTTCCTTTTACATTTAGCAATAAAATTGTAAATATAAATATCACGATTAATAATTTATCATATAAGAAATATAAAAAAAGTTATCAACACAAATGAATTTCAAAATTCATCGTTAAATAATAAGATAACTTAAAAAAATGTTAAAAAAGAAAAAACAAATAAAAGACCATTTATAATTATTATAATTTAAAATATATCAAAGTAAAAACATTAAAACTAATAACTGGAGCACTCAGCCTTTAAGTCATGCCAGGATTTGAATAGTCCTTTGTTTTTAATCGAAACCTCCCACTCTTTAGTCTTAATATATATCTTAAGCTGGTTTAAAGCTTCTTGTTCTAGTCTAGCTTTCAATAATGATAACAACTGCTGCTGTGTTTTGTTCCTATTATTATAACTTGACTGCCTTTTACCCTATGTTAAAGAACCATCACAGTTCAGTCCCTCATTATTTTCTTTTTTTTTTTTCTGGCTAAAACATTATAGTCAACTGCATCGGGACTAAAAGGAAAAAATACAGCTGCCGTGAACCCACTCTTGATTGCATTTTTCACATTTTTCAATCTGTCGACAGTAATTTCTAACACCTTGGAAAAATCGTTTTTTTTCATAAGTCTTTTTTTATTTTGATTTTTTTATGTAGGAAAGGCCGTTTTTTTGTAAATATCCTTTAAAGAATCAAAAAATGCAATTTTTAAGGGTAGTGTGATATGCGTCAAATGTGAAAGAAGATTTACTACTTCAATCTGAGCTTTTCTGCAAAAATTAACAACTAGTCTTATTACGTGTAAAACTTGTTTACCCACGCACAGTCAATATAATCTCACTTTTCAGCAGAAACGGATGAAAAACATTTGTCATGTATTCATAAAATGTTTCTGTGTTCATCCATTGTTCAGTTTTGTACCTGAATATTTGCCGACAAACCTTTTCTAAATTCAAATTGCGTCACGTTTGTTATTCTTGTATTAAAGTTAAAGTAATTTTCCGATCATACGCCTTTATCATCGCGTACATTTGCAATGCCCAAGAGACCGTTTTACCTTTACTCTTGTACCTTTATTTATCAATGTACTAGAATTTCTACTTTAACTTTTGTCTCTATAAATATTGCTCTGCGAGCATAGTATGTTAGTTAGCGCGCCGCGGCGGCAGAGGAAGCTTCTCTCCGCTTGCCTTTACTTGAGCACATTTTCATAACTTCAGCACTGTAAATATATTGTATATATTTTTATTGCACATTTGCGTTACATTTATTTTCCGCCGTAAACCACTTCCACCTCTACACGACTGAACTGGATTGGGAGCAGCATAAAACCCCTTCCCTCGTGAACATTTTTGGTAGCAGAGCGTGGTTCCAGGGACCGACGGTCAGTGCAGGAGTGGATATGTGCTAGTGCTCAGTGAAGCCTCAAATTTTGCCTTGACCATTTGATGCCGTGTAGGTGAACGCGCTCTCGCGAAGCTGCAGTAGTGAGTCATTCAAGGAATCAGAGTGTGTGCATGCTCTCCGTGCTTGAATTTGCCAAGGCGGGTGGTCGTTAGCTGCCAACACTCAGCCCTATTATCAAGCGCTTCATCGCGACATCGACTGCGTCATGGCAGACGTCAAGGAACTCAAAATTTTACTTAAGCGTCAACAGGAGTTGTACAAAAGCATTAGCAATGCTTACGAAAACCTCAAGAAGCGCGGCAAGGATAAGTTCACTCGCGCAATCATCGAGAGCCGTATACAGCAACTACGAATAAACTGGGATGACTTCAAGGACACTCATCTCAGGATTCTCAACATTGCTCCAGACGATACTAAGGACATCGGCTATTTCGATGAAAACAGCTACGAAATCGCCGAAGAAGCTTACCTCGATTCGGCAGCTAATTTTGCTGAACAGCTCGGAAAACTTCCTGCATCGCCCGCATCAGACCCAGCTCCTGTTCCACCAGCTTACTCTCGCAACCTGCCGTCCATTGCTGTGCCCACATTTTCCGGACATTTCAACGACTGGCTCGAGTTTAAGGATCTGCTCTCTGCGATCATAGTCAACGATTCTCGACTTTCCAACGTCGAGAAGCTTCAGCACCTCAAGACGCATGTGCAAGGCGAGGCGGCTGAATTGTTGAGGACGATCCAGGTAATCGACGCCAACTTCGGGGCTGCATGGTAAAGGTTGGAGGATCATTATGCAACCAAGCGGCGCTTGGTTGCCACGCTAACTCGCGATTTGCTAGCCGCGCCGGCTGTAAGCAACGAATTGCCGCTCGAACTTAAGGCATTGCTCAGTGGCACTGTAAATGCCTTGGCTGCACTTAAACAGCTTAAGCGTCCAACGGACCAGTGGGATGATTTGGTGGTCGCTGTTACAGCTCGGAAACTCGACGCTCGAACTTTCCGAGAATGGGAGTCATCGATCAGCAGTACCCACGAGCCTCCTGCACTTGAAACGCTCGTGCGTTTCATTGAACAACGCATCTTGATGCTCGAGATCGTCACGTCTTCTACAGAGAAGGCAACACGGAAGAAGGACAAGACGGCGTCTTCTACTTCGCACGCATATGCCGCCTTTACGGAGAAATGCCGCTTTTGCCAAGGTGAGCATTACATACTACGCTGTGCCGATTTCAAAGCAAAATCGCCACATGAACGCAAACAGTTTGTTGAGGCCAAGAACATGTGCTATAATTGCCTTGGTGTTCACAAACTCGCAAGCTGCAAATCAAGCAAACGATGCCTAACTTGCAACGGGCATCACCATACGCTGCTGCACGAGAATCCTGCCACTACAGTGCATCTTGCATCTTCTGCATGGCCTGCTACACTCACGAAAGGGAGTCGCGTATCCTGTCATTGGATGGCATCGCCAGACTCTTCAAACACTACGCTGTTGCCTACTGCGCTCGTCCGAATTCAAGGCCCGGACGGACGCACACTCATCGCTCGTGCCATGCTCGACAACTGCTCTCAGCGATCCTTTGTTGCAAAGAGCCTGCTAAGTAAACTTCGCCAGGAATATGAAGAGGCCAGCATGGAGGTCATTGGCATCGGTGGCATCAAGACTCCGCGAGTTCATGGAAAAACTCACCTTACTCTCGCCTCCATGGTTAGCGAGGGGAAGCTCACGTGCGAAGCTCTAGTGCTCTCGCTCATATCCAGCTACAGGTCAGGAAACTTCAAGCTTCCAGGTGACTGGAAGTATCTACAGGGTTTGGAGCTTGCAGACGACTTTCGAGCCGATCTGACGGAAATCGAGTTGCTGCTAGGAGCTGATGTGCTTTCACGAGTTCTTCAAGAGGGCTTACGCATCGGACTACCTGGGACACCCATGGCCCAGCGCACCATATTCGGCTGGACGCTTTCCGGTCCATTACATTATTGACATTTTCAAAATACAGACTCTAAGTTTGTTTTACATAAGTGCAGTGCTAATTGTTAATACTCCGTTTACCCCGAACCGTAGTATGGCGGGCGGTATGTTCAGTTTTGTACCTGAATATTTGCCGACAAACCTTTTCTAAATTCAAATTGCGTCACGTTTGTTATTCTTGTATTAAAGTTGAAGTAATTTTCCGATCATACGCCTTTATCATCGCGTACATTTGCAATGCCCAAGAGACCGTTTTACCTTTACTCTTGTACCTTTATTTATCAATGTACTAGAATTTCTACTTTAACTTTTGTCTCTATAAATATTGCTCTGCGAGCATAGTATGTTAGTTAGCGCGCCGCGGCGGCAGAGAAAGCTTCTCTCCGCTTGCCTTTACTTGAGCACATTTTCATAACTTAAGCACTGTAAATATATTGTATATATTTTTTCGCACATTTGCGTTACATTTATTTTCCGCCGTAAACCACTTCCACCTCTACACGACTGAACTGGATTGGAAGCAGCATAAAACCCCTTCCCTCGTGAACATCCATCTATTATCTGACTTGCCTAACTTCCAACCACATGGACAATTTTTAACAACTTTCTCTGGGAAGTTCTTTTTGTATGCATACAGTACCATCAGAGAAGCATGTAGACTTTCTGTGTTACACATAGACAGTGTCATGATATTTTCTTGTTTTGAGGCATCAACAACTTTGTTGACTTATTTAGCCCCTTTTATTACAAAAATTTTTGGAGGTTTAAGGCACAGTTCAAAGCTTTTTTTATTGTAGTTACGAACTCAAGATGCCTGGATGCTCTCTAAATTTTTCTTGTTCAAGTAGGACTCTTCTTTTTTAACCCAAGCCCTAAGTTTGTCTGTAGTGACTTCTGCTCGGCACAGAGGTACATTTTGGACCACTCTCAAGCTTATACTACGATGGCGTGATTTGAAACTACTAAAACACTTTTTACCTGGTAAATTATTCTTTAAAGCAGTGTTTTTTCTTTCTTTATTCAAAAAAGTTTAAATGCTATTAAATATCTTTTATTCACATACTGGAAATCATGTTTTTGCTTTGTAAATAATTTACTTTTTAATATCATCTTCTTTCTGAGACAACGCAGTTGAGGGTCCATTTTTTCGCTTATTAACTCAGGTTTACTTATTTTTCTGAGCAAAGTAAAAGCAGAAATATTAAGACTTGCCCTAGCTTTGCGCAGTAAAACTTCAGTATTCGTTGAGTCCATAGCTTGCTGCACATCCTGAGTTGTATACTTCTTTCTCGTGATTTTGTTCTTTTTAACTACTTTTGTTGCTGCTTTTTTCAGTTTTTGCTGGCTCACTGTAACATTTTTAATATTTAATGTTGCACCAAGCTTTATTGGAAACTTTCCCAGACTGTTAATTTACAACTCTTAATTTTCTTTTCTGAATCTTCGTTTCGGTCTAAAAAAAAAGTCTTAACAATTTAAATTAAGTATAACTTGAGTACTTACTCGAGTATTATTTCTTATGCAAATAAAAAGCATTCAGTGTTATATGATTAACAGGTTAAAATTTATTTTTAATTAAAATGTTAAACTTATTCGACAGTTAAATACTTACACCAACTTTAATTATTTTAATAAATAGCTGTGTACAGCAAAATTTTCACACAGCTGCAAAACCATGAAATGCCTCACGTCTACCAATAATAAAGCTATAAGATATTCTAACACAACGAGTCTTACGATACGAGCTTTCTGTTTGTATTGAAGATCGCATTATAAAACATAAATTTTCGAGTGTTTCATGAATAGGCACCACTAACAAACTTCGAACCTATTGTGAAACATTCACATTATGAACAACTATTAATTGCAAAAAAATTTTTAATGAATAGATCAGATAGAGCCAGCTTTGACCTTTAAAATAAAACATTATTTACTTAACGACAAAATTAAGTGATGCACAGAATAATTAAAGAATCACCTTCCTTGTCTGTTACCCACTCAAGGCTACTAGCTGGCCAAATTTAATGGAATCTAACAATTGATCTGGTGAAATATTTTTAATGTGTATTTTTGTTTCCTACATAAAAAAATTAAAAAAAAAAAGACTTATGAAAAAAGAAGATTCTTCCAAGGTGTTAGAAATTACTGTCGACAGATTGGAAAATGTGAAAAATGCAATCAAGAGTGGGTTCACGGCAGCTGTATTTTATCCTCTTAGTCCCGATGCAGTTGACTATAATGTTTTAGCCAGAGAAAAAAAAAAAAAAATTATGAGGGACTGAACTGTGATGGTTCTTTAACACAGGGTAAAAGGCAGTCAAGTTATAATAATAGGAACAAAACACAGCAGCAGTTGTTATCATTATTGAAAGCTAGACTAGAACAAGAAGCTTTAAACCAGCTTAAGATATATATTAAGACTGAAGAGTGGGAGGTTTCGATTAAAAACAAAGGACTATTCAAATCCTGGCATGACTTAGAGGCTAAGTGCTCCAGTTATTAGTTTTAATGTTTTTACTTTGATATATTTTAAATTATGATAATCATAAATGGTCTTTTATTTGTTTTTTATTTTTTAACATTTTTTTAAGTTATCTTATGACTTAACGATGAATTTTGAAATTCGTTTGTGTTGATAACTTTTTTTTTATTTCCTATATGATAAATTATTAATCGTGATATTTTTATTTACAATTTTATAGCTAAATGTAAAAGGAAGGGAAAATGTAAAGATCCAGCTGCATGTGTACCACCATCAATAATTCATCAAAATACTGATAATTTTGATGAGTAGTCAACGGTGGACTCTATGAAGGCACAAATTTTTTACCAAAGTCATATTTCTGATGACATGAATTCAATAAACAGAGTCAGTGAAGTTGTTTCAGTAGTCAATCATGCTTAACTATTAAAAACAATGAACCTGCTCAATGAAAATGATGCAAACTTTTTTTAAAATGATCCAGCTATTAATGTTGTTATTAAACCGGCCTGTAAGGTGACAAATTTTTTTATCCTTAATTTATTGCCAGATTCGTAAAAATTTGTCTTTTATTTTTAGACTTCCAAGAAGAAATTCTACATTTACTTTATGCGCAAGAACAGAATCCTGACACATATACGTTTCAGATTACCCAGTTCACACATAAAAATATGGATGCTGATTTCAATTAAAGACAGGCATCTCAAATACGGTGTGATACGTCGAATACATCTGCAATATCTGATACACCTGTCTCTACTCAAAAAAATCAAGTTATTGATAAGATACATGCAATTGATTAGCATACTACTGATACAACACAGAAAAAAGGTAACGGTCAGTACCACTTTAACTAGGCAAAGTACAAAAGCCGTCTTTGTTACTCAGAATCCTAATTTGAATCCTGATGTATTAATAAGCACCTTCAAAGTATACTTGGGCAGTATGACAGAAATCTTAAATAAAGGTGAATCAAAAATCTGTTTACTTAATAGTTATAAAATTATTAAACTTATTAAAGTCATACTTTCTTTTACTCGAACAGATACATGTAAAAATCAAAACTTTTCGAGATTATTTACCTTTTCTGTTAAATGTCTTCCAAAAAAAAAGTCAAATTTAAAGGAACTGGGAAAAAAAAGCTACCATCGGTTAGCACATCAGATGAAAGGTTAGAAAATTAAAAGGGAAAACAAAAAGAACAAAGAAAAAAAGAAGAAAGTTAGCAACAAAAAAAAATAACTGCAAGACTAAAACAAAAAGTTAGTACAAGATAAAAAAAAATACAAGAGTAAATGAAAGAATTTCCAAAAAAAACAGGCAAAAAATAGCATAAAATACTTAAAAAAAAATAAGGTTGCTGTGATCAAAAGAAGTTATCTTACTAAAATATAAAGCAAAGTCGCTAAAACCGTTGTAATCGCTAACCGCAAAAACTACTGAACTAATTTTGCTGAAATTTTGCATGCCGATTCTTGACACTTCCTAGATGGTTTGAGTATAGTTTTTATCTTGAAAAAAATTTGAAAACAATAGCAATAAATAAGCTTAAAGTTTTGCAAAAATACGCCAGCTTTTCACTTTAGTTTAGTAGGATCTGGTAGGTGATGTCGACATAAAATCGAGGCTACCTGCAACAATCAAATAAGTGTAATTATCATAGGCCGGAACATCTCAACAATTTTTGTAGTCGTCTGTTAGCAGTTCATCAAGCTGCATCGCGAATGTAGATGATAGTCATGCAGTTGGGTATCCCGGTTACCGACGACACTCTTCTCCAATGGGCAAATGACCTAGGTCTACTTACATCCTAAGCCCCCAGGATTGGTGAGTGCCAACAATACAAAAACCAGAGCACAACTTACTCCAACACATCAGAGTTATGTGACCATCACTATCCAGCCTGGTGAAGTCAGAGAATTTTATAGTCCAAATAAAAGCCAGAAAAGACAGCTCCAAGGAGCACGGGCAGCTTTAACGGCTTTCTTCTCAGTAGTGATCCCAACGGCACACCCACAGAAAAGGAATTCTCTCGACTTACTTTTCCGACTATCAATGGGTGGTTCGTTATCCAGGGAACGACCCAAAGACGATATATTCTTTGGTCAGTGGTGTATCTTCGTCCATCACGGTCTCCGTACCTAGAGACTTCAAGGGTAAGAGTCATATTACCTACAGCGAGTTCTCCATCATCAAAAATAATAAGGAATTGATGAAAGTTTCACCACTGGCCGTTTTCAGGGCCATTATAAGTATTTACATTCCCTACTTAATCATCAATCTCATCGATTTTTTAAGGGCCACGTAAGTTTAAACTACCTTGACAACAAATACATTTTTACTACAATTTTTAGAAGCGATTTGTTGACTGAAAGATTATGACTAAAGACGGCTACTATTAAAACCAAGTCAGTCATTCACTGGCAGTTGTCATAAGTGGAGTTGTTATTCGCAAGGCTGGGAACCCCAGTGACCGTCGACCAATATTACCCTCTTGACTCTTAGCACTCAACCAGGAATCACCGATCCTCTCTAAGGTCTGCGCTAGGCAAGCCTAACAGCTATAAAGGAAAAAAAATTGAGCCATCGGGACAGTCTCCAATGAGCAAGCATTACAAACCAATCTTTTCATCTCAGATTACCAAAAGAGCTGAGTCTGCAAATGAAAAAGTGCTTCTGACACCAACGTCTTCGACGTTATACCAGGAGACGTTGAGATAGATAACTAGCTCCAAAGCTTCGGACTTTGTAATTTTTCTCCCAAACAGTCTGGAACTTCAATAGCAGGCCAGAGAAGATCACCCTGAGGTATCCAGGCAGTCACAATTGCTGTAAACTTTAGTCTAGAAAGAGTTGACTTAAAAAGCTCACCGGTCTTCTTTAGGGCCATTGGACCTCGAACTAATTCGCCAAAATATATATTAGAACTTAACAAAGTTGACAGAAATTTAGGGGTCACAAAAATCTTAAGTATGCCAAAAGTCACAAGAGGGTGAACTGGAAGGAAAACATTAAATGTATCTAATAAATACAATTTCAGGCGTCAAGAAACTGACGCAGAAAATTTATTGAGATTGGAACAGCAGCATTAAAATCGACAATTAAAGAATTCATCACGTGAGAGATCAGCTTTTAGTTGTACCCTCACAGTAATCTTTTAAATCTTTCAGTTTTTTAAATAAGTAGAAAACGTAATTGTATTTTTGTAGCGATGAAAAATATAGAGATTCAGCACCAGGACTTTGTTGTTCTGGTAATTAATTTGTCAGATTAGAGGAAAAGAGAAGTTTTTTTGTAAATTTATAGTTTTTGGGAGTTTTGAATATCAACAGCTAAAAAAAAGCCCTTTTCGTTAATTATACGGAAGAAGCTGCAAATTAACGGCCTCTTATGGCCAACGAACATTAAATGGCATAAGAAACGCATGGTACTTTTCAGCACAATCATTTTTTTTTTATTTCAAAGCTTATTATTTTACCAAATAAACTGTATGGATTTCGAACAAATACGTTTTCAATACCAAGATTTTTATTTTTAGAAGTATCAGTAATAGATGTAAGGTTTCTAACTGAAAACATTTCAAATTACATGTTAACACACTACAGTGTTTTATTTAGGTAAGTTTTGGGTGAAGCTGAGACAGGGGGTCGCTAGTACTAATATATTTTCAGTAATTTTAAAAAATGTCTTTGAAATATAAAGTATAATCTTAGGACTTCTTGTAAAAACTTTTTAAGTAGTTATTTATTCATCGTATCGTAATCAATTTTTTACTTCTTTGATTGCTAATGAGAACATAATCTCGATTCATTGTACTCATAACATTCATATTTATGAGCCTATACGTATGCTTTTACTTATTTTCATTTATACCCTTTTTGTGTATTTTATACATATATATGTATATGCATGTAAACATCGCACGGTACTAACTGTATTATTAGAAAATAAAATAAGTGTCAGCTAGTAACTCCCATTGTTATATGAAATACCAATATGTAAAGACGATATTTTATGCAAATGTAATCTTAGCTTTAATCAAATAATGTAAACAATATGTCTGTTAAACGCAAGCCGATCTTACCAGGCATAAACTAGCCCAGCAATTAAAAACTTAGGGGGGTGTATCACGTCTAGTCAGGTCTATCCACTGTCAGGGACAAATACCATACGATGTTCGTCACCTAACCACCACACCCATAAATCGATACCAATACACGCTTAGTTGATCACATGCTCACCAGTTATTCCCGCTCCCTAACTCCACCCACACCAATTTCAACATCTGGCTTACGCCTGCAGCTGCACCTTTTTTCCAAGAATATGTTAATCAAATTCAGCTTTACTCCTTGACTCACCACCGGTCCTACCCCCGATCGTCAATCTGGTTTAGGGTTTAAATAGAACCGTGCCCTGTGAGTTCGTCCACTTTCCTGGAGAATCCGTAAGCCAACAAACAATGAGCCAGTATGAACTACCGCGAGTTATTTTATTAAACGTCCGATTGTCTAAATTATTATTATAATATTTGTGTTCCAATAAAGTAAGTTTAGCTAACAATTTTATTAAACTTTTCCTTTTTATAATATATTACAGGCTTAACAAGCAATTTACTTCACTGGCCAACCCAGGAGAGCTGTCAGCTGCTAGTCGTTCATTTCTTGTAAAGGTACTAGTAAATTACTGTTAATAGTTTAACTTCATTATAAACACAGCTAAACATAAACGCATTTGCTGTCCATGCACTGCACGTTGCATTCAAATTCTTGCCTGCTTAAGTTACGTCAAAGAGCCATGACGTAACACCAGTAATAATTCACCACAGAAGTTATTTGTACAAGAACCTAGTGTAAAGAAAACAACGATGCCAGGACTATGACTATTATAATTTTTAACCTAATGGTGGTAACAATTGGAGCAACAAGATCAGACTTCAACAGACTAATCATTTTTTTTATCATTAGATGACGTAAGTATCTTATAAACCAGGTTCCTATACTGTTACTGCAGTTTTTCCTTTTGCCTTTAGTTGGTAGTGCTCTGGAGCACCATGGAATGTGTATTCATAATAGCCCCTGACATAAATAAGTAGTTCTAAATATCAATTAGGTATATTACTACGTTCTAGGTTAAGACTCCAAAAATAATAATAAAACAAACATTTTGATTAATAAATAATAAAAAATCAAATGGTATTTTCTAAGATATAAGGGATTCTTCGAATTTTTTTCCTCTAATTGTGATCTTTCCTGTTCGAAATGTGAGTTTTTTTTGTGAACTATATATAACTTTACCATTAACATGCTAATTTTTTAACAAAGTTGTTAGTTGTATGATTATTTTTTGTAACAAAAAAGTTGAAGGGTAAGAACTTGCATAATCGTAAGAAGTAGTACCTATTGTTCTATAACTAAGTCCATATGGTTAAGCTTTTCTGAAAAATGCGCCACTGGTTTGGTCACTTAGCCACGATGGGGCACTCGAATCAATGGGAAAAAATAGACACACCTCGTAGCGTGAAAGTCTGCGACCGTCTTACTAACTTCCACCTCTCATCTAAGCTTGACAATCAACTATTTCAATAATTTAAATCACTTAGAAAATGGATTATTTTTCTGTTATTACTTGTTGTAATTAAAATTGGTTTTTTTTAAATTTGGTATGGTTTTATTTCGCCAATAAAGACTTTCATATTTCTGTAAATTTTTACTATCTGATGCAACTTGAAAAGCTAGATCTTCGATTTTTTATTAAGAAACGGTGAATCGTGAAAATAAATGCTATGTTAATTTTTGTACGTTAAAAATAGATTTAAAACATTACAAATTTTCTTTTACAACTGGAACTTAGAGTCATAATTTATTTATGTTGGTACAATGACCAGCTAGAACTTTCTTGACTTTTAAAAACTAAAATAGGTATTTTTTGTTTTGTTTATTTAATACGTAAGAAATTTGTAATACTTTTCTTCAATTATCGAAGTTTTTTTCACTGGCATTTTTTAACTGTGTTTTTTGCAAGTATCAAATATTATGTAAAAAAAAATTTAGCGGCATATTAAGGATACTTCAAAAAAAAATTGTTATTGAAGAAGCGTATAAGCGTATGAACCTTATACAACTTAATAAGCTTACTATGACGGTATAATACTTATCCCTTCTTTATTTTAGATAAAGATGCTGGAATTGTATAATCTGATAAATTTGAAAGGTTTCTATAAAGTCTTACGATTAAACATATATTGATATCGAGAAAAAAATTTTAGAAAACGTAGCCTGAGAACTTATAGAATGATCAATTGATCAGGAATACAAAAAAAAGCTTGTTGGGTGGAGTATAAATGTAATTGAAAAAATTTTTAATTCTTAAAAATCATTTCCTAACAAATAAAAAATTCATTTGAGGAAGCGAATTTTTGGAAAAAGTATGAACAACTGTCTTTTAAATGAGGAAGTCGCGCTTAAGTACGTTTTAGAAAGTCAATTTTTAAAAACGATTTAACGCAACAAAAGTGCAATAAAACACCAGAAAAATCTTGTGGGAAAAGTAGGGGGTCAGAAGGGAGGCTTGATGCATTACTTATTTGATTAAAATAATGTATTTATAGGATAAATTTTTTTTTTATTTGTGGGGTACAGACAGGGAATGGTGTTGGTGATTACGAGGATCGTAGGGTGCCGTGATAGAGCAAAGTAGGGAGTTACGTGAAATTCGTTTGATTATCTTCTGAAACGTTAAACTGGTTTGATAAAATTTAACAAAAAAAAGCAGATTATTATAATACACTGACTAAAAATTTTTTGAAGCACTATTATGTACATTCATGTTATGAAAACACAAAACTTTAACATCAAACAAGTTTATTAAGTGAGAACGTTGGTAAATTGACAACGTTATGTAAGCTTTGTATGTTGTTGTAGTAATGATATGTATACCTTATATAGGTAAGAATCATGATAACAATATTTTGTAGGAACTGGGCAACAATCTTTCATTTAACATCATTCTTTAGCAACATTCTTTAATTTTCTAATAAGTAAAAAAAAAGCTCCAACTTAAAAATATCTTATTTTTATTGATACTGTCAGTATAACGTTAAATATGTATTACTACTCGATCAATATCTTACGATAGTTCAATCTACTATCTATTGTTTTTGTGGTTTTATTGAAATTTTTAATTGAAGTTCTGTTGATAAGCCAAAACTACCTAGTCTATATATACTTTAATTATTAATTTATTCTGGGGTTCACGTCTGTTTATTTCTTTCAGACTCGCTGGTGTATTCTGATTGGCAGTTATTATTTTAAAATACATAAGCATTGTATAACTGTTAAATTTTGTTTAAAGCACATAAGGGTAATTTATTTGTTATTAATACTTCTGCAAGATATTAATAGAACAGTATTTTAAGGTAACTAATTTTTTTTGTAGAATACTGTTACGTGGGATTCTCGGTGCGGGAATAAATAGAAGCGTGACTTGTTGTTACTTATGCTTTATTAGAATTACTTATCATTGAGGGAAGTTGTGCGTGTATTCCTGTTTCGCGAACTTCATCCTTACCCTCTCGCGTCTCTAGCTGATCTCCTTGTCCATTCTCTCTACCTTCCCTATCACCTCTCTTCTCTATTCCCCTACCTTTCAGGCCCAAGCCAGCAGAGGCGCACGCACGCATAGCTGTATGCTATCGTACGTAACACGCCGACGTCCTCGGCGGCGATTTTCTTTTTGATGTGTACTTATGTCTGTGTTATGTTGTTTGTGTTGTATAGCATTTTCCAGTTAGAGAAAAGAGGGTGGTTTGAAGCGCTCTATCCCTATTTCCTCTTTTGGCTTAATTCGCTGTATTTTATGTGTATACATTTTTTTGTTCATTGTTTGCACGCTTCCCTTATACAAAAAATTTATCCTAGAATTCGCTTAGTTACTTATATTATATAATCACTTAATTACAGTTTTCTTGCTTATTATTTATGTACATATGCATTTTACAGGGTTATTATTATTAACGTTTATTCTCACATTGGATAAAAATTAATATAATTGTCAGTTTCATATTTTTTCTTTTTTATTTTTTTTTTTTTTTTTTTTTTTTTTTTTTTTTTTTTTTTTTGTGTGTCAAGCATGTCGAGATTCATGGTCTTACTGCATTCATTAATTTTATTATTAATACATTTTTTTCTTCGTTTTGGTTGCTTGGACAATTATTGCCCTCGTATCAGTACGCCACTTAGGTTTGTCTTGATACCTTCCAGTAAAATTATTGCTGGTTTCAATGCCAAACTATTGTCCAGTGACGTTTTGTTGGCGATAGATTTTGCTATAAGGTACTTATTTGTTTTGCACCCCTTTTACACATTCTATTTTTTTGGCCTCATGTTAAATTCTTATTTTTATATTTTTCGTGTACAAAATGCTTATTCTAATTTTCTCATTAAATATAACATTGTTTTTTTTTTTTTTTTTTTTTTTTTTTTTTTTTTTTTTTCTTACATTAGTGTACTTTGAAGGATGTGTTGATTGCATATGTGATTCAATCATATATGAAATGTATTTTTTTTTCGTCCAATGTCAATTTAAAATATTTCTCAGCTATAATACATGTTTGTTTCTTTCTTTGATTGGTGGCCATGTACGTTGTTGGAAGGAAAATTTATAGGAAATTCGTTGGTATTTTAGCGGTAATTTGTTGGTTTTTTTTTTTTTTTTTTTTTACTTTCGTATGATTCGCAAATATTTGGTTTTTTTTTTTTTTTCTGGATACAGGTGTCTGGTTCAGACAATACGAGAGTCTTTGATTTCCCTTTACGTTGTCATAATCGAGCTGTTTTATTTCTCTAGTGTGTATCTCTTCTGCCCTGGTAGTACTAGAATTCACTAATAGTATTGTGTAGTGTTTCTGTAGCAGGGTTGCTCCATTGTTCTGGCAATTAATAATTTATGTTGACTGTGGGTTTTGAGGAATTTTCATCACAGGTGTCCGCTTAGGATGTTCTGGCTTCGTTTATGAGACTGATGACTTGTATTATAGGGTTTTTTCCATGTAACACGTATGTATATACATATGTAATGTATGTATATGTTTTTTTTTGTTATTTTGTTGAGAACTATCCCCTGTAGGCTCTGCTATGTTGTATGACCATGGATGTAGATGCTACTGTTATTGTCATGGTGAAATGCTGTTTCAGATTTAATTGTGATTTTGATCCCTTATACAGTGGTGGAAATCTTATCTTATATGGCTTCCAAACTTAATGTGTGTGACTATTTACCTTGTTCAGTCTTATTTTAGTCTTATTATGTAACCGAATCTCCAGAATTTTTACTAGTTGTTGTCATCCTCTGATAACCGTTGATTTTGATAGTAGGTAAGGAGTATCAGGATTGGCTATGAATAGAGTACTTGACGAATTATAGCTGGGTGTGCAATTGGTAAAAATTTTTTAATTGCAGCTGTATTTCTTGATAATTAAAATTAAAATGATTAAAAAATAACATTTTTTTTTGTTAAAACTTTGCATGTCTCACGTCCTTTAAAATCTACTAATAACACCGTTCTGAAGTGCGTCACATTTAATCGTAATTGTACTTGTAATTATTTTGTTATTAAATCCCTTTTTTTTTGTTGTATTGTTAACAATGTTTTTCTTTTGATTGTTTTTTTTCTTATAGGAAACCATAATTATTAATATTATTTACCTATTTATCATTATTCTTATTATATATTTTTTCTATGGTTTCGAGTACAAACATATAATATTCTTATTATAAACAATATTTCTTATTGGTTTTTTTTTTTTGACAATGCCTGTTCTTTCTAAGTGTTGCAAAATACAATAACTCTATCTTTTATCCTATTACTCATTTTTCTGTAAGTTGGATGTTGTACAGCCAAAAAAAATTTCACAAAAGTATACTCTTCTCTTTCTTAATTTTTTTTCTGCGCCTTTATCTTGCGCGTGCATCCGAAGGTCATAACGAGAAAAAGTTTTTTTTCTTTTTTTTTTTTGTATTTTATCGATATTATTCTTTTAGATAAGGGGGGTGTTAATTGTCTGAATGTCCGTTGGTTACGTAGTTATTAGTTATTTTACATTTTCTCCTTATTTAATTTTTTGCTTTCTCTCGCGGCTAGTCCGAGGGCCGCGAATAAAAGAAAAATAATATTTTTCCTATAACTTTTACTCGTTTGTTCCTGCGTATCCCGTCTTCCTACACTATACTATATGTGTATGCTCGATTGACCGTTATTAAATTCTACATTACTTTTGTCTTACTATCATTACTATTCTTATCACTATTATTATTACTATATTATCGTTACCGTTGTTATTATTCATGCTTATTCCTACTGTTGTAAGTATGATTCTATTCATATAGCTTTCTCAGACTTTATTTTTTTTTTTTTTTTTGTAGTGTCTTAAGTTAACCTATTAGTTGTCAGATAATGTCGTTTCCTGTTTGTTGTCTCCTTTACCGTCCGTTATCTGTTGTGCTGTGGCTGGGACCTTGGTATAACCCCAAGTGATTTGTATGTTTCGCAAGTCCTGTTACGAGTCTGTACTTATTGTTAATAATAGATATATGCTTTTTGTAGAATTCATTTTTTTTTCTTTGCTCTTGTTCTCCCGGATGATCAGTTTTATTTTGATATATTTTTTTTTGTGTCACCGTTGTCTGTATTATGTTGTTGTGTCTTGATTCTTAACCAAGGAGTGTTAGTGATTTCTTTATTAATCCCTATTATTCCATTGGCTCTTTCGTGTTCGGTCACCCTGTGTATGTATTGTTATTCGTCCCGGTGCTTCCGGGTTTGTTGTCGTTCCATTCCCTGTAGTGTTGTTCCTATTTTGTCCGTCCATAAGCATTTTTGCCACCTTTAGTGCTACTGGGCCTCCCCACTTTAGAACTCCGAATGATCCTGCAGCCGTTCCCAGCAATATTTCCGCTATCATCCATGCGTATTCTTTCCATTCTGTCAGTTCTTCTTTTACGTGTGTCAGTTCGCGTATGCGTTGTATTAGATCTGTCAATTTCGTGCCCGTCTTTATTATGTCCTCGGGTCCGTGTTCCTGACCCCCTAGTTCTTGTAGCCCGTCTCTATTTATTACTGTCCTCATCAGCTCCATTATTTTCTCTTTTCCCTCCCCTTTTATTCGTTGTGATATTTCTTTTAAATTTAGATTTGAATTTTTAATTTGTAGTATTTGATTTTCTCCTTCCTCTTGTCCTGGTTCTAATCTAGTTTCGTACGTTTGGACCATACAGTCTCTTGCTAGATTTATTACTTCTGCGTCGGTTATCTTTATTGTCTCGTGTTCCGTGTGTTCGCATTGTATATGTACTTTCTCTTTCCTTGTTGTGCTAAAAGCATGCTGATTTCACGCATGTAGGCGTGTCCAGTGCGTTTCTTTTAGCTTAGCTAGTATTATTGGGCAATCCTCTGGTTTCTCTATGGTTTCCTCAAGTATCAATCGTACCTTGCAGGGGTAATTCTCCTCTACCTCCTGTGTTGGTTCTACATTCGTACATATGTTTTTTTTCTTAGCTTTTTGCATCGTTTGGCTGTCTCCTTTGATACTGGTGTAAACGTTTTTTCACTCGTGCTGGCTGCAATATATTCATAGGTTGGTTGCAGGTGTGTGACTACATCTGTTATATTTCTT
Organism: Copidosoma floridanum; assembly: GCF_036245765.1. Taxonomy (NCBI): domain Eukaryota; kingdom Metazoa; phylum Arthropoda; class Insecta; order Hymenoptera; family Encyrtidae; genus Copidosoma; species Copidosoma floridanum. Next base: position 23,004,527 of record NW_028321881.1, read on the forward strand.
CCCTCTTGTACCGCTGGTGGTGGTAATATTCTGAAAAATTCTTATTTCTCCATGGTTACTAGTGGTAATTAAATGTAGTATATAATTTTTTTGTTCAATGCTGTTGTCACTATTTCCGAAAGCTCTGCTATTTCTTCCTGTGTTGTATTAGTTTCACCTGGAAACCTGAGATCTGGTCTGAATTGTTTTGCTAGTATTTTTACTTCCGATAATGCCCTTAAGGCTGTCTCTGGTAGGTGTGAAGTGCCTCGGCTTGCTAGGTATAATATATCCATCGCTGTTTCGAATCTCACCACTAGTTCGTCGGACAGTTTCTCGAATTCTCTTATCATTTTTGATTTCCTATCGTACCTATTTATAAGGTCTGTGAACATTTTCAGTCCTTCCTCCGTTATTTTTTTCGCTTCATTCTCTAGTTCTTCTATCACTTGTAGAATTTTGTCGTGGTCGCCGAATGTTGCGACTCTTATCTATTCCTTCAGGTACTTTGTTGTGTCTGTCGTACGTGTCCAGTTCGACTCCATTAGTTCTCGTATTTTCTTCTTTTTTTTGTCCGTTATGTGCCCCTGGAGTAATTGTATTCCAGTTTGGTTATTTCCAATCTTTTGTCCTACCACTGCCCTGTATGCTATTTCCATTTTTTGTAATGCTACCGATACCTTGTTTGCTGTGTGTTCTATTCACCCTTCGCACTCCTCCCGCTTCTTTATGGTTGCCCTGCATTTCCATCTCATTTGTCTGCTTCCTTTAAGGAATGTATGTGTCTCTTCCGCTAATTGGGCCCAGTCTACGTACCATATTACCCTCCATGTCGTTGCAACCGGTTGGATTGAGCCTAAGTCCTCTATCAGAATTCCGGGGTTTCTTTTAATTTGTTCTATTTCTCCTGGTTGATCTTTTGCTGGAGAAGCCCTAAAACACAAACGGCCGTTATTCTTATGTGCGGAGGTATCTTTTTTTTTTTTTTTTTTTTTTGTTAGTGTTGTTTTCAGTTTGATGCCCTTCCGCATTACTAACAACGAGGGCGTTTGCTTTGGTCAGATTGATTGCTCAGTTATGTTAAATATAAAATTAAAGTTGTTGTTTTCTTTATCGATTTTTGCTTTGCCTTTTTTTTCTTGGTACTTACTCCTCATTTTTATTCTACCGGTTCGGTTTAGGTAGCCCTTCGCACACCTGTTTGCTTTATTTTCATTTATTTTAGATTCTCGTTTTTTTTTCGTGTTATTGTAAACGTGTGTGTGCGTCGATCTTTAGTGTGCTTTCCTTCGTGGTGCGTCCAGGGGCCGCGAAAGAGAGAAGGGAAAAAGGGTTTACTTTTAGTGGCTACTGCCTGTGCCTGTTGATTTTGATTTCGTAGGGGGGTGTGCGATTTTTTGTATGTAATTCTGTTATTTCTCTGTGTGTGTGTGTGTTTTTTTTTCTTTTGCCCGTCTAAGGGTCGCGAGCAAGAAGCGCGTGGTTATTCTGTACTATCTTGCTCCTTTTTCCTTCTCGTTTTGCGGTGTATTCGGGGATTTCAATGTGCATGCTTTTTTAATTTTGTCCACATGTGCTACGCGTATTTCGTTGTCCCTTTGTAATTTTACATTGTTGTTTTTGTAATCTATACCTGTTATCTCATATGGCCCCTCGAATTGGTTGTCGTACTTCCCTTTGGATGGTTCTTTTAATACATATACCATTTCCCCTTCCATGAAGAACTTTGTGTTGAGTTTCTTGTCGTAGTAGTATTTTCATTTGTACTTATTTTGTGTCTGTGTCATTGCTGCTAGCGTTCGTAGTTGTGTGAGGTTCTCTGTTATTTGTCCTAGCAGTGCCGTATACGTATGTCCTTTTTCTGGCTGTTTAAAGCTTGAGGGAAGTTTTGCACGTTGGCCGAATACTAGTTCGTATGGGGAGTATCCTGTGCTCTCATGCTTTGATGTGTTGTATGCCAGTGTGCACAGTGGTAATACTGCGTCCCATTTTTCAGCCTGGCTGACGTATGCTTTTAAATATTCCGTCAAGACGTGGTGAGATCCGTTCGATTGCGCCATTGCTTTGGGGGTGGTAAGCTGTGCTTCCAATTTTTTTGACTTTAAATAGTTTCGCGAATTATTCCATGGTTTTGTTCATGAAGTGTGTCCCCCTATCCGATAATAATTTTTCTGGGGCTCCAAAGTACGCTACAAAGTTGTCCATTAGGGCTCTTACTGTTTTCTCTGCTGTTGCTTTCTGTACAGGGGCTAGTACTATGTATTTGGTTAGCCAGTCCTGTATTGATGAAATGTGGGTATTGTTGTGTGCCAATTGTTTGTTTATCAGTCCGTAAAAATCTATCGATATCTTTTCGTATGGTCTACTCGAAGTGCCCGTAATTATCATGGCTTGTTTTGTTTTTATTCGCACTAACTTTTTTGTTTGGCATGATGGGCAGCCGAGTATGTACTGTCTTACGTCTGGTCTCATATTTCGCCAACAGAAATCCTTTGCTATTTTGCTATATGATTTGTTAATGCCACGATGCCCGCCTACAGCCGATTCATGATATTCTTTTATTAGCTTATACCTTTGATCTACCGGCGGTACCACTAATGTGCTTGTATATAAAGTAGTGCTCATTTTATGTCTTTGAGGATTTCTTCGAATTGTTCGACCATGTGTGTCCATTGGTTAAGATTCCGTATCGCTAGATCTCTTACCAGCCCAATTGTTTTACGTTTGTTTACCATTACTAGCGATCTAAGGGCCATTACGCATTTCCTTATGTCGGATTTCAGTGCTGTATCTTCAAAGTGAGCTTTTTCGTACATCCAAATAACGCATACTTTTCTTATTTTGGATAGCATGACGTTACCTACTGCTTTTGTCTCGTTATTCATGACTGCTGGGTTTATATAGCCCCGCTCGTACAATGCGTCGATGGTCTCCGTGCCCGGGACGTCGTCCGTTATTGTAACGAATGCGAGGTTGTCGTTTTACCTGAATGGGTGATCTTCGACCTTTTTCATTTTTTGAAACAGGGTAGGTTCTGAGCCGTCCTGCGGGACCCATGGAGGTATGTTGCGTGGTAATCGTGTTCCACATACCCTATATTTTTCCATTATGCCCATCTTATCCACGATTTTCTTTTCCTCGCCACAGCTCTCATCACTTTCCTCTATCAGCGCTTTGTTTAGGCCCTGGTCGCTATCTAGTGAGAGAGAGTCTCGTTTAGTATTAGTGTTTAGTGGTGGTGGAAGTTTAGGCGGGGGCATGCTGCGTTCTTCCTCTGCCCGCTCTCCTTCTTCCTCCCTCTCACTCTTTTCCTCGCTCTCTTTATCCCGTGCATCCTCTTCATCGTTCTCTTCGTCTTGTTCGTTTACGGCGTGGTCGTTGCTATCTTCTTTAGAATTTCCTTCTGTGTTATCTCGAGGTTCCTGAGTATTGGAATCGTCGTTTTGATTCTCATTTTTATATTTGGGTGAGTGATCGCCACTAGTTCCTTCTACGAGGGCTTGATAGTGTTGGTTTCTGAGATGCATGTGTTTAAATTCTTCGTCTTTCCCCCCCATGAATTGTTGGTATACTATCTTATCGGGTGATACTTGTAGGTGTATACATATGTTTGTTTCATATTCTTGTGGAAATATAAAGGCACATTCTCCGTCGCCGAATTCATGGCTGTTATTTAATATTTGTTTGATTCTTTTTGGGTCCTTACATTTATTTATCCATTCTGACCCATGTAGAATTTTTCTGAGCTCGTCTGTTGATTCTGTCAATCCGTATAGAAGTTTTAGGCAATGGAACAGGCAACTTCCGTCTCTAGGGACATTGACCATTATAAGCTGTCTGTAAGGTTCTGCGCATTGGGTCCCCGATACTCGAATCTTTGCATCCTCTTCTTCGTTCATTGCGGTTGGTGTGCTATCACTTTCCCATACATCGATTCTTATGCCCTCTTTTCCTTTGATGTCTTTCTTCTCAACGTCGATTGAGACCTTTGCTCGAAATCGATTGGTTAATTCATTAAATATTGACCTTAAATTGGTAATTTGACCTTTGTTATTATTATCCTTATCGTTTCCGCCGTTGGGTACCTGTGTATCTGGTGGTTGTTGGCTCTCGTGTTCGTTCGGTGCCGTTCGGCTTTGTTCGGTCATTTCCGTCTCCCGCTCATCTACTTGCTGTCTACCTTTGTCTCTACTCTCTCTCTGGTCATGCACCCCTCCTTTATTTTCCGATTTTCCTTCACTTTCTTCGTCTCTGTCAGGTGTTTTTGTTGCTGCTGTTTCCCCTATTGCTTTCTTAGCTTTCCGCTCTCTCTCTTTCTCGGCTCTTTCTGCTGCCTCGCTTTTCCGCGCTAGTTGGTAACCCCAATGTTTTTCTTGCTCGGTATCCCTCTGCGTTGTTGCCGGTGTATCACAATGCGCGATAATAATTTCCTTTGAGTTGTGCGGTTGTTCGGTGGTGTTAGAAAAATCTGCGATTTTCCTATGTAGAGTATCTAACTGTCATTTACGGGTTCTGTGTCGTGTTTTTTCTGTTACACCCTCGTTGATAAATGGTGTGCTCGCTGTTTTTACCCCTTTTTTCATATTTTTCTCTTTGCACATGTACGCCAGTTTATCGTCCGCTGGTCCTTGCGACAGAATTTTTCTTTATCGTTTACTGCTGTAAGGCTGTTTTTATCTGCCTTATCTTTTAGTTTTTCCGTCCTTTCCCGTTCTGATCCTGTGTCTGTACTACTGTAGTTGTGGGTACTTGATACCTGTTTGCTTTCTCTAAGTTTTCTGGGCTTCTTTTTAATTGCCTTTTCGTCTGACTCGTCTGAGTCAGACGTTTCGATTTTTACTTTTCTGTTCTTTCATATTAGATTCCTCTGTCTCTTTGTACGCATTTTGTATATTCTTGCTGGTGGTGCATTTATGTCTTCGTAATTGTCCCTTTCCTGTTTTTCCGCAAGCTCATACAGCTCCCGGCGTGGTAGTTCTGGGTTTTCTTCCCCTTCTTTGAGTACTGAATTGCGAGAAAGAGCATCCGGTGCTTTATTTTTCTGCCCCGGCCTATAAACAACATCGAACTCATATCCACGGAGTTCTGCCTTCAATCTTGTGAATCTTAAGTCCGGTTTCTTTGATGTATGGAAATGTTTGAGTGGTTCATTGTCAGTTATGACTGTAAATTTACGACCGAACAAATATGGCCTGAATTGCTCCTTGGCGTACACTATCGCCAATAATTCCTTGTCGTATGTCGGATATCGTAATTCACTGCCCTTTAAGCATCTGGATGCATATTTGCAAGGGTGATCTTTGCCTATCTCTCCCTGGCTTAAAATTGCTCCGATAGCGTAGTCAGATGCGTCGGTAGTTACGATAAAGGGTTCGTTTATGTCTGGAGCTCTCAGAACTGGCTCACTGCACAGAGCGCTTATAAGTTTTGTAAATGCATGTTCTTGTTCCTCTTCCTATTTAAATTCGGCTGTTTTTCTTGTAAGCTTTGAGAGAGGTTGGGCTATTTTTGCGTAATCCTTGATAAAGCGTCGATAGTACCCCGCCAACCCGAGGAATTGTTCCATTTTCCCCGCATTTGTTGGTTTAGGGAAAACTTTTTACTGCTTCAATTTCTTCCGGATTTGTTTTAATCTGGCCGTTACCTACAATATGACCGAGCACTTTCACTTCCTCTCTAGGAATTGGCATTTTCTTGGTTCTATTGTGAGGTTTGCATCGGCTAGCTGTTTTAAGAGCATTTAGAATCTTATCTCGTGTTGTTTCAAGTTATCTGCGAATACCATGATGTCATCCATATATACCTCTATCTCACGTCCTTGTAAGCCAGCTAGGGCTAGTGTTATCACTCGCATGAATGTACTTGGCGAGTCTATGCATCCCATCAGCATTCGTTTATATTGGTGATGTCCGTTTGGTCCTGAGAACGCAGTTTTATGAGCGTCCTCCTCGTGAATCTCTACTTGGAAAAACCCGCTCTTCAGATCTACCGCGGTTATATATTTTGCAGCCGCTAAATTTTCCAAAATTTCATTCTGGAATGGCAGTGGATAGCACGTACCAACTGTTATTTTGTTCAATAGCCGGAAATCTGTTACGACCCTCCAGCGTTTTTGTTCGTTTGGTCCCACGTTTTTCGGGACAATCCACATTTTTAAATTATATGGGGATATCGAGGGCTCAATTATTTGTTGCTGCAGTAGTTAATCTATTTCTTCTTACATCTTTTCTTTTAGTTTTATTGGATAGCGTACCCTTTTGGCGACAATTGGCTTCTCTGTTGCCGTTGTTATTCAATGCTTAAGTAAGTTTGTAGCTTTTAGTGGCTCGCCGTCGAGGCCAAATACGAATGGATTGTACTCTATGAGGCTTCGGATGTGGTTTAATTCTTCCATGTTGCAGTCAGATGTATCGACGATTTTCATTATTTTGCTTATTCAAGCCGCTATATCCAATTTCTTAATATCTTTGAAATTTTCGCTGTTGTTCTTAATATCATCATTATTTTTACCACTTACGGCATTTCTTTCTTTTATAATTTCATTATTTTTTACCTTTTCGTCTAAATTTTTAGTGTTAAAAAGCCCAATTATGGCTTCGTTTAACCCTTCAGCGTCGTCCCCAACGATGCTGAATGGTTCCACCCCTTGTCTGGTTTCACATTCGAAAACTTCTACTTCTGGTACGGGCACGTCAATTTGTTTGTCTGTTATGTTTATAATTTCCGCATATATCTTAAAGTTTTTATTTTTTCCCATAAAATTTTCAAATAAGATTCCCTCCTTTATATTTTGTAGAGGGACCCAGCCGACTTGTACGTGGCTGCTCTCATCTTTTATACGCGCAAATATTATTTTCCTCGAGTTTGCGGGGATTTTAAAATGTTCTGGTTTTAGTAATGGGATTCTGATGCCTTTTAATTCTAAATTATTTTCTTTGGCGCTTATAAGGCCATTATACAACTTAAAAGCGTCCCAGCCAATAATGCCTTTCATTTCTATCGGAAAGGTATCGGGGACTACGTGCAGATTCAATATTATACCGTTAAGAGGGATTTTAGTCGTTTTCAACGTGCAGCGTGCTCCGTGTGTGACGCCAGTTATTAGGACTTTTTCTCTGCTCTTTATATGCGTGTCTGTAGTGAGACAGCATTTTTTTATAATTGATACTTTGGCACCAGTATCCGCGTAAAATTTTGCGCTATAAGATTGCAGCTGATTGCTGTTTAATATTACTGATGGTGGTGTGCTTCCAGTACTCGATATATTTACCCTGCGGAGAGGTAGGTTCATGTTTTCATGGATTTTTTCTTTACCAGCTAAAGGGCTACTATTTATAAATTCTGTTTCAATTCTTTTTTCTTTGTGAGAATTCTCAACCGTTTGAGGAGCCTGTTTGGAGTCTGTTTCTAGCGATACTTTAATTTTTCATTTCTCATATACTTTTCTTTGCGTGATGTCTCGCTACCTTTACCTCCGATGTGTATTTTATTTGACTCTGCTTGCTCCTCTCCTTCAGCTGACTCCGTTTCGTTTTAATGCTCTTTCTCCTCCTCTATTCTCGGGGCCCGCTCGGCGCTTGGGGAGCACGACGAGCGTCCTGCGAGTTTAAATATTCTGTGCTACGCGTGGATATTTTTTCATCAGGTGCATTATTTGTTTCATTCGGAGGTCTTCTGTCGTTATAATTTTTATACCTATTATAATTTCTGTTATAATTATAATTTCCTCTATAATTATTGTAGTTACCGTACCGGTTGTTGTAATTGTTATAATCATTTCTTGAGTAATCAGCGTTTCTGTTGTAGTTATTATATCTGTTGTAGCCTGTATTCGTATAGGGGCTACTTCTATAATCGTTGTTATAGTTTTGGCTATACGTATTAGGGGGGTAATTATAATAATTCCGGTAGTTAAAATTTCCTTTCGTATTTTCCCTGTTATTATTGTTAAAACGCTCGCGTCCGTCGCTCCGATTTACTCTCCCATTCTCTGCGTCTCTTACTAGTGTGCGTCATTCGCTTGTATAGTGCCTCCTGCGTTTGCAGTAAGGGCAATTTTTATCCCTTACGTTTTGTTTATCTTGTGATACCTGCACTGGTGGATCATTTGCTTTTACGTCTGGGTTTTGAATTCTCTTATTTTCTGCATCTGCTACTAATTTCATACATACTTTTGTAGCATGCTCCCCGTATTCATTGCAATATGAGCAATATTTATACTCCCCTGTGATTTTATTTTTATCTGTTGTGTCGCATTTTTCTGCCTGCTCGTGGCTGCTCGCACGATCGTCCGTATCTCTTGTTTCTGCTCTTGCTTGGTATATTTGGGCCTCGATTCGTGCTGGCATTATTTCTCGTAGGCTTAAGTCGCTTCCCATTTTCAGCACGGCTACTATAGCTTCGCCTAACGTTTTCGGGTTAAGGCATGTTACCCTGTAGTTGAAAGGTGATTGTATCCGATACGTATATTGCTTTATAGCTTCTTTTTCAGCGCTCTCCTTTAATACGTGTTGTTGCCTGGGTGATAGTGTCGTGTCCGAATCGTATAGGGTTATTATTCTATTGTATAATTTTTGAACGCGCCTGCTGTATTCCTCTACTAATTCCCCTCTGTATTGTTTTACTACTTTTAATTTTGCTAATGATGTGTCGACGCTTCCGATGCTGCTGTACCTATTTTTCAATTCTACCAAGAATTCATCTACAGATAAGAACTCTGCCAGGCGCGGTATAAATTTGGCGGCTGCTTCTTTTAGCTTATTCGCTAGTGAGCCTATAAAAAATTTTTTATATACGGGGCTTACCGTCCACGATACCACTCTTACCATTTGTTTGAAAAGGGGTAGTTTAACGGAATCGCCGTCAAATATTGGTATGTTTGCTGCTAGGTGACTTAGCGATGACAGTGTGTTCTGAATTGGGCGTTCGTAATTAGGATATCCTGTGTAATGTGGGGGTACTGTAAATCGGTCTTGGGCGTTTGAGTAATTTCTATTTGCCCAACCTAACTCGTCTTCTCCTGCAGAATAAAATGGTGCTGCTGTGTTCTGTCTATATTAATTGATGTCGTGGTTTGCATTGTGGGTGATGCCGTAGTTCCCGATTTCTTGCTCGTCTTGAGATACTAGGGTTCGCATTTGTGTTTGACGCCGTGTAACTTCTCCGCACGTCTGTTGTGGTAATTGATGTTTTGGTTGTGTAGGTGTAGGTATTCGATTTGTATATTGTTGCACCGCTTGTGCCGCTGCTTCTCTTATTATATCGTGTAAATTAGTGTCGTGTTTGGCTTGTGTTTTATCGCTATGTGGATTAGTGACTCATTGATTCATGTCAGTTGTCGCATTTTCACGTTCGGTATATGAAGTTAATTTTTCAAATACGGGGGGTCCATGTGTTTCTGTGTGGGATGGCGCATCAGTTTCGTTATCGCTTATGTCTTGTCTATGAGATAACTGTCCATGTTTTATACTTGGCGTTAATTTTCTTAACATTTTCATCATAAAAAGCTTCTGTTTTTTGCTGGCCTTCTGACACTCTGTCCATGTTTCCGGATCATCTTCTAGATTAATTTGTATTACGTACTTCGTCATCTGTGTCAATTAGTCCTGTTTCGTGTTTATCTGTGCACCTCACGGCTTCCTGTACTCCCCTTCCCAGTGTATCATGTGTTTCTATGTCTCTCATAGTGTTGCTCTTTAGTCTCTTTTTTTCTGTAGTTCGTCTTGTGTTTTTCTAGTTCGTATATACATTTCTCTAATCGTAAAACTCCGTCGTTTCTGTGTACTTTGTGTTAACCTGATAGATACGTGCGCTCTATCGAGTGTTAGTCGATAGTCTTTTTTTTTGTTTTCGGTTGGCTACTCCTTGTATTTATTAACTAATTGAAAAAATTTTGTATGGGGTGTTCATCGTTTGTATCGGTTCTATGCTTGTGCATGCAATTATGGGTTGCCGCTAAGGTCTTAGGATATTGAGATTTAGAAATAATATCGACACATAAGTTTTTTTTCTTGTAGGTGCGTATTTCCCTTGGAGGTTATGAGTATAGTATGTACGAGTAATGAAAATTCACTTACCAGATCGCCGTGACAATGGTCAGCATGACGATAATCCCGTGTATACTTATGGGTCCCTTCTTTGATCCTTCCTGGAGTTGCTCAGCTTCTGCTTCCGCTCGTTGTTCCCTTCCCCTGTGCCATGTTCTGCGGCTGTAGTCCCGGATTGGCGTACCGTGCTTTCTTCTCTTTGTCTGTATTTTTCCGGGTTGAGTGAATGGTAGCTGCCTCTAGTGTCCTGGTATGTTGGTCCACTGGCTTGATATGCAGTTTTTCCTTGTCTGGTATCCTTGCAGTATCGAAGATTTTTCCGATTATATCTTCCTGTTCTCCTCTACTTTTCCAATTTCCCTTATATATTGGCACTTGACACGCTGAATTTGGCGTCTGGCACTTTCGACACTTTTTTTTTCTTTGCGACGAGAGATATATACTTTTTACTTTTTTTTTTATATATTAATTACGTTAATTAAGTCGACAAAGAATTATTAAAAAAAATTTTTTTTTTTTTGTTCCACGAGACTAAGTGATTTCCGCGCACGTGACAGACCGTAAAAAATTTTATCTGTATCCCACTTCTGACACCAGCTGTTACGTAGGATTCTCGGTGCGAAAATAAATAGAAGCATGACTTGTTGTTACTTATGCTTTATTAGAATTACTTATCATTAAGGGAAGTTGTGCGTTTATTCCTGTTTCGCGAACTTCGTCCTTACCCTCTCGCGTCTCTAGCTGATCTCCTTGTCCCTTCTCTCTAACTTTCCGATCACCTCTCTTCTCTATTCCCCTACCTTTCAGGCCCAAGCCAGCAGAGGCGCACGCACGCATAGCTATATGCTGCTATCGTACGTAACAATACTAATTACGGACGATAATTTTTTCTTAGAACTTTAACTATAGTGGTTCTAGAACTTGTGATCTCAGTTTGATTTTATAGTCACTATTGCTAAAATGTGTTAAGTGCCATTAGAGACGTACGTCAACGTCTTTATTCATTTTTTTTGTCTGTATTTTTTTTAAGCCAATTAAAAAGCTGTTGCTTTAATAATGATTAAAGATCATTTCCTATTTTTATTTCTTTTTTGTTGCCACATTTTAACTGACTACAAAAAGTGAAACTATTGAGCAATCGTCAGAGCTACTGTAAAAAAGCCAAGTGTTTTATTGTTTAGGTTTTATGAGTACGTTACGCATGAGAGTAAACTAATGAATTCAAAGTACTTACTTTGAAATAGTATGTTACAAAAGTAATCTATAATATAAACTTATATGTATGAATTCTAACACTTACTTTTGGAGTCACAGAAAAAAAAGAGAGTTATACCAGTATATTTCACAATGACTTTTTTACTGAAATTTATAAACGAGTAGGACAGTCACAGATAGTTACGCATTAATTTTTTAAAGAAAATTAAAATATCTTAGTAGACGCATTACATACCACACGCAGAAAATCGTTGCATAAAGATTGCTTAAGTGATTGGTCACTGATAAACAAAGAAATTTTTTGAGAGAAATTTGGTTTGATAACATAATAAGTGATTTTGCAAAAAAAGCCATGTTAGTCACAAAGTAGTCTTGTAATTATGTTTGTAAACAGTAACCAGCGTAAGTATTTACCTTATGACCTTTTGTCTGAAGATATAACAATAATTCATTGATAAATTTAATTTTTAGGAAAACGACGATATATTTTTTATTATGATTTTATTTGAAAATATGTTTGACTCATGAAGTATTTATGTTACAGAACTTAATTTTTGTTATATTTGAATAAATAGTTATATACGTGTGTAGTAAAATTCAATTGGGTCAGGTCAGTGCTTTTATGATTTCCATACATTATAAGTCCTCACCAAAACCTGAAAAGAGTCTTACCTTTAATAAATCTGGTCCTGGTCAGGCACAATATACGTTACATATGCACTGGCAGGCAAGGACTTGCTTAAAAGCAAATTTTGGGCCAGTGATACTGTCTGACCAAAGTCAAAAATTTTTTTGCTAACATACTTGTACGTATAGATAAACAGTGCGTGGTAGCACAGTCAACTAGGTTGTGGGTCTCCCATTCATTTTCCTGGTTTATTTTAAACATAGAGATGTAAGAATAGAGTGCAGAAGCACTATTCTGGTCTGCAAGTGGAAGCAATAGGGGCAAGGAGAGAGACAGACTCTTTCTATTCATCTATCTCTCTCTTGTCAAGCGCTGTAATTGGCTTTCCAAAGTAAGAGAGTTTACCCTGCCTGTAAATCAATAACTAACCTTCTGCACCTTGAATCACTTGAATGCAATATTAACTAATAATTTGATAACTATGATAGCTGAATTGATTGAAAAGAAATCTTTTAAGTAATTTCACTTAAATATTACAATTTCTATTTTACGAGTTCTGCTTATGAACAAATAATTTTTTTTTTATTTTTTTTTTTTTAATAAAAAACAGCTTGTGCAAAAACAAGTAAGAATTTCTATTTCAAAAAGGTTTTTTACATTGAATTTGACAAAGGAAAATATTACTTTTACCAATTTTGAGATCAACCATCGTGTAAAACTTTACTAACCACTGTCTATCGTTAATTTATTATTACACACTTTTATTCGTTGTTGTTCACTGTTAAACAATTCTCCCTCATATCCTACTTATTATTAGCTGCGATCGATGATCCATACGCAATTCTTGCTCTGAAATATAGTCATCATCAAAAACACTTTTGGGAAATTTTTTCGAATGTTTCACAAGTTATTTGTGTATAAATATTTTTAGTTAAAAGATTTGTCATTTGTTTAATAATTTTTTTGACATTTTTACAAATTGATTTTACATCAGCAGATGCATAATACAAACCCCACATTTTCTTTCAAATAAGTTTGTTTACTCTGTTTTGCTGTACAAGTATCCTGCAAAAGTAGTTTGCAGTGATGACAGTGGATGATATTTTTTAAATCATGTACGATAGACCCTGCAGTGTAAGCTCATGTTTCTGAGAAGTATTCATTAATGTTTTAACGAGCTGCATAATCGTGTTTCCATGATATATTATTATCCATGTGAAGATTGGTTTTGATGTCACTGTCAAGCAAATGCAACTTTCGCTTGCAAATTTTTGATTCAGACGATTTGTTACATGCTTGCTCCTCCTCTACTGTATCACATGTTTTAGTCATATCCTTATCTCTTAATAGCACAAACGTTTTATCTAGCGGTTAACAATTTGTAAGGTTTGATGAGACACAAGTCATTTTATAAGAGACAAGTTTCTTATAAGCTTATAGATACTGTGTTGTTGTTCAGTTATTTGTATGTCCGTTTAAAATGCAGATTAAAAAAAAAGTTTCACATGGTCTTGGCTCAGCTTGTAACTGAGAAGGTAATCTGTGTAATTATTGCATATCAATTAGCATGATTCATTGTACAAATTCGTTAGTGAAATTATAAAACCAACGAAGCCTGTTTAAACTAAACGACTGTTAAGTACGGAAACTGCTTTTTTTATCCATGGCAGTATTTTTTTCTTTTCGTTGGAAATTCAAAGATTTACAGATTTTCCATGTTAAAAATTAACTTGTCGATCTTTTGTTTCAGTGAACTCAAATTTTATATTCATACAGGATGGAAATGAGAATTTTTATTGAATTTACTCCTAACGTTCAAGAGATCAGAAATTTCTTTGAATTTTTCACAGAACCTCGCAGTCTACTCAGAACCTTTAAACTGTGAATCATGAAGATTTTGATACAGAAATCAAAGAGAAATGGCAATTTTTCTTTTTAAGACGTGTGATACTAAGAAAACCTTCATTTTTTCATTGTAAAAATGAATATGCCTGTTGCTGATCTTGTAAGCACAATGCAGCTTTTCACTGTTCTGTTTGTCATTTACTTTTTCAAGATATTTCCATTTTATCAAATTATCATTACTTAATAATTTGGAACTCTTTAATGTAAGATAATTCCTTACCAGTTTTAAACAATGGCAAGCGTCAAAGAATAAAAACATGGGCTTACAAGTAAATGGATGTTCAAAATAGGGTTTGAAATTCTTACTCTTATAATTTCAAGTAATTTTCAACGTTTCACAGGCAGCTTCGTGAGCTGAATTACCATTGAATTTTATGCTCATGACCTGTTTTTTTTTTTTTTTTTTTTTTTATAATAATAGCAGATCACGTAAAACGATTGATTTTTCTACTTCATTTAATGAGTGAATTAGGTAGTGGGCTACGGGAGCCTTAAATCCGCCGTTAATGTGGACTAACATCAACACTAAGGCTTTCTTAGCTGGCTTAACTTCCTGATTAAGATATGTCTGTGATATCTTTCCACCTTAATTAACTAAGCCTTCCCACGTGTGGGTGGTTTTATCCCATTTCTCATGCTGTTGTATACTGACTTCATCCAGGGTAATATTAAATATGATTTTTTTTCCTTTTCTTCTTTTCGCACGACAAATTCTGAGATTTTATTAAGAGTTCAATAAACAACAGGAATGTTAAGCTTACTCCTTTACATCCGCACGTCTTCCAACTTCATCTTCTTCCATGCAATCAAAACTCTTTGCTGCTTGGGTAACAGTTTTATTGCTTATGAGAAGTCTTGAGATTGCCCCTGTACGTCGTCTTTTCCAACGATTTCCATCTAAGGACTTAAAAAAACTGTTTTCGTGAAAATGATCACTACAGACGTGTTTGAACTGTGTATTGGTTAAGTTTTGCATTTGGAGAGCGTCCATCCGTTGTTTACACAGCTTGGAATTTTTTGGAAATCCAAACAAAAATTTTTATATTTTTGAGGCTATGAGTATTTTCTTACACATGAAAACTAGTTTTCTTGAGTGGGGAATACATATTTTTACACTGTCACAAGTTCTTATATTAACTTATTTTAGCACGTGAGGCAGTTATATCACAAAAATTTTTAACTTTTACTTCTATATATTTTTAACAAAGAGTTATAATACAAAGTATGTGAGCAGATATTTACCTAAGGGGCGTCCGCTGCTTGTTCCTGTTGTACACTTATTCATACAACCTTGTTATTCAAGGAAGACTACCCAATCACAGTGGTTGGCAAGAGAGAGATAGAATAATAGTCGGCGTCTGTCTCCCTCTCTTTGCCTCTATCGCAAAATTCGGTCGCTTCTGCACTCTATTCTAATATCTAAATAGTTTCAAAGTTTCAAGTGCCCTACGTAGTAGACCTTTTTGCCCCAAGACGTCTGGCACTATTGTTTGGAAAAAAAAAATAAAACTTGTGGGCTAGTCACAAAACTGTCAGTAAAAGCTATGCTTCCTTGCCGTAATAAAAAAATTGAATTAAAAAAAAGGCAAAGTTTAATTAGGCCTGTACAGATAAATCAACACATAAATGTATAAGAAGAAAAGTGATAAATTATTCGCATCCATACATTTGTACGTTAACATATGCAAAAATTATATACTTATGCATGCGTATATACACATTTATACACTTATATGTATACATATACAAATAGACTAGTTACTTTAATTTATCAGTATACATACTCCACCATCACTAAACATAAACACATACATGGATATTATAAAACTTTTTTAAACATCTAAATATGAAAAATTATATTCATATATATATATAAAGATACGTATAATGATATAGTCAATGTGTATATCTTGCAAGGTTACATAGGGATTCGGGGAGAGATGTGCGTTGTTGAATAATAAAAACAAAGATAAAATAAAGTGTATATATTCCTTGTATAAATTAAAAGTTAGTCAAGTGGTCCTTTAACGTATTAATAGAATAAAAAAATATTTATCTCACTTTTTATAATTTAAAACAATGAAAATGTAGCTCGCATTTTTTATTTTAAGTAAACTCATTATATAATTCCAATTAACGTTATGCGTTACTTTAAACATATTTAAAAAAACGAATGTCATGTCTGACTAGGCAAGCATTTTTTTTATTTTCTCATGAAATACAACTAAATACAGGAAGTTCAATATCTATTCAGCATATACAGACACTTGAAAAATAACAAAAAAGCAGGATTTGACTAAGCATCTTATGACATTACGTAACACAAGTCTTATAGTTAGTGAATAACACCAAACTTAGATAACAACATATGACAACTAGTATTGAAAATTATTGATGAAATAAATCAGATAAGAAACTTAGATCTACTGAGTCTCAAAAATTCGCATTGACTCTCACTCAAACACAACATGAGACGAATACGCAAAACATAATAAAAATGGGTTGCTATTTTTATAGTATCTTTTATGCCACAACTTCTTCCATTAGATAATTCACGAATAATAAAATAAAATTAAGATTTTTTGTGTTTCATACACAATCGCTTGAGATTGAGAAAAACATGGGTAGTAAACGCATGTTTTACGGGAATTCCAACGTATACGCCCAGAAATACGGCAACCACCAGATTCACGAGGGGCAAATAAAGATGTGATAACATCAAAAATTAAAACGAAGCGAGACACTATCAAGTTACGTCGATGAGACTACTACAAGGTTTTTTATTGATTTGGTGACGAGGAACTGCAACTATCTTTTCAAGCATCCTGCGGGTAGAAATCTTGAAATCACGATGCGATAACTTCGTATTACTTACGACCAAATTGAAAATCTCAAACGAGAAAAAAAAGATACCACTGCACCGACTCTGTCTCGTTGATTTGAAGTTGTGCTATACCGAGGGTTGAGTATCCAAGGTTGCGAAGGCCTTGATTAAGTCATTTTGAATCTCATTTAGACGGATATCCACAGCATCAGGGGGGTCGAACAGCGACGGTGACTGCAACTGGAGACTCATAGCATGACTTTCAGATTCCGTATAAGGGTGGGGTAGTTATTACTGAGAAAAATCCCCTGAATTACTCTCAATTATATTCGCTGAAGACGGAACAGAAAAAGTCGTCCTACACCACTCACGGGCCCGTCGACGGCGCTATCCTCTCTTTAGACACTTTAGCTCTTGACTCTCTATCTTGATGACACCTTCAGTGATCTCTTGCAATGCCCAAATTGAACTTCACCGTGTTAATTGGTTGGAGACCAACATTATTACCTGTTGGCATTTTGAATAAAAGTACTTAGTACGTAGATATAAGAAAAATAAGTTTTTTAATTATTGGTATGTCAAGAAAAAAGAGAAGGACCAACAGAAAATTGAGTTGAATTATTCAATAATTTTTCTCATTTTTCGATTATATTAAATCCGATCAAAAGTCTCGGTGCAATCACGCAGACTCTTGATATGTAAAGCCCTTAATCTTTTTTTTTTTCGTTTGCGCATTCCTCTTTTTGTAGCGGGTACTTAGCTTGACTCTGCAATCACGATTGATTTATCTGGGTGGAGGCATTTCTTTGATCTGGGCGAAGTATTAAATAAACCTGCGAGCCGTGGTATAACTGGTGCAATAATCGTAAACAGCAAGACTACTTTTTTTTATGTCGTTGTTCTTTTTCCAAGAGGTATTTAACCTGCTCACGGGTTTGTTGGAGTCCACACTAAACGTGTTGATTGGTACGTAAGGATACTGTAACGACAAGTTCATGATTATCTCGTGGACGGTCAGTCTGCACATTAGAACGAGCGTTATCTTCCTTTTGCTTTGAGAGAATTCTCACTTTTAGCTGAATCTGCCACAATCATACCGTTAGGTGCCCCAGCTTCTGATTTAGCCACTGCCACTGGTGATGGTTCTCCCCCCATCACTCTCTAAAAAGGGCCTAATTAAGTTTCATAAAATTTACCTCATATATCGTTTGTTTTACAATCCGATAGGGTACAAACACTATTATTTATAACACGAGTAACAAAATATGGTCCTTGATAAATAGTCAAAAACTTTGCCGTTATTCCAGTCACCACCCTCGAGAAATTGCAACTTTTTACAAGCGCTTTATCAACAATATTATATGTTTGTACAAAATGGGCTGCATTTAACTGTTTAGCAAGCGCGAACCCTTTTTCATTAATTTTAATCGTGACTTATACTAACTTTTTCTTATAACTCAACTCTTGAATGAAATTTGATGCTATATAACGTTCTCAAAAATGACTTGGCGCACAGTGGGGCAAATCACCAAAAAGCTGGCCAAAATTTAATTTTTTAAATTTCGAACTTTCCATTTTTTATGATGTTTACTTTTTCTTGATATTCAAGAAATCACTAGAAATCATGACTCAAAAAAATTGTGTTTAAAGTACACCGATTCTAAGTAAGTGAATTTTGCTTTTTTCAAATTTTTTCTATTTATTTGTGTGATTCTTGTTTTTCAAATTAATTGCAAAACTGTTTGATTTAATTAAGCCATTAATTTTTTTATTTTATTTTATAATACATAATGTAAATAGTCAATTTCCTTATTGACTTATGAAAACAAATAAATCTTTAGGTGTTTCATTATATTTTCAAAAAATGGTATAGTTATGCAAATATTTTAAGAAAACGGAGAAAATCAAAAAGGTTTTTCTAAAGCTTTCACGGGCTCTCTACCGATTTCAAGTACCTAAACATACCTAGAAAGTAAATGCATTGAAAAATCTTGCCCATATTTGCCCCTCTTCGAATATGATAAATAATCATTTCTTAAGTAAGCGCAATAGTCCAAGGGTCGGTCTTTTCTGGTGTACAACCAGTCTAAAATGGATAAATAAAAGTTTTTTTAGAGTTTTTTTTTAAAGTATATTTTTCACGCAGATTCCGAACAGACTATTTAGAGTTTGCTTAGAGTGGTACGATTTTTCTAAAACGCAATTGATTAAACAATTATAAGTCTCTGATCGGAAATTTTTCATGAACTGTAATTGTTAATATCTTTCGATAAGCATTTTACAGAAGAATATCAAGAGAACGTTCCTACTTCAAATGAGTGGATAAACGAGAAACGTAGGTTTTTAAAATTTAAGTTACACTTTCTAATATTTGATAAAATAATTGCCTTTTTTTAAACGACCACGTACCTAAACTGACAGCACGCTACGAGGTATAACCGTGTAATTTAGAATTTCGCGCTTGTCGATTAGATTCAAACTAGCAAAGGTAAGATGCAGTTGCATAGTGTAAAAAAAAATCTATCAATAATCTATTGTAATATTATTGTTATAAGTAAAGTAATATTATCTTGTCTATTATAAGCTTTCCGCGCGTATATATACAATTTAACGATGAATGAAATAAAGCGATCTGAACTCCATTATGCTTACCTAAAGACTACTGGAAAATCAACTGTTGAAAAGAAAGTGGAAATTATACAGAATTTAATAGATAAATTAAATGCTTCTAACAATTGTTTTACAAAAAAAACTATTCAAGATAAACTTAATTCAAGATTTTACAACAGATACAGTGAAAAATGGAGTATATCAAAACGTAATAGTGATCGATTCCTTGTGAAAGAGCAAGACTGGTTAAATACCGAAATAGATCTCACATTTAACAGCCATCCACATTAATTAAATTTAGTTTTTCAATATAATACGCATTTATTGTTATTATGATTAAATCATAGAAGAAGAAAAAAACGCAACAAGAGTAAGAAAATCAAAGTCATTTAGCAAAAGTTCTGATCGTAGTAAAAGATCAAAAACAGAATCGTTTTATTTTGCAATCTACCGAACAGGACTGAATCAATTTATCACCAATCTTAATTTTGACCTTTGTACGTGTCGGAAAAAAATCATATTATCTACTAACCTGTACTGCGATTCAGATTTTGATTTATGGTGCATCAGTGATACGACATTGCGTATTACCTCTTGCTCGATTTTCAGAAGTTCGAGAAACTTTACACAAGGTTATAAAACTATTAAGAAGTCACAACAGTAGTGGAATGTCGCGTACTAAGACAAATGAAGATATTATTCATGGACTTTTTTACACTCGAATCCTTACATTTCAGTAAAAGGAATCAAACCTAAGAAAGCAAAGAAGCCATTTTCAACTGATGTTTTACAAATATTAACAAATACTGGTTGTATTACGATTTCCGCTGACAAAAACATGAATCAAGTAATTCCAAATTAAAATTAGAGTTTGATTGAATATCAATGTTTAGTTTTAAGTTTTGAAAACTTTGTTACAAGAAAAATAACAGATCATATAAATAAAAACTTATGAACAAGAAATTACTTTTAATTTTGATTTTTTTATTATACATCTAAAAAAATATTACTAAGGGGTGAAGGGGGTAGATTTTTGTATGCTTGATATGAAATTCGTAATCAGCGACCCCAAAAACTTTGTAAATGGTATACAACTTAGTAACGTTATAAATTATGTGGTATTTTATGCAAGGGGGTAGTTCTTTAGGTGTGAAGGGGGTACATTTTTGTACGTTTAATATAAAATTCATAATCAGCAACCAAAAAAAACCGTGAGCATTGAATTTTATAACAATTACTTAATTTTTTCATTTTTGGCTAGCTATTTGGCGATTTGACCCATTGTGTGGCGTTTTCTTGAACCAATCTTTAATTAGAGAACATTCAATATTTTAATTATCTGTTTTATTTATAACACTTAGATAAAGGTAACATTCATCGTCTAGAAGGAATTTTTATTTTTTATAAGAGCTTTAAAGAAAACTCCGAGATCTTTTATAACCATTTTTACTGTATTACTTTGTTGGTGGCATATAGATGAAAAAACCGTCTTAACATTGTGTTCCACCAGTGTATCAGACTACTTTTTCAGAGTGAATTGAGTATTATGGTCACTTTAAATTAAATTTAGCCTCTCAATATTTGGAAGGTATGCGATAAAGTTAGATTTTACGTAACCGTGGTTGTAGCCTTTCTTAGTGGATATAAGGCAACAAATTAAGTAAACACATAGACTGTTGCCAACACGTATTTACATTTACCCCGGAAAGTAGGTAGCAGCCCATTAAAGTCAATTCCTAACAGTTTTTACGGTTCTTTAACAAGGATAGATCGAGTCTCAAAACAGCTTCAGCGAATATACGGTTTAATCTTTTGACAAACTTCGCAGTTTTAATTTCCACCACGATTGATTGTCTCATATGAACACAGATAAATGTCCCATGAATGAAGTGATAACACTTACGGCTCCTGATGTAGCCATTTTTTTTAATGAATTGCACGTGTCAAGGAAAATAAGAAACCTTTTGTAATGATTATTTTCTGTTGAATGCCTATTTTTTATAGAGAAGACCATCGTTAAAATCATATTTTTTGTATCTGTATTTGCCATCAAGATCATTCTTAATCTTTTAATCTTGCAAATTTCTAATACTTTTTAATTGATAATTGATCTCGGTGCCGATTAAATGTTTAATTAAAGAAAATATAGCATATGGCTCATGTGTTTGAGAGCCACGATTTTCAAATTGTCGACTTAACGCGTGAGCTGCTTTATTTTTCGACTCTTTAATGTGTATTATGTCAAGATCACAATTTTTTAGCATAAGCATCCAACGCTCTAATCTTCCACTAAGCGTCTGACATTAAAAAAAATAAATTGAGGCGTGACAATCCATCTTAATGGTTACTTTTGTACCCAGATAAATGATCGAAATCCTCGTAAGACGAGAATTATTGCTAACAATTCTTATTTTGTTGTTAAATAATTACGTTCTACTACTTTAAGGATATGAATAGCGATATAAACTATTTTTTCATGCTTAAACTTACCATTTTGACACAGAATCGTACCTTAACCCGTTTTCGAAGCATTAGTGTAAATCACAAATAAAGCACTACTGCGTGGATGGGCCAAAATAAAGTATGTGTCAAGAATATTTTTTAAACTCTCGTAAGCTAGATCCTGTTTCAGACCCTAATGCCACCTTATATTTTAATGTATTAATACATTCTTAAGTAGTTTAAATAAGGAATTAAACGTTTCGTAAAAATTGATCAGACCTATGAAACCTTGTAATTATTTAGTATTAGTTAGGAGTATGGAATTTTCAATGGCAGATACCTTCTCGAGATCTATTTTGATATCCTCTCAATTAATGGTATGTCCCAAATATTTGTTTTTTTCCTTACGTCTCAACCTTAGTGAATTAAATGGTTTTGCCCACCTTATCCAATAGGTTAAATAATTGATGTCAATGGAATAAATGGTCATCGAAACTGCTTGACATACAAACCCATTAATCCACAAAATCATAAACAAAATTCGATAATTTATTTAATATGGGACTGGCTACACGCACCAACGCAGCATCGCTGACCTTCAAACCGAATGGTACTTGGCAATATTGATACGTTTGACCACAATAAACGTGCCGTAAAAAGACACGATAAACAATTTTTTTAACTTGCCAGAACGGTGTTGTGAGATCAATATTTATCATGTAGGCAACATTTTGGAACTGACGAAAAAGATCATTAACGTCAAGGGATTCCTCATGATCATTCTATAAGCGTTGATTTGATGCTTGTCCGCCTAGACGTAAGAATAGTCCCATTTAACATTATGACTGGCCTCAAAGGGTTTATATACGGGCTCTGTGCTGGTTCAATAATATAATACGGAAGCACGTATCCCTTTTCTTCGTGAACCTTTTCACCAAACTATGTGGGTATGGGATGATTGTTTGAACTAAATGGTTAATAATTTTTTTATATGAGTTGATATTCAAAATTGTGAAGGCATTTGGGCATTTCACTGAAAATTTCGCAATATTATTTGATAAGTTCTTTTAGTTTTGTTCGTTGTGATATGACAAGGTGGCCAATGTCATTGTTTTATTCGGAAATTTCTTTATCTGATACTCCAAATTTATTTGTACGCTGTAAAGTTTTTTCGTAAAATTTGACGATGAGATTTAAGTCTTGTTCTTTTAAATATTTTAAATGAAAAGAAAATTAATTTTAAATCCAATCTTGTATTATTTTTATCATGTGTTTTCCAAAATCAATAACAACAATGATTTCAGTTTGAAGATAGACTCTGATAATTCAATCTCAAACCAACTTAGGTATGATAAAAAAATTGAAAGTTTTTGCTATACCTTTCAACCCAAGGTGAGCATGCACTTTTCGTTTGATTTTTTAAAATTCTTCGCCCGTTAAGTCCATAGCTATAACACCAACGACTGAAAAAGAATCACAAAAATCCAAACATACTTTCATTCTGATTATAGAATTTTTCTGATAACCATGTGATTCTGCTTCCTGCATCGATTAAGGCGTGTGTCTAAATGTTCTCAATCGTTACATAAATATCAGGGCAAATAATAAAATTTTTTCTTTTTCTTTTTATTGATTGAATTAAACTTTGTTCGCTCAGTAATTCTTTGGCTTAGGGTAAAAACAGTTAATTTACTATTAAATATTTATGCCCACATGACATCAAGGTATTTTTTACACCGCTTAAATTATTTGGATTTGAGCATAAAAAATTCTCGGATGATCTATTATTATAATAGAGGAAATCTCCATTTGACGGCGTTGTATAATGCAGAGATCTTAGGGATATAGCACCACCCAGTTTTCCAAGGGTCCTGTTTCAGGATTAATATAGCTATAAAAGTAAAAAATTTCTGAAAGTTGCCGCATACATGGTCAAAGTTTATAAATATAATGTTGTATGACAATGACTGTCAGTGGACTTGAAATCAATGGAAAAAATTGCCAAAATAGATAAAAATGAGCTAGTGTATCGTACAATCATACGATTAAAATTATTGCTCTGGTTAATTTAATTGGAGGCAAAAGACAAACTTTTTAATTAATTTTATCGTCAGCTGTAAGTTTTTGCATTAATGATAGTCAAATAAAATGATTGTCTTATCCATAGTAAAAAATTAAAATTGCAAAAAGTATCTGTTGAGATGTCTATTTTGGAAGTGACCTTTATACCATTTGATTTAAGTAAACAAACACTTTTTTTAATATTTTTGTGCTACAAAAATTCTAATCAAGCCATTGGTTAAAATGGCTCTTCAAAAGTTTGATAATATCAGAAGAAAGTAAGGCTTTATCAGCGATAAATGTTATTGACTTAATATACAATTCACTAAGTGACATTAGAAGTCCATACACAGCATCGGTCAAGACTGTTTCAACAGCTAAACAGCATAATAAAAACGTGTTTTGTAACTGACGATTAACCTTTGAACAACAGTCTTGAAGGATATAAATGTTAAAGTTCGTTTGAGTGGCTTACATATGTTTATGTCATTTCTGGGCTGCATCAGAAAAGTTATAGATGATTTGGTGCTAAAAGAGTTATTGTGGAAGATCCATGTTGATGGAACGTTAAACATTTTCTTACTAGAAATACTTATGGTTTTTTTGTCTGATCTCAAACTCTAACACAGTTTACACTCATAGAAATTGTATCTGACAAATTGAAAAGTAAAAATAGTAAATTCTTATAATTATATAAGCTTGGTAAGGTATTTAACACGTATTTTTATTTTAAAGAGCGTAAAACTAAGGATATTTTTTAAAAAACGTATTAAACGGTATTGTAATGTATTCAATAAAAAATTGAAGACATAACCACACATAAGTTAAAAACAGCAGAATTTTGAGTTCTAAAATATATTTGAATGGTATTAAATCTTAAAGATGCAGCCAAAAAATCATGCGATTAGTCAACGCATCTGCAAAATGTTCCTATCATAATTTTGTTCTTTTAGTTGGCTGGTCAGATGTCCTTTACCAAATCTGCAGGATTGTATTTGCAAGACATAAACAACCTGCAGAATAATATAGATACTCTTAAATATAATACATTCACTAAAAATGGATACTGGACAATTCATTGCTAAGATAAGTTTTGGAGCGATTTTTGTACAGATCAGATTATCTAGTAGATTTTAATAAAATCTGAAATTCATACGACCAATGGTATACAAGCAAATGTTGATACATCTGAATCGTTGTATCAAGAGATGAATATGCATAGATGGCGGCACTTCCAATACAAGCACTCTATATCCTTTATACATGCCCTTTTTTTCAATATCCAATATAGTCATGACTCATGATATCAAACCACATTAATTCTTCTACAAGAAAATTTTCTTAAGAAATAAATAAGAATAAGAAAAATATTCTCCTCAGGTGCAGATCAAACACACAACCTCCTATTTACTAGACATTTCCTCTGCCACTTGAGCTACCGAGGAGCTGTAGATTCACTTGCACCGTAAATTTAGATAAGTTTCTCATTCTTAATTTTCAAAGATGTCTGTCACCAAAGCGCGATAGAATAGTTGTGTGACTCTAATGCTTGTTGGTAAATTAAAAATTCATACAACCAATAGTATACAAGCGAATATTGATACATCAAAATCATTGTATCCCACATGCATAGGTGGCGACACTTTCAATACAAGCATTCTATATCCTCCATATATGCCCTTTTTCCAATTTCCAATATACTCAAAACTCATTAAATCAAACCACATAAATTCTTCTTGAAGAAAATTTTCTTAAGAAATAAATAAGAGTGAGAATAAAATCCTCCATGGGTGCAGATTAAACACACAACCTTCTGTTTACTAGACAGTTGCTCTACCACTTGAACTACCGAGGAGCTGTACATTTTCTCGTACCATAAGTTTAGATAAGTCTCTCATTTTTAGTTTCCAGAGCTGTGTTTCACCAATGCCCGATAAAGTATTTATGTACGTCACTTGTATACCATTAGTCGCATGGATTTCTCATTCACTGACAAGTAATAGAGTCACATAACTACTTTATCCGGCTTTGTTGGAAGACAGCTCTGAAAATTAGGAGCGAGAAACTTATCTAAACTTATTGGGCGAGTGAGTGTACAGCTCCTTGGTAGCTCAAAGGGTAGAGCAACTGTTTAGTACACAGGAGGTTGTGTGTTCGATCTGCACCTGGGGAGGATATTTTTCTCATTCTTACTTATGTCTTAAGAAAATTCTCTTGAAGAAGAATTAATGTGGTTCGATATTATCAGTCTTTAGTATATTGGATATTGGAAAAAAAGGCATGTATGAAGGATATAGAGTGCTTGTATTGAAAGTGCCGCTATCTGTGCATATGCACCTCTTGATACAATGATTTTAATGTAGCAACATTTGCTTGTATACTATTGGTCGTATGAATTCCTAATTTACCGTCAAGCATTAGAGTCACATAACTACTTTAATAAAATCTCTTAGTCTTGAGTGGCTCTTCATATTATGGTGCAGCAGAAAGTGAAGTACACAAATGGCTTAGTATATCTTTGTAAACGAAAGACATAATAGAGGCTGTCGAAAATTTTTCTGGCGTAACGATTGACAAAACTTATTAGCAAAAAGATTCGCAAGACGTCCGCAAAAGTACAGATGTGAATGCAGTTTGTGCCCTGCAACAATTCAGTGAATCACATGATACTTCCAGTAATGCTATTTAAGAGTTAGTGTTAATTTCTATAGAAATCGTTGCAGATAATAACATCAATTAACAGAAAGCTTACGAGAAAGGGGTGAATTAGTATATTACGTGTCTAGGCCAGTATAGTAAAGAAGTTATTAGATCACCCGAATATTACTGCCCACGGCGAAACTAATGGTAGTAGTCAGATGATCTGAGGCTTTTTTATTCTATTAACGCAGCACGTATACGCTTTGACTGTTTAACTAAAAAGTTTGAAGAGTGGTTTGTCTACGTGTTGGCAAATTATTCTTTCGCATTATTTGACGCCAAAGACATAAAAAATATCGTTAAATTTGATTTATACAATTAATTTAAAGAGCACTAGATTTCTTTTAATAAATAATTTTATTACATAAAATAGAATGGAAAACTGACACTACGTTTGACACAATGACATTTAGCTATGCAGCATATCTAATAAGACAATTAGGATGAAAGTATAACTATTAATTTAGCAAAAAGATACTTTTTCGTTAAATATATCATCTTGATAAAAATACTGAACTTGATATTGAAAACGGAAAATTCGATTTTAATATAAATAAAACATAGAATTTTATTACCTTGATACATAACATTGTTAAAAAACCTTTGAAATCCATTATTTGTTAAGTCAACACTGACTGGACTATTGATGCTGAAGCAATAACTATTAACGGCTACAATAATAAAAAAATTATGGTTGTCTTGGAAGACATATATGTTTTGGTAATTTTGACAGCATTTGTAGATAAGCCAGAGATTGTCATTAAAAAACCACGAAGTAGCAGTGGAATTCTTAATCAAAAAGTTTTTTCTACAAAAAGTTTAGATGAAAGATATACAAACGTAAATTAGTATTTTTTTTTCTTCTGAATTCATTTATTGCGATACAATATCAGCTTTTTTTGACGCTATCAACGAATTATCATATCGTGGAATCAAATGCTTGTTAGAGTTATATAACAACAAAACCAATAAATTAAATAGGATTCTTACTGCTACAGAGAAGCTGCGTAGAGCAAGATATTTTATCTTTAAGAAAAAAAACTTAGAATGTTAAATCTACGAAAAAAATACTGTCACATTGTAACTATGCCTACATCAACCAACGGTTTCCAAGAGCATTAAAGAAATTTATTATCAAGTGGACTTTTAGATAAGCCTAATAGTTGATAATAATAGCACAGCAGTATTTAATTCAACTGATTAAGGTTGAAAATTAATTGACGGTATCTTACAACCCAGATAAAAAAAGAAACAAACCGTTTTTTCAGTATTTTTATATGATAACAATTTAGTAAAAATGTAAAGAGTTTGATAAACAATTATTTCTCTTCTTCTTGCTACAGTTCAGAATAGAACTTTTATGATGTATATCTATCACAGTAAGGGATGCAGAGCATGGTGGCTACGCTGCTTGCGGACAGAAAATCAAAACGTTATTAGTTCTATCACGTTAATGCTATAATACCCTTATTTTTTTTAATAAAATAAAACTTTTACCAATGAATCTTTAAAAAAAAACACTGTATACTAAGCTGTTAGAAGGGCTAGAAAAAAAAGCAAGTGGGCCAAACAGCGTCTGTTCTATCACTTTAATGCTATGTGACCATAATTTCAATTCAGTTAAATACACCATCAATGAAACCTTGAAAAAACAGAAAAAAACGCTGTATTATAAACCTGTTACAAGGGCTGGTAAAAATTAGTTTCAACACATCTTCTAGAAGTGTTTTGGTAGCATCGTTACGAAATAAATGTAAAATTTTTTTGTTAATTTATAATACTCATAGTACATAATATAAAAAGTATCCTTTTTTAAATGTGTCCCGAAGAGCAATAAAACATTAAGACCAAAAAATAAATTGCGAAGTCATTAGTATCACAATTCAATAAATTTTTTTTTTATTTGCCTATATCTTCACAAACGCAGTAAAAATAATTTTTTGCTGACCAGAGATTATTTTAAAAACATTAATATACATGCATAAGCTATAGTTAAATGTGCATAACTGTGTTGATTACGTGCTTGCACACTGGAGTTCGTTAAATAAATCTTTTTACAAACCTATTTCAGTTAAATAAAACGAAATGTGAGTTTATTATGATACATTTGTGTGATTAAACTACACAATGTCTCTTTTTGTATCAAAATCTTTATCAAAAAAGGTAATATCATATTCATGTATTGGCAATATCAGACAGAAAGACTGTTCTCTGGAGTCAAATACTGGGGAGAGAGAATATTTCCAGCAGATGAGGTGGCCTACTACGTGTGAAATAACATTCACTGTAAGGTGAATGACTTCTCACGTATCTGTCTTCATTAACGTTGCCAAAACTTCTTTTGACAGTAGTGTTGAGAAGCCCTTTTAAAGTTTTTAGAGTTTTCAAAAGGTGCTCTATAAGCTACTGTAACTTTGTTTTAATAATGGATTCAAATATTAATGTTTCAAGTAAAAATTTTCCTTCGTTCGATTTTCGTAGGTTTTTTTCTGGATCACTCACTGGATTTAGTAAAGTTTGCAGCAATACATTATCAGGAGGCTGTAAACACTTGGATTAATGATTTTGTAGCTGATTTCCTAGATTATATCATCATGACAAGTCAATTGTTAGTACTGTTTATATGTAAGCATGACTATATTTATGTGCATTATAGAAAAAGGTATCATGTAGAATTGAAGCGCTGAGAATGTTGCACTACTTTAGAGGTTACTTGGGGAATAGGTTTTTGACTTAGTTTTTTAAAGCTATGAGCTAGGCATCAAGCTTTTTGCATTGCAATGACATTGAAATTACTCTTATAAAAATCCAAGAAATAGCAGTGAGTCTTTTGGATCGTAAGGCTACTTTCCGTTAGAGAAGTCATTGTAGGCTTTCAGTCCCTTGGTTAACAGACCAGCTAAAAAGTCAATCAAGTTCTTTAGTGATCTTTGCTAATTGTGCGATTATAGATTCTTTCATAAAGTTATAAAGACTGACTTTACGTGTGCTTATATGGGTTTTATACATCTAGCACTGTCAAAAGCTGTTTCACCAGAACCTTCATAACATACTCTGTGCCACATTGATTTCATGGGTTCTTTTATTGGGCAGATACTTCTTCCAATACACTTAGTAAATTTTATTTCTCAATCATTGCACTGAGGCCTCATACTCTATGGAGCATTTTAAGAAATAGTGAGTGATGTTTATAGCGGCAATTTTTTATTTTACTTATTGACAAAAATCAAAGTGTGTCAAGCGATGTTGCATTGTGTATTGTATTTCCGGTTATTCTGCGTTTTCTTGTTTATATATTGCATACATTATTGGCAACTTTGAAGTATCTGGGCTAGTGAGGATTTTCTAGCATTTTACTGTTATCAAAGGTGGGGAATCCATCATGCTATTCGCTAAAACGTATAGTAGCGAATTCGCCTTACGTTAGAAGGGTAATAGATTGTCTGATTACTGATCAAATTTATAACCACTTCGAAAGTGCCTCAGAACTGGTTCCTTTTAAATCGGTCTTCCAACGGAGTTTCAGCACCTAGACCGCTCTTCTACGTACCTCTGATTATATTCTTTAGTATATAAATAGAGGGATGATTACTGTCTGTGTGTATTTTGATTTTAAACAGGCTTTTGATACTTCAGGCTTTTGCAGACTTACTCTGGCACTTTAGATATTGAATTCATCAGGCTATTTAGCTCATTTTTTTCAGTCTTTCAAAAATTTATGCTTTTTATCTGTATAATATTACCTGTTTCTCCTTTCTATTCACTCTATCTTATTATGTGTCGCATATGGTAGGGCTATATCGTTTGCAGAAAGTTTTTAGATGTACATTTAGTCCTTGTCTGGGCAGATTTTGAATACCGTTAGGAGTTTTAATCAGAACATACGTGTACTTAGCTGTATTTGTGAGTCATGGACTGCTGTTTAACTTTTTAAGAATTAGGGCACAGTTTTTACCAAGGCTACTATTACTTAAAAAACCTTATTGCTCAAATATACAACCCATAATTATTTATGGCAGCGTCATGCCCTTCGTTCTATCAGTTATAAGCTTAGGTATTATTTTTACCCTACAATCTTACTGGAAACGCCCAGGGTTCTCGAGTTCATTGTTATTTGGTACTTCTAAAAAACTGATCGATATCATATTACTATTTTGAAATTTATGTCTGGAGGATGATGTTACATAAATTTTGACTAATTTTTCATTATAATACTTAATAAATATGAACTTCACAGTGTAATTATATTCATACTTATGTTAAGTTACGTCTTACAATTAACTCGAATGTAATTATTGTTATAATTTAAAGATACACTTTTACTTAATTATTGTTCTTATGGGTAAGAACTTGTAAATATTCTGTACGTATTTTTTTTGTTACGTAGTTTATTTGATGTTGGCATTATTAAATCTATTTCATTATTATCACTCTCACAGACTCTCACTTTCTTTTCATCTTTTTCTCCCTCATACATATGAACACAGTGCAGCGTATATCTCTTAATCTATTTTTTGGCTTTGCTGACTTGCTGTATGCCGATATTGTGCTACTACTGTTGAAACATGAAACTGAGAATCTTAATAATGTTGTTATACGGCTTTTACTAGACCTCTTTTGTAGCCAAAGCAGGATTGTACATCGCACGCTTACTGTGTTGCTCTCCCTCTTTGTTAACTGATGATTTTTCAAAGTTTTTACAGCTGCATTGGCATAAGGATATAAATATATATGTATACACACACACACACTTATGTACAATTATCCTTGTAAGAAAATACTATAGACACTGTTGGAAATAGTCTTCTTGTATGTACATTTGTGTACCTGTTCGTATATTGTGTCTACTTTTATATAAATAGAAGGGAAAGTTAGAGCCTTTTGCCATGAGCCTCACATAAAGTGGTCACGTCATCTTTTTAAATTCTGAAAAAAATTTATAACGTATGAATTAAAAGAAGCACAGGTTAAGAAATTTTAAAGATTGCTCGTTGATAACTCTGTGACAAACGTACATAAGTTTTTAAAAAATTTCGTTGCAACAACTTCACATGAAATTAAATGCGAGTAATTAAATTTATATACATTTCCCAATCATCACACTATTGCCAAGGCAACTCAAATTTTTCAGTTAAAACTACAGTTGGTAAAAAGTTGTTATACGTAATAAAATTTAAAAAAGTGCCACCTCAACCAGCTTTTGAACCTGGAACTCTTTTCTCGCTGGGAAATTGCATTACCAATTTTGCCATCAAGGTCTTGACCACTTCTCATCTCAATTGTAACACTTTATACTTTTTCGGCGATGTATAGTATATCAATTAAGAAGAGCAGTCCCCAAGACTTAGATGGTGAAATTGGCAACGCGCTTTCCCGACAAGAAAAGAGTTCCAGGTTCAAGTTCTGATTGAGGTGGCACTTTTTTTCAATTGTTACGTATGACAATGTTTCTACAAACTGAGGTTTTAACTAAAAAATTCGAGTTGCCTTGGCAATCGTATGTTGAATGGGCAATGTCGATAAATTTAATTACTCGCATTTAATGCTTACCCACTGATAAATTAGAGTAAATTCTAATAATCTTACACACCATATTCACATGAAATTATTAATACGTACTGATAGAGAGGTATTGGAGAATATAAGAATGTGACCTTAAGGTCTTGTTAGTTGAGCAATATCTTTATAAATGAAAATGGAATTCAAAAAACATGTACATTACATATTTGGAAAGTAAATCCTCGAGTGAATTAATTATTTTTCCTTAATTTTGGACATCGCATAAGCCGTGTTAAATACTATGACTTAAGAGTAGAGCTGTAAACATACAAAAAAACTATTTGAGTGCATTTTACGAGCACAATGAAAATGTGTAGTTGCACTGATAGGGAAGGATTGGTTGATATGCAAGCATAACTTTAAAATTTTGATTTAGCTATATTTAACAGAAAAAACTCTTATGTTCTAAAAAATAACAAGTCACGCCAAAAAACAAGATTTTAATGAGATTCAAACTCTTTAACATAGAGTCTAGTTATAGACAACTTTTGTCATGGGCCTCGATACCTACACTTGTCAGAGTAAGTGCTTATAAGCTCAGATATACTAATGATGTATCTGAGTTGTGTACTACTAGTTATACTTATATATATAGCTCACAGTATCTTAAATCACACGGCAATTGATGGGCTGTGACGTAGCATTACTTTTTTTAGGGGTTCCAAGACCCCACATTCTTATTCTTCCCGTTTTTTTGTCAATGAGGGAAAAAGATTGAGAAAAGTGTAAAGTAGTTCATTTGAAAGGATATTTTATTTGTGAATTCATTGTCCTAATAACTGCTGACAAGTAACTGTTGCAAACATTAAAATTTTTCATTACAATTCTTTTTTTAATGTTTATAAGGAAATAGTAACATAACGTGTACTATAGATCTCAATCATTATCTTCGTAAAATTAATTGATTGACTAATAATATTAGCAAGCAAAGAAGTTTGTTAAATTTTAATACTTCAATGGTAATCGTTGTTTACTACAGCTCTTCAATAGTTTTCAGTAATTATAAAATATAGTAAATCAAAATTTATGTGAGAGTTTAAAATGTAATCATTAGTTACCATCGATATGAAATGTCCAAGTAAACCCGTGGCTGAGCATACAATAAGTGAACCAGGGCAAGTGAAAGCTAAAGTTATCATTATAATAGTACCAGTGAGTGGATTGTTTGAAAAAACTGTCTGAAACGAGAAATTTTTCAAGTATTAGTGTGTATAAAAAAAAATATGTTCAATTTTATTTGCATCATCTTACTGTAACAAATTATGAATACCTTCGTATAATATTTGTTGTATTTTAATAAAACTCATTTAAGACTAATCTTTAGGGTAATATTGATAAAAAATTTATTTTAAGTAAAACAAACTGGATAGGATTTGCTCCTTGAGTCCTTCAACAGGGATTTTTTTTAATTAAGTTAAATTTTTGTAAAGGTGTCAATTCTGCTAAAGGGTTACAAGTAAAGGATAATACATTTTTATTTAATAATACGATCTTATGTTAGTTAACGTACACTGTAGTTAAAATGAAGAAAATTTATACATTCTCATGTTCAAGAAAAGCTGAAAAATAATGTAAGATTTCTGTGTAAATATTATACTATCGTATGTTCAAGGACTCTTACCATGTATTAATTAAATAAAAGTGTATCCTAATAGTAGGAGTAACAAAAGTGGAAAGTGATATATTAGCATTAATACCAACAATGATATTTAAATATTACCACTACTTTAAGAATTTTACACAACCTTGTGTATTGCCTTTGTGATATGTCCAAATTATACCATTATACGAAAAAAAGGTATTTTTCATTGAAAAAAGACTCAAGTGCCTTGTGATAAGCTTCACTCAAAATTATGAAAGAGCAACAAGGACCGTATGATTTTGAATTTCTTATTTATTATTACTGGTAATAAAAAAAGTATGTTGCACAACAGCAAAAATTGAGTTCTCATTACTGCGAGATATATGCCCAAAGTGGAGTTATCAGCTCAGCTTCGCCTCAGGAATATAATTTCTTGCAGTGCAAGGACTTCAATCATTGATAGAACGTTCATTTCATAATGTTATTAATTTAATTTAGCTTTATCTAATAGGACTAGGTAAAGCTATGTTTCACTTTTGTCCTTGCTTCAGCACTTTTCTTGGAGATAACAGAGACTTGTAAAGCTTTAAGTTTTTATGTGTCTCTCTCCCTCTGTTATACATAGTTAATTAGTTGTCCTTTTGTTTAAAGCCAGAGGAGGCTTTAAAAAACACATATTGTCGTTTTATACACACATGCATGTACACACTTCCATACTCACCGATCAGACATTTAGTTTTTACAAAGTATGTTAGTTTTATTTGATTGTTTACGTATTGCTTCTTTTTGATCTTAGTAAAGTAAGTGCTTACAAATTAATTTGTTATTATTCCATAAACTGGTCGTAATACGGAACAATCGGCTTCATTAGATAAATCTGAAAATGAATGGGAAAATTCTCGAAGTTTTGACGACAAAGCGCTAACTATTATAAATCGAATATTTTATGGAAATAGTACTTATCATCACTTTTGTTACTACTATACTTAATATTCTTAAAGAAAAATATTAATGTTTAGACTATTTTACACATAAATATAAAAATTATTTGTCAGTTTTTATATGCGGATTAAAAAGAATGTGTGATTAAAAGAATAAGTGTAGTTTTTCCGTATATTGTAGTGTCCGTATGCCAACCTGGTCTGCATGCTCAAGATACTTTTTGCTCTCTGTGTTGTAGAGAGCGTGCTTGTTCGTCTTCCACTGCACAAGTCTTCAGATTTGGGCATCAATATTGATGCAGAAAATATGTTTTTCCAAGAAAGGTACGATAAAGAAATCTTTTTAATGTTAAGTTGTAAATAAGATAGTTATGACCAGGTACAGATAGCCAAAATTATTGAAAATGATGGGTAGTCCAAAATGATGAAAAATGAGTATCTGCAGAATATCACTATGTGATATACAAGCCTGTATTAGTCCATAAGTATCTATGTATGTCAGTTTGTGAGATCAGCGTTATACGCTGCATATAAAAAGTTTCATTCCAGCTATTTTAGAGCTTACACGCAAGAGTTATGTCCTGGCTTCTTTTTATATAATATATGGCTGCATATTCAAGATCAATGACCTCTTGACGGTTTTAGGGGATGAAAGTAATTTTTAATGAAATTGTTGCACAGATAAATTAGTGGGACTCTGATCTGCTAAAATCCAGCTCACCCTGATAAGATTTATTAGGTTATAAGCCTACGCTTATTAGCCATTGAGCAGATTTTTAATAAACAGGCTTTTGCTAATCTTCTTGCGTTTTTTGTATTGCGGTCTCTCAATAAAGAAAAAATAAGCCAAGAAGGAAAACTGCCCCCAACCCATCAAATTCCTTATTCACAAAAATCTAGCGTCTCCCTCTGTGTAAAAAGGGTATAGGAGCTGTTGACGTTGGCTCAAAATAAGTTTGTTGGTGGAGCTACTTATGAATGTCAGTAGCAGTCATGACAGCCGTTGGCTTTAGTACCTATGGTGTCCTAGAAACGCAGACAAAGTGTTAGTGCTTTTTTTTAAGTTATGATTCGATTGGCAGGTAATGTGTGATGGTGAATCAATAATTTGAGATTATAGGATCGGAGAAAAAATGTAACAGAAGTAGATTTTGCTTGATTCTCCCACCTTTGCCTTGTCACCCGTGACGTACTTCTGGTCTCCTATACACTTTATAATGCCACCTCCTCATACAACACCACACCTTTCATTTTGAATCTTATGAATTTTTAACCAATAGGAAAAACAAAATAGTTTCCAAAGGGATTTAAGCCCCTCGAACTTGTGCGCACTAGCCAAGGTCCTTAACCACTTTGTTTTGAGTGGTCCCAACATGAGAATATGATTCCTGCATCTTCTCGTGTAAGTGATAAGAAATTTTTATTGTCAGTTTATGTTAACTATATATTTCTTCATTGGTTTGGTTTTAAATTGAATTAATAAATAAACTTTAGTTAACTAACTTCCATTTCATATGTAATAAACTAATTTTTTTGTTTCAATGTTTTTTTTTAATCATTACAAATTAGTACATTTAAGCAGTACAGAATTTCTATGTATTTATAAATATTTGTTCCTATATAATTTGTCACACTGCCTTTGTACCTGGAAATAAAAAAGGGAGGGGGGTACGCAAGAAGTGGATTGCCTCGTCTCGTACGTCCTCCGGGTCCCTCGTCTTCTTGGATTCTGCTCCTGAAAAGGGGAGTTTGTACGGGATTCTCCTCTCGTTCTACCGAGAGGAAATAATCTTGGGAAATTCTACCGTGTCAAGTAAGGAAATTGTTTATTGCACTCTCCACACGACTCTACACAACTCCTCGACGGCGCTACATACGTTAACCGCGAGCGCACGTTCGGGGTCCTGAGACCAGGAGGGGCCGCTGCCCTAACGCTCACAGCCACGTCACGCACGCCTACACACGCGCACCCTCACACGTAACCTATCGTCCCTGTCCTTCCCCCCCCCCCGCCCACTACACACCTGCTCTCTACTATCGCGCCCGTTTCTTCTCGTCCCTTGGCAACCTTTCTCACCCTGTCTTTCCCTCTCTCTCTCACACTATCACTGTCCCTCGTTAACCTGCTCCTTATCCCCCTCAGTCCCTAGTCCCGGTCCTCTCTCTCTCTCTCTCTCTCTCGTCCTTTCTGCACACCTAGAGCGGAAAACGCGCGAACACCTCTAAGATTCGGCACTCCCGAGCATGCACCCGCGACTTCCCGTAACCTGGCTCTCTCTCTCTCTCTCTCTCAGTCCTCTGTTTACTCCGGGACTTAGTCCCGGAGGTCTACCGGCGCTCGCGAGCCCTAGCACGACGCACAAAAAGAACGGAGGAAAAACACGCTACCTTTCGGCTCTCTGACTCGCGACAACGGCGTATGGCGTCCGGCTGGGCCTCGGGCTGCTGGTGAGTGTGTGAAGCTGACGGTGGCGGTCCTACTCCCTCTCTCGTCCTGTAGCTGCTCTGCTTCTTGTCTTCTCTCTCCCTCTCTCGTCCTGCAGTCGCTCTGCTTCTTGTCCTGGGTCTTCTCCTCGCGGTGATGATCTCTGACGACGGGGACACAGCAGCTTCCTCTTCTCTCTCTCTATCTCTTGATCTGCCACAACTTTCTCTCGCACTTTCTCTCTCTCTCTCTCTCTCTCTCTCGCTCACAAATCTGGCTAATCCGCGCGCGAAGGCTCTCGACTCGAGACTAACTCTCCGTTCCCTTGCAACTGCCGCCCGTACCTCTCGACTCTTACTTTCCTTCTTTCTCTCTCTCATACCCGAGGGCCGCCGCCGCGACCCGAACAGTCGTGCGCGCGCTCACGTGTATTCTTCTCGCCGCTGTTGCTACTGTGTCCCGTCGTCGCATCGTCCTCTTCTTCTTCTTTTCTGGGAGCCCAAAACAAAAGAAGAATTCCGGGAAGGTAAGTCTTTGCCGGTGATGTCATACGCGTTGCGGCAGCGAGAGCGACATGAGCCGGGAGGCTCAATTTGCCTCGTTACAAACCCTCCCCCCCTAGGCTAGAACACTTCCAGCTGCTCGAAAGCCGATCTGATTCGCTCTGTCTCTCTCTCTGACGCAGCACTATAAAAATGGAAAGAAGATGGAAAAATACTTACGTTGGCCTCGCGGCCCAGAGTCCAGATGCTTCGTAGCGGTGGCCTCTCCCTGGGTGGTCCCTCTCTGGTCCATGGTGTCCTCTCCCCCCCCGCTGGATGATCTTCACTGGTAGTTGTCCGCTAGTCCTTGATCCTTGAGTGAGTCCTGGGGGGTTTAACCCCACTTTGCGTCCGGTGGTCCTACTCCTATCCTGCCATCTACTCCCTTAGTCCTTTGTCCTCTCCACCTCTGGTCCAGGTCTTGGGGACACTCCCCTAAGGGGAATGTATCGCTTTAACTCAGAGACATGAGCCTTGTTAACTTTTCTAGTGGGTCCTTGATCATCGCCTAATATGTACACCGTCGGAGACTTGATCTCGACAATGGTATACGGTCCCTCATACTTGGGCGCGAGTTTTGCGGAGAACCTTTTAGCCGCATCCGAAAGGGGATGGGTGCGTCGCAGAACTAGCGTTCCTAAAGGAAAATGTATGTCCTTTTTGTCCTTATTGTACTGCCTCTCCTGTTTTTCCCAGGCCCGATCGATATGTCTCGACACCAAGTCGCGCAACGCGTCAAGTCGTTTCATGCGGTCCTCCCAGTCCTTTGGATCGGCCCTTTTCACCAGCCTCGGTCCCTCGGCCTGGTTGCGCAGACTGTTTACAGGCTTAGGGTGTCGTCCGTAGTTCAAAAAGGCCGGCGAAACCTTGGTGGTGGCTTGCACGGCTGTGTTCATGGCGTGTCTGAATTCGGGTAAGTGGGTGTCCCAATTACGATGGTCCTTGCCAACAAAAGCGGAGATAATCGATTTGAACGTCCGGATGCTTCGTTCGGCAGGGTCTGCTTGGGGATGATACGGGGGGGTGGTAACATGTTTTACCCCATAGTCCGCCAGAGTCTTATTTAGCAAGTCATTTTCAAATTCACGTCCATTGTCCGTTAATAGATAGTCCGGGGTTTCCCAGCGAAAGAGGACTAGCTCTTCGAACGCACGGGCGATCGACTTCCCATCAATCTTCCACAGGGGTTTGACTTTTATTAACCTAGTGAAGAGGTCGTGAAACAGCACTACGTACTTGAATCCCTGCTTGCTTGGAGGGAACTCCATGCAGTCGGCTGCCACTACAGCCCATGGACGCTCCACTATACGGGTTCCCATTAGTCCCTGGGGTCCGGATTGCAGCACCTTATTTCGCTGGCACGTATCGCAACGGCGCACAAAGGTGTGTACGTCGTGATACATCCCCTTCCAGTAGTACTCGCGGGCGACTCGATCGTAAGTCTTTTCAATCCCGAGATGTCCGGTGGAGGGCGTGCAATGGGATTCTTCCAGCACTTGCTCCTGATAGTCCTTCGGCACGACTAGTCGCCAACTTTCTTCCCGGAAGATTATTGGATCCAGTAAGGGGTCCTTCCGGAACCGGTAGAGCCGTCCGTCCTCAACTCGCCAGTCCGGGAACTTCTCCGGGGTTATGGCCACATCCCCCAACATCCGAGTATACCACGGATCCTCGAGAGTGGTGAAGCTTATGGCTCCCACCACCTCTTCTGGGTCCTCATATAGTCTGGAAAGGGCGTCCGGCACGTGGTTCAGCGCTCCCTTCCGATGGATCACCCTGAATGTCCATTGTTGTAGCTCCATCACCCAGCGAGCCACTCGTCCTGAGGGCTCAGCCAAGCCGAATAGCCATCTTAACGAGCTATGGTCCGTTATAACGGTGAACTCATAACCTTCCAGGTAGGGCCTTAGTTTTTTAATGGCCCATACCACTGCCAGACACTCCTTCTCCGTGGTGGAGTAATTCTTCTCTGGCGGAGTCAGGGCGCGACTCGCGTACACCACGGGATGTTCGCCGTCTTCCCCTTCCTGGGTTAAGACGGCTCCGAGAGCATAGTCACT
Source organism: Copidosoma floridanum (assembly GCF_036245765.1). Taxonomy (NCBI): domain Eukaryota; kingdom Metazoa; phylum Arthropoda; class Insecta; order Hymenoptera; family Encyrtidae; genus Copidosoma; species Copidosoma floridanum. The sequence continues at coordinate 23,044,046 of NW_028321881.1, forward strand.
AGCGTCCGTTTGTAGAGTGAAGGGTTTGTTAAAGTCCGGGCGAGCCAACACGGGCGCTGTGGTCAAGGCCACTCTCAGTCCCTCAAAGGCCTCTTGCTGTTCGTCCCCCCATGTCCATTCTTGTCCTTTGCGCAGTAGGCGAGGTAGCGGGACCTTCAAGTCCGAGTCCTTATTTATGAATCTCGAGTACCAGCCCACCATTCCTAAGAATCGCCGTAACTGTTTCACGTTGACAGGCGGAGGGTACTTGAGAATGTGCGCTACCTTGTCCGGGTCTGGCCTTAGTCCGTTTTTGTCCAGTAAAAACCCCAAATAGGTTATTTCCGACACACAGAATTCACACTTGCTAGGTTTTACCTCTAGTCCGGCCTGTCGTAATTTAGTAAGCACTAGCTCCAAGTAATGGAGATGCTCGTCAAAGGAGTCAGTACCAATAATAATATCGTCCAGGTACCCAAAAATGTGGGGTTGCAACTCTGGGCCAAAGAGTGCATCAATAAGACGTTGAAACGTCATCGGGGCATTTGTAAGTCCGAAGGGCATCCTAGTAAAGTGCCAGAGTCCCAAACCAGGCATGGCAAAGGCCGTATACCGTTGGCTCGACTTAGCCACGGGAACCTGGTAGTAAGCTTGCTTCAGATCGATCTTCGACAAGTACTTGGCCTTCCACAGCCTGTCCAGTATTGAGTCCATGCTTGGGAGTGGATAGGCGTCCCGTTTAGTCACCTCATTCAGGTCCCGGTAGTCTATGCAGAATCTGTACGTGCCGTCCGGTTTCCTTATCATCACCGGGGCACTAGAGTAATCGCTTGAAGATCTCTCGATTATTCCTCCTCGGGCCAAGCGATCAACCTCGAGAGTCGCTATCTCCAGCATTTTTGGGGACATGCGGCGAAGTCGGTGTCTTATGGGTGTTGGATCCTCTACGTCTATGACGTGCTCCGTCAAGGAAGTCCGTCCCACCTCGTCCGGGAATTTTGCCAATGCGTGCGAGACAAGCTGGTCTACCCTTTCTCGTTCCTCGAGATTCAGCTCGTGGATGCCAGCACATTCAGCTACGACTTCGGGTAGCCTTGTCCGTGATTCTCCCTCGAATTCATACCATACCCCGTCCATTAGTCTCCAATGTCCTTGGGCTAGTCGAGTTTCAAGTTCAAACGCCCGTATAAAGTCCATTCCTAGGATCATGTCCTCTTTGATGTTGTCCACTACACGCAGGATAAGGGGTTTGGACACCCCGGCTAACTCCACGTTGAGTTCTAGCAGTCCGCATATGGGGGTAATACCACCATTCACATTTTCGGTCGCCAAATTAGTTGCAACTAACCGTGACTGGAATAACTTCGCTAGGCGGCTTCCGCCAATAGAAGATTGCGCGCCACTGTCAAACAGCACTCGAAATGTTTGTCCTCCGAGCACGACGATCATATCGTTCCTGGCCTCGGCTCTTATGTCCTCTACGCGGATTACACGTACCGCCTCTTCCCGGTATTCGTCCGATAAGCCCTCCAGCTCGCTGCCTGATGTGGAGCCGGAGCTCTCGGCATCGGATGTATCTCCAGACTGAGTTAGCCCTCCGATGTGCTGGATATAGTGGTCCTTGTCCTCGTCCGTCCCGATCAAGTCCCCTAACAACTTCTTCAACAGTACTGCGGGGGACGTGGATGCGTCTATCGAATCGAGTCCCCCGCCTTCCCGTTTCCCAATTTCTTCCTGGACTCCTCGCAATTCGGGCACGTCTTGAACGTGTACCCGGGGGTGTCGCAGTTCTGACAGCTGTCCGAGGTCCCGATAATCCTTGTTGGGCATTGGCGGGCCAAATGACCCTTCTCGCTGCATATAAAGCACTGTACCAGAGGGCCCTGGGCAAAGCGGTGTCCTACTCCACGACATAGGAAGCATGCTCCAAGAAACGAGCTATCGGATTCCTTGGCGCCGGATTGCGCGGCCGTTCCCGTCGCGGGGCTTGTCGCTGGCCTCCACGCAGGCTTGTTACTCCAATCCGGCTTGGTCGTTCTAGGGAATAGTCCTGGGGATTGTCGTTGGCGGTTGGCATGGGCTTGGGCTCTTAGAGCAGCCAATTGCGCATAGGCGTCTTCATCAACACGGGTTGAGTAATACGGTGGCCAAAAGCGCGTCCTGTTCGGAATTCAGGGAAATACTCCCCTGATAGTCCTCGTTCTCAATGTTACCGCTAGGTGGAGTTCGATTCAACCCCTCCAGTCGTTCAGTTACTTCAGTTATTTCCGATATCCTGGTCCGTGGCGTTGGGTTCAGATAAGCCGCCCCCTGGACGTGCATGGTTTCCATGCCCGGGGGCGGGCGGTATCGTCCATCCAAGTCCTTCTGACTTTCCCAACGCCGTCCGTAGTTTTCTATGTCCTCCAGGTGGCAGATCACTTTGTCTGCCATGGCTCTTCGGTACTCCGGTAAGAGGTTCCGATAGGCCCTGTCGGCCAGAGTCCGTTCCGACAGGGGGATTTTTAGCTTGGAGGCAATGTATCGGAAATTGGTCAAGAATACAGAGATCCTCTCCGTCTTTCCTTGGGTCCGGGCGTACAAATCCTGGAGTAAATTCTCCTCCTGGTATTTTCCACCAAACTGCCTCTTAAACGACTCGCAGAATACCTCCCAGGTCGCAAAGTCTCGTCGGTTCGTCCTGAACCAGCGCGCTGCTCGCTTAAGCAGAACGCACGGTAGCGCTCCTAAGAGAGCGCGGTCGCTTATTCCCACACTTGCCCGACAGTCCTCTAAACGGTCCAGAAATTCCTCGGGGTCCTCCGCGCGTTCTTCGCCCGTATAACGCAGTCCCCAATTCTGCAGGGCTTTGACGGCCTTGGCTTGGGTGGCTTCCTCTCTGCAGTCACCATGCCGCATTTGGTCCTCACGATTACCAGCCTGGGGTAAGATTCTTTCCGGATCCATGCCTAGGTCAGCTGGATGTTTCGGAAAGATACTGGCGTACCTTGGTCCTTGATTTTGCTGTTGTCGCAGAGGGGATCGGCTCCGGCGTTCCCCACCCGGAGTGGGCCAAAGGGGTTTGGGGTACCGTTCCTCCCTTGCTACTTCGGGACCCCTGCGGTTGTCGTGGTAACTGAGATTAGGGTTCCACCCCATATGGCTACCCTGCAAGCGATCCACTGGGGGTAGACTTATTCGGCTGGAAGTGTCGCTCTCCTCACCATAATTTTCCTCCTTGGGGTTGCGTGGGTCCGCTGGTAGACTGTCCTCCATAGCCCGCGTCCTTTCGGCCTGGAAGTCCTGCCAGGTCACCTTGGACTTCGTGGGTGGCCTCGGGTCCGCTCTAGATCGGGAGTCCCGGTTAAACTTACTCCAGTTTCTAGCTGTCCGGAAGTCCTCTTGTTCCGACTCTTCCCCAGACAAATCCCTGGGATGTTGCTCCCTGAGTTTGGGGCGCGAGTCCCTCAGTCCGGTGTCCATCTTCCGGCGTGGCATAGGATTAGGTCTATTTGGTTCGTCCTTAGAGATCCGCGCACTTGTCCCTCCCACGGGTACGTCCGGAACTCCTTTTGGCGGGGCACGCGGATCCAACAGAAAGGCCGCGCTTCCAGCATAAACCGATGTCTGGGCCTTGAACTGGGAGCCCACCAATCCAGGGATCCCAGTGTTCTGCATCACGGTGTTTAGGTGCTGCATTGAATAATATTCCATCCGGGGAGGGACCAGGAACTGGTCTCCGATCACCCGAGGTTTGGGGTACGGTGTAGAGTGAGTGTCCGGGGGTTTGAGAAGGTCTCCGAACGAGCCTATCTGCTGTCCTCCTTGAGACGGAGTTGTGACTGGCCTGGTCATAGCGTATGTCGTCGTCGTGGCGGTAGACGTCGCGCACGAGGTTATGATCCCTGTCGGGGGGTACTCCCCTCGGACGTGGTGTTGGCCCTGCAGCTCCCTCACGCTTGTTTCTTCGCGTAGGCCCTGTCCCCGGGGGGGCTCTTCCCATCCCGGTAAGCCTAGGCTTGGTGGAAGGCGTCTTGTCCTGGATCCTGAGGGATCCCTTAAACTTCTAGGGGTGATTCCACTGAGAGGTACATTCCCCCTTTCGTCCTCCGAACCTATGTCCTCGATCCCTGGGGGAGAGTGTCCGGTATGCTGACTTCTGTTCCTCCGGACCGGACTTTGTAGGCTGGTGCGGCTGGAGTCTTCCTCACGAGATAGGGACTCATGTTCCTCCTCGGTGTTGCCATCTAGCTGTTGCGACATCATGAGGTCCCCGAAGTAGATCGGGATTTCCTCGCTGTGTGGGTACAACTCGAATAGCCGGTGCCTCAGTAGGCGATCTCGCACGGCGTCCTCGTCCCCACGGCCCGTGAGTCTTCGTGCACGCAGTTCGCGTTGAACCTCCAGAATAGACATATTCTGGATCGTGCGCCTTCTAAACTGGCCCTCCCTAGATCTTCTCACAAATTCGTCCATGCCTTGACCTTGTGTCACCATCTAGCGTCCTTCCGTCTAATAATTACCGGCCTTACGGAGACTCGGTGGACCAGCTGCGATAGCACAGTCGCACGGCTCACGTAAGTCCGTGTACGGAGAACTCGGGGATCCGCGATTCCTCCGCGAGATCAACCCGGCTCACGTACGTCCTGTTCCCTTCTCACTAGTCCGGGGATGTCACAACACTAAGGATAGTTTGGGTGTCCGCAATAGTGTCCACTATCAGCTTCTCACTTGGGAGCTACAAGGTCGTTCGCGACTCTATCGCATTATCAACCGAGCTCACCGTCCCGATTGTGCAGTTGCCCACACTAATGCGCAACTACGCGATTATTACTACTAGTCCGTATATTATTATTATTATTATATATATATAAATATAAATATAGTTACTACTTACTAGGGTCGCACTGTCGCTTAATTATTTTTATTGAAAATTGTAGGGCTCGCTCACCGTCGCCTGTGACACCTAGTCCACTAGCACACTTTCCTATCTACGTCCTGCACTACGCTCCCACTATATCACTCACTCGCGCCACCTGCCGCACGCTTGGGGGAAGCACTTCCTATAGGGAAAAATCACCAAGTCCCGCACCGGTCCCCACACTGGGATGCCATTTTGTCACTCTGCCTTTGTACCTGGAAATAAAAAAAGGGGGGGTACGCAAGAAGTGGACTGCCTCGTCTCGTACGTCCTCCGGGTCCCTCGTCTTCTTGGATTCTGCTCCTGAAAAGGGGAGTTTGTACGGGATTCTCCTCTCGTTCTACCGAGAGGAAATAATCTTGGGAAATTCTACCGTGTCAAGTAAGGAAATTGTTTATTGCACTCTCCACACGACTCTACACAACTCCTCGACGGCGCTACAGTGGTTCCGCCTCGCCGCGTTAACCGCGAGCGCACGTTTGGGGTCCTAAGACCAGGAGGGGCCGCTGCCCTAACGCTCACAGCCACGTCACGCACGCCTACACACGCGCACCCTAACACGTAACCTATCGTCCCTGTCCTTCCCCCCCCCCGCCCACTACACACCTGCTCTCTACTATCGCGCCCGTTTCTTCTCGTCCCTTGGCAACCTTTCTCACCCTGTCTTTCCCTCTCTCTCTCACACTATCACTGTCCCTCGTTAACCTGCTCCTTATCCCCCTCAGTCCCTAGTCCCGGTCCTCTCTCTCTCTCTCTCTCTCGTCCTTTCTGCACACCTAGAGCGGAAAACGCGCGAACACCCCTAAGATTCGGCACTCCCGAGCATGCACCCGCGACTTCCCGTAACCTGGCTCTCTCTCTCTCTCTCTCTCAGTCCTCTGTATACTCCGGGACTTAGTCCCGGAGGTCTACCGGCGCTCGCGAGCCCTAGCACGACGCACAAAAAGAACGGAGGAAAAACACGCTACCTTTCGGCTCTCTGACTCGCGACAACGGCGTATGGCGTCCGGCTGGGCCTCGGGCTGCTGGTGAGTCTGTGAAGCTGACGGTGGCGGTCCTACTCCCTCTCTCGTCCTGTAGCTGCTCTGCTTCTTGTCTTCTCTCTCCCTCTCTCGTTCTGCAGTCGCTCTGCTTCTTGTCCTGGGTCTTCTCCTCGCGGTGATGATCTCCGACGACGGGGACACAGCAGCTTCCTCTTCTCTCTCTCTATCTCTTGATCTGCCACAACTTTCTCTCGCACTTTCTCTCTCTCTCTCTCTCTCTCTCTCTCTCGATCACAAATCTGGCTAATCCGCGCGCGAAGGCTCTCGACTCGAGACTAACTCTCCGTTCCCTTGCAACTGCCGCCCGTACCTCTCGACTCTTACTTTCCTTCTTTCTCTCTCTCATACCCGAGGGCCGCCGCCGCGACCCGAACAGTCGTGCGCGCGCTCACGTGTATTCTTCTCGCCGCTGTTGCTACTGTGTCCCGTCGTCGCATCGTCCTCTTCTTCTTCTTTTCCGGGAGCCCAAAACAAAAGAAGAATTCCGGGAAGGTAAGTCTTTGCCGGTGATGTCATACGCGTTGCGGCAGCGAGAGCGACATGAGCCGGGAGGCTCAATTTGCCTCGTTACAAATTGATTTATCACTTATATAGTGAATAAATGACTGCTTATGCCATTTTTCATATTTTTTCCGAATTTTTAAAAATTAAAAAATTTTTTTTGTACTGTACTTATACAATAGCTAATATTTGTTGTGTTTCATTGTTTCGCGATTTTTTGAATCGTAACTGAAGTGATTTCTTGACTTAAGGACGTTCTTTACATAGATAGTACGGACAAATCAGAGAAGTAAGAGAAATGATATTAAGTGCAGTAAAGCTATAAATTATTTTTCTTGTGTGTGTGTTCTCATACATGCTTTTGCGTCTAGTTGTTCCTTTATTTTTAAATTTATTTAAAAACCAACTTAACAATCTACTTAAAAACTTTTTAAATTCATCTAAAAGTAATCTTTTGTACCTTCAAAATTGAAAGATTTCTACGGATCATACAAATGCCATTTTACGTAATTTTTTCGTAAGGATACATGTTAAACTGCCATTTTTGAAAATTAAAAAAATATAAAAAAAATGAAACAGTCAAGCTAGCTAAAATTTTTAAGTACTTTTCATGCTATTTATAATAAACGTTAGACATTTAAATAACATTCTTCAAAAAAACTTACGGGTAATGAGTGTCCTAAGGAAACATTCACTGGCATGTAATAACGAATACCCTAATAAAGAAAGCGATACTATAGGATGATTTTTCTTAATTCTTTAGATACAGTTATATTCTGGGTATTATAAATGAACTAAGAACAAGTGTGTGAGCGCGTGACATCCCATTTCATATACTTAATATTTATGACTTCACAACACAGAGTCTTGTTTTCCAATTTTAAAAAGCGAAAGCTCAGCGACTTCTAAATATCAAGTGGTACACCTGCTTCTACAATCGCGTAACATATAACTTACTTCTTTCGAAACAATGTACCGTCGCAAAACTTCAACTCCGCATGAAACCTCAAACAATCTTATAAAACGCTTATCTTACAAGGTCAATTCGTACAAGTATACCCAATGCTGTGATTAATCAACTGTTCCAATATTCTTCACTGCAGATGTACACAAGAAATGTCTTACACAATGTCAATAGTAACTTGTACTATATAATGGATCAAACTCTTGAGGATATAAGCATGAAAGCAGATGTAGCTACAAGGGTACAGTTACTTGAATAATACCATAGGGTAAGGAAAGCTGAAAAATCACTTGAATTCCCTAAATTATCACGTAACGTAGCCCTTAATAATTCAGCTTTACATATAACTCAAGCTGCCTCACACATACCTATATGGAGTGGTCAAAATACACCTTCCAGAGATTACTTGCAAGATGTTTAAAATGATAGGTCCCTTATCTTAAATGTGAAAGAGCCTATGTTTTTAAGAACAGTCATTTCCAGGCTATAGGGTAGAGCAAGAAGTTGTCTAGATGAAGTAGCAATAAGTACATTAGATGATCTTATAAGCCATTTAAAGGCAAACTGCTCCTTTCAAAGCTTATGCCTAATATATCACTAATATCAATAGTTCTCAAATGAAACAGGGAGAAACTGTTCGTGAATTTTATGAGAAAATCTCCTGACTTATTAATTAAGGAGCTAGAGCAGCCAAAATGTAGGCCACTTTTAACAATATTCCTGAAAACCAGAAGCCTGATTCTAAGTTATGTCTACAAGTAGCTGGCCATGAAGCATTTATGGGAGGCTAAATCGATAGATTTAAGGTGAACATGATGTCAAACGCACCAAAAACCTTTGCCAGTCCCTTGCAGGTAGCCTTAGAAGCTGAAAAAGTTAAAAAATATTATACCCCAATACGCTACCAAGTACCATCAGAATTCACATACGTACCTTGTTTAGCAGTTACACCCTACAACAAGAAAAAATTTATCACTACACCAACAAAACAAACAAAAAAGTTTTTTATATTTTCAGCTCAATCAAAGCAATATACAACAAGTTAACTATAACGATCTCAACATGTACAATCACGATAATATATCTTATTATTACAACCCTCATGATACAGAAACTTTTCTAATGACGTTTAATTCAAATGAAAGAATAGTATCACACCCAGCTCTTTGATATCGAGATAACAACTCCAATGATCAATCTGTAAAATTTTTGCAAAAATCGTATGAAACGCTATCTTACCTGCCTTTCAACGACTCGTGAAAAAAAATCATTGAAATCTTGGCCCCACACTACTAACACAACACCAAAACCAATTATTATTCTATTTAAATTTCCCCTTTTATACAAGCTTACTATAGTGTGTATTTGGTAAATCATCTACTTCTCCAATGGGAAATTACCCCTGCAGTTGCGAAAATGTTCAGATACCACGAACATCGCAAAATGACACTAGCTTTTGCTCAAGGTCAAATTCTTTTAATAATCAGAAATATTTCAGACCCAATTCTTCTAAACCAGGCAATCCTTTAAACAGGAACAGTGCTCGTTGCCCAGACACAGTGGCAAGCAAAGATCTAAATCAGCGTCCACTGACGAACCAATTTGTGCAATTACCCAAGTGTCCAACGCAAGAAATATTGGCAATGCACCAACAGTAAGACTTGAAATTTCACAATTAAATAAAAGTGAAGACACTTTTATCATAGATACAAAAGCTGACGTCAATGTTATTAAAATATATTCATTACAACCAAATGTTATTATAAATACTAGTACAAAAATTCCCGTAATTTGATTAACTTCTCACAATATCATTATATTAGGAACAGTAACGTTAAATATTTTTGATAAAAATCACGTTTTTTACATCTTAGCACAAGAAACACCCCTCAGTGAAACATGAATATAAGGGAATTTTTTTCTAGCTGAAGAATGGGCCAGGCTTTGTTATGACACAAAAAGCATCGATGCTCATAAAAAAACGTATAAGTCCCACTTCATTTAGAGGAAGAATTGTAACAATAAGCGATAAACGTGAACTTGAATTGCTTGATAAAACCACAGAATATATAAGTAAAGAAAATAATTCTTACTTAATTATAGATTATATAAGCATAAGCGACAAAAATTGAGAACACTTTTCAACTTCTTAATATTTTAATCCTTCAGGAGTAACCTTCGGTCGAAATCGCGTATAAAAATACCAGCCAGAACGAGAATTTCCACAGAAATTTCTGTAACGCAAGCTAACTGCCTCGGACAAGCATACCTGCGCTTGATAAAAACTACTTCTGGTATATTTATAGATGAATTAGCAGTAACGTACGATAAAGACTGCTGTTTCACGATGGCTCTGAATACTAGGAAAGAGCCAGTAGAAATCGAGACTCCTCTGCTAAATCGAGTACCTTTTGAACTAGATGATTCAAAAAACTTTCTCGACTCATATTTCAGTAAAGATATTCCCAACATAATAACAGAGGAAAGAATTAAATATATTACGCAAAAACTTTGACGGCATCATCATAATAAGACAAGTTATAAACAACTTTGTTTATACTACAACTCTGTTTTTACTAAACAATATAGATACCCTCCTGCTCTACACAAGGAAGTAAGTAATCAGATCTTATAGCTCATACAATAGTCCGCTGTGGATTGTCCCTATAAAGCCAGGACCTAACGGAGAAAAGAGACATCGTCTGGCAATAGATTATAGAAAATTAAACGCTAAAACTATCTCTGATGCTTATCCATTGCCTAATATTACAAAGATATTAGAGTCAATTGGCTGGTCAAGATTTAATTTCAGTATTCGATCTAGCTAATGGATTTCATCAAATTAAAGTATTTTCAGAAGATCGCAACAAAACAGCGTTTGTACTCCATATGGACATCACGAGTATACAAGTATGCCATTTAAATTAAACAATGCACCAGCTTAATTTCAAAGATTTATGGATCCCGTATGATTGGGATAACAAGGCACAGATTTATTTGTTTTTAAATGATATTACAATATGTTCCAAAACTTTAGAAAAACATGAATTAAAAGTAAGAAAATTTTTTAATAGACTCTCAGGTGCTGGTTTGAAACTACAGCTAGACAAATACGAAAGATAAACTTCTTTAGTGACGTATTTAGAACATAAAATAGGTGGTTATGAAGTAAAACCCGAAGCCAAGAATCTCGAAGCAGTTAAAAATTTCCTAGCACCAACAAATTGTACGAAAATTCGAGAATTTTTTGAACTTACAGGATATTATAGACGATTTATTAAAAATTATACTAAAACTTCAGAGCCTTAAGCCCTATTATTACGAAAAAGTCTAAAATTTGATCAGACTAAGACTCAGGTAGAGAGCTTTCAAAAATTAAAATCTGCCCTGTGTGAGGTCCCGATACTTGAATGTGTCGATCATGACAAACCATTTATTCTAAATACTGACGCATCCAACTAAGCTCTTAGTGCTGTTTTAAGTCAAGGAGAACCAGGAAAAGACCATCCTGTAGCCTACTTGTCTCACACTCTCAATAAATGCGAAAGAAATTATTCCACTACTGAAAAAAAGTGTTAAGCAGTAATAGCCGCCGTACAACATTTTTGACGCTATTTATACGGACTCAAGCTTACAGTTTACGAAGACTACGAGCCTTTAACATGGATTGAATCAACAAAAGATCCCATGGGTCACCTTAATTGATGGAGAGAAAAGCTCTATGGGTACAACTACACCTATAAGTACCAACCCAGATGTTGGAATTCAAATGCTGATGCTTTATCGCGTAACCCTGCAGAATCTTATGAAATAAATACCGTAAAAGATAACAGATTTTAAGAAAAGGCGTTAAAGGGTCAGAAAAATTTCAGCATCCAGCATTAACAGAAGCAGTAGTCGCTCTAACAGTTCAAGCTCTGACAGCAAGCCTAGTAATTATAAAACATTACAGTCCCATACGTTACCCTTAAAACCTATTTAAAAAATCCCTCGATAAACAAAAACATCTACTGCACGTGCTTATAGGGCCAGTGATTTAGACAATTAAAGTTTATTCTAATTGAAATTCTAGATAAATCGAAAGAGATAAATCTGTACTTCCTAGTCTCTTGAACACTAAACCAGATTCACTATCCATTTTTACCACAACAGATAACGGGTTACAACAAGAAGCTGTTACTGGAGCCAGTAACTTAGAAGAACTATTTAACCCTTTAGCAATACTGTCAATTGCTGGGACTTCAACAAATAAAAAATCAAAACTACACCTCTGAAATCAGTAGGATTTAAGTTTGACACTTACTCATCAAGAACATCAGTAGAAGAAATGGTTATTTAAATAAAATAAAATCCAAAGCTGCAATCTACCGCTTGCAGATCAACGCATAAAGATGCTTTGAAAAGCAGTTCCGATGGAAATAATGATAAACGATATCCTTTAACTAATAGTTTGCAAAATACAAATTTTGCTGACCCATCTTTGCATTGGGATAACTACATAGAATCAGAACTGATAAATACAACAGCAAACAACGAACCAGAGTCAGCCAAAACAAATTTTCAGAATTTTAAAGCTTAATCTAATAATACACTAGACTATTCCGATGACTCCTAAAATTCTATAGAAGAAGGAAGCTTTTCAATAAGATCAAAATCATCTATAAGATGCTCCAAGGCTGCATCTGCGGTAAAACGAGATGATGTTGATACTGTATGGAAAAAGCCTAATGCTTCTACTATTGTGCAAGAAGATAGTGGAAAAGCTATAGAGGAAAAAAAACGCATGGTAGTATACCCAATACAGATTCTCATTCAAGTGCTCAACAGCCAGACACATTTATGAAAAAGCCTTTTTCCCCCATGCAGAGTAACTTGACACTGTCTACTTGTCCTATAGCCGCATTTGAAATGTTAGAGCAGCAATGAAATGCCGAACGCAATGACCAAGTCACTCGTAAAAAAAGCACTTTAATAAGAATTTTAATTAGAACAGAAATGGATTACCTCGAAGTATTAAGCACACAAGAACGTTTATCATATACAAAAGACAACATTGCAACCGTTATTTTGGCTGACTTGACATTTTTTTCTATTAGCAATAAATTGTTATTAAATTTAAATTGTTTTTCAAAATACTAATCAAATAAAACGCAACCCCAGGTAGGTGACGTGATAACAAATAATTATAAAAATGAATTAGTATTCTGTTTGGTTATCAGAGAAAGATAAAGAAATGAAATATTGCATCAATATCTTCTTTCATGCTTAACAAGTTGAGCCAAAGAAATAGAAAATAAAAAAATAGAAACATTGAGAATATTTAAAAAGTGTTGAATAATCGATAAATTTCCGGAAAATATATTGCCCAAAGCCATTTATGAAGAATCCAGTCATGTAAACATTAAAATAACTTTATGTTTTGGCGATTGTGCATATTTATCAAACGAAATAAAACAACAAAAATTAATAGAATACCACAACAGTCTTTTCAGTGGGCTAGAGGCATAAAAAAGACTTATAGAAGGATAAGAAAATTGTACTACTGAAAAGGTATGAGAAAAGATATTGAACATTTTGCACAAAAATGCTAAATTTGCCAAAAACAAAAACTAACATGGATAAAAAGAATAGAACTTGTAATAATAGCTAATACTCCAGCTAAAGTTTTCTCAAGAATAGCCATCGATACTGTAAGACTGTTAATAACGATAACGTCTGGTTGTAAGCAAATATTAACTAAACAATGTTTATTTTTAAAGTTCTGTGTAACAGTAGCTATAAACGACATCTGAGCTATCACTGTCACAGACGCTCTGGCAAGACACTTCATAGCATTGTATGAAGTGCTTCAAGTAGTACTGAGCGATAATGGAAAGAGTATTTGAAATAATGAACTAACAACTGTAGACAAAATTTTTGATTTCAACCTTAAAACCACTACATCTCACTATCTCTAATCCAATGGCTCATTAGAACGTAACAACCATGCTACGCTTGCAAAACTTTGTAAGAACAAAAGCTACAACTAAACAGGACTGGGAAAAAATTTTACCTTTTGCTATACATTAATACAATACATCACTAGATACAGCTACCGCATGTACACCTTATGAATTAGTGTACGGCAAAAAAGCACCTCCACCAAATCCATATCCCACCGAAAATCAAATGCAGTCTTATAATAATTATTTCATTGATTTGATCCGTTGTTTAAGAGACATGCATTCAAAAGCTAATAATTAACTCATCAAATGTTAACATAAAAATTAACAAGATGATGATTAACATGCTGGGACTCAGAATTTATAAATTCGTATTGTTGTATATCTGGGTTCAGTGAATAAGTACATCGTCGAGTGGCTATATACTCAAAGGCTTATTTATTCAATGTAGTTATACAATGCGCTAACACAGGTGACTTCTTACTCGTGTACTTGCTCGTGACATACTACTCCCACGTACGCACTCGCTCGGCCTACCTGTATATGGGGAGAATCACGTCAACTGTCCCAGCGCCGCGGTGGACGGCCTGCGCGGTCGTCAAACACGACGTTTTCAACTCGTCGTTTCGGTGTCAAAACTTTGATAAAAAAATAATCCAAAAACATTTTCTTACGTATTTTTTCCTCAGCTTTCCAGTGGTGGCATCAGTTTTTCGAAAATTTGCTCTCATAACCTCGAAAAATGCACTTGTTTGAAAAACACGTTTTATCTCCATGATCTTCAACTTTTGGAATTTTTTTGATAGTCTAGATCGAAAGATGAGACATTTTTACGTAGATATCTACAATAAAAAAAAAAAGGGTTTTTCGTTTTTATAACGTATTTAAACGACGAACGAGACGATGCAAGCCACGGCGGCCGGGCCACGCGCGGCAGCAGCGCGTCCGCCGTGTGTCGTCTGCTACGGTGAGTCTGTTTGGCTATATAATATATAATGTAGTAGTGGAGATGTAAACAACAATTAGTTAACAAGGGCTTACAATGGATAAATAATAAATGTTTTGATAAAATTTATTCATATACACAACAATTTTATAATAAAGAAATAAATAATGATTAATATTGATTGAATATTAGATATTTACATAAATAAAGCAAAAAATAAAAACAAATTTGTTTTACTTCGTTCTCTTTTTCTTTTAAGGCATGGTAATCGAAGTGACACTTGTTTTACGTTCTTTCAGTTTCGGAAAAATTTTATACTGGTTACTCAAAGAAGTTTTCTTCAACATTAATTTATTATCCTTAATGGGGATAAACGCATGATAATTCAGTGTCCCTGGAATCAGTTTCGCACTGAAAATTTCGTCTTTTAATCTCAAGGAAGTTTCTTCGTAGTCAGATTTGCTACTAAAAAAACCTTCGTTTCTTTGGAGTAAAACCTACAAAAACTTCGACTTACGATAGCACAACCTCAAGTCATAAAAATAATAAATACTAATATTTAAATAATCAATCGAAACTTGTTGCAAAGTGCAAGCCGTCACGGTTAGGTGTATTTGTTTACATCCAGTCAGAGAGACGGTAGCAGAGGGCGCGCTCCTGCGGCGCATGGCCCGGCCGCCGCGGCTCCCATCGTCTCGTTCGTCGTTTAAATACGTTATAAAAACGAAAAACCCCTTTTTTTTATTATCGATATCTACGTAAAATTGTCTCATCTTTCGATCTAGACTATCAAAAAAATTCCAAAAGTTGAAGATCATGGAGATAAAACGTGTTTTTCAAACAAGTGCATTTTTCGAGGTTATGAGAGCAAATTTTCGAAAAACTGATGCCACCGCTGAAAAGCTGAGGAAAAAATACGTGAGAAAATGTTTTTAGATTATTTTTTCATCAAAGTTTTGACACCGAAACGACGAGTTGAAAACGTCGTGTTTGACGACCGCGCGGGCCGTCCACCGCGGCGCTGGGACAGTTGACGTGATTCTCCCCATATTCACTCACACTGATTTTACACACATAGCCTACACCTACACAGCTTGCTCAATAGCACAGACCCAACATTTCCCCCTGTAAAAAAATGGCTACTCTACGCTTGATACCAGTCAGGAGGTTTAACATTTCTTTTGGGTCTTAAACTTGGCGTATGCGCGTTTCCATCATTTATATTATCACTACTTATTGGCTCCGCTGAGCTCGGAACAAATTTTGCAGGAACGCTTGACTTCGCAACTTTTTTAATTCCCATCTGTTCCTCAACAGGCACATAATAATCAAAATCTTTACTAGGCTCAGCACATTCACATGCATTCATTTGATCAACATGTCGCACCCAAACTCGGCCTTCATCCAACTGAATCTTATAATGCAATTTGCCTTGTATATCAATTACTTTCCCAAAAAACCATTTACCTTTACCAACGTAATTTCGTACCATCACTCTTTAATTTAATATAAACTTTTTAACATTTGAATTTGTATTTACACGGATTTTATTACCTATTTCTTTAGCAGCCCTAAGCAAATTCAATTTGGTACGGATCTTCCTCCCCACAAATAGTTCCGCTGGTAATTTGCCCGTTGTACAGTGTGGCATGCTTCTGTATTGCATTAATATCATTTTAATGTCGCTTTTAATATTTTGTACATCATTTAATTTTCGCAGCGCATTTTTAATAGTCTGAACATAACGCTCCGCCTGGCCATTTGTAGCCGGATGAAAAGGTGCTGAAAATTTCTGCACAATATCTCGGTCTCTTAAATAAGCTGAGAATTTATCAGAAACAAAAGTTCTGCCATTATCAGAAACCAAAATTTTTGGAAAGCCAAATTGTGCAAAAATCTCATCGCACTTACAAATGGTAGTTTCTGTCAACATGTTTTTCACTACGTGTATTTTAGGCCATTTCGAATATGCATTAATTAATATAAAAAAATCGAAATTAAAAATGGGCCAGCAAAGTTAATGTGTACCCTATCAAAGGGTTCTGAAATAGGCTCCCATACATGTGTTACTACCCTAGTAGGATTATTTCTAACTGACAAACATAATTTACACGAATTCACGAGTTTTTCTATATCCCAATCAATACCTGGCCACCAGCAATGTCCCCTAGCTAAATTTTTCATTTTTACGATACCGAAATGACCCGTGTGCAATTCTCTCAAAATCTGAGCACGCAACTTTTCAGGAATTACAATTTTATGAGCACGCACTAACAAACTATTCTCAATTGGAAATTCACTTGGATCTACATTCCAGGTATCTTTTTTATTTAGAAATTTACCTGCATTCAGACTATCAATTATAAATTTGACTATCAATTATAAATTATCTACAATGTTACGAATATTAAAAACATCAATTGACAACAGATTTAAAGCTTCCAAGTAAAATGTATTAACAATATCGCAACTAATATCACAGTCATTAACAGGTAATCTAGAAAGGCAGTCAGCATTACAATCCTGCTCTGATCTTCTGTATTTGATGGTATAATTAAAACCACGCAAACATAAAGCGTAATGCTGCATACGCATTGCACTGTAAGTAGGTAAAGATTTGTCCGGATTAAGAATTTGAACTAATGGACGATTATCACAAATCAAAGTAAACGTGTGTCCGTATAAGTATTGATGTAATTTCTTAATTGCAAAAATAATCGCATAAGCCTCCCAATCTATCTGACTGTATTTCTGCCTCACCTTATTAAGTCTCTGAGACACAAAACAGATCGGTCTTTCTGAACCATTATTCAATACATGAGATAATACAGCACCTACACCTCTCGGGCTCGCATCAGTGGCCAGTACTAATGGCAATTTCGAATCAAAGTACATTAAACAGTTTTCTTGTGTAAAAATTTTTTTAACTGCATCAAACACTTTCTGACATTCATCTGTCCACTTGTACTCCTTATCATTACTCAACAAATTATACAATGGATGTAATGTGCTCGCGATGTCTTTCATGAAACGATTATAATAGTTCATCATCTCTATGAATTAACGCAATTCTCCAACGTTTGCAGGTGGTGGCATATCAAGCACTGCTTTGAACTTTTCAGGATCTTTATGTAAACCCATCTCATCAAGAACGAAGCCGCAATAAATAATTCTTTCTTCAAAGAAAGTGGATTTTTCTCAATTGATTTTTATATTGTGCATGTCAAGAATTTGGAAAACCGTATGTATTAATTTAATAAATTTATTTAATGTACGTGCAGCCAACAACAAATCATCCTGGAAAACTTTCACACCCTCAATTTTATCGAACAAAGACATCATCTTTTCTTGCCATATCGCGGGTGCTGCAGCAATGCCAAACATCATTTGCCATATCCTGTATAAACCGCATTGTGTATTTATCTTAAGAATGTTGGCTTTAGCCTTATCAACGGGTAATTGTAAATACGCTTGAGTACAATCAATTTTTGCGAAAAACCTACAACTAGCCAGATCAACAAGCAGCTCGTCAGTCGTCGGAAGTGGATACTCGTTTACCATTAGTTGCGAATTCACGGTAACACTATAATCTCCACAGATCCGTACGGTGCCATTGATCTTGAGTAAAGGTACGATCGGAGTAGAATAAGGTGATGTGCTAACGTGCTCCAAAACTCCCCCCTTCTTCAAAGACTCCAAGGCTGCATCGACTAATGGTATGAGTCGAAATGGCACGTTTCTTGACTTGACGAAAACTGGCTTGGCGTCAAGCTTCATAGTTAAAGTCACAGCTCCTAATCCTAAAATTGGTGAAAAATCTTGCCGTATCACATTCTTGTATTTATGTTTTAAATCATTAAAAAACATTTCTTTATTCGGCTTTTCATTCTCGCAAGTATTTTCAACCGACAAAATCGAAGTAAACAAACTTTGAGCTCCGCGACTTTGTATAAACGCTCTAATCCATTCGCGACCACACAAAGGCAAGCGATTCACATCAGTTAAATACAATTTTAAATAGAACTCTACATTCTCATACAAAACACAAACATTTATAAAACCTCGCACACATACATTCGACTTACAATAGGTGACTAGTTGTAACGATGATTTGTAAACCCTCTCTTCTGGGAACAACTGCTTGGCTCTCTCGTAAAACATAATAGAAACCGCTGCTCCCATGTTGACCTCGAAATTTACCTCGGTGTTGTTTACATTCAGCCCTCTCACAAACTTCTCTCTATTTTGAAAATCTTCCACCGAAAATACGTTGAGTATATCAACTACCTCGACGTGAGAATCCTCTTCAATTTGATGAATTTGCCTCGGTGTATTTCCTTTCTGCATACAGATCTTCTTAAGATGTCCCTGCTTTTTACAAGCATTGCATATGATATTTTTGGGCAATGTGCAAACATTTGCCTTGTGATTTATATTACCACAACGATAACAGAGCATTTTCTTTGAATCTGTATCCTTCGTTGTGTTAAACTGCTTACTAGACTTCTTATAAATTTTCTTCTTCCCATGTACTGTATTTACCGCTGCATGTGTGTTTTCTCCGGAGGTGTCGAATTCGCTCCCATGACTCAGAAAAGTGTTGACTTGGCTTCCGGGTAATTAGAAACCAGGGTCGAGTTGGCTCCCGAGTCATTAGAAACTAGGGTCGAGTTGGCTCCCAGGTGGGTCGAGTTGGCTCCCATGCTATTACAGCTTCCCAGATTAACATTTTTAACAAATATTATTATTTTTCCCGTCACACTTGATCAAGGCTTCGGACTGGCAGTTGAAATTACTTAAGTACTGGCGTGTTTAAAAAAATAATAATGTTATCTTGATAGTTATTTGAATACTGATGTTCTTGGAAGATTTTTCAAATTATTTGCTAAAACTCAACTTTTGGTAGAAATTTTTTTGATACTGCCTTAATATACTGATACCGCGTAGAAAAACCATTTTGATACTGCAACATTTCTTGATGTAAAAAAGTTTCTTTTTCTTGCATACTTTTTGATTTTGTTTTCGTACTTCGCATTTTAATGTACACATCAATTTTCTCCGGACGTTTTCTCCTCGTAATTGTGTGGTTTCTTTCTCACACAGCTCCGTAGCATTAGCTATTTGTAAAGCTTTCTCGAACGTTAGGTCCTTCGTTTCGAGCAATCGATTCTGTATTCTTTGATTACTCAGACCATAAACGAACTAATTTCGTAATGCTTTCTGTAGAAAGTCCCCAAATCCACAGCTCGCACCAAGCTTCTTCAAAGCCATAGCAAAGTCTTGTACAGACTCTCCAAGCTGCTGCTTCCTGCAATTGAACTTAAAATTTTTAGCAATCTCTAACGTCACTGAGACATACATTTCTTTTAGCTTATCGGTCAACTCCTCGTACTTCTTTGTTGACACCGTCACATCACCAAATGTATCGCACATCACATCGTAAGCCTTATCTCCCACGTAATGAAGCAAGTAGATAGCTTTCAATTTATCGTCCGTCACTTTCATGATGGCTAAAGCACCTTCAAATCTTTGCAGCCATCTCTCCCATTTCGACTCACCCGGCACAAAAACTGGTATTGTAAAATTTGCGCCAAATGTAGCCATTTTACTTGTAATTTTCTCGACTTTCTCGTCACTGTCGCTTAACTGCTCTTCCTTTATCGATGTGTTTTCGTACTCCACATCGATATCATTCTCTGTAGGGATGGAAAAAAGCCTCTCGAGAAACTCAATTTTGTAAACGTAACTCGCACTTAACCGTCGACGAGAATTCAAACGTAACTTTTCACTTCTTCCATCCTCGTCGCCAATTGTTGTATATCTGGGTTCAGTGAATAAGTACATCGTCGAGTGGCTATATACTCAAAGGATTATTTATTCAATGTAGTAATACAATGCGCTAACACAGGTGACTTCTTACTCGTGTACTTGCTCGCGACATACTACTCCCACGTACGCACTCGCTCGGCCTACCTGTCTATTCACTCACACTGTTGTTACACACGTAGCCCACACCTACACAGCTTGCTTAACAGCACAGACCCAACACGTGTGAAAGCTTACGCAATAAAAGAACTTCAGAAAGGAAAAATAGATAAATACCACAACGGAATTTTTGTTGTGATTAATGTAAATAAAAATAATAATAACATAACACTTGAAGCAGGTAATGAAAGAATTATTATAAAACGCTTAGACTGAGAAAGGTGCTGTTACGAATAAGACTTTCTCAACGAGACTTACCCCAACTTGAGTACGTAAAAGACAAAAGACAAAAAGAAAGAAAAAAAAAATTCTTTCTCTTTACTTTTGCAAGTCATTATATAAAAATTCAATTTTATATGATTTTATTGAATCAACATCCAAGTCTTGTCAACACAGTTACCTAACAATTATTACAACAATGTGACCTTCGTTAAAAATGTACATTTGTTCATAAGTTTATAATATACGACTAGTTAAAAATAAATCAATAATAAGATCAAACCATGATAATTTCTTAAGGTATTAGTTCAGTAGTTGTAATAGACATAAAAAAATTTTAATAAACTAGTTTTCAAACTGAAATTTTTTTTACAAAAGTTAATTGTAAGAGCTTTACGGAATTCGTTACTCATAATATCCAAATTTTTAATCCCTATAAAAAAAATAAATAAATTTTTTGGGATGATAGTCAAATAAAATTTTACAAAATTTTGCTTACAAGTTTATGTATACTACTCATTAAACTTGTACTTCTTTATTGTATTATATACAACATGTAAAAATAAAACAGATAATACGTCCGTGTAAAATCATCAACATAAGATTTCACATTTTGAAGATGTATTTCCAACCACTAACTTTCAACTGTGGCAAAAGCTTGTCGCAAAAGAATGTCTTGAAATGTTGCATAAAACAATATAGCCATTAGGATATTTTGTGGAATGCAAAGCATTCACGCCTACTGTATAAGACTACCAATTGAAACTGAAATCAAAAAGTAAAGTAACCAACAACTCTCTAATGACTTTAATCGTGCCCGGCGTACAATTCCTGCAATTTGTTTCAGATGAAAGATATACACCAATCCTATCTTATACTCCGGTTACAGTGCACAACCATATCATATGATGTCTTCAAAAAAGAGAAGAGGAAAGAAAAAAAAAGAACTTTTCAACAACTTAAAATCACCTCATTCATAAATCAAGTAAAAACATCATTGCTACAAAATTAAACAAAAATGTCACCATTAAGCTGCTATTTCAAAATTACAATCCATTCTACAATAATAACTGTAGCACACCAGCATTTACAAGAAGTTCAACACAAAAGACTTGCAACGACAAAATTTCAAGAAAAAATAATTTATTTTGAAAATTGTATTAATTTATATGTAAAACACAATTTAAATGTCTTATTCTTTCAAATTAATAGTTTATATTACTAGAAATATGTGTGTGTATATATATATATATATATATATATATATATATATATATATATTAAAATTGTGTTAGTATTTTAAGTACTTAGCATGTTTAACTATTTTTACTCTTATGATTGCCAGGGATGGTAATCAGCTAAGGGGGGGCATGTGATATTCTATGTCATATACTTAATATTTATCACTTCAAAACACAGAGTTTCATTTTCTAATTTTAAAAAGCGAAAGCTCAATGATTTCTAAATATTGAGGGACACAACTGCTTCTGCAATCGGGTGACACAACTTACTTCTTTCGAAACAATTTACCGTCGCAAAACTTTAACTTCGCATGCAACCTCAAACAGTCTGATAAAACGCTTATCTTACAAGATCAATTCGTACAAGTATACCAAATTCTGTGATCAATCAATTAATCAACAGTTCCAATATTCTTTACTGCGGATGTACACAAGAAATGTCTTGCACAATGTCCATAGCAACTTGTACTTCATGTAAATTCCGAGAGATCGGTAGTTTGAACCATCAATTACTGTAAAATTATTGCACCGCAACTGTGCTTGTGTCAGTCGAGGTTAATTTCTGATTGATCGTTCCAATCCCCAACTTCACGTGTCCTTTTCAAACGCAAGGGTATAAAAACTCCACGCACAAAACAATATTCACCTGTTCTCTTTCATCAAGTGCTCCAAAGTAACTACAGAGGTAGGAGGGTGAGTTCTGTTGCGTCTTATAAGCGGATGTAAGACTTAATACGGTGACTAAGCTGTGTGAGCAAAGCTCGAGCAAACCACGCCACTGTAAACTTACCTAAAAAGAGGAACAACAAAGAAAGGACCGTTGACTTGGGTTCCGATGTTAAAAGCTGCAGCCTAATTATTGTCATTCCCACGACTACTCTCGTCTAGAATTAGGGTCATCGTTGCGATTATCTTTGTATGATCTTGCAACGACGTGCACGCAAGCAGCTGCTTATCAATGATTATTGAAGTAAGTTAAGTTAAGAAAAACCACAAATTGTATAAACATTGTTAATGCAAATCTAAATTTTTATTGTTTATACTATTTATAAAATCTACTATTTCGTGCTGTTCTAAATATATCACATCATCAACTCAAACATTACTTGGCTGTTGATTAAATTACGTTTTAAAATCGAAAATATTCTAAAATCTCAATTATATAAAACATTTCAAGATTCAATATGCTCACTAATTAACACATAATTCTTATCTTGATGAATAAATTTAATACTGAGGAAAAATTAAACAAACAACGTATGACAAAAACCTTTACAATGACGTGAGATACAAGATACGCTACTACCGTATGACATAAGAGATAAACTTAAACAGTGGGTCAACGCCAGTTTGGCATACACCACTCCTCACACATAGCTTGGTGAAACCTAACACCACAACGTTGAGTCAACGATTTAAAAGAAAAGTGTATTGTAATAAAATGCAAGTAAGGCTTTTGCGCTGATGGCTGGTTCACAAGAGTATGACTTTACAAAAGTAATCAGCGTAGGCAGTAGGAAATTAATTTGAAACCATCAGAAGATTTAATAGAAGCACAGT
This sequence comes from Copidosoma floridanum, assembly GCF_036245765.1. Classification (NCBI taxonomy): domain Eukaryota; kingdom Metazoa; phylum Arthropoda; class Insecta; order Hymenoptera; family Encyrtidae; genus Copidosoma; species Copidosoma floridanum. The sequence continues at coordinate 23,067,326 of NW_028321881.1, forward strand.
CTTATATTGGCCAGCCTATAAATTACTTTTGTTGTATTGTACCGTAACATGTTGTTTATAATCGTTAACTTATTGAATAGTAATTGGAATTATACGCAGTTGACGTAGATATACTTGTTCTTACGATAATTGCACAACCTTCGTACACAATGTTGTTTTATAAAAGGTATTTTAATACTTATAATTATATTTTCTACCATATAATTTTAAAGAACTTTAATTTCATGCTTGGGTACCCAAGCACCCACTGTCTACTAGTCTTTTTTATACTATTAAAATACTCCTGTTTTTTCATGTATGTGTTAACAAGTTGTTGGATTTTTTTTTATTTTTCCAGAAAGTAGTTGGCTGACAGGTGGACATTATTTAATTAAATGGTTACCATTCGAGCAAAACAATAATAAATTAATTTTTTAATTCGTCATAAGAACGAATTATGATTATTCATTAGTTTACGTCAAGGCCTAAGATTATTTAACTTTGGTAACAAAAAAAGAGTTTAAAGGCTGTCTTAAACGTGTAGAAAGCGTACAAACTGTGGAAGTGGTCTCTTAATAATGTATTAAGAATTGATTACTTAAAACGAGTAGTTCATGTCTGGAAAAGACTGTACGCGTTATATTTAATACTTTTATTATCATAAACAATTTTTGAGACGTGTTGATTCAATTTTTTTAAGTTTTTGACGTTTTTGATCGTACAACTGATACCGGTCCTTTTGTACGATTATTTAACTTTTAGTTGTACATGACATCAAAACTGTTTGACTTCAAAATAGTATTTATACTGTTTTCAGACAATTGAATTAGTTACACGTAACACAAAACAAAGTCATAAGTTATCAAAATAGCACACAATTTTTACCGATCGTTGCACGCCTGAGTGTTACATTTGTGTAGTTATTGTGTTTCCACAATATTCAAAAACTATTTTTCAGATGTCCTTTATGTGTATCAACATATGCAACTCAGGCATTAAAAATAAAAAGAACACATACATTACTAAACTTTGTACTAGTACTTGATTAAAATTATTCTAACAAGATTTAACTAAGACTTAATCAAAACTTTGCCAAGATTTTAACAGTATTTAATTGAGACTTTTATAAAATTTTAGTAAGACTCAATTAAATCTTTGTCTGACGTACTACATTTATAGTTTAATAAATTTTATTAGATTATTCAACTGTAAAGCTGTAAGATTCCAGAAGCTTTTGGTAAAGGGTGTGACTTTAATATAAACTTTTTTGTACTTTTCATTAATTTTATAAAATTTTGGCGTATTTCATCGAAATTTCCACGATATTTTTTTAGTACTTGATTGAAATAGTTTTCATGAGATTTAACCAACAACTAATTAAGTCTCCTAGCAAAACTATAACAGTGCTTTACTACGACCCTTCTGCTTTTAAGCCAGACTTGATCAAGACTTTTTAAAGATCTTACTAGTTTTTCATTTACACTTTTATTAGACCTGCGACGCTTACGAGACTCCTGTTTTTTGATTGAGACTTGTACATAAATTGAGACTTTTATAAGACTTCAATTTACCGGTTTTTTATACAAAAAATTTTTACAGTTTCAAATTTTTCAGCACTGTCTTATTATTTTTATATGGTATTATTTTTATTTTGTTAAAACTCTCATGAGCGTTTTCTGTCATTTGTTTAAATCTAACATTAAATGTAACTGGCATGTTAAAAATACTTCTTTGCGACGATACCAGTATATAAGTGAGACGTTTCATAGACTTTATGGTTACTTGATCAAGCCTTGTTTAGGTTATACTGAACTCTTAAGAGATTTGTATAAGACTCGATTTGCACTTGATTAAGATTTTTCCAAGACTTTACCATTTGTTTCTTTTTTTTATTAAGATCTTTATGGAACTTTATTTGTGCTTAGTTTGGATTTTTGATAATACCTTACTTTCCCTTGATTAAGCCTTTAAAGGACTTTTTTAATACTGTAATAATGAATAATGCAGTTTTATTAGTTTTAGAATCAGTGTTTCAAGAATATTTGTGTAATATTGTTATATTTGTATGGTACTTTGTATGTTTCAACTTTTTTTCTTAACCTTAAATAGTCCAAAACACATGAGTTTTTTTTTTATAATAGAATAGTCATTCACAAGACAGTACTTAATTCAAGATTTGCATTTTTTTTCTATTTTTGCCTTTATTTGAAATTTATACATACAATATTAATTGTACATTGTCGTAATTATAACAGGATATTTTTAAGACTCAACCATACTTTGGTTAGTCAGTCACTTATTCAGATTTTACGAAAACATTAAAAAAACTTGATAAAAACATTTGTAACACATTTGTTTAAAATTTACCTAATTTTTGGCACAAAAGGCAACTACTATTTTTAAGTGTTAAATATACTATGTGCTTATCGGCACAGGCACTAAATAGCACCTTGCACCCTCCGTAAGAAAAGTAGTGAGTTGCTTTTGAATTTAATACATAGGGATACATGTTAATAATGAGATACATTTCAATTTTGTTATAATTAACTTTAAATATACTGTAAAAATACCAAAACTTCAAGATTCCACAAATTCGTATCATAGAAATACTGTTTAATAAAAAACACACAACACCAGTTTTTAATACGCTTAGTACTTTTTTTAGACCCAGGAACACAATAGATTTTTATTTATAGTGAATGAATTCGTTTTACATTATTTCGTTCAACAATAGTATTTTAAAAACTTAAAACCAGCATGTAGTTGTAAATTCACCCCGAAGACCAAGGCACAGACTAGTGAAGGATGATCCTTTGAGGAAAATTGTGAATTGAGTGTTTAGACGTAATTCTTGGCAAAGTGCCAGAGAAGTGGTAAGGCGTCACAGTAAGTATTTGTGATTATTTGATATTCATAAAAATATATTGATTTAATAGAAACAAGTAACTAATTACACACGTCGTGCTCGTACACTGAAAAATGCTCCCTAAAGTCAATTCCTTCAATTTATAACTTCATTTACTAAAACATATGGATCTGTACAGTTTCGAAAATATGCTAGAATTTTAGTATATTGGTTGTCTAGTTATTTTTCTTTTTTTAATAAAACAACGAAAGTAGTTCAATAAACATAGGGAAAAATAGCAATCCAAAAGGGAAATCCTAATTTGAAATTGTACATTTAGTCTAACTAATCTATAACGGCCCAATGTTAAATTTGTCAAAATTGTTATAAGAAAACTAAAAATATGCTGTTACAGAAAAAAACCATCCAAGTAACAAGGTGTTTCATTTTGATGGTGCATAAATGGTTGAGTTATCTTAAAAATTCGCGAAAGTCAAAAAAATAGTTTTCTTGTGGTAATAGAAAAGTTGTCATCCAATACAAGAAAGTTGAACGAAAAAGTTGTCAATCTCAAAAGAAACCTATCGATTGACGTCTGATAAGCCTAATTTGGATGCGTGGGTGTCAAGAAAACTTGGAAAAATAAGCAAAAATAGTTGTTTTTAAAATTGTTAATAACTTTTTTTTTTTAATTGCAAAATTGATGTATGATGAAGTTATATGAAATAACTTTACCAACCTTCTTTTTTTCCAGTGGAAAATTTTAAAAATTTTTTGAAACATAGCATTTTTTCAAAAAATCGACACCTTTTGTAAAACCTTTTCTCTTTACCAAGGGATTATGGTAGAGTGGTTTTTGTGGAACTTCATTTTTTTGTCTAGACCTCTTTCATCATGATATTTTAGCAGCAAGAGAAGTTTTTTTTATTTTTGATGCCAAAATCGGGCCTCGAAAAAAATTTATTTTTGGGATGACTGTTCATGGTTTTGATCCACATTTTGGAATAAAAATTTTTTAAAATATATTTGAAGTGCCCGACTTAGTGCAACTAGCCCGACGCACCACGTCCTAGTAGGTAGTCGATTTTAAGGATATCATAGCCGTCGATTCAGGAGAGATTACAAACGTTTCTTTTGATGTAATGTAAGCGTTTATTAGTAACTTGTACAAGTTTCAAAGCTCTAGGAGTTTTACTTTTGTATAGGAGATTTTTGCTAAAAACAAAATAAATAACTTGGCTCAAAATAGTTAAAATGATAATTTTTTTTTCAATTTGTAGAAAAATCCATTCAATGCATTAAGGTTAATTTAACACGTATAGTTACAAAAATACGGAAAAACGCGAAAAACCTATTCCAAAAATGCAGTCTTTATAAAGCACGATTTCAGCATAAGAATTGAAAAATTTTACTTTCTGATAAAATACAACAATAAGAAAAGTCTAGACAAAGAGATAAAACTCTAAAAAATCACTTCACCAATCCTTTATCCAAGACGGAGTTTTTTTACGAATGGTGTTTTTTTCGAAAAATGGAATATATTTTTTGCTTACAAAAAATTAAAGGATTGTGAGCTGATAATTAATAACTTCACTAAATATCAACGTTCAGATTAATAAAGAGGTATTAAAAATTTTTAAAACGACTGTTTCCGCTAATTTTTTCACATTTTCTTAGCACCTACGCTACTACCTAAGACTTTTTGAGATCTAAAACTTTTCTGTTTGACTTCTTTGCATTTGACGTTAACTTTTTTTACTAACGCAAGAAAATAGTTTTTTTTTTTAAATTGTGAATAGTTATAGTTAACCGAACTATTGATTCACTGTAAAAAGGAAGCTTTTTATTCCTTGGATTATTTTCTTTAACTATAACAACGTATTTTTAGTATTCTGATGACAATTTTTTCATTCGTTTTGCAGGCTTAGTTAGACTTATATATAGTGTCTTTAAAATGGTATTTACCGTTTTTATGCAATTTTTTTCACGTTTTAATGAATACACTGTTTGACATGTTTTTTAATGCTCGGAATCTATAAAAAAGGATTTTTTAAAATTTTAAACAATTTTTGTGTTACTATAACATAATAATTACACACATTACCATTACAAATTATTCTTACTAAAATTTAAATAATATGAGAATTATAGATGCTCCTCGTAAAACAACACGGATAATCATTAAGGAAACGAGACATCCGTACAAGTATAGAAAAGTTCAAAAACTGCATGAGAATGATGGGGACCGAAGAATGTTATACGCACGATGGTTGTCAAGATGACTAAGACGAAAACCAAATTTTTGTAGTCTCGTTTGTTGGAAGGACGAATCAACTTTCATGCAGCAAGGAATTTTAAACTCTCAAAATAAAAGAAACTGGTCTATTAAAGTTCAGCATCTTGATGAAATCTATGAGGTTGAAAATCAACGTCACTGGAGGGTAAATGTTTGGGCTGGAATAGCTGAAGATAGGATTATTGGTCCTTATTTTTTCGAAGGAACTTTGAATAGCCATATGTATGCGCAGTTCCTTGTTCATAACCTTCGGAATTTGTTGCGTGGCAATCCTATATCTGTGACTAAAATGTGAGCAAGACGGCTGCCTAGCGCATAGCAGTGCTCTCGCCACAGATCAATTACATGAGATGCTCCCACGTCGCTGGATAGGAACAAATGGTCCTCACGCATGACCTGTAAGGAGTCTAGATTTAACACCCTTAGATTCTTGGTTATGAAGTGTGTTGAAAGACCTATGTTACCAGACTGCCCCAACAACACCAGAAAACATGATCGAGAGGATTAGACTAGAATGCACCGCAATAACTCCCGCTGAAATTTGCAGAGCCATAGTGAACATCAAAAAGAGGTTGCGATGTCTCATACAGCAACATGAAAATAATTTTAAACAGTGTCTTTAATCATAGCAGCACTTAGACTTTTATTTCCCTCTCATCTTTTTGTTGCTGTTCATGGCTACGATGTTTGGGAAGTGAGCAGCTATTACAATCTTAAGATCGAGATTTCAATATTTTTAGATCGTTACCATCTGCACTTCACTTCCTTGCTTAAAGCTAGCTCATATACATTTGAATAATCAAGTCACTTATGTGAGATTGTCGAATTTTTTTTTTTTTTTTTGCTTTTTTTCATAGACCATATTTTTACTTTTACAGATTAGGATGATTTTCTTGTTGCAATTTCATCATTTACTTTAAATATTAGTGAACGTTATATAAACACCTTATACAAAATAAGTATTTCTTTCGTAAATAATCAATTTGTTGTTGAGTATATGCTCAATCAATTCAGTTATTGTATTTTCAAGACAAATTATTAGTTTATTATTAAATTTATCAATACTTTTATAGTAATAGCTTATCACTAGTTTCGCTGTAAGTGGCTCAGACCATGACTCTAGTTTGTGTACGCGTTCTAGGGTGACATTGAAATATGTAAAGTAATGGTCATGATACATGTATGAATTAGCACTCTTGCTACTACCACAATTAAAACTATTAAGAGTCGTTTTGCAGTTACAATGTGTTAAAGAAGGTAAATATGTGTTAAACGTATACTGTGTCTTTTAAATAAAGATATTGGTTATGTATTCAAGAAAAACTATGATAAATCATGTCCATACGTTATTATGTTTGGGTAAAAATTATTGTCTTGCATTATGTTTTTAAGTTAATACGCTTGAAAAAAATTTTTTTTTAATTCTTATACACTTTAAATCCAATACCAAGCTATCTTTTGAAAAATGTTGGAAAATATTATTGAAAAAAGTGTTTCTAAATATTAACTTTCCATCAATGATTATTACTTTCAAACTCAATTTTTAATTAAGAAGCTCGAACACAGTAATTAAATTGTAATAAATAAAGCTTTATATAGATTTAAAATTTATTTTTATAAAACTTTTTTAACTTGTATAAAAATATGGTTTTTATATTTTTTTCAAAAAACAGAATCTAAAGCAGAAGGCAAGATTAATACAAAAGTAAAGATCATTATTATATGTTCTGGAAAAATATTTATAATATCCTTCACTTAAGTACATTTAAATTGATGGGTCGAAAATTCGTAAAATTTAAAACTATCGCACAAAATGCTCTTGCAAATTTGTGTTGTCAGTTTAAAAGTTAAAAAATTTTGAACATTCGAAAACGTATATGAAATGACAAACGATGCTTTTTTCATTTCTGAACTGTTAACTTCAGTCCAGCGAAAAAAAAAACTGATCGATAACTTTTTACAAAAGTTATAATCTTGAATTTATGTTTTATGTGACAAAAATCATACAGCTAAATAAAAAAAAATTACGCGTGTTCGATAAAAAAAACCTAAAGAAACGATGTGAAAAAATGTCACATATCTAATGTATGGTTACATAGAGGGCATAACCTGTAAGACCCTGACACGGAGATAAGAAGCTTACGATCAGTGCTCAAAAGTGCCATGAGCGTTGATCGCATACACTTTTTCATACGACAAAAACTAAAGGTTTTGTTGTGCGTGCAAGGGACTGCTTGCTTTCGCTGTACATAATTAATCCGTGCTGTGAACGCTTGACCATTGTTTTGTGGAAGCACGAAATTAGTGTCTGTGAGTGCTATGCTCAAAGCCAACTACTCAACGCAACATATTATATTGGATCACTGTCCGAATTTTTTTCCTCTCCATGATAAGATTGAGATATAGGATAAGCTAAGCTTTTTCTTAAATTTTATTGGTTCAACATGTGCTTTACGAGCGCACTTGATGTTTGAAAAATTTAGTGTTACTAGTAAAAGTCTGTAACACTCCTACTTATCAAAAATAGTATGGCTGTTTTAAATATTCATCAGACATCACTTGAAAAAAAATCTTTGTTTTCACGCGTGATTTTTTTTAACCATTTTGCGTTTCAATGCACAACTTCTATTAATTTTAAACATTCTTTATAATATTTCAAAAACCGTAAAATTTGACATAACTGGAGGTGACTTATGATGTTAATAACATTAAAACTTTATTATTATCATGTGTTTAAGATGATAAGAATTACTCGGAAAGTATTGAAGTAACAAAGAATCGATCACTCACAGACACTGCCAAAGGTTAGTATATTAACTTGTCAGCCTAACTCACGAATCATCGTATTATACAAACCATTTCCTTGCTAGTTCCAGTCTGCATACAGCACATAAACTTTTTTTTATTTTTTATTTTATATACTAAGCTACAGGTAAAAAATTCAGTGCACAGCTCAAATAACCGATTTGCTTTGTAAATATCTCTTAGCAGAAGACTAAACACAAACGCACACCTAGACCAGAAATTAAACATGATTCTTCTTTAATTGTTATTTTTATTATTATTACAGTAATAATATGTTTATTATTGACTTGAAATAACCTTTGTAATATTCAGACATTTTTAAAATTCAAATCAAACAGATAAGAAAAAATGGGGATCAGCTGCAAAAAAAATAACTTTCACTCAAAAATGAATCATCAGATCTATAACCTGAAGAACCCCGCACAAACCCTTGGGATATTCTTTCTTGGTTAAATTGGCTGAAAATTTTATTTATTACAGATTAAGTTATCCTGAATAAGATGCATTTTTTTCCAAATAAATGTCTTGTTTTTTAGAAAAAAATTGTTAAGAATGGCGATTTGTCGTGAGGTTAGTTTGACAGGCGGCATGAACCATTACAACCTTGTGATGTATATATACACACATATATATGTATATTTATAGTTTTTGACTCTTGATCGCTGTTTGCACCCACTGAAGAAAAGCGCGTGATCGATTCTTAATAAAGCAAGAGTCAACGGAGGGGTTAGGCTAAGATAGGAGCGAATAATCCCATAGCCTTAACGATGTGGTTTGAACGGTCGGATAGGCAATGGCACGCCCTGCAGCTCGAACGTGGTCGGTCGCACAGTACCCCCTCTCCGACCAGTTTTGAGATTTACTTACGTCAAGAACTGTCCCACCGAAGGCAAGAGCCCACGTGTTAATGGACCAACATGGAGGCATGCATATTTTTTGACGTTAGCTACTATCTTACTTTCTCTATTATTTTAAGTTTTTGTAGTTGAATTTTGTAAATAGCAGAATTATTAAAGATGTGAATTTGATATAAGCATTTAAAATGATGCTAAAATTATTTGTTGTATAGTTTAAAAAAATCAAAATCCCTTTAACCTCATACACTAAAAAAAAAATTTCCTCAATTCAAATAAATGAATTTATTTAAATTTGATTTATTTGGATTAACTGAATCACTTACTGATTCAATTAAATGTTTAATTAAATCAGTAAAATTATATATTAAGTCACAGATATATTTAAATAAAAAAAAAATTCAATTAAAAATAAAAAATATTTATTAATATACAAGACATACACGATTTATTCGCGACACATAAATCATTTATAAGAATACGTTCAAAGAAATTTTTTTTTCGTTTCGAGTAAGAGACGTTCTAGAATGAAAGTGATATTTATTTAAATCCAACAAATCTTTAGTATTTCAAGCATCAAATATTTGCGGGAAAATAAATATTTATCAAAAATTAATAAATATTCATTTCATTTTTGGACACTTGTTTCGAAAAACAAGAGTCCAAACAGTTCTCAATGCTAATCGGAACCTAATGTTCGTCACAAAAATAATTGTTTAAGAGAAAGTTGTAGAGTATTAAGGAAAGTATTATTCTCTCTCAATTTTTATTATTATTCTACTCACTTATTCTATTAAACTCAAGGACATCAATCGCTGCTAAGTTTAGGGCTTGGTTTGGACCAACGGTGAATAGCACCAGAGTTGGATTGTACTAACGGCCACCTAGGTAAGAAAAATAGCATGACCGCTCACGACACTGCGGTTGTTGATAAATAGGTTGGATCAGTGGTGACGGCTTCTCATCAGAGACAGCTAAGAGGTTGGGAGTGGGAAGGGGTACAGGTTCATCTAATAATACAAAGTAAAAGTATAGTGTACTTACTATAGTAATTATTTAAGAGAAATATAAAGAAACTTATCAGAAGAGGGGATTAATAATAATATGTTTCTTAAATCAACTAAATACAATAAAATGGGCATTTAGTAGTCAGGCACTCTTATTGAATAAAAAATAGGTTCTGGGCTTGTATTAGACCTTTAGACTACAGTAAAAGAGCAGAAACAGAAAGAAACTTTATTCGTGCCTCAAATGAAATAAGAAAAATATCACATATCAGAAAAATTGTATGACATATCAAAGTTAAATTGAAAAAAAAAAATTTAATATTAGAGATTTCACGATGAATAAGACAGTGACAAATTGCAAAATATTACAAATGGTTTTAACAAGCATATTTCATTTAAGATGAGCACATACATAATAAACGTCTATTGCACAGTTGACTATGCCTCTTCGAAAGTTCAAACCGCATCTTTAAGGCTATGGGATTATTCGCTCCTCTCTTAGCCTAACCCCTCCGTCGACTTTTGCTTCATTAAGAATTTATCACGCGCTCTTATCCAGCGGGTGCAAACGGCGATCAAGAATCAAAAACAATAAATATACATATATATGTGTGTATATGTACATTATAAGGTTGTCATGGTTTATGCTGCCTGTCAAACTAACCTCATGACAAATCGCCATCCTCAACATTTTTTTTTTTTTAAATTAGCCATTTTTTTGGAAAAAATAGTTGCATCTTATTCAGGTTAACTTAATCTATAATAAATAAAATTTTTACCCAATTTAACCGAGAGAGAATATCCTAAGGATTTCTGCAGGGTTCTTTGAAAAGTCTCTGCAGGAAAAGGTAAAACTGTTAAAATTATGCAAGCTCACTGAATCTAATTTAAACATTTTTTTTTTTTAATTTAAAAAAAGAAAATACGAGAAGATGTTACACAGAAAAATTTAAAAAAAATAGCATTCTCGAAAGAAAAGATAAAAGAACGGGATTAAAAGTTAATCAAAGAAAAAGATGCTGCTTTCAAATTAAGAAGTGAAGCGATTGGTATTATGATTGCAAAACAAATAATAGAATAGATCGCTCGTAAATTGCAGATCTTAAATGCACAACTATTAGCTCAAATACTCTTGCAACAACAAGATATGACGATCCTGCAGGTACTATTTTCATTGTTCTTTCATAATTAACACAGCAATTTTGGAGAGACTATACGCGTAATAATCATTTGCAGTTTATATTTTATTTATAAAAATTAAAAAAATTATTGCTAATTAATCATGGTGTAATTGAATAGTAAATTCTTTCAAATAACTTCTTTTTCAAATTTCAATCCTTACAGCGATGCTTATGTCAAGAATAATGTCTACTGAGATCAAAAAATTTTAATTGAATGCTGTGAAATACTTAGGATTACAAATATAAGATAAGGAAATGTTTATAAAAATCGTAGCCTTATTTTGACTGCAGTTCAGCCCTTCTCATCACATGTAGCCTGCCCTGTCTTTTCCCTTAAGCTCCCCTCCCCCCTAAGAATGGCATGTTGTTAAAATTTTTTTTTGTTAGTTGTACAATAATCACCAAAAAATTATTGTTTTAACGAATGGTCTCATTATCATTTGAATAAAATGGAAATAAAAAATTGAAAACATCTCTGTACTTAAACAAAATTATAAGGGTTTTTAAGCAACAACTTTTGATAAACTATATTTATTTAAACTTTTAATGAACTTACTCATTAAAACTTGAAATTAACACCATTTGAATTAGAAAATGGTTAAAGAAGCCGTTTGTTAAAATTTTCTGTTTCAATTCAGTCTACTGTTGGTTCTAAACAACATAGTTTACAGAGTAATTCCAGTTCTTGTTCCGCTAAAATTTTCTTTGATTGATGCTTTTGACTAGTGGTTATGTCGCTGATTGCTGAAGTATGCACGTCTTTTTGCATTTTCGTTGCAAAGCAGGATCCGATTTCTTCCTCTCTCTATCTCCCTTTCTTTCTCTGTGACTCTCTTGCTCTCACATATCCAAATGCATTACTAGGATGAGTTATTATTTCATGAGAATTGCGTAACGGAAAATCCGTACCACGCGTAACTGCCTCAAGACTAGAATCGATCACTTTTTCGTCTATGTTACATCTCGAGTTGATACGAATTAAATTATAACTAAAAACTAGCCATCCATCAAAATTCAGATAAGACGTATTGTGAACATAAGGCAAACTCATATGATAAGAGGAGCTCATATCTCGTTTATGTGTGCTCGTGTGTATTAGCTTTAAGGTGAATGCTTCATAATATTTTGACATAGAATACGGCCAGCCTCATTGTAAAAATGCATGTATGTATGAATAAATAGTTACTTGCTCATTAATTGTTTGATTCTGATAATGTATACTTATTAAAAATTTGTAATTCACACATTACTTTATTATATTTGGAATTTATTGTCAAATCCTAAGAAGGATTAATTTTGAAATCGTAAACTTACTGTCACAATTAAACTTATATTTGGCGTTCTTATATTGCTGATACGAGCTTTCGTCATAACTGATAAAAAACTCAATCGCACTTGTCAGAAAATTTGATTGGTACTGTTGTATTGTTATTTCCTAATATGTAAAATTATAACATGTAACATCGTGCAACTGTCAACGCAGTCTGCAAGAACATCGCTTATTAATTGATCTTATTCAACCAAAGGCCTCTTTTACTCGCTCTGATGCTATAAAAATGCACCATCAAGAGAAAAAATCGCTCTCTTTACATCTGTCACATGTCCTCTAAAGTTTTAGTCAACTCTTGACTCTCGCGACTTGTGAGTACCTTATACACGTAAAGTATAACGTGTTGGCTTAAGCAACTCGAGTGCGTATCGAGAACATCAAAAGTATCGGACTACGCTGAGGAGAGAGGTACAGAAAAGAAGGCCCACTTAAAGTGATTCTGGCGATAACAGAAAAAGCAGAAATCGCAGCATTCTACTGACCACAAACTCGTTCGTATAGTTTAAGGAAACACTGACGGTTACAGCACGAAGCATTAGAAAACTCCGAAGCAGCAGTAGCAATAATCAGTGACAGATGTAAGTAAAACATTAGTATTAAAATTTACGCTGAGCCTTGCTAAAGTGACCTGATTAAATTGTGTTTAAAAGAACAAATTATAATTAAATTCTTTTAATAAAGAAATACATTAACTACCAAAATAATTTAGATAAAGATTATTATTCAATAAAAAAAAAAACAAATACAGCTCACATGCTGAATTCTAAGAACCCCACGAATGGCAACATGATCATCTTGCATGGCAACACCCCACTCATTATTTTCTCTTGACCCTTACGATAGTTTTCTAGAACTTAATTACTATTATTCTTACGAAATTTATTTTAGAGTTTATCAAGACTTTAACAGTATTTTACTGAGACCCTTATGAAATTTTAGTAAGACTCAATTGAATCTTTGTCTGACGTACTAAATTTGTAGTTTGATAAATTTTATAACATTATTTAACTTTAAAGCTGCAAGATTTCTAAAGCTTCTGGTAAAGGGTGTGACTTTAATGTAAATTTTTTTGTACTTTTCATTAGTTTTATGGAATTTCCACTTTAGCAGTTTTTCATTCGAAAAACCTTACTTATTTCAAATTGTTTAGCACTTTCTATCTATTTTTTATAGTATTATATTTATTTTATTGAGACTCTCATAACAGTTTTCTGGTACTTGATTGAATCTGACATAAAATTTAACTGGCACGTGAAGAACCCTTTCTTGCGACTATCGCAGTACATAATCAAGACGTTTTATAAACTTATTCGTTACTTGATTAAGCCTTGTTTAGGTTCTACTGAACTTTCAAGAGATTTGTAGAAAACTTCGCTTGCACTTGAGTAAGATTTTTCAAGACTTTACCATTTTTTTTTCTTATTAGGATTTTAATGGAACTTCATATTTGTGCTTGGTTAGTATTTTTAATAATAGCTTACTCCCCCTTGATTACGCCTTTAAGGGACTTTTTTTATACTGTAATGATAAATTATGCAGTTTTATTGGTTTCTAAATCAGTGTTTTCAGGACATTCTTGTAATATTATTATACTTGTATGGTACTTTGTATTTTTTAATTTTTTTTCTTTACCTTAAATTGTTAATAACAGATGCGTTTTTGTTTTTTTCATTATACCTTTAGCAAGATAATGTATGGCTCATCTCAATTTTGAGTGCGACATTGTTCATACTCAAGTCTAAGACATCTAATAGGTTTGATGAAATGAATATTTAGGCCTTACTGAAAAATAAGTGTACAATTGAACTTTAAATAGTTATTTACAACACAATACTAAGTTCAAGATTTGATCTTTTTTCTCTATTTTTGCTTTTATTTGAAATTCATACATACAATGTAAGTTACACATTGTCGAAATTATAGCAAGATATTTTTAAGACTTAACCATACTTTGATTGTCAGTCACTAATTTAGATTTTACTAAAACATTAATAAAACTTTACAAACACATTTGTACGATATTTGTTTTAAATTTATCTAATTATTGGCACAAAAGGCAACTACTACTTTTCACTGTTGAATATACTATGTGTTTAACGGCACAGGCATCAAATAGCACTTTGCATCCTCCGTAAGAAAAATAATGAGTGCGACTGGGGCTCAAACGTACACCAACCATGAATGTATTTTGTACCGTAGTGACGTTATGTACTACTATTAAGAGACTTAACAGACACCTACATGAATCTGCATTTAGTTATACTGCTAGAGGACTGGGGATCATGGCGTGTCAATGGCGTGTTATTCGGCAACTGCCGTAATACGCTTTGAAATAAAGCGTGTGGGAAATATTTCTTACACTGACCCAAAAAACTCAGGAACAGAAAGAGTGTAAGGAATTCTTTCACCGACGTGGCATGTTCAGAACCAACGAATGCTGTGGACATTTTTGCAGAGCCCCAACGTGGTCAGGACCTGGACTCAAAGTGGATGGCATTTATCTGACAGTGGTTAAGACTAGGCAAAATTAATTTCGTAATAATAGTTCATTGGAAATTAAAAAACAAAATTATATTTTGATGTTCAATAAACAAGCCTGACTGACTCAACGTTGTCAGAATTAGGATAAAAAAAGGGTGGTATTTATTTTGACACTGCCACCTTATAGTAAGGACCAGGGGGTGGAAAGCAGCCTGGTATTTACTACCACTACAACGGGCTTAGGTTAAGGGCAAATAAGAAGAGACAGTCATTCCTCCACTGACACGTCGTCATTAAGACCAGGGCAAGAAAGAGGTGGGGGACATTCCTCCACTGCTACGGACTTTTTAGGGTCAGGTAGAGCAGCGTAGTTCTTTGTACGGCCGAGAGTTGACGGGTCCCGAGTTCGAAGTGGTGGCATACACGCATACACTTTTGCGAGGAGATCAGGATGACGATAGGAAACGGTGCGCACTTAAGCGCTGCTGCAACCAATTGAGAAGCAGAAAGGCGGAATATGAAACCTGGAAAAGATCAAACGTGCACTTTTTTTGTATTATTGAATTATTAAAATTGACTGTAGAATAAGAATTTCTTTTTCTATTTTTATTTAGGATGACTTTAATTAAATATGCGTAAGAGAAATTAAGTCTGCCTATAAATTAAAAACTATATTGACCATTAATTTATAAGGTCAAATGATTATTAACTTTCTGCAAATAAGCATTATACAGCCCTCTTAAGCGAAGTAAGCGATAGTGATTTGAATTATCCTTAGAACAATAAGTCACTATTCAGGCCGATTCTTAATCGATATGCTTATGTATTTCAAGTTTATCGAAAAAATCAATTATAAATACTGTAATCTAGTGTTATCAGATGCAGAAATCACCAGAGAAGCCAAACATTACATCCCAACCAACCAATAAATCTTTTTCAAGAAAATAATTGTTGTACTTTGAAAGCGAAATACCTTACAAGAATATAAGTAACACTTCTTTATCAAGCAGCCAATTTTACCTAGGTGATACTACTTTTACTTACCTTACCACCAGGTAAGCTTCTGAAAGGAGGGCAAAGTTAAAATAGTTACTCTGCATATGAAGACATTAATGTGGGGCATTTAACACAACCTCCAGAGGCCCTTCCCAGTTACCCCACAATTAAGGTTAAATTCGACCGTTGTTACCATTAAATTAAAATTGTTGACGAAATTTTTTCTTATAACAACACGTTGACTTTCTTCAATCTTCTGGTCAAACTGCTGCTAAACAGTACATAAACTTTTAACTTATTTTACCATTAAGGCAGTATTTACTAACAAATCATTTTTTTTTTTTTTGAGTACTTTATTAAATTTTCATTAATAAATTTAATTTTAATTCTTTTATATTCAAATTTTTTTTTTAGATGCATTATGTAAAGACAACTACAAATATATATATTCGTAACAAGTATATATACATGTAAACTATGAATATATACATTTTTGCAGTTTTCTTTTAATACCACTATTTTAATAACACAATAACTTAAATATACCTAAGTCTACAGTTCCTGACAACTAAATTTTTAATTTAAAATTAGTAGAACAATCACTTATATACAACATCACCTTTTTAAAATTTTAATCAACAATTAAAATGTGTTGATTTATTATATCATCAAAAATTTGTATTTCGATTGACGCACCAGAAGCACCTGAGTTAGTGCTTATTTTAAAATGATTTTCAGAATTCTTACATTTTTGAAATATTTATTTCCAACAACGAAATCGAGAGAAAAGTCATTTTTTCACGATATTCTCAACTATCAGCTATCTTGTTCCAGAATGAAAATAGTCTTTATCATATAGAAAAAAAATTCTTAAATAATTTATTTTTATCTGTTTGATATAATTTATTATCTAATGAGTTATCAAATTTTTTAAGTTTAGTATAATTAACTGTTAAGTTACAATAATATTTTCTTTTCTGTTTAATGTTTTACGTATTACTTATCAAGTCATCAACTTTTATTTAAGTATAATTTTTATTGCTTGAAGATTTTTATAACTTCTTACGCCGGGGGTTTGCGTGCAAAGTGCGCAGGAGGGCAAAGCCCCACTAGTATTTATATATTAATTAATAGTTACATATAAAGTCAATCAGAATTATCTAGAACAGCTTATCAGGTATGTGTGAGTTTCTTGCTAGGCTAGGTTACTGTTTTCGTTTCATGACATACGCTTGTTTATTAATTGCAGAGGTTTATGTATGTGTAGATACATATATATGGGAGATTTTACATTAACTGCGATATTTTAATGTCAAAAAAAGGATTTCTTAAATTGAATGTTTAGAATTTTTTAACTACTTTTTACCCAGTTATTTAATGTCCAAACTAGTTAAAATCTTATTGGCTAGACTTTACGATCATTAATTAACTATAAAACCCATGCTACTTTGCATGCATTTTAAGAGAAATCTAAAAAGAGTGTTGCAGCAATGACAAGTCTATCGTTTCCGTTATGTACTTTTTTTGTGATTGTGAAATCCCAAGGGAAAATTTTTCAACAAAATTTTGTTCGTCACATTTGCACTTTGTACCCCTTCGTACACTATAGTCATTTCATTAACGATTTTTAATCTCTTGGAGATTAGAGGCGTTATGGTTATGACCAATTATTTTACTGAAAGAAATGCCCCGTGTTAGTAACGATACTACATATTGCCAAATAAAAGTTTAGGGCCGTAAAAAAATTGTCAGTGTTCCTGTACACTCTTCAATAGAAAACAGTTAATTCTAAGTATCTGAAAGTACGTTAGTTGGCCAAACTAGATTATTTGTGGTGCACATTCATAAGGGTCAAAAGTAGGCTTCACAAATAAAATGTTCCTAACTTAAATCCAAATTTTTTTTTTTATTTAAACTACAAGATAAGATAATTCACCTCAAACATTAGGATAGTACATTGCAAGGAAATTAAAAAATCACTGTCTAGTTATCGAAGGCCACAGAGTAATTAAATATCTAAATGCTTCACGTGACACTAATAACATTTTGGCCTATTTTAACCTTACAGATAGGGAAAAATTATTTCGTCACGATCTTAAAATTACATTTAGGGACATTTGGTTGACACCATTTAAAAAACGAACTGACTTTAGATTATTTGATTCGTAGTTTTTAAACATAGGCTTCGTGGAATATCGCATTTTTGTAAAATGACCTATATCCTAGTAGGGCTTCACCCCCCTGTGCTCTTCGTGTGCTAACTCCTAGAATAAGTTATTATTTTGTGCTCTTTTAGATTATATACTAAAAACATTCAAATAAACGATGTATTTGTGCAATATGTGAGAGTCCTTGCTTCGGTGCAGTGCTACAATAAAAAACTGCATGCATGCACCTAACGTTTTTATAACTTTTTTAGATTCAAGTCATGGCAGTAAGGGGTAAAAATAAATTATGCACTCACCCTGAGCTACCACTTAATTGATATAGTTGTTTGCCTATTTTAACATAATTTTTTATTTTGTGACGTTCGATAAAGCCCCCCTTACTGTTTTTGTGTGGTGCAGCCCTCTAAATTACACATATTCTAATAGAATATATATTACAACTTAAATATGCTAAGAAATCTAAGGCATCTAATAGCACAACTAAAGTTACTAGTGGCATGCCACAACTTTTAGTACTATTGCTTTTCAGAGAGTGCAAACAGGTGTGTAGACGCACTGTCAATGATACATAATTTATTTTCAGAAAATCACTTGTTTTAATAAGGAATTTTTTGTCATCAAACCAAAAGCTTTTAGCTAGTAATATAGCCGAGACCATCTACTTGTGCGTAGTCGTATATTTATACTTTACGTATTAACGTCTCTTCATCTTGAACATAATAAGCTTTCTAAAAGGATGAAGCATAGGCAATGTATGCAGCAACTATACACCAAATGTACTTCCATGTGTTAGGTAAAATACTTTACACTTACTAAAAAAAAAGATTATGTAAGGTGGTTAGCTTGTTAAAAAAAAATGTCTTTAACGCTGCACCTAACTTCATTGGGACAACAGAAACCGTATTAGTAAATAATATCACGAAGCTGTTAAATGGCTAATGTACGGCCATATGGAGTGTGTCAGCAAGAAGTGTGTCAGTACGGCATCATTACGTGGCCACCCTTCAGCCACCTTACAGCCGAGTAACGAATATGATTTTTCGTCATTTCGTATGAGATAGTTAGTGCAATTTTAATTTTAAATGATTGATATAGATTGCCAAAGAAAAAAAATTAATCGTTCAGTGAATCATACGTTCCTCTGACATTAGTTCTAATAAAAGACAAATGAAAGAACGATGAATAATCGAGCGTGCTCGATAATGAGTAGATTTTTTTCGTTATCGGCCTTTCGTTTGCTCCAATTATTTCAGCATGTATTTCTGTGTATATGGTGAATGTAGTAATACTTTTTTGAGGAATAGAACCAACCGATGAAACACAAAAAAATGTACCCATAATTCAAAGTTTCATTTTTTTGGCGTCTAGTGTGTATCATTATTATTTGGATTGTTAGTATTGCTTGATTCATGGTTTATATGAATAATTCTTATTATTAAATATTTTTCTATGAAACTTTTTGCGTGGTTATTTTTGTATAGAATCTTTATCATTATTTAGAGTGCCAGCATTGTATGATTTATGATTGATATGATTTATTCTTTTTATTGAATATTTTTCTATGAAACTTTTTGTGTAGTTGTTACCATATGAAATCTTTATTATCATTCGAACTGTCAGCATTCTTTAATTTATGGTTAACATGATAAATTCTTATTTTCATGTATTTTTCTATGAGATTTTTTGTGCAGTTATTGTATAAAATTGGTTGAGCTTGTTAAATATTGTTTTGGTGATAAATTTTGTTAGATAATAACAAGGCACAGTCTACTACGTTATAGTTAGTACGAACTTTGAGAGTAATAGGGTGATAAAAATGAAAACATATTAATCTATTGGAGACAAAAGATGTTGCGTATAAGTTAAAACTTATTTGAGATTTGTAATAAATGAGAGGAATGGAGAACATCAAGTTATAAATTTCCATTTCATATGTGAATTTCAAAAATTTGTCTTATTTATGAAAAACATCCAGTGCTACATCAACAAAATCTTTATAATTACTGAGGCAGAAATTATCTACGAAGCATTTATCAAATAACTGTTTGCAGTTTTATTTTGTTTTCAAAGTATGAGAAGCTTACAACTTTCCATTCTGTATTGACCAGGTTAGCGAGAAAGGGTGAAATGGAATACCGCATGGGACTACCCGAAGTTTGTTGCTAAAATTTTGTATTGGAACAGAAAAGTACGTTGTTGGAAAAAAATTTAGTTTTTTTTATTACACCTTTGAAAGAGATCCTTAAAATATTAATGAGGCTAATTTTTTTATGTCATTAATAAAGAATTGTTAAGATATGCTAGTTTAAAGAGATGTGACATCTAGGATTATACAAATATAATGATCAGAAACTTTTAACTGTGGAATATGGTCTACAAACTTAATGATGTTGGTGATTTGTGAGAAAGAGGATTTTCAATATTTATTAAAGGAGCGTACGATTTACATAAGCTAAAAAATGTGTCAGAGAGTGAGCCAAAAAAATAATAGATCTCGACGAAAGAGATTTCTTCTAAATTTTTGGTACCCCATAGCATCTGGCCAGCTGTGTACTAGTTTTAATTAATCAATGCTGATGATACTTGTTCAGTTTTAAAGATCTTTATTGAATATTATCTAGTGCCTAGTACAGAGTTGCAGACAATTATATCACTTTTGTCGATGTGATCTCTCTCAGCTCTTTCTTCTTTTTTCCTCGATCGTCTGTCCGTCAGCCCGCGCGCGGCTTGGCAGCTCCGCAGGAGCAGTACGCGCCCAGAACAAAGGAGGGCACACGTACCGTCATCTTGTCTGACGTTGACCGCGGGAAACGAGCCGAACAATCCGCCCGCATCGCTCCTGGAGCGACATACTAGTTGCCGCCCGCCAAGGCGGGTCGGCCTTCTTGAACATCAGGAGGTGGCGTTGGTGGACCGGAGTTCGCTACAGGGAATAAGGTCAGTTTGACAATCGGTCGCACGTACTCGCCAGTCGCTGTCTTCACGGTGACCACGCGCACCAATCCATCAGGACCAGGCTGGGTGCGAATAATGCGACCTAGCGGCTCGATTGGAGGAGGGGGGCGTCTAGTAGGATGACGAAGTCACCGACGGCAAAACTTTGGCAAGCAACGGTCCACTTCGGCCTCTGCTGGAGTGTATTAAGGTATTCTCGGCTCCAGTGTGACCAGAACTGAGCCCAAATGGCTCTCACGAGGTCCCAATGCGAGAGAGCGTCCAAGTTCTCAGTGGAAGGCCTGGGCTGGATGATGAAATCGAGTGGGGCTCCAACTTCCAAGAAAAGTCAAAGGGTTCCCTTTTGGCAATCGCTCGCCGTTCTGCAAACGCGCGCGCTCTTCGCCAAACGTTTCCGATTGGCTTAAACGAACGCAGGCCAGGAAGGCATCTTGAAGCTCGGCGGGGGTCAGTGGTGAGAGCACCGGCAGGACAGGTGGGCAACGCAACTAGCACCGGACCCACCGACGAGTGCGCACGAAAACGATGAGTAGAGTGTGAAGCTTGGAATATTTTTTATGAATGCTAGGCTCAGCCAGATGGGTGGCGTAGCAGGCCAACGGCAAGGGTGTCACCTTTTGAAGTGCTTCCTGGGGCCAGGCTCGGTCGTTGTTGGCGAGCCACGGCGGACCGTCCCACCACAGGAGTTGTTGTCTGAGATCGGACATATCCGCGCTTCGAGTGGCCACGTCGGCTGGATTGGACTGTGATGGCACGTACCGCCAGGCGCTCGAGGGTAGCGTGTCCTGTATCTGGGCCACGTAGTTGTCGACGAGGGCGTTGTTGGTTGCTGGTTGGCTGATCGGAGCGAACCCAGTGCAGCACAATTTGCGAGTCGCACCAGGCGTAACAGCGCTTAATCGGAACTGCTCGTTCTTTGGCAGTTAAGCGCAGAAGCTTAGCAGCCAGCAGGGAGGCGCGGAGCTCCAAGCGAGGAATGGTCATCCGGGCCACGGGCTCGGCCATTGGCTTTAGAGTGCGAATGGGCGCCAGCTTCGTGCGAGCGAGGAGGATGTGGCAGCGGACAGAACCGTCCGCGGCCTGGAGTCTAAAGTACAGGACAGCAGCCATCGCGCGGAGGCTGGCATCGGAAAAAACGTTTAGGTAAATGTCCGCTGACGCGACCGTTCCGATCCAACGAGGCAGGGATAGCCCGGAGATGGCCTAGAGCTCGGCGGCAAAGGCAGTCCACCTTTGAATCATGGACGACGGAGCAGACTCGTCCCAGTCCAGGTTGGCTCGCCATAAGTCTTGCAGCAGAAGTTTGGCGTTCAGCACGATCGGCGCAAGCCAACCGCATGGATCAAACAGGCCCGCGAGCGTTGCGAGCATGGTCCTCTTGGTTGTTTGGTACTAGATGAGGGGAGGTGTTAGCAGGAAGCAATCTGACAGTGGGTCCCAGCTCACACCAAGCTCACTGACGAGACCTTCAGCGCTAAGCTGACACCAAGTGGACCGCAGGCACACGTCTTCGGGGAGGTCGTCCAATAGCTCGGGCTTATTGGCTACCCACTTGCGTAGAGGAAACCCACCGGCTTACAGAAGTTCGATTAGCTGGTCACGAATATGTCGGGCCATGGCGATGTCGTCAGCACTGGAGAGTATGTCGTCGACGCAGCAGTCGTTCATCACCACGGGAACTGCCTCGGGCCAACAGTGTCCTTTGTCCTCGCACAACTGCTGCACAGTGCGCAAGGAGAGGTACGGTGAGCACGAAGCGCCATAGGTGACTGTTAACAGCTGGTAGTGCGTGGGCGGTTGGTTTAGATCAGGGCTCCACAAGATACGCTGTAGGTCGACGTCATGCTTGTCAATCAAGATCTGATGAAACATCATGTGGACATCGCTGCAGAAGGCGATTCGGTGTCGTCGCCAGCGTAAGAGCACGCTGGGGAGCGCGGTTTGCAGCCGAGGGCCTGCGAAGAGGACGTCATTTAAGCTGTAGCCGCTCGATGTCGGTTACGAGGCGTTGAACACGACTTGAAGCTTGCGGCCCTTATTGCTGCTCTGCCAGATGCCGTGATGTTGGATATAGTGCACTGGTCGGGGCGATGCCGTGCGCAGATCGTCAGGCAGCGGCCTCATGTGGCCCAGAGTGATGTACTCTGCCATAAATTTCACATACTCAGCACGCATCGCTGGGGTCCACTGGAGGCGACGATGCAACAAGTGAAGGGCGGCCGTGGCACTCTGCAGGCTGTTGCCGATCAGCCACGCACTTTCGTTTTTCAATGGCAGACCAACGACATAGCGGCCATCCAAAGCACGATGGTGATCGAAAAAGATGCGCTTGCACTCAATGTCCTCTGGAGCGTGGTGGCTGACTTGCGGTACTTCCTCGAGCTTTCAAAAGCGCTGCAGCAGCGCAGCCAGCTTGCGATACCAAAACGGTGCGCTGTCCATGTGCAGTGTTGAGCCAACAGTAAAAGCTGCTGGCTGCAGGCCAAGAGCACGGCTGACGAGGGTCTAGCCGAAGATCGTGTGCTGACCGATAATGTCGCCCCGCTGGACGGATTCCGCCCTCAATATGCGGCTGTAGACGTTGGCACTGAGAAGCAGGTCCACACCCGACTGAGTGTGCCAAATGCGGGGTTTGCCAGAGGCTGAAGATCAAGCCACTGCTCAGCCACGGATGGGTGCAGAGGAGCGGACGGCGATACAAGCCCGAGCTGTGGTGAGCAGAGTGCCGCCAAGGTGATCGGCAGCGCATCTTTTTCTGGGTCGATGTGCAGAAGGGCTCGAGTTCTTGATTGGACGACCGACTCACCTCCTACTTCGAAAATGCTCGCATTAGTGTGCTCTAGCATGGCGTTGAGCCGTCGTGCCAGGTTCGCAGAGACGATCGTGACCTCGGAGCACGTATTGAGGAGGGCTCAGTCTGTCGCGTGCCAGCCGGATGGACCACTTAGCTAAACAGCACTCAGTAGCACGGCAAGTTGGGAAGAGGGCTACGGGCCCAGGTCATCAGCACGGGTTGCACCAACGCAACGGGGTCAGCCTTCGGCCGTTTTGGTGATGGCAGACCGTCATATGGATCCAATGGCCGTCGATGGCTGCTGTCGTAAAGCAGGCTGTGGTGTTGTTTTCGGCAGTGCTGACAAACAGATCGGGAGGGGCAGAACTTCAGCAGGTGGCCCGTTTGGAGGGAATTAAAACATAGTCGGGCTTGGTAGACCAGGTCTCGCCGACCGTGCGTGTCGAGGCCTTGGAATCAAGCGCAGTGCCCAGGTAATGGGTTTTACTGCAGGACGGGCACGGAGGCAGAGCTGCGCTAGTTGAAAAGGAGCGATAGTGCCGCCCAGAAGATGATGAGGCTGGTGGACGGATGTTGGGCGTGCTCGCTGGCCGCGCTGGGCGAGATGCCTCAATGGAGCTGAGAGCGCGGCACTGTCGGTGAAGAAGATTCGTCATGGCGCCGAAAGTCGCAGTCTCAATTTCAGCCCTTGTATCGGTGCCCTCGAGCCGTGCGAGCTCATCCTCCCAGGCACGCCGGGTAGTCGGGCCCATGCCGGTCATTGCACAAGAGTTCAGCCAGTCATCCCACTGGAGGACAGGACGGCCCAAAGCTTGCAACTGGTTCCGATGGTGACCCAGCGTATCAAGAAGGCTCTGCAGAACTCTGGATGACTCGTCCCTTGAAGGCCTGATGTTACGTCGCACTGTAAGATGGTCGTGTACTAGGAAACGGCGGTGTTCAAACCGTGCCTCGAGCGCGGCCCAAGCCGTTGAGTAGTTGGCTCCAATAATCTGGATCGCGTCGAGGGCTGTTTTGGCATCTCCCTCCACGAGAGATTTTAAGTAAAATAGTCGCTCGACATCAGTGAGCTGTTCATCGTTATGCACTAGCGCTCGAAAGAGATCCCGAAAGCTCTCCCAGTCTTCTCTTTTCCCGGAGTAGGCGGGAATACAAATTTGGGGCAGGCAGGGTCCACAATTCGATGTAGCGCGCCCAGGGCCCACGCCACCGTTGCCAGGAGGTGGTGCGAGGGTGCTCCTCGTGTTGTAGAGGTGTGTGCGTGACTCTATGTACTTAGCCTCCAATGTTGAGTACATTTGGGTTAGTGACTCCTGCTTCTCGGGAGGAGGCGTCTCGATGAGCATCAAATGATTGTTCTGAAAGTCGCTCTAGTAGTTATCCAGTAACTCAAGCCTCACTTCAACGAGGCCGATTGTCCAGGCCAAGGGCTCAGTTTGCGTGACGGCTAGTGCGAAACGAGCGATGACGTCTGCCAGAGCGCATTGGGCGCCAAATAGGTAAGCCCAGCCTTTGTCGGACCTGAAAGAGCAATCATGAGCTTGACGGTTGCACGAAGCTGCTATTGCTGTCGGGCCGAGCCTGGCTTTGTCCTAACTTCCACAAATTAACACGCATGTGTGTGGTTATACGACGGGGAGAAGAAGAGAAAGCCTCACACCTTATGTACACACACACACACGCACACAGGCACATACGCACCCACACGTCCATACGGGCGCGTAGACGCTTGCGTGCATCACGCATTGAAAAAGAGATGTTAAATGCTAACCTTGACAAACCGCCCGTATTGCGTTTGCTCTCGTCATGGGTACACTAGTAAGGAAGGCAATGTGGCCACCGCTACTGACGAAATAACCACTTCCAGCGACACGGCTTCATGTCTGCCGTGGCCATATGTATGACAAGCGCTGGACCACGGCTATGCAGTGGCCGCGGCATCCTTGTATTCAACTTGTGACGTGGATGCTCGTGAGGCACGCGTTAATGGCAGCACGACCTCGTCGTGGCCATGATCAGGCAACGAGGCAACGCAAGCTGGACCGTGGGCGTGATGTCGGCCACGATGGCTTAATACAACCAACACTTTGACATCAGTTATAGTATACTCACATTATGTTGTGTGCTGATTGCTTTCCTTGGTTTACACCTGCTCTGCAATGGTTGCTGTTTGCTTCTTACTCGTTAGGAATCTGGTTCGAAGGACCAATGTTCAGTTTTAAAAATCTTTATTGAATATTATCTAGTGTCTAGTACAGAGTTGCAGACAATTATATCACTTCTGTCGAGGTGATCTCTCTCAGTTCTTTCTTCTTTTTTCCTCGATCGTCAGTCCGTCAGCCCGCGCGCAGCTCGGCAGCTCAGCAGGAGCAGTCCACGCCCAGAACGAAGGAAGGCGCGCATACCGTTATCTTGTTGGACGTTGACCGCGGAAAACAAGCCGAACAATACTTGTAAAACAACAATTACCTGGCTGAACTGTACTTATAACTGGAGTTTGATTAACGGCTCTCTCTATAAAATCTGCTTTTAACAGATCGTGTGCTTATGCAGTAATCAACTATAACATAAAATTTTTTAATTTTCTGCTACATTAAAGTATGTTAATATAACTATAATTTACCAAAAAAAAGTAATGTGACGTTTGAAAATGGTTATGTACTAACTATTCTCCACTCATTTGTTGTAGTACAAGTTATTTAATCTCATAAGATGGTGGTTAGTTGTATCTGACTTTACATGTATGTACTTAAGTACAAAACAAGTTTAGAGTACAGAGAAAAAAGCATGTATGATATCTATGTATTAAGAATTTGGTATGACAACCCAAGAATGGCCTTTTCAAGTGTATTAAAGTAGAAATTATTAAGGTTTGGAGATCTATTACCACAGATATAAATCTACAGATCAGGCTTATGCAAACGAGCTTCAAGTAAATTTTTACCCATTACCAAAACTAACCAAATAAATACCTAAGCCATTCTTGACCTTTAACTGACTACTTGCAATACCACGTGAATTATACTGATGCATCTCTAAGTGCTTTAATTTTGTCAAACAGAATATCAAAGAAAATAAGCTTTAATAATGTACTGCTATTAACTTAAAAGTATAGTATAAGGTCACAAAAACAAGTTTTTTGGCTCTCGGCTAGAGGGTGGCAGCCATTTTGTATTTCCGATATCTAACGAGTGGTTGACTTTTTGTATAGCACACATTGTGAATAAATTTTTGTGTCAAATAAAAATTAAAAAAAAATAACAAGAAACTTGCAAATTATTAATTACAATATATATATATATATATATATATATATATATATATATATATATATATATATATATAATGTTTTATATTTATAACAATAGATACGAGAAAAATAAACTAATATTTGTTACTCTGAAAAAAGTAGAGTTTATTTAATAATTATTATACAATATTTACAATATTTACAGCGTAATTTTACCTGAAAAAAGTATAGGAACGAAAATATAAGTCTATTATCTCTATTGTATTTTATATTTTACACTGAAGACTGTAATTTTATATTTCACTTGCTTCTTGATCCTTATTTGTTCGCACTACCTTTCTCTCTGAGTTATATCTGTTACTACTCCTTTTCCTCTCTCTTCTCTATTGTTTCACTTCTTACCTTCAATATCCTTACCCCCTCTATCAATCACCTATCAAAGGACACGCTTTATTTGTATTTAAAGAGAGTATACTTTCTTTACATCTCCCCCCCTCCGTATTAGCCGAAAATTGGAACATCTCATTGCATTTTGTTTTATTTACATTTCTTTCTCACTAAAATCGTCGTCATTTAGTTCCATATTCATTGGAACCAATTTTGTTATGTGAAATGAATCTGGTTTTCTATTTTTTTCTGTTTTTATTTGATATATAGACTCTGAAATTTTATTTATTATTTCATAAGGTCCAATTCGTAATCTATCCATTTTTCTCCTATTTAGTCTGTTTCCATTTTCTATATATACTAGATCTCCAATTTTAAATATATGATTTTTTCTGTTTTTATCAAATATTTTCTTGTTATAATTGTGCGATTTAATGGTATTTTCTATTGCTGTTTGTCTATTCTTTAGCCAGATGTCGTTGTTATCTATTGTTATCAATTCTTGAGGTGTTATGCTTACATCAGTCCCATCTAGTAAATATTGCGGTGTGAATCCTGTAACAGAATGTTCTGTCTCATTATACTTTTTTATACATTCATGAGCTATTGATGTCCAAGCTTTTTTATTTTGATTTTCGTTTAATTTGCACCTAATTTTATTAACTATTGTTTGATTGAGTCTTTCATTTAATCCGTTAGAAAATGGCGCATTAACAGCTGTAAAAACTATTTTGATATTATTGTGTTCCAAAAAATCTTTGAAATCTTTTGAGTTTATTCCTGGGTACTGATCTGACAAAATCATTTCTATTTGTTCAGTATCTATTATTTTTCTTACTATTTTAATAAAGTCACTTGCCGTTTGTGTCTTAGATGTTATTATATAAGCATACCTGGTAAAGTGATCTACTAGGAGGTGTAAATATTTTTTTGTTGATCTATTTCCTCCAAATCCACCAATGGTATCTATTGAGACAATTTCAAAAGGTTTTTTTGCTGGGCCTAAATGTGACATTTGGCCGTATTTAAGTTGACCTCTTGATTTATTTTCTATACATATTTTACATTCTCTACATGTTTTGATTATATTTTTTGTTAAATTCTTCGCTGTGTAGTTTGTGCTTATTCTAGTCATCATTTGTTTTATTCCAATATGAAACCATTCTTTGTGTATTTTTTTAATCAATTTTTTACTAAACTCTTCTGATAGTATTATTTTTTCTTTTTTTCTACTCTTTTTATAAAAAATTTCATTTCTTTTTATTAACATTTTATTTGATTTTTGTATTTTTTTGTTTTTTTCTTGATCTATTTTGATTTCATCTATTTCTATTAAATTTATTATTCTTAAAAATTCTTCGTTATTTATTTCTGGTTCTAATACCGGATTTCGGCTAAGACAGTCTGCTTCTATATTTTCTTTTCCTGGGATATATTTTATTGTAAAATCATATTGCGATAAATAGTAAGTTAAATCACCTAGTTCTTCGTCTGTTCTTACTTTAATATTTAGATTTTCTAATGGTTTATGGTCTGAATATACTATAAATTTTTTTCCAATAAGCCACTGCTGCCAATATTTTATTGCTTCTTTTATAGCCAAACATTCCAAATATATTGCTTTTTTTTTCTTTTGTGTTTTTGTTAGTTTTTTTGAAAAATATGCTATCGGTTTATCTTTTCCATCAAATTGTGTTTGTTTAAACACTGCTGCTATTCCTTCTATTGATGCATCTGTGTACAGTTTTATTTCTAAGTTTGGGTCAAATATCTCTAAAATTGGTTTTGAGCACAGTAACTTTTTTGTTTGTTGAAATGATTTTTCACATTCCTCTGTCCATATAAATTTTTCATTTTTCCTAAGTAATTTGTGGAGTGGGTCTAATAATATCGCACTTTTCGGAATATATTCATGATAAAAGTTTATTTTGCCTAAAAATTGTCTAATATTTTTTTGGGTTCTTGGTTGTGGAAAGTTTTCTATTGCTATTAAATTATCTTTTATTGGACGAACGGTATTATTTTCTATTATGTGTCCGAGATACTTTGCAGAATTTGAACCAAATGTACATTTTTTAAATTTTAATCGAAATCCTTCTTTTAATATTGCGTATAAAACTTGTTTGATGTGTTCTATATGTTTTTCAAAAGTTGGTGAAAATATAAGTATATCATCTATGTAATTTTCTGCAAAATTTTTTAAATTATTTTTTTTTAAAATGTTGCTTAGTATTCTTTGGAATATTGCTGGTGCTGTTTTTAAGCCAAACGGAAGGCAAGTCCATTGGTAGTGTCCATCTTGTGTAATAAAACCAGTTTTATTTCTATCTTCAATTCTAAGAGGTATTGACCAAAAAGCCGAATTTATATCTAAAGTGGTGAAAAATTTACAGTTTCTTGTTTTTGTTATTAAATCTTCGGCTAGTGGGAAAGGTTGTGCTTGCGGTACAATTAATTTATTTAGGTCTCTAAAGTCTATGCATAGTCTTGATTTCTTATTTTCTTCTTTTTTAAATGCTAGAGTAACAGGTGCTGCAAAAGGGCTGTACGATTCTTCTATTAATTTTTTTTCAAGTAATTTTGCTACTTGTTGTTCTATCTCTTTTTTATCTTCTATTGTACATCTATATGGTCTTTTGCTACAGTATTTTTCTTCTATTAAATCTATTCTTGCTTCATAATCTTTAACTGTCCCTATGTCATATTTGTTTTTTGCAAAGACTGAATTGTATTTCTTAATTATATTTTTTATCTCTTTCTTTTTACTATTTTCTAAATGTTCTAATCGTAAATCGCTTTCCTCTTCTGTCACATGCTCATTAAAGTTTATTTTTACTTCCGTAACCTTTTCTGTTGAATTCTGTTTTATATGTTGATCTTTTTCTTTGATTATTTTTTTCTTTTGGGAAATATTTAAATTCTCATCTTGTATAAGTCTAAATTTTTTTATCATATCTAAACCTATTATAATATCCTCAAAGTCTTCTCTTTCCACTATATCTAAGTCTATTTCTTCTTCTATTTCGAATATTTTTACTTTCACTTTTATTAAGCCTTTTGTTTCGCTGACACCATTGACTGACTTCAAATATATTTTGTTTACATTTTTTTCTTCTTCTTGTATTTTAACTATTCTTTTATTTATTAATGATATCTGAGCCCCGGAATCATATGTTTCTATAACCCTCAATTTATTATTTAACAATATTGGTATTTTAATCAATGGTGTCTCTATTCGTTTTTTTCTTCTGTATATAAATCTGCATTTATTCTTTCATTTGCCCCAACTACTCTTGTTTTATCTTTATTCTTCAACCAACATTTTTCTTCAGGATGGAATCTGTTGGATTTTCCTATTTTCTCACATATTTGACACGGTTTTTTTTCTTCATTTTTATGTTTATAATTGTATCTATTATCATTTTTCTTGCTTATAATTTTTTTGTTCAAACTTTTATGTTTTCTTATTTCATTTATTAATATTGTTGAATCTACACATTCTTCTTTATCTAATTTATTTCTTATCCATTCTGGCAGACCCATTACTATCAACGCTATTATTGTCTTTTTTCCCATGTTTGGGTCCACATTTAATAATAGTCTTTCTTTTTTTATCGCATATTCTGTTAATGAACCTTCATAATATTTATAGGACAATGCATATATAGATGAATTCCAACTTCTATCTGCAAAAGTTTTTAGAAATTTTTCTTTCCATTCTTGCTAGTTATTATTTATTTTTAATTCTGTTTGTGCTGTATAATGCCAGTCCATGCAGGCTTTATCTAAAAATAATCTTAAAATTTCAATTTTTGTATTATCTTCAATAATTTCAAGTCTTTCACATTCTTTTTCAAATGTATTCATCCATTGAGTTATATTTGTCTGTTTTTCATTAAATTTTTCTAAAATAAATTTTTCTGATATATTTTTTAAGTTAAGCTTGCTATTATCTTTTTGTTTGTTTGTTAATAATTGTTTTATCAAGTTGTTTATATCTACAGGATTTTCTATTATTTTTTTTTCTTTTTCAATTTCGTTTCAATATACATTCTTAAATTGAAAATTTCCTATTTCATCTATATATACTTTTGCTAACTCATCATCTTATCCTATCCATAACTCCTGTTGTGTACCCCTTTTAGCGTTACTTTTAAATTTAATAAATACCTCTGTTTTCTTGACTTCTGTGTGATTGTCTATATTTTGATATTGCCGTGGTATAGCATACTGTATTCCTTTTTCCGTTTCGATGAAGGTTATATTTGTTATGTTTGTTTTGCTATCACTCGGTGAGGAAACAACTTCAAAATTAAATCTTAATTTTGGCATTTTTGTTATCTTGAGAATATATTTTCGTTCTATAATGTTTTATATTTATAACAATAGATACGAGAAAAATAAACTAATATTTGTTACTCTGAAAAAAGTAGAGTTTATTTAATAATTATTATACAATATTTACAATATTTACAGCGTAATTTTACCTGAAAAAAGTAGAGGAACGAAAATATAAGTCTATTATCTCTATTGTATTTTATATTTTACACTGAAGACTGTAATTTTATATTTCACTTGCTTCTTGATCCTTATTTGTTCGCACTACCTTTCTCTCTGAGTTTATATCTGTTACTACTCCTTTTCCTCTCTCTTCTCTATTGTTTCACTTCTTACCTTCAATATCCTTACCCCCTCCATCAATCACCTATCAAAGGACACGCTTTATTTGTATTTAAAGAGAGTATACTTTCTTAGTAACAATATATATGTGTATATATTGTTACGTGAAAGCTAAAGCTAAAGCTATCACGTCACTGTATATCTATATTTCAGGGCAAGTCATGGGCGGCTACCGAGTCCTAGAATAACATATGTATTTTCTATATGTGTATCTATAACACACAACTTAATGGGTGTTCTTGGTACCACGGACTACGAGCCAGAGGAGAGAGAAGGACTGAAGACCAGGAAAGAGATTGAATGTGTGTGAGGTATGATTGGGTGGGCGGGTATGTGAGGTAGAGAAGGAGAGATGGAAGGGCTCGCGACGCGTCGGAGAGGAGGGAGCGCCGGGCTGTCGCGTCGATTCCCGAGTTTTGGAAATCTCCAACAATTTACCGGTTTTTAGGCGTGTTGGAGATATTTTGGATGCCCGGGAGGGGCCCGCGCGTTGGTCGAAGGGGACGGAAGTAACGCAGTAATAGTTGAGAACAGTGGAGAGCCTGGTACGAGCAAGTATTGGGAGGATGGCGAAAAAGAGCAGAGCCGGAGATCTATGAAGGTTACAGATTATATAGTTCCAGAATAGCAGAAAGGGAGTATTTTTACGATTAATAGTAAGGTAGGAAAATAGGACTGGACCAAGAAGAGAAAGAATAGAAGCCGAGAAAGGGAGAGAGAGTCGTCGAAGCCAACCGTGCTGCAGTCATCGCGACGATCCGGACGAGCTCGAAGGGGCATTGAGTACGGGAGATAACGAGGATTGTGGAAAGGTAAAGGTACGTGGAATAGTGTATTGGGTCGTATACCGGGGTAAGTGATTAGGACGATCTGAATGAGGGAGTCTGGATGTGCAGGCGTGTGAAGGGCGAAAGAGAGAAAAAGCGGACAGACGTGTGAGTCGGTGTGTGTAAGTGTAGAATAGGGAATCTTAAGGTGGTGAGACGTGCGTGGAGATATAGTAATAGGTACGAGGTGTGTCGGGGATTGTGTGTGTTCGGGTGTGTGAGGTATAGGTGCAGGCCTCCGAGATAGAGCCAAGGACGAGGTCAATAGTGAGAACGACCCATAACACTACAGAGATACACGAAGATATCTACCTTGCAGATTATGTGCCTATACTGATATACGTAAGAGAGAGAGAGAGAGAGAGAGAGAGAGAGGGAGTGCTGAGAGTGTAGTTGAAGGTGGAATAAATAGCGCAGATGCGCTGCTAAAAGTATAACCCGTGATTCGTATGGAATTTGTGAAGTTTAGTGTCCCCATTTGTCCCCTTTTTATTTCTTTTTAGGAGTGTTTGGTGTTCCCGAGCCAGACACCTGTGGTAGACCTCCTGGAGATGAGAAGTCCAAAGTGTAGGGACAGGGTGAGTGACGTATAAGAGAGAGTTTTGTGAGGGGATATCAGGACGGTCCTTACGGCTAAAAAATCCTCGTCACAAATGGCATCCTTTAAGTAGGGAAGCATGTCACAGAAGTAGTAAGGGACTCCCGGGGCAAATTAGTTTTCAGAGTTTGAGTGCAAGCGTGAGTGAGTTGAGAGTGTATATATATTTCATTTTCAAAAATGCATATCAGTGCTCGGGGGGGGGGGAGATCGTTCGTGACAAGTGCGGGCAGGCGAAAATACACAAACAGTGTCTATTCGTTAGGTAGGGTCGTTTAGCGTTTTGGTGCTTCCCCAGTGTCATAGCATAGGTAATCAAATGGCGTCTCACGAAGCAGTCTTACGTCAGACATAATGTTCATACTTGCACGAACAGCTTCTTTATCTACAGCTTTGGCACTTCGTTTAAAAAGTGGTAAAACTCATCAAATTACTCTGGATAGGAAATGTTTAATACCTCCATGTTATCGTTGACAGGAGGCCCTAACGTAAGTGCGTCCAACACTTCCTCGATTGTTTTCATGAATTGTGGTCAGACTTCCACCACCACTACTTTGTGCGATAAGATAGTCCTCTTAGGGGTCCATAATTCTAAATTGATTCGCTTAAAGTGAAGCATTACCATCAGTATTCCAAAACTAAATGGTATGGGTCTACCAATCAAGTCCCTCATGTCAATTTCAATGTTGTGAAATGAGTTGAACAATAATGGTATATACATAGGTGGTGAGAAAATTTTATTTTTTACATAGCTGTACGCGTCACCTTGACGGTCCAACGATACTGCCTACTACAAAAGCGATTGAACGTCTCCTATAGTAAATGGTTCACAGATCTCGCTGTAAATAACAAGCATAGATGGTAAAGCATTGGCAAGATTTGATGGATAAACTGATAAAATTTTGTTATTTTTCAAGAAAAGAGACGTTGCACTTTTAAAGCCTAAGATCTTATTTAATTTTTCGAATAATAGTAAGCGATACATGTATTCACTGCTCACTGTTTCAGAAAAGACTAACTTAGCCACTATGGAACCATCTCTTTCCAAACTAAGAACCACATGACCTCGCTTAGTATCGAAACTATTAATCTCTTGTACAATTTCTTTGATATTTACGTATAGAGCAGGGTGTATGCAATAATCTACATAAATCACAGGACGTTCTTTATACACATTTTTGTGTATCCGTGGTATGCGTTTCACGGTAGTTTTTCTTTCGCTTTCTCTTACCACATGTTGAAACGTCAACCATAATTGAATCTCTGTTATAACAACGCTACATCAAACTTGTAAATTAATTTGCTGAGGTAATCTTGTCACGTAATGCGCAGTAGTATTATCAGGGTAATACTACATGCTACTGTTGCTAGGCAACACAACGTATAATTAGCTCTTTATTTTATACCTTTTTAATAATTGCCCTTCACACGGGTGATAAATTTTTTAGGATAACCCTTTGGCTGACGAAATATTCTTTAGAACTTTTCAATATCTTGTCAACCTCAAAGAAGATCTTGTTCAATTCCTTTCACACTCTGCTAAACTCTTCCTTGTGAAAGAAATCGTCAATATCTTTGTCAGCGAAATCTATGAGAAAATATACTGGAGGTTGTTGCGTGCTAGGAATACGTACAATCCTAAAGAGCTGTAAGATTCAACCGCTTTTGTAACCTTTGGCAAAATTACTTACTGCCTCACTGATGCGACCTGAATCTTGAACCTTGTATTTTGGATTTTGATAAATATGTCTACTGTAAGGTTGCTTCATAGCAAAGTCATGTCGGCTGGCATCATCTTTGCTGACAAATGTTTTGTACGATTATATGACTCTATTATACTTGGAAAAACGTCTATAAACCGGCAATTGTTTGTGAGTGTAAAGTATCGCCTTTTTCTTTTTTTAATAGTTCTTCTATGACGCTCAGCTATTGCAGCCTTCGTTTGTGGATTTGGTGCTACTCTATATTAAATTTTTTTCTCTCGTAAAACGGATTGCATTTCATGGCCTACAAATTCTTTACCTTTATCCATTTGCACACACACTATTGCATGATCGTCACTTCTTGATAAAATATGTTGAAATGCTTCAGCGAGATTTTCGATGTTTTACCCTTCATCGGTTCCACCCAAGCGTATTTGCTAACGACATCGATGACAACGAGAACATCGGCGTAGCCACTATTATAAGTTTTTAAGGTTCTCAAATTCATTAAATCAACTTCCCGCACATCGTCAAAATTACGCATATCATAGATTTTTTCGAAAAAACGATTTTTTATAGGCCTATGTAAATTGTAGTCATCTTGACTTTCCAGCCAACTCATTACATTCGATCACAAGTATTTGTTTTTCACAGTACTCACAAGTTTGCTACAATCTGCGTATGCAGCTGGTCACGCCACTTCGCAGTAAAGTTTTTGCAAAATATTTTGCATTATTACATTTTTTTCCTTCTTAGACTAAGATCTAATGGTTCTTTAATGCGAGAAAAGGGCCTCTCAAATGTAGTCTTGCTACACATGCAGCATGCTGTCAATAAAGCGACTGTTCGTTTAACTGGTGGTGTTTCTTCAGCAACCATATGCAAAAAAGCAAATTCATCTAACGCCCGGTCGGCTTGTCTACGTACACCCTTTTTCTTCGTAGCCTAGTCAAGATCATGCTGATGACATGCTTTGTCAAAGGGGCTTATACCCACATCATATTACTCCAGAGATATTGATCACCAGGCTGCCACTCACTATAACAAAAAATGATCCCCTCAAAACGAGTATCACTCATACGGTCAATGTGTTACAAAAATCGTCTGACAAACACGGTCTTGCAGCAACCAGTAGGTCCACTTAATGTGCACGTCCACAGGTGATGCCATCGAGTACCCATTCTGTCAAACTAAACTCTGTCAAAAAAGCTGATAGATCGTGACGAAAGCCTCTGTAAGCCGCTCACGGGACCGCAAGCACTTTAATAAAGTTAGCTCAAAGGTGGGTTGCGTGGCCAATCAGTTCGGTTTGTTGAGGTCAACCACCAGTAAAGCTTCTTTTGCCACCGCCGCCACTACCACTGCCATTGCTGCCACACCTTAAACTTACAGCTAAGATTGTCTCCTAAATTAATTCTCCTGAAAGTTTTGTAACTACAGTCTTTCGTGAAACTACCATTGAGACATTTTTTTTTTTCAAGAGTAAATAATAAACATCTACTCCAATACTTATGCTGACACTGATAATAAGCCATCCACTATGACAACTCCAAGAATGTGCTGTCAGGTCGTAATTAGATACATTTATTTATTAACATTGCATAATACTTTCACTTACAATTCCTTACTTTAAATAAGTCACATACTGGCCCTAAAAAGAGTCGTTATTTTTCTTTCATTCGTTTTTTATATGTTTTTATCCATTGTTTTTGGGTCGTGGAAAACATTTAAAGAAACATATTTTTATTTTTTATTTCTCTATGATTTCTCTAAAGTTGGAATTCAACATAATCATTATCATCGCTCTTGTGACAAGTTGCTATAAAATTTGATTTTCTTTGTTTCGGACCCATCTCATCGATTAGTTGTTTAAATGTTCACCGTTAAAAATGATATAATCAAACCAAAGGCCACTATCGTACTTTTGACTCTTTGGATGAGTTGCTATAAAGTTTGATTTACTAAGTCTCGGACATATCTTATCAGTTAGTTGTTAAAACATTCATCATTAAAAGTGAAATGATCAGACCAAATGCCACGGTCGTACTCTAAACAAGTGCTCATTTTCCCCTCCTTTATTTCATTATTTAATCGTAAATTGATTGAGTCATCACAATGCAAAAAGCATCCGTAGACTTACTGCTCACTCAAGTATTTGTAACTGTATGAGTAACTTGCATCTGCAGTTACAAATCTCCTTTTCCCGTAAACTAGTTTGCAAGTTATTGTTTTAGGTTGCGTTATGACGTCATGATAAGCTGTTCGCCATATAGAATTACTTTACAAGGTGATTTCTGATTCATCCGATGTAATTAATTCGTAAGCTGTGTCACAACTTATCTTTTGACCGTTAATATAATTAAATCTAACACCCTTTACTTTGCAAACGTGCTCTTGGTCACCATTAGATTTTTCATAATCATACGCGTAAAATTTTGGCCTGCCGGATGTAACCGATGTTATATATGTACCGACACCTTTATCAAAAAATTTGTCCGTTAGACAGACAAGTGTTGTACCGAGAGGTAAATCGGGCTTTTCTTTTCGACTCACGTAAAAAAACAAAATCCGTGTCATGGTATAGTGCAGGTGGCTCCAATACGTGTAAGTAGCTGAACAGTTTTAACTGAGCTTGAGCCGTAATAAAAGTAGCTATAACTATGATAGTTGACGCAGTTAGTTTCAAAGCCTCTATTTCATAGCTCTAGTTCACGTAGAACGTATCATCATTTACAGCCAAAATATCGTAAACATATATTTCTGTACTAGTAAGTAATTTTACCAATCTTTTAGCAGTCGTTACGACTTCTACTTATTTTTCTTGATTTTTGCGTTGGCCAAACTTACCCTACAAAGAATTTAGAGACAATTCAGTAACAGATCTTGATCCAGCATTACAATTGATTTTATTTTTATCGAGGTTTCATTCTTAAGTCTCTTATATTTTATAAATATACGTATGCTTGCCTTTATTTCTGAGACACTCGGGGGGAAAGCCAGAGGCCTGTACTTTTTAGTTAAAAAACTCATTGATGTTATTTGCAAATCAACCTCCTTCTTAAATTTCTTAGTTAAATTGTGTCTTTCTGTACTGCCATATTTTATAAACGTTTTTTACAACATAACCTACTTGATTGGCCATCTTGACTTCGTCAGATATCCATTTACCTTTCAAAATCCAGTCATTTGCATCTTTGTGCGGACAATTTTCTTGAATTATATTTTTGTAACATGTACGACACAGTGGAAAAATTAACTTGTTATGCATTTTTACTGGTAACACAGGATGGGAAGAATTTTGTGATTGTAACTCATCACACATAATTGAACCGTTCACTAGGGATAAGTCATCGTTGTCTCCGATAGTGCTTTGACACTTAATTTTTCCTACGTAACCGTGAAACTGTAATACGATACCATGGTGATTATTGACACTAATTTGTCAAGCACAATAACCATCGACAACGATACCTTCCGATAATCGTTTTTTTTGCATCGCTTAGCATGTTCGATGAGTCGATCGAGAAAACGGTCTTCCATGTAACACAGCTAATTGAGCGCTACTTCAGAATGGTTATTTACTAGTTTGTAACCTCTTGGTGATATACTACTGATTTGGTTTTTCCTTAATCAAATTTTTTATAGTAGACACGCATACATGTCGAGACTATTGTTGTACATTCAATAAAGGGATCCACTTAGAATTTTGTGAAATTTTTTCGATAAGCCACGCAAGCTTATTTTAAATCTTTAACATCTTATTTAAAGATTTCTTGTTGAAAATCAGATATATAATCGTTGGCTACTTGTCCGATGTACCACTTCAAAAATATTCCTCTTTCTTGTGCAGTCATTCTTTTGGGCTAAGTGGGCTAGTATACATTTAATGGTGGTAGAGAACCTACATATGATTGATTTTCGGATGTATTAAAAAAATGTGGGAAAATGCCCTTTTGCAATACCAGTCAGACCATACGCTTCGGGTGAACTATTTTAAGGCATGTGAAAATAATTAAGACTATCGATAAATTTTATCTTCATGAATTTCGTCAAAATAATTTTAGACCCATTTATAATGATTAATAGTGTCACTCACTCGCTGTGTGTTTTAACGATATATTTAAGACTAATTTGTACATCGAATTCTGAAGTGTTGTGGGCTATACAGACAACTCGCTGAAAATGTTCTTGATGATCTAGTGCGAGATCTATCGATTAATTCGAAGAACATACTCTCGTATTCCACAGTGGTCACATCTTGCTAAAACTGACTCTTGTTACAAATTTATACAAAAATTACAAACTTGTTCCAGAATGAATAAATTTGCTACAAGAATTTTTTTTCCATTGACTCCCAATACAGGTACTGACGGTTGTGTCTCAAAGTCAAAATACAGTACTATTAACGGCTCTTTATATCTGACATCCTAATGGACTGTATATAACAAAGATGATTAATAGGTAAGTATTCTTTACACGTATTTCAAAAAAAATCTCACAAGTGTGTATTTGTTTTTGTTTTTTCGCACAATTTTACAACATATTTGACAAACATTTATTTTTTTACAAACAGTGGATGACTTATTGAACGACCCTTTATCCAAGTGATTTTAAAAACAGTTGTTAATAATAAATGATTAATTGTATGGGTCACATTTTTTAGGGTTTCCCATTATTTCACACTGTAGTGATCTATGATCTCCTATGTGCGAAAAGCTTTTATAACAAGGTCTACAGTAATACGTGATTCCCCTCACGCCTGTCAAATTTAGAATCGGTTTGAAATGTTGTTGATTTTCATAATATGTTATTCGTAGTATGTTACTTACGCTTCCGTATGGATCTACGACAATATGTGTACCATTGTGTACAATGGGGGATGACCACGACCAACATTTCGCAAAGAATGCACAACAATGACCATTTTATGAGGGGTAAAAAATAATTAAAAACTATGAATTACATTGAGACCGCACCCCGTCTTGGGTAATCTGACCCTCGCCTCTCTAACTCAATCACTAGTTGCTTTTTTGTGTCGGTCCATAATCGCGTCTAATAACATTCCAATATTAATTCAAGCTACCTGTACGTATTTGCCCCCTGATAACGTAAGCATAGGCTGCCACCAAGGCTCTTAGAGATCAGAGGTTGTCATAGTTTCTAATAGGTTATATGGATTGTTTCTTTACTGTATCTCAACCATAAAGGTAAGTGATTGAATCTTTCTGAATTTATTGTTACACCAATAAAGTCATTGGATTCACTGTGACCAATGAGCTGTCTATGCAAATTATTCATACACTCTTCTAACCAGGTATAGTCATGAACGTGTGGCAGTGGTCTTCACAAGCCTCTTCTCACCTTTTGTCCTTCATAGTTAAAGTTACAATAAAGTTTAACAGCCTCCAACTCGAGAATCAAGAGTGGATGCTCTTTTTCTCGGTCCTGCAAATAAAAATCTGTAATGACGTTAAATGACAAAAAATTAATGCAACTGATAATAATACTCAATTTTATGTAGCGTACCAATATCACTGCTGCTAATGGTGTCAGCGCTGCTGTTTCTACTAGTACTACTACCCCTACTGCTACTGCTACTACTGGTAGTAGAATAATTACTATTTTCTTTATCTGAGGAAAAAATTTTTAAACATGATTATTAGATAAAGTATTTAAGTGATTTTGTTACTTACCATCATCTCTGACGATCTCTGACGTCTTCATGTACAGTTTTGGTGACTCTGCTTGTCAACGGTCTTTGTTCATTAACTCAAAATCAACCAAAGTAACTATTAATTATTATTTGAATAAAATACATCGTATTCTCTATTCACCTACTTCTCTTACAGCTGTATTGACGCATTGCATTATGAGCGCATCGTCAAATGTATCGTCATGCATACATGTAAGTACTGTAATAAGTACTTTTATGAAGAAAAAAGAGGAACGTAAAAAACGAACTATACAGATAAAAATTAAAAAAACTTGCAGTAACATCATGCTAAATCTTTTGAGTCCTTATTGTCGACTCTTCGCTTGACTGCTGTTACAACTGTTTCAATAATTACTGAGTTGTTCAAAAGACTGCGTTAAAACATATCACTACTCGTTTTCATCCGACAATGTAGTACAACAAAGAACAACTTTTTAACTAATAAATTTATCGATAACGATCCTAAATCGCGACTTCACTCACTACCACACGATATTTATTGAAAGGAAAACTACGACTTTTTGCGAATTTTTGTATTTTATTTGAATGTCTTACTCGATGGAATTGTCTATCCAAACGCAAAAAAGGATCTCTTATTACTTTCAGCCATGTGTACTTGCATAGTGTGCATTTTACAGTCGTGTACACGCTCGGGCTGGTGCGCGTGTAACTTTAAACGCTTGGAACCTTTGACAGACTGTTCTGAGGAAAAATCTTGTATGACACGAACATCACTAAAAAAAAAAATACAATTTTTGCAATTTTTATATTTTATGCCTCACAATAAAATACTGTTACGTGCTGAGTTTGACGGACAGATGATATGTAACGAGAAATAGTGTTAAAAAAGAAAGTTGACAGTGGTGTCCGTTTCTGCGTAAAGGACTTAACAAGCTAATTAACAGTTTTTCGAGTTCTAAAAGATTACACATACGTGTAATCCCTATGGGCTTACACATACGTGTGGGTGCTCGTTTGTTACTTTTTACACGTTATTTACCTTCGTTCTGTCAAATCAAGAAAAAACATATGTAGTGACAAAAGTAAGCAGTATATCATTTGACATAACAAATGTTCATATGTGCCTCGCAAATTAGTTGTGCTGACTATGAAACTCGAGGTTACCACTCATTGGTATAATGTGTACCACCAAGTTAGTTGGCATTATGCTTCCAGAGGATGAGGAACCTTTGAAAGCTGAAACAATTCTGAACAGTGATATCATAACCGAGAGTGCGTGCCAACCGTAGCCCAATCCAATTTTTCTAGAAATTTTATAGGCACGTCATAAACAATCGTACATCTTTACAAATTTTCTGGGAGCTTATGTCATAAGTGGAGTGCTGTTATACTGTCATAGTTTTAGAATATATCAATCAAGTTTGGTCAATTTTAAAATTGTGGCGAGAGATTTTGGACTCGTCAATTGACATTGATTGCCCCAAAAACTAAAAAACTAAAGCCTACAGAGCGTGAAACAATAGTGTACCAGTGCGTGCAGTGATATATTTCAGGCAAAAAATTACATGCTCATAAGCCATTGTGTTATAAAGAAGTATGAAAGATTAGTTCTGAGACGATATATTTTTAAAAAACTGTGTAAAACTTTTTTTTCAGTGAAAATGTTTTCTTCTCTCGACTGCCTTTCAAAAAAAGGCGTATTCGTGAAGTCTAGTGTGATAGAGACACCGAAATTGTAATAAATAGTAATTTTGATTATATAGCATATTTCAATGTAAAGATGCAGAGTGGAAGTAATCATTAATATAAATGCAACGATAGGGACAAAATAAATTATTTAAAATCAAAACTTACTGGTTAAATGCTTAGGAATGTTAAAAGATTTGGTAAATGTGAAATTTGCAAGCTATAACTCTGGAAGAAGAAAATTCCAGAAAAGTAGCGCTGGTATAATGTCCTGTGGGGATAGATATGTCCACATTGTATCAGAATCAACAAGAAATAAGGTAAAAAGTTTAAATCAGGATACTTTTTTTCTACCAGTAAAATGTAAGTAAGCGCTTGTAAATAAAGTTTTTGCTCATGATAATCTCTCTCTCTTCATACAGTATAGTTCAACATACTTAGTGTGTAATAGGATATCTCTAATATTACACCACGTCGTTCTCTTCCACCTTCTCCAAGATTTCACGTATCCTCCTTACCCATCGTACAACCTTTGATACTCTGCAGGATTCAGGTAATCATGGGCAGAGGAGGGGAAGGGGTAGTCCTCCCCACTTTCTTATAAGTGAGCAGCGGAACAGTGGTCCGTTGAGAAACTCTCACCAGGGGATAAGCCTTCTCTTTCTCGTTAGTGAGTGACAGTACAGTGGCCCGTTCGGAAACTCTTACCAGGTGGTGGGGGTTTGTTGTGACAGGCCACTGTGTCGCAATAACTACTTACGTAGTAAAGAAAGTCAGACATTATTATTTAAGCTTTTTTATAATAAATAATTGATTTACCCAAAACCAATAACCCAAGGTGCACTATGTCGAAAAATGAGAGATTTCCTTAAATTTACCATTTTTAGCATGAAAAAATGTTTTTAATCTTCTTAAATTTTTTTTGGCATTGTATTAATTACATCTTTTTTACAGTTTCAATTTATGTTTTGAAGACTTTTCTACTATCATTAAGGGGGCTCCTTCACGAAAGTCCCTAAACAGAGATATATTATTTCTTGTAAATAAAAGTCTACGGAATTTAATGGTGGTCTAAATTATATTTCGAATGGGTCAAAATTTTGAGAAATCCGAGCTCAAAGTTGTAACTATTAGCACGTGTTCCTATGGGGCAGCGTGAAAAACAATTTGTTTTGGTTTATAATAAACCTAAATTAAATGTTTCAGTAGACTGAATATATACGTTTTGTAGATAAAGTCTTCCTCTGTAATATGCTGTATTAAAAATTGTGGATAAAGGACCATTTTAGCGAGATATTTGTAATGGAAATAAATAAATAGTGTCCGGGAGGTCAGTAGCAGACGTACTTGTTCACGACATATATATACCATATACCTATATATTACATTGCTATACTACACCAAAACAGGTGGTCTGGTCTGGTAGTGTACCCTCGTATGCACTAGACTGGTCAAAACAATAATTAATTTTTCGTACAAAGTTAAACTACACACATAAATATCATTTTTTCCACTCCATACGTTATTAAAAATATCATAATGATTTTCAGATACATTTGTTTATTGAAAAACAAAACTTTATTTTTCGTTTGTCTTTGACCTCAGCAGTAGTCGTAGGAGCCCCCTTAAGGTCCCATAAACGGCACGTTCAATATATTTTACAGAGATTCCTCGCCAACAGCTTTATAAGCAGCTATATAAGCACCCTGAAAACTTTAATTTAAAATTTAAAATCAGTAGTTCAATAAATTGTTTAAATAATAAGAAGATTGGAAGTTGTATATGGTTTTTTGGATTAAAATATTATAATAACTATTAAAATAATAGTTTAAAAAACTTTTTTCCTGCGTACTACGGTGTTTGGTTACATATAGCCTTTTATAATTAAAAAAAATTTTCGACTGGCTTAGGGCTGTGAAGTATAAGACTTTTTCCATAAGAATACACGATAAATACTACGTATTAGTTTTAAGATAAAACCATGATAAACCACCTTTTTTAACAACAAACGTGGACGACAAATACTTTCTTATGTTGTGATAACTTGAAGTTAAAATACCTTGAAATTTTTGACTGTTAAGGGAGCAATCAAACCAATCAAATGTAATGATAATTAGTACATTATTTGTGACAAAACCTACTTGAGATATAACAAATGTGCAAAAAATACCTACAAACAGTAGCTTATTCTGGATAAAAATAAGACCAACAATGTAAGCCCTTTATCATCTGTACCATAAATGGTTACATTATTAATCTTGTGGGACCATTTGAAGAAATCTTTAATGA
Source organism: Copidosoma floridanum (assembly GCF_036245765.1). Taxonomy (NCBI): domain Eukaryota; kingdom Metazoa; phylum Arthropoda; class Insecta; order Hymenoptera; family Encyrtidae; genus Copidosoma; species Copidosoma floridanum. Next base: position 23,112,111 of record NW_028321881.1, read on the forward strand.
TGCAAAAATTCTTGGGCAAGTGCTTTAAGATAAAAGTAGATTATAAAGTATTTGAAAGGGTTAGGACGTATTCACTTTGGATCCTTGTTTTAGAGACGTTAAAAATTTTTTGGAAAAAATTTGCCTTACAATGTGTTACGGAGCAACTAGTAACAAAATTTCAGCGCGATATCGTAAAAGATATACTACACGATATCTTACAAGATATCCTACACGATATCTTACGAGATATCCTACACAAAATCTTATAGGATATCGTGTAATATTACTTGCACGATACTCTACATAATATCCTACACGATCTTCGGCAACTAAAAAATAAAAAAGTATAAACTGTAACCCATGTAATTTAAAATTTTTTCTGCCTAGAAGCAGTCACAAAAGCCAATATAAGTAGTAAAAAAAAAAAAAACATCTCTTTGCTCCAGTTAGGGGATTTGAACCTTATCTGGAGTACTCATGGTCGATTGTCTTACCCACTTGACCAGAGTAGATTAGACACTCGGAGAAAAATTTTTGTCCTTATCAGGTTCATCTGAAACTTATGTTTATTATTTCATCATTTCGTGAATAATATTTACCACCTTAGTTACCTAATTGATACTTAACATCTTACAAATGTACATTTTATATTATTTCGTGTCTCTTAACACGTTCGTCAACAATAAGTCTCGTAATTCATTTTACAACTACTTTTCGTTCACGGATCGAACTTATACTTTACATATACTTTTTATTCCAAGAGAAAATTAGTCTATATTTAAAAGTGTGCCAATGGAAAAAAATTTTGTAAGAAAACTTACTAAACCGTAACTTTCTGTGATGTAATGTAAGGTTTGGTTAGATTTTGTACCACAGTTGCCGTTTGTTACGTTTTGTTTCGGTTACTTACAGTCGACTACAACTTAATATATTAATATATAATCTGGGTATCGAATACAGCAGGAAGGATATTTTGCTCGTATCTATACAGGACTCAGATAAATTACATATATTCTTGCAACATAAGTTTTTACATTAAATAAAGTTTTTTTTAAAACTATGAGATTCAAACAAAAATTAGGAAAATTTTTTCTAAACTCGAATTAGAGACTGTAAAAAGCATTATTTTAAAAACATAATAACATTATCATACGTTATTTTATATGGTTTTGTTTAATTTATTGTATATTTTATAGTTTTAATAATAATAATAATAATTCTTTTTTCATCGTTTTGTTGAAAAAAGAAATTGTGAAATATGGTGAAGAAGTATCATATAGGGTTTACTTTGCAATCCTAATAATGCATGTCGAATTAAAATAGCAAAACGAAAAAGTCTTTAAAATATTCATGCAAAGTTTATTTAGTTCTATAATTTAAATAACACAAGATTTACTTTTACAACAAAAAACCGTCAACGAGTAGTGCTTCTCGATCATATATATTATTTAAAAATTGTGTAAGTTGTCTCACTTGAGTATGCTAAAATGTATTGGGATTAAGATCTTTTCAATACTACTACACAAAGTAAATACATACATATTTATACACATACTTAACAATTTTAAAGGTACTGTTCATGAAAATACAAGACTTAACAGCAACAATAATAATTTTTAAAAAACATCAATAAAATACTGTGTTTTTGTTCTCAGACTCAAATTTTGAAATTGTTTTTACTTAAAAAATTATAGGTACTTGCTTTACTACTCTCTTACAATACACTTATATGTGTAATCATAAAAATTTGTTTTATTAATGAAAACGGTGAATATTCGTAGGAAGCGCAAGCGGTAAAAGTTGTGTGGTGTATACAATATATTAATTGAAGATAGTTTGCACATCACTATTCTGCCCTAAAAATGTTGTTAATACTGCTTGTAATAAGAATAAAAATCAAAATTTTTTGTCACATATATTTTTAGATTCGTAGAGAAAATTGTATTCCTGTTTTATTTTAAATAATCTCACATTCTTAAGTTTTCCTTGAAAAAACAGAGAAATGATACTTTGTCCTTATGTACACCTTTTCAAGCCATCATACATTAAAAAAATAATTTTAAGTCTATTATGGATGTATAAAATGTTTCAAGAAATACAAACTAAGAATTGAATAAGTCAGTTAATTAAAAAAAAATGGAAATGTCTGTGATTACAGCTCGATAAATCTAGGTCTAAAACTAATAGTCTAGCTGACAGTGCTAGACTTGTGATCTTATAGCGTTATCACAAAAAGTTCCGTATACTTTTTATATTTTTTTAATGATTTAAGGTTGATTATTAAACTTTTATAGTCAATAGCATCATATGTTATGAGTGAAATTAAAACTTTTGTTTGACACACATTATTTAAACGTATTGAAATTTAATCTTTAGTACTGAAGCTGTGAATTATTTGTTTTTTGCAGTGCAGCAAAACTGTAGCGCTCAGTAAACTTTTTAAATTATTTAAAAAATTTTTTGTTATGCTGTTAAAACTTAATCTTCATCATTAAAAATGTAATACAAAACAAATATGATCTTTCTTTACAATTTTATTTAATTTATTTCAACTAAACCATACCAACAGAATTTTTATGATTGAATTTATGAAAAATAAAACTACTTAAATTGAGTTTTACATAAAACAACACTCAATAAAGTTTCTATGCTCTTACGAAATTATTTTGGCAGGCTTTGAGAACAGTGACAGAAATATTTTTCTTGTGTAAATGAAACAGTTTTTAGAACAAATTCCTAATAAATTCAACAAAACTATAGAAAATAACATTCAATAATGTTACGTCTTAAGGATAAGGCTTTTTTACAGTCTCTCATTCTAGTTAAAAAAAAATTTTCCTACTTTTTGTTAAAATCTAATGGTTTTTAAGAATACTTTATTTTATGTATAATCTTATGCTGTAAAAATTAATACAATTTATTTGAGTACTGTGTAAAGAAGTGAAAAATTATTTTTGCTGCTGATTTTCGATACCCAGATTATATATTAATATATTAAGTTGTAGTTGACTGTAAATGAATGAAACAAAACGTAACAAACGGCAACTGTGGTACAAAATCCAACCAAACCTTACATTACATCACAGAAAGTTACGGTTTAGTAAGTTTTCTTACAAAATTTTTTTCCGTTGGCACACTTTTAAATATAGACTAATTTTCTCTTGGAATAAAAAGTATATGTAAAGTATAAGTTCGATCCGTGAACGAAAAGTAGTTGTAAAATGAATTACGAGACTTATTGTTGACGAACGTGTTAAGAGACACGAAACAATATAAAATGTACATTTGTGAGATGTTAAGTATCAATTAGGTAACCAAAGTGGTAAATATTATTTACAAAATGATGAAATTATAAACATAAGTTTCAGATGTACCTTATAAGAAAGTAAGTTTTTTTCCGAGTGTCTAATCCACTCTGGCCAAGTGGATAAGAAACTCGGCTACGATCCCTCCAGACCAGGTTTAAATCCCCTAACTGGAGTAAACAGATGCTTTTTCTTTTACTACGTACATTTGCTTTTCTAACAGCTTTTGAGCAGAAAAAATTTAAATTTACAGGGGTTACAATTTGTTCTTTTTAATTTTTTTGTTGACGAAAATCGTGTAGGATATCATGTAGACTATCATACAAGAAATCTTACACGATATCCTATAAGATTTCATGTAGAATATCTTGTAAGATATTGTGTAGGATATCTCGCACGATATCGCACAGAAATTTTGTTACTGGAAGCTTCAGAGATTCTCGTATACATGGGGATTAGGTAAATCCAATTTATTTAATAAGTGGATGAAAGACTCTAGGATTTAGCAGTTAATAGCTCCACCAAAAGGTGAAGCAGGGGCTGAAACTGTCCGTGACTGATGTTGATGCCTGCGTTGAGAGAAAAAAATAAGCAGCTTCATACGGAAAAATCTAATATGTCGAGAAATGTTACCAAACTCTATTGGGTTATATAAAGCATTCATGGAAGAATTGGGCAAATCAGTACCGTTTTAAAAAGTATTATTGACTGATTTACTAGATTTTCTAGAGTTAACGTTATAGGAATTGATACTTTCTACGGGCTCTTACCAACTGCAACAGGTTATCTCATATTTGGGGGAAATAATTAAAGATGGAAATATTCTTTTAGTAAGTTTCTTAAAACCAGGTGCATATATTAGAACCCTTCGTAGAAGTAAAGCTTTCTGTTTGTATGTTACTAAACTGAGTAAGACAGAAATGGAGAAAACTAGAAGATACCTTAATTTAATAGGTCTTTAAGAATCTTATATTAAAACAGTGAAAATCAAACTTAATGCAAAAGCACGCACATAGAATACACCTACTTTAATATACTACTTATAGTGTACGTGATTCGTGATTCGTTACTGAGAAAGGTCACGCATGGGTGGTTTTAAGAGTGCTTATATAAAACTGCCACCATCCATATGTATGCACCAAATGATACGAGGATGAATGTATAAATATTAGTTGGTCACGTATTAGAAGCATATTAAATTACTAGTTTATTTATAAGTATTAGAGTCATATACCTATTGTATCGAGCTTGAGGTAAAAATCAGCTTAAAAATTAAGAATAGCAACTTATTTGAGCCTACGGTGTAAGTGAATGTACGGCTTTTTAGTAGCTGAAATAGTAGAGTAACTGTTTACTAAACAGAAGGTTGTGTGTTGGATTTTCACCTGGAGAGAATATTTTTTCTATTCTTACTTCTAGCTTAAGAGATTTACTTGAAGTAGAAAATGTGTAAATTCTGATTATAAATCTGTAGTATATTTGTTATTGAGAAAAAGCATGCATGTATCGTTTTAAGAGTGCTTATGTAAAAGTGCTGCTATCCATATACATGCGCCGAGGGATACGATAATAAGAGTATTATTATCTTTTGTATACCTATTAGGACTATACATATATAAATTTTTACTTTAAAAAATTTCGTTTTATGTAATGCATTGTTTAATCTATGTTATTCATCTTTAATCTTAAGTTTTTGTAGTGATCTGTGCCATATACAAGTTTTCCTATTTTTACTTTGAATTTTACTTATTCATTTTAACAAAAGGTGTAATTTTAATCTTTTTGAATTTTGAATTTCAAAATATTCCAATTGAAAAAAAAAGAATTCAACTAATCCCTCAGGCTACGTATACATAGAGTCTTGAACCTCCAGGACCAGCCATAAGCCCGTGTTAGTGTCTGAGTAGAAATTGAGTTCAGGCACTGTACAGGTCCTGGGCAGGTGCCTTAGCTGCCTGTGCCAGACCTGCTCAGATATTAATAGAATTTGATCCAACGATGTACACAGAATCTGTTCAGGCTTCTGTATAGGCAGCCTTAGCTCAGGCAACCTGGACAAATGTAATATAGTCCTGAACTGACAATTACATACTTGAATAGTAAGGTTATGTCACAAAATAAAATTTTTTCAAACAGATAAAACGATGAATATTAAAAAAACAACTAGTAGATAATGTGTAAAATAATTTATTAAAACTATTTAGTTAGTTAAAAAAAACTATTTTTTCCCAGTAAAAAATAAAAACTCTACGTTATTAAATTAATCCTCATGTCTTTCCTTTGACGACTCTGAATCACTTGAAGTTTTCTTCATTCTCTTTATCCGATTGCCACCCTATTCACAAGCATTGTTCGTCAATGCACTTACATTTTTCCTGTCGTTATTAGCATTGTAAACAACATCTTTAATTGTCATTGATATCAGAGCAGCTACGGAATGTAATAATTTATTAGAACACATTTAATTGCTAGTACGAGATTCCTAAAAATAACAATGAAGTTATTTTAAATGCATTAAAAAAAATTGGTACTGATTAAAACGAGATTGTTGCCTAGTTTTCTTTGGGCTATATGCAAATTTATAACTATATGAAACAAAAACTTTTAAAATACTTTTGTAATTATTTGTAACAAGCTGTCATCCTGATACAGTGTTGTGGTTAAGTATTGTTTCTAAGAAAAAAAAAAAAAATAATTCCGTACTAAAGACTTAAAAAAGTACCTTTTAGATTTTCTAAAAGAGGCAGAAAATTTTCAGTCAGACTATTTGATCGTGTATCCATATCTGCATCTACAACTGAATCCTAATTATTGCATAAAAGTTACTTTAACAAAGCAATGACAATTAATGCAACAACTTACATGGTTGCACATTACTTCCATCTAATTGTACGTCGCATTGTACGGACTCATTTTCATGAGCATTTCGTTCAACGGGTGTTAAAGTTGGCACATTAGATAAGTGCATCTCTTCCCCTGCACTAATTTTGTTTTTGAAGCGTTACTTAGTGAGTATACTACATTGTTGGCCTCGTCCTACGTGTCTAAGATAAAATTACACTTACTAACCAGTGGACAGTGGGTGCTTGGAAACCCAAGTTAGAAGTTATTCTTCTATAAAATTATATAGCAAATAATATGATAAGAAATATAAGTATACCTTGTATGCAACAATATCATGTACAAAAGTGGTGCAAGAATCATTCAAATTAGTATACCTACGTTAGTTGGATGTGGTTTTGATTATTATTTTGGTATCTGATAACATAACAATTTTAAATAATATTTCATGGCACAATACAACATAAACAATATTTAGGCTGGCCAGTATAAGACTATGCAGTTTCATCGATCCTCCAATAATTTAGGAACAACTTCCTGAGAAAATAAGAAATACTCTTATAAAATGGCAGATCATTTAACGGTTTTTTTTTTCACATGCTTCATTTAAAAAATTCGTAATTTAACATGTAATCTTACGAAAAAAATCACTGTCAATTAAATTTTTAAGATCTATGTATTTCTCTCAATTTTTGTTTGTATAAAAGATTACTATTAGATGAACCTGTCTTATTTTTCAATAGATCTATAGTATTTTTTGTTTTAATAACACAAAAAAAGGGTTAAGTATACGTAAAAGCGCATATGTAAGTTCATCCTTAAGGGAAAAGTAATTACCAATGTTGCAGCATTTATTGGCGCTTCTCCCACCTCCCTAAATTTTGTTTTCAATCAGAGGGGAAAAATTGTGAAAGAAGAAAACGCAATAAAATTATCGTATTTATGCAGTACTGAAACTTTTTTTTTTATTCATAAACATTCGAAAATGTGAAAAAATTAAATTTAAAATAATTTATTTATTTTAAAAGTAACAAATTAATAATAAATAAATAATTGTTCTGAATATTCGAAAAAAACGTGTACCGAAAAAACATATTTTATTAAATAACTTTTTTGTTTCATGTAAAATAAAAACAAATGAATAAATACGTAATTAATAAAAATTTACACTGTAAATAATTTACTGTGAAAATAAGTTACGAGCTGTAAGATAAAATGAAGTAATCGGTTTTCCATTGCAGGGTCCACTCATAGCAGAGTGGGTTAGGGGCTTGCCCTGTCTGCAGGAGGACGTAGGTTCAAGTGTTATTAAAATTTTTTTTTTTTTTTTTTTAGAAATGGGTGAAAAAAAATTTTTTAAATGTGTGCTGTAGTAAGTGTGATGCTATGATGTTGTGTGGTGTGATGGCTTTGTATGGTTTAGGGGGACTAAATGTACGTCAAGAGGGGTGGGAAAAGGGGAGAGAACCAAGCAAAATCAACTTCCGTTACATTTTTTTCCAAGGTCACCAATCTGAAATCGTTGATCTACTCCGTAGGGCAAAACGCGCACATAGAAGTATAACTTTAAAAACTCTGCATATTTGACACTTATACAGCACGCAGTCATTAGGAGGCTTACTCTTATTTTCAATGATCTCAAATATCCGGGTGTGTGCGGCCTAAGGGTCCAGCCGTCAGGGAGTTGTGCCCCTGCCCGTATCACATGCTAACCGTGTCGCTCCAGGCGGGAGCTTGCGAACACGCCTCCTCGCGGTCCCCGTGGACGTGATCATTGTGAAAACTGTTGCCTAATGGTTGGCTCTGGAATAACTGATCAAGAGTCGGGACAGTTGACGATCGTGACAGAAATGTTCGTCCCGGTTTAAGCACAACTCCCATGCTACTTGATAAAATTTACCTTCGAGTGGCATAAGCGATGCTTGACACGACCAACGGGCACGTAAATTTTTCTAAGTCAGACCCCTGGCATGTTTCTCTAGGCGCAGGTGATAGTTCTTCCGATTCCCCTAGTACTAGCAAGTGGCTGGAAACCCCTTACGGTGGTGACCAGTCTGGAACGGGAAGCAGTGTCAGCCTTTTGAAGTATACCGCTGTGCGCTTCTCTGCGCGTCGATCACCCTTCTGATCTCAAATATACTGTTTATTTCGAAAGCAGTAATTGGAAGTTTTGGATAGCACGTAAAAAGTTGTTCGTTTCCAGAAAACTTCTGACAGAAGTTTAGTGGAACAACTACCATAGGGTCTCCCAACTTTCAATTCTTTAACATAACTACAGCAAATTTTTTACTTGCCATCTGAAAAATGATTTGTACTTAAGTATAAAACACAAAATATTTTTGTAGTTCCTTTTGCATTTTCTTAACCTTGTATGGATGAAGTTGACTAAGCTCATCAATGTTGTAATAGTTGCACAAATTAAAAAAAAAAAAAAATACACTTTGAAATGATAATTATTCTTACCCTTTTTCTTAATTTGGCTTGAACACTTCTCTGATTACTTTACTTTTAGCTGTCAAACAATACTGGTGTGAACACTGAATATCAGCTGATCTATATAACACATGCATGGATGTGTGTATACATGCATGTATTAAGTATACCCGAATATAAACATGTAATATACTCGTATGTATTAAGTATACCTGAATATAAACATGTAATATACACGTATATTATAAATAATGACTAATATCAATTGTATTTTTGTACACTATTCACATTAATTTTTAAAACTGTTTACAAAAACAAAACAAATTTTTTACTGTATGTGGAGAAGTGGCACATCGTATTGTATTCCAGCTTTGGATCCGTTGTTAACTCAAAACCTTCGAGATACATCATTTTACTTTTGATATCTTCTTATAAAAATAAAGTATCCTTATAATTTTTATTTTTTTTCACTTGAAATTCAGCCTACACAGAAGATTTACAAGGACATTTAAAAGCATTTCCCATGACATCTAGAGATGTACCCGAAATTTTGATTTGTCCAAAGCAGGTTAAAAAAGAATATATTGTTTTTATCTCTACCACTTTTACACTGTTTAGGACTATAATATTATTGGGATGCACACCAATGAACTCACATTTCAGGTATTTCATTCTTAAGATTCTGATTCCCTCTTTTTCTTTTCTGATCTTTAAAATTTCAATAGGAAGTGGAAGAGAAGCTTGTTCACTAAAAAATATATCCTACTCTACCTTATTTTATAACTGAGACAGTGGATTATTTCCACTATGTATGCTATCCTTCAGTCTTCCTCGTTTATTTTCAAAAGAGAAAGCAGAATTATGATCAATAGGACACTTTATGTTCTTAACATCCTTAGTTATATAAATCAAACTATGAATATTCAGAGATTGTGACCTTTTACCATAAAAGAAAGAAATAACTTAAATAAAACTGTTGAAATAGGTTTAAGTTTCGTTGACATATTTCAGATGAAAGCTATTACATGGCAATATTCTACAAGCTACACTAAACAGTATAAAATGATAAATTGATTTTGTTGGCAGTAAGTCCAATAGATAAAGAAATCCATGGTACAATGAGAATAAACGGAATTCTGTAGTTTTATACTTGAACAGTTCTTCAAGCGACCTAGTCGTTCTTTGAAACTCACAAGGTATGGGGCTTGATAAATACATCATCCTTTGAAAAAGTCTGAGAACTGAGTGTCTGTCACGCTTAGTTTTTACTTCTGCAGTCCAGTAGTGGAGGAATTTTTTTTGTTACACCTAAGAATCCCAAATGAATAAAATTCAAAGTTAATTGTATAATGAAGTTAACTGGAGGAATAATTGTTAGCAATTGAGACATACCGATATGATGCTCAGTTTTTTTTTTATCTCTGAACAATCTGTTTTACTCTTACTCTCAACTTCTGGAAAAATAGTCTGACTATCTACTCTGATACCTTTTTGTGTACATCGTTTATAGCTGTAGTAGCCTGTATGTCCTTTAAGGTTCTTAACAAAAGCTCGTGCAGGAAGATCACAGACAAAACACATAACTTCAACCTCGAACTTAATATCACCAATAGTAATACCATAGTCCATAATGAAATTTGGTTCATTAATGAAATCTTAGAAAAATAAATCTACTCTCTTGGGTTCTCCCTCACCACAGTGTGTTGCAACAAGAAATGGCTGATAAGCGTCACAGTCTGAATATATTTTTGCTAATACAGGCCTGAATTCTTTACTACTTGAATTAAATATCGGTAATCCATAGATATGGTACTGAAACTTTAACACAGGAACAGTGTGGAGTGCTAAATTAACAGTTTTTTTTTAATTTGCTCTGTCATCCCAAAGTAGATAAATTTTGACTAGTCACTTTCATTGCCTTGATTGAAATTTTTTGTTGGGTACTTTTTCTATGAAATTGATTCCACTAAAGTTTAATGGGAAACTGATAAGCTGGAAATGTGATATTGCAATGTTTTTAAAAATTCATCCATGGCGCTATTTGCAATAAAACACTCTTTTCCATTTCCAAAGTTGTACATACAAATCACAAACTTTGCCAATATTAACATTTGTTTGTTTTTGTTTTTTTACGCTGTCAGAAGTTGTGTTTGAATCTTCAAAAATTTTTCTGCTGAATATCGCTCTAAATTTCTGGCTTGTCAAACTGTACAGCTGAGCTTTCATTCATATTATCTGTAAGTTTAGCTTTTTTTTTATTCTTTCTGTTAAAACCTTTCAGTTTTCTTTTTTCCGAAATTTTTCTTTCACGAATTATTCGCATTCTGTAATTATTTTGCGTCTTTCGTTGAGAATAAAGGTTTGGCTCTATTTTGGATCAATTGAAAAAAAGGTCTAAGCTATACTGTAGTAGCAGATAATTGATGTCAGCTCAGGCAGGAGCAGTGTATCTGTTGAGGAACTGTGCACAGCCTGAACTCACAAATGCAGAAAATGCCAATCTTGCCTGTGCAGGTCCTGCACAGACTGTCAGGCAGGCCACGGCAAATTTCTATAATTTGGGTATGAGTAAAAAGCAAAAATATGCTCTCTCTTTCTCGCACTTATACGGGCACATGGGCTGGTCATGGAAGTTTAAGACTCTATGTATACGCAGCCTATATTATGTCTTATCTTATTTAATGAATTTTCTTTTAAGTTATGAGAACATAGTGATGTCATTTCTGACTTTAAAGAAAACGTTGTTTGTGACGTAGCAAAAAAAAATAATTTACATCTTAGCATAACTTTCCAGCTGAAAACATATGGAATATGTTTTGTGATTTTCTTGTTACCTAAAAACCTTATCCGGAAAAGACATACCTTAAGAGCTAATTTTCTCATGCAAAATTCAGAATTAAGCTTATCTCACTGAAGCCTTGCAAAAATTCCATGCTAAGTTTCATTAGAGTGTACAGATAAAAGAAATTGTTTTTGCACAGGTAACATAGATTGATTTCATTTTTTTTTTTTTGACTTCCTTTAGATGATTCAGTTTTACGGGTATTAGATAAACATGTAAGTCAAAACTTTAGATGCTATTCAATTAGCTAAGGCTAGTTGTATCGCAGTAAGGTAAAATGGAGTACAGTGAAACAACGCAGAAATTGCAGGGTATAGTGAGACAGAAAGAGAAAATCATAACTGGTCAATTCATTTGCCAAAAAATATCCATAAGAAAATTTTCTAATATTCCTTTATCTCTTAGCTACAAAAGACTTTTAAAATTGATTGTGGGAAGCATTCAAGGAAGAATAAAAAAAATATTTTATCAAGCTGTCCAAGCATTCGTTTGATACATTCGTCTTAAACGAGGTATTCCGCCCATTTTAGATGTAACACTAAAGTTGACTATCAAGATGATATACCGAAAATAAATTTTTTTTTGTACGTTCAAACTATTAATATGTAATAATATGACACTGAAGAACGAGTTTTATTAATTAGATCTTAAAAATAATTACTTCGTCATAAAATATAGCCTGTCCTAGTACACCTTTATTTTCTGCAAACAACATGTAGAAGTGGGACAAGGCTTATCATTGCTGTCCCACTACTGCATTGTTTTTTTTTTTAACTAAGTAGTAGTGGGACAAGTACTTGACAAGACCAAATATTATTTTTAATGACTGTGATTTCATGCTTTTTACTATAGTAATCGTGCAAGTGTTATTAGTCTAATCTTTAATACTAAAATTAAACTCAAATATATTTGTAAGATTAGTAGTTAAGTGAATAAGAGCATTGTTACCTGGTAAATGGACATAATCTGAAACTTAACCTCGAGAAAGAACCTACAAAAAATAACATGTATTTTCAATAATTAGTTTTCATCATACTAATATTGAAAAAAAAAATTGAACAGAATCAATACCTCTGAAAATTGTTAGCAGAAAAATACAGGTATTAGTTTACTCAAATTATATTTTCATTTGGTATTTCTGCCTTTAAAACTTGCTTCTTATCTTCACAGAAAAATTGAATAATTTTCCTCTAAAAAATACATTTTCTGAAACCAATCTTAATTTTAAGATCAAGAAGGAAGCAGCCAAAGAGAACCGACCCATGGCGGTCGTTAATAATTTAATACATTACTTGAAAAAAGAAGAGAAAAGATTAAAAAAGCAGTAGGTTTTAGTTAATAAACAAGAAAAAAATAAAATAAAAACGCTAAACAGTACGAAAAAAAATTTAAACAAGAAGTTTCAAGAGACTAAAAAGACTGTTAGTAACAAAAAAAAATTAACTTGAAAATTAAAAATTAAAAAATAGTTATTTTCGTTCTCGGGTGGTTTTGCAAGGCTGGTACTTCCTCGGGCAAAAAAGCAGTTTTCCGATACTCGTTTGAAAAGTCTCCTTTACGAACCTCGTTACGGACCTCGCCTTCGGATCAGGCCGCAAACCTCGCGGTTCGCTAACAAAGACTTTTCAAACTCGTAGGAAAACTACTATTTATGTAACAAGTGCGGAAAAGACGATTTCCCGCACGAGTGTGATCGCACAGCACGAGTTACCGTCACCGGCCCCGAGTGCGAGTCTATCACACGAGTGCGGGAAATCGTCCCACACAAGTTGCGTACAAGTTTTGTCGCAATAAGTGTGCGGAAAATAGGTGTTTTACGCACTGATATTAGTGTAGAAAATCGATTTTTCTACATAGTGTGCGGTAAAGGTGTGTGATTCAAACCTTTTCCACACACAAATATCAGTGTGGAAAACACTTATTTTCCGCAAACCATTACAAAAAAATTTTTAAATAAGAAGACCGGAATGCGAATAATGACCCAATAGTACAGAAAATAAAAAAATGTTTATCTCAACTAGAAGACAATGAAAAAGCATCAAGTGGGTGTTAAGTTTATTTATTGCAGAGCAAAGTAAAAAGAAAAAAAGGAAAATTTTAAGACCTTAGAAACTAAAATTTATTTTAAACTTGTGTTCACTATCATTAATTTCGTAGTTTACATTTTTTATAATTATATTATTTAGTTTATGTTGTATTAGACAATATTTTTTCCTTCATTATTAACGGACATAGTAAGTAGGGATTTTGTGATATCGTTGAAAAAAATATATATAAAAGAGAAACCCTTATTTATCTATTATTTTTAATATTTGTATACTCTGAAAAATGATAATTCACCTCTTTTAAATAAAAAATTGTGTTCTTACATATGCAAATAACATTGTCATATACTGTCCCACTACTACCACATACAGTGTCCTACCTCTGCCTTAATTCTCAAAGACTATGTCCCACTACTGCAGATCTTACGACTTATTTAAAAAATTATTTAATTAAACAGATAATGATAAGCACAGTCATTAAATATTCTTTCCTTAAGTGAAGACCTATATTTTTAATTAAAAAATAAATTTAGGTGAATTAGCATTGGTGAAACTTCAAAAGTAAGAAATAAATATTTTTTGCTTAAAATATTGTCTCACTATACTTTATTTTACCTCATCCTGCATACCTTTTTACATGACCCATATAATGCATTCCCTTGATGTATTATACTTGTAACTTTTACCAATTACCACACAGCTGCAGTTATTCGCTTAATGAGGAACAAACCAGAATCTGCTACGGCACTAAGAAATATTAATTTAATCTTTGTTAATATACGTTAAAAAAGTTTCTGCCATAAAAATATTGCTAGAGTATTAAAAAAGCTTGAGATTCTTTCATGTAACAAAGGTACTTTCATGGATGATGATTTTTCAGTAGTAAGAACTCTATCAATCCTCACTTGTATACTACTAATCGTGGAGTAAGTTCTTTTTGCAGTAAATATTTATAATTATATACTTAAGTTGAGTTCTTAACTTTCGATTGAAAAATAAAAGAATCATCATATTTACGTTTGATTTAAGATTTTAAAATAAACTGTCAGTCATTTCTCTGTCTAACTTGTCTTAATAAACTTATTTCTAGCGTGTAAAAACCTGTTGTGTTGTGCTTATTAAGTACATGATGCAAACGTTTGTCTGGGCAAATACTTTTTATCTTGGTATTTTTATGGTAATTGGTAGTTTTTGTAAGCTCACGTTGATAAAATGCTAAAAAGACAGTCATTATGCATTACTATTTGCAGCTCTTCTCTGCTTCCTAAAAATACAAATGCCTTCTATGAGGGCTCTTTCTTAGAGTTGTTCAATGAATATCGTTAAGTAACAAGAAATTATTAGAACTATTGTGTTAAATTTAGAACTTATACAGTATTAGTAAGTTTAAGAAAGATTTAGTAGTGAGAAACTAGTTTATAAATGCTTATAGTTGATTGAAAAAAAAGACATTCACTCCAACAGAAGAAGCAATTTAATTATAGACAAGTATAATCTTACACAAAAAAATAAAGCCATAAACAAAGTTTCTAATGTATTATATTGAAATGTCAATTTACATCTTAATACATTAGTCACATATAAAAACGTGGATAAACAAAAATTTATTCAGATTTGTAAATAGTTTAGAAATTTAAGTTATAGAAGATGAGCATGAATCCTTAATAATTATAAATATTTAGTAGAGTCCTACTCCTGCTTAATGATTTTTAGATGTTATAATAGAAAATAATAACAGATTCAGAGGAAAAAATGTTTCGTAAGCTTCATTTTAATTTTTATAGAATAGTAGTTATAATAATTAATCGTAAGATACCATTTCCCGCTTTATATCTGCAATGATTCGTATAAATGAAACCATTCTTTATTTTAAAAGTATAGAGTTCATTTAACGAAGTTATTATTGGCATACCTGTGAGAAGCCTCTCAAGAGAGAGACGAGAACACCGCATATTATCCAACTAGTACCCTTTTTGCCTGCAAGATAATCCCTGAAGAATGGGCAGTCACCGCCAATCGCCACCCATGTATTAGTCGTCTATAGTACAGAATTATAAAGTCTTATTAGTAAGATTCACAAATAAATAAACTACTAGTAACATGCTTTAATATGCGTGTGAAAGGAGCCACAAATTTATATTTATTGTAGTTGACGTTAAAAAGTAGTTTTACGTATGCTATGCAAAAAATTATTATCTGCAGCATGCTTATCTCAAGACCACTATTTTTTCATAAAAAGTCACTAAAAATACTTTAATAATGATAATACTCGTCATAAATTTATTGTACAGTCGAAACAATTTAAATCAGAGTTCTTATATTTTTATGAATAACATTAAAAGTTTTTAATAATGTAAGAAAGGTCTTGTTTTAATACAATTAACGATCTTAAACAAAGACTAAAGCATAAACTAATAAGTTATTTTGTATAGCTTAAATCTCGTTTGCTTTTTTTTATTCTTTTATCCTTACTATGCCACTGTAACTAATATTACTGACATTATTAGATGGTAGAGTTTTTTTTTTAATTGAAAATTTCATTTATGTGCTTATTCGATAACAATATTTCCTAGATTTCTTTTGACACTTCAAAACTAATGTAGATTTCTGTATTCCCGATACTCGAATTAAATAAAGAATTCCAGCAATTTGTGTT
Organism: Copidosoma floridanum; assembly: GCF_036245765.1. Classification (NCBI taxonomy): domain Eukaryota; kingdom Metazoa; phylum Arthropoda; class Insecta; order Hymenoptera; family Encyrtidae; genus Copidosoma; species Copidosoma floridanum. Next base: position 23,128,215 of record NW_028321881.1, read on the forward strand.
TAAACGTCCATACAATCTTTTTTAAGCCTAATGAAAATCTTCAGAACAACATTTTAGTCTTTACCCTATAACTCGCCACAAAACTTAACAAAAAAAGTCTTCTTTGAATTTTTTAATTCGTTTGAATTTGTTGCTGATTCTCATACAAGTTTTAACGACTTTTTTAGATTAATTCTTTTTCATAATTCTCAAACTTCTTTTTTAAACTATATCCTTTGTTCAGGCACATGGTTGTGAATATACATTTATTAAAAAACATAAGAATAAGAGAGCAGGATCTCTTAAGAAATTAATAAAAAAACACATTAGGACTAGAAATTGTTTAAGAAAGTAATAAATCTCAATTATTTGTTCTAACATAAAGGAAGTACATAAAAAAAGATAAGGCAACAAAGCGTGTATAAGAAACAGGTTCTCGTTTTATTATGCTGTTGTGATACTATAAATGACGTTAATACAGAACTGGCTTCTTTGGTAAGTGGTCATCAGGCTTAGGCTGATCTTGTAACTGTTGCTCGAAATTCCCTGGCATACTATGACCACTAGAGTATGACTGCTGTATCGTTAAACACTATTCATATGGCTTGTCAGTAACCCAAGGTGCAAACTTTGCCCCTACCGTCGTGGTAGTATAATTCACAGTTGAGAGCTACTGATAGTAATGCACAGATTGTCAACTGTTGCCCTTGTCTGATTAAGTGCTTAAGAGAGGTATTAACTTATAGTAACATTTTCATTGCTTAAAAAATATTCATAATAAACACCTTTTAAAACATTTCAGATATTTGCAACCAATCTTTGTAGCTTGAAATTCAAAGAATATGTATTCAAAGGCTTTACGAAGGATTGTTGGATCTATACCATATGACGGTTCGAATCTTTTCTCAACATTCCTACGATTCTATTCATAATGACTTTTTATAAATACAGTTAATCATAAACACGTAGTAAAAAATACTTGAAAATTTTGTGTAAATCACGAATATTTTTCTTGTACAATTTTATTTATAACGTTATACTTCATTCATAGTATTTACATTATGACATCACTCCCATTCCATAATTTTTCATTAGCTGCAAGAAAACTGTTTCAATTCAATTTGATTACGTTACTTTTAAAATCTCTATCGTTACGTCGATGTCAACTGACCCCTATTCAGATATCTTTATTTGAAGGAGATAAACGTGTTGGATTCAGTTAAATGTTCTCTCATGTTCGTTACATTACATTCATTCTTACTTCAAAAATCTTATTGAATACCTCTCCGTATTTGTAGTATTCCTTTGATTTACATCCATACTTTTCATTACACTCATATGCAGAAGTCCTTAAATGTATAAGCTTACCTACTGACTTTTATGGGTTATTCAACAATTTCTGCAAATGCCAAAATCACCTTCCATTAAACAACTTCAAATAATATCATCCATATTAGTAATTTTTTCAGCATTGTAACTTTATGTGTCAAACTTCCATGTCTGCGTTGTCTGTAATTTTCTTTTGAGTACCTGTAATTGCTTTAATTCCAAGTAAAAACTGTCTTGTTGAGTAACTTGTAATGAGTAGTGAAAAGTAATAATTAGGATCCATAAAGTCTATAGTTGATACAAAAAAAAATGTCACAATTGTTTTTATAAATTATTTTTGGTAATAATTGTTTTTACTTCAATCTCAGACAAGATTTTAGATCGTAAAACGTAAAGTATTAAAAGTTAGTCACTGTAAGATCATTGAAAATTAGTTAAAACTTGTAGAGTTTTGAATTTTTTTTTTTTATTTTCATCTCAAAAAGTAGTAGGATCCACAATATCTCATTGCCAAACTTAAGTATATTCAAATTATGATTGTAAAATCTTACGTTAAAAGTAACTTATACCAATAAGATATGAATATTGAGAAAATATTAACATTTAATGTTAAAGCATTAGCTAATTAATATCATTAAGTTTTGTGAAAATAGAGCCATCCTACTTGAAAAATTGTATAATTAAAAGTCAAGAAATAATTAAAATTTATCGTTCCATTTTTAATAAACTAAGATCGAACATGAATAACAGTAGCATAAGCTAATTTGATTAGAGACACCTTTCGCACGATGTTAAATTAACAAGAGATATAGTTTTACAAGCATGGCATGGCAAACGTATACAACATCTGATTCTTACGTACTGAGTTATACATGTGTGATAATAGTCGTAAATTATTGGCTCATTTTTAAAGGTATTGGAAGTAATTAAAAATTTTTAAACTAATTAGATGTAAAAAAGAAATCGAGTTTGTTGCTATGTCAATAAGTTATTTTTTCAAAACATAATTTAATTATTAAATTGATATATTTATAACAATTTTAAAGTAAAAAAAAACCAGGGGACAGTGGGTGCTTGGGTATCTAAATAAAAAGTTATACTTCTATAAAATTACATAGCAGGTAATATAATTATACATTTAAATTTACCTTCTATGAAACAATATTGTATACAAAGGTGGTGCAATTATCGTTGGAAAAAGTAAGCCTACTTCAGTTAAGTGTGGTTTCAATAAATATTTTAATATTAAATAACTTAAGAATTATAAACAATATGTTGTGGCACGATACAATATAAACAATTTGGAGGCTGGCCCGCACAATACTGTGCAGTTTCATCGAATCGTCCGACGGTTTCAAAGCGACTTCTTACTGCCTACACTGATTACATGTATAACGTCAGGCTAACATTTAACATATACGCTCGCACATTTATTTTAAGTCCATATTTAATGTTTTAAATAAAATTTTATCTCAAAAAGTAGGACAAACCGTCCTGCAGTACCACTTTTTTTCATAGCATAGCAGTACAAGCCAGTGAATGTCCGTTTAGGACGTTTATCACACATAGGTTTTTTTGACACATATTATTAAAGCAACAAAAACCTACTAAAAATACCATAAGGAATACCAAAAAAAATGTCAGATCGTTCAATTGTACTCTCTTTTACATGTTCAATTTCAAAAATTTTCAATTTAACATGTAACCTTATGGAACCACCTTTAGAATTGCATTCATAAGATCTGTATTAGCCCCCAGATTTTTGTTTGTATGAAAGATCACCTTTAGATAAACTCGTTTCATTTTCAAATAGATCTTTAATTTTTTTTTTTAATAACACAAAAAAAAGGTGTCAAGTATGCGTAAAGGCGTGTATACAAGCTCATCCATATGAGAAAAATAATTTACGGCGTTACTGCATATATTTACGCTCCTCCTATCTCTCTGAATTTTTTTCTCGATTACAAAGGAAAAATCGTAAAAGAAGAAAACGCACCAAAAATCAATTATTGTACTCATACAGTACGAAAAATTTTTTTTTCAACTATAAAAATTTTGAAAATACGTAAGAATGTATTTAGAATAATTTATTTTTTTTAAAAGTAACAAATTAATAATAAATAAATTAATGTTTATTGATCTGTATAAAAGCTGCTCTGCTAATATAATATGTATACTTAGTTCAAAATTTTTGAAAAAAATATGTACCAAAAAAAATGAATTAAATAGCTTTTTTATTTAATGTAAAATGAAACCATATAATAAACAATACTTACCTAATAATAAAAATAATAAGCTAATAATCAGTTTTCCATTGCCAGGCCCACTTATATCAGAGGGGCTAAGGGGCTCGCCCAGTGTGCAAGAGATCGGGGGTTTAAATCTGTTTGCATAAAGTTTTTTTTTTTTTCTGCAAATTTTTATTTAGCAACAAACTCAATCTTTTTTTTTAATTTTAATACCTTTAACATCTTCCATTTTGTCAAGTAGTTAAGAATACGTATCATTACAAATATTAAACATGTTGGAAAAAAGGCACTTTAAATTGTTGTAGTTCATTAATTTTGAATATATATACTTAGAGGCAGTGAATTAACAACGTTACAACTGATAACAGTTAAATTAGTATATTTAACAACCAAGACAAAGATTAATTAAAATTACGAAATCTCCACTCTTAATACCTAGAGAGAGTCTACGAGAGCGTATGTACTCGGCAACGGCCATGTTCTGTCTGTCTGACACTCTGTATAGTGAAGAGAAATTGTCCCTTGCAAAGATCGCCAGAATGCATGCAGCCTTACAGACAAAATTTTTAATAAATTAAAAAAAAAGGTTGTTAAAAGTAAATTGACCAAATAAATCAGTGATTAAAGGGTATATTATAGTAGTGTACAGTAATAAATGTTGTTTCGTGTTGTCGTATACTACAAGATTGGAGAAATTAAAAAGATGGATTGTGACTGTAATAACACAGCATATATATAAGTACATGTATATGCTTGCACTTCTGTGGAGCTTGAGAAACACAAGACTGCTTACGTCTATCTGTTTCTTACAATTTAGTGTTAAATAAACGTAAATATAAATGACACATAGGGTTAAAGAGTTATGGACAAAAATTCCAAAGAAGAAAATTTCGACAAAAACTCTATGGACAAAATTTCCGACAAAAATATTCCCTGAGGACTTAGGGTACTTACTGACCATTCTAATATATAATAAGCTCTTACATAATAACACAAATGCCTATCACCCAATGACTTGCGGTACTAAATAGCCACTCTAATAAATCATAAATTCTTAAATAATAACGCATATGCCTGTTACCCAATGACCCAGGTCACTAACTGGCCACTCAATTAAATAATAAAATGTTAAATGATAACACAAGTGCCTATCATCCGATAACTCAGGGCGCTTTCTGACCTTTCTAATAAATGATAAATTCTTAAATAATAACGCAAATGCCTATCACCCGATAACCCAGAGCGCTTACTAACCTGTCTAATAAATGATAAATTCTTAAATAATAACGCAAATGCCTATCACTTGATGACCCAGGGCACTTACTGACCACTCTAATAAACAATATGAATTACTAAAGTAGGCACCTATCCCCCAATGACCCAGATCGCTAACTGGCCACTCCAATAAACAATTAACTTTGAAATAGTAATAAAAATGTGTATCACTTAATGACCTGGGGTGCTAACTGACCACTCAACAAAGCAATAAAATGTAAAATGATATCACAAGCGTCTAACAACCGATAACTCAGGGCGCTTACTGACCTCTCTAATAAATGATAAATTATTCAATAATCATACAAATGTCTATCACCCAATGATCTGGGGTGCTAACTGGCCACTCCATTAAAGAATAAAATGTTGGATGATAATATGAGCACCTAACACTCGATGACCAAAGGTGCTTAGTGACCCCTCTAATAAATAATAAATTCTTAAATAATAATGCAAATGCCTATCACCCGATAACCCAGGGCCCTTACTGACCACTCTTATAAACAATATTAATTACTAAAGTAATCACTTATCACCTAATGACCCAGGGCGCTAACTGGCCACTCGAATGAATAAGAAAATCATAAATAATAACACAAGTGTCTATCAGCCAAGCACCTGGGGCGCTTATTTGTCACTGTAAATAATGATATTAATTATTAGAATAAGTGCCTATTACCAGATGACCCAAGGCATTAAATGGCCACTCTAATAAAAAAATAACTACTTAATAAATACACAAATGTCTATAACCCAATAAGCTGGGGCGCTAACGGGGCACTAAAATAATGAATAAAATATTAAATGATAACACAATTACTATTAACCAATGACACAGGGCGCTTACTGAACACTCCAATAAATTATATTAATAATGAAAGTAAGTGCCTTTCACCCGATGGCCCGGGGAGCTAACTGGCCACTCCCAATTGATAATAAAATGTTAAATAATAACATAAGCACATATGCCGTGATAATCTAAAGTGCTTACTGGCCATTTTACTAAATCATATAATATTAAATAATATCAAAAGTGCCTATAACCCAATGACCCGGGGCGCTTACTAGTTACTCTGGTAAATATTAATTGTTAACACTAGCACCTATCCCCTTATGACCCAAGGCGCTTACTATTTGCTGTAATAAATGTTAATTAGTAACACAAGCACCTATTACCCGATGACTCGGGGCGTTAAATGGCCCCTCTAATAGATAAAATGATCGTTTAAAATAACAGAAGTGTCTATCACCTAATGACCGAGGGCTCTTACCAGCCACTCTAACAAATAATATTAATTATTAACGTAATTGCCTTTCACCCGATGACACGGGGTGCTAAATGGCCACTTCAATAAATAAAATTCATTATTACCATAAGTTTTTACCACTCAATAACCTGGGGTGCTTCATGGCCACTCTACTAAATTATAAACTCCTAAATAATCACACAGGTGCCTTTTTCTCGATAACCCGGGGTGCTTACTGGTCACTCTACTGAATAATTCAGTATTAAATAATAATACAAGTGCCAATTACCCAATGATTTAGGGTGCTTACTAGCAGCTCCTATGAATAATACAAATTATTACCACAGGCTTCTATTAACCAATGACCTAGGGTGCGTACCAGCCATTTTTATATTAGTAGTAAACTCTGTAATATTAACCCATAACGACTACCACCTAAGGACCATGGGCTTTAACTGGCCGCTCTATTAAATAATGTAATGTTAAATAATAACATAAGCACCGATCAGCCAATGACCTGGGGTTCTAACTGACCATTCTATCGTATAATCAACTATTAAATAATAACAAAGGGCATATAACCGAGGACCTCCATTAAATAATGGAATGATAAATAATAACAAAAGCGCCTTTCACCTGATGACCTGGAATGCTTACGAGCCACTCTTATAAACGATAAAATTGAAAATAAAAACGCGAGCGCCTGTCACTCAATGGTTTGAAATGCTAACTTGTAACTATATTCATAATAAAATGTAAAGCTGTGACACGAGTGCTTATAAAACGATACTATGTTACTCAATAACAAAAAAGCCTATTACGAGGTGACTCGAGGTACTTATTGGCTTATTTATTTATGAGTATGATGTTAAAAATTAACATGAGCGTCTATGGATACCTGACCTAGGGTTCTTACTAGCAACTACATTATTTATGGGTCATGGAGTGATAGGCGCTTGTGATATCATTTAAAAGTTTATTATTTATTATAATGGCCAGTAAGCACCCCAGGTCATTGGGTAATAAAAGCTTGCGTTGATAATAAATATGATTTATTAGAATGGCTAGTAAGAATCATGGGTCATTGGATGATAGGCATTTGTGTTATTATTAAAGATTATATTGCTTATTAGAGTTGCCATTCAACATCTGGGGTTAGTAGTAGACGTTTATGTTAATAATTTATACTTTTTATAATAACGGCAAGTAAGCACCCCGAGTCCTTGGCTGACAGACACTTGTGTTCTAATTCATGATTTTGTTACTTATTTAAGTGGCCAGTAAGCTCCCTGGGCCATTGGGTGATAGGCATTTGTATTATTATTTGAGAGTTTATTATTCATTAGAGTAGCCAGTTAGCGCCTTGGGTCATAGGGTGATAGGAACTTACTTAAATAATTAATATTATTTATTAGAGTGGTCAGTAAGCGCCCTTGATCATCGGGTGATAGGAGCTTGTGTTATCATTTAACATTGTATTATTTAATGAAGTAGCCAGTTAGTATCCTGGGTCATTGGGTGATAGGTGCTTACTTTAATAATTAACATTATTTATTAGAGTGATCAGTAAGCACCCTGGGTCATTGAGTAATAGGCGCTTGTGTTATCATTTAACATTGTATTATTTAATGGAGTAGCCAGTTAGTATCCTGGGTCATAGGGTGATAGACATTTATGTTGTTATTTAAGATTGTATTGTTTATAAGAGTGGCCATTTAACGCTTAGGGTTAGTAGATAATAGGCGCATACATTATTAAGTGATACTTTTTATTATAACGGCAAGTAAGCACCCTAAGCCCCTTGCTGATAGACACATGTATTAAAATTTATAATTTTCTCATTTAATACAGTGGCCAGTTAGCACCCCGGGTCATTGGGTGATAGACATTTGTGTTATGATTCAAGAGTTTATCAGTTATCAGCATGGCCAGTACTTACTAGTACCCTAGTAAGTACTCCAGGTCCTCAGTGAATATTTTTGTCGGAATTTTCCCATAAAGTAGTACCCTACGATCACGGCACTCACTGTTCGGCTCGTTTAGACTGTGACCTAAAAGATGTTTCACTGAGGGTAGCCCGTCGCAAATCAGGCTGCTTTTCTAGCAAGAAACGATTCTGTATGCTCTATTCTCTCTCGCTTTCGAAATCCCTGCAGTCAACTCGCATGGCTCACCCTGGGCAACATACACTCAGCACACACCTACAAGTCCATGCAAAATTTCCGTGATAGCACTTCACAGCTACTCGACTTCTGGGTTTACTCTAATTCCTTAACGCTATCTCTCGTCAAAGCCATGGTGATGGTGACGTTATCGTATAGTGCCCCTTGTCCTTGCTGTGATCATTGTGCCATGGTGGCATGGCAGACAGGTCAGAGTCCGGCTCCTGGCTGATGAAGGTGGCCTGCAATGTGACGGCGGGCACGAGGTTGGAGACAGCTTGATAAAGATCGTTGGTCAGATTCTTCTATTTTCTTCATCTCTCTCTCATGCCTTCTATTTCACCACGGTCTTACATGCGTATAACTTGGAAGCTCTGGTTCGCGTAAGTGCTACTCAAAAAGTGATGCATGAGGCCTAGTTATAAGTGGGGCCTCGCACATCATCGCACTACATTGATGCATACACTTCCAAATTCCTTAACAGGTTCACTTACACATACACATACTCAAATGTTTAACACATGCATTCGCATACTCGGCGTCAGTACAAATAACACTCGGCGTATGACGAAAGGCACAGCAATTAAAAAAGTGTCACTACAATAATAATTCCATAGGTATTTTTACACATTAAAGTTTTACCATACAAGAACACCCGATTCGCATCTCTCAATGTCCTTTGGCCTTTCCATGACGCTACCTCTTCTCTCTGATTCCTCATGCATGGAACAGATAGCAGACAGACTTGGGCCCTAATTAGTTTTTATAATAAATCATGGTATATCTTCTTTGAGACGCGTTTTAGTGCTCACGGCTGGGATAAAAAAATGACCTTGCCATATTACCCTCTCTTCGAATGAACACCTCTTCAATTTGGTCTTTGCATCTTCTGAGAGATAAGGTGTGAAGGAAAGTTAAGACTTGGCACGATGATCTAGAAGCGGCTGCTAAGTGCTTTCACAAGGTTATATATTGCTTCATGATTTCTCACATATTCTCTTGTTGTGAGCTGACTTCACTTCTTCTGTTGCTATTTTCTGCATTAATGGTGACGTGCGTCTCGACCGATGTCACATCAGCATGCGACTAATAACGCAAATATCTTGCTTGGTCAGCTTAGTTATCCCCAGGGCCTCAGTAGCTGATGATAACACTTGCTGAATCAATTTAATTACTTGGTCACGTTTATCATTTCTTAATTCCAGGATATTGGCACGTCAGTCTCGTCGACACGATACGGGCTCATCGCTTTACCCTACAAATGAAGCCGGTCTTTTACTTGCTCGCCAAAGTCTTTCTCCGATATGAGCCTTGACATCCAATTTTTGACAGAAGTCTATACAGAACAGAATTTTCTGATCAATGTTTGGCATCTTCCTTAAATATAAAGTACCCTCCGCATTGCAGAGTTACTTGGTAACAGACAATTTTAAAATTTCTTAGCCTCCTTACGCCCAATAAGTAAGGAGGTAGCTCCTGGGTCTAATGAAGCCTCATAAATTGACCTCCACAGGGATACATAAATATAGTTGCGATTATCATCGCTTACGCCAACAACTTTCTTTCCGCAGAGTCTGACATGTAAAGCTCCAGCATACTTAGCGAGCTCCTCGTAGCTGAAACGATTTGAAAATCCGGGCAACAAAAAAGGGATAACAAAGAGGAGAAGTTCAAGTGGACCCTTATTTATGTTCTTGGTCACCCTCCCCTTGACGCTACTCCGCAGCATCTCATCTGCGGTCTTGTATACCTTCGGCAACGCATGAGTCCCACGACACTGGCTTGGGCCATTTAAATTGGCTGTTACTCTTCTGGTTGCTTGCACTTGCTTTAACTCTCTTATCGTCCCCAAGTAATACCTTCTCCTTCCCGAGAATCATTAACTAACTCCCCCTGTGCTCGTCAAACTCATTTCCAACATACTCTTAACCTCGCTAATCAAGGAACCATCTGACGACAGTCGCTCACTTGCCGCCATCGCTCAATTTATCTCCCACAACTCATCGTCCTCTTTAAATAGGTCACGAATTTCCTCCAGACCAATGCTTTTCATATCTGAATCGGACTTAAAACTTGTCACGTTGCTTTATTCGCTTGCTATGGAGTTTTCTAAATAACTTAAGGCAACCACTATTATCCGTCATATCACTACACTTTTCATCACTCAAGCGATTTTCTCCTATCTCTTTGACTCGTTTCATCACTTCACACGCGTCTTTTGCTTATTCTCCTATATATTTTTTACCAGCGCTCAAAACAGGTTGACCTATGGGGCAGCAGCAAATGAGGGGGGTATTGTGGGTCACTGTCTTAAATTTCCCTCCACATTGAGCCAGAGCACAGATGGCCATACCCATTGGTCTCTAGTCCCCGCTGTCGAACCGGTATTTCTCGCCACTTAAAGCTGAGTCATCTGCATAGCTGCCACGTATGAAAGATATGGCTATGGCTACACGATCACTGAACTTTGCGACTGAGAGCTCGATACCAGCTACGAAGACGAGAAAGACGCAGATGTAGCAAGATCCGAGCTCACAGACTGTTTCACGGGTCCCTTTTTATTGCTCGGAGTCTCAACGAGGGCATAATCGACGTGGTCAGGGTTCTCCTCAGCAATTCCCACTACCTTGGTTCTTGACGCAGAACTTATAAAGGCTGCCCCAGGAAGGCGCATTTTCTCTGGCAGTGAAGGTGGCGCATTTTTTCCGTGTAAGTCTCGTTGCCGTCTCCACCAACACCCACACTCTTGGATGTTATCAAGCGATATGGTATGCTGGCCACTTTTTACTTTCCGATACTCTAAAAGAAGGTTCCAGTAAACGGTCTCCTTGATCGTCTTCTGGGAGGGTGGCCTAGAGAAGCGTGACACGACTTACCGAAAATTGGTCACGTACTCGTTCAACCTTTCACCCTTCTCCTGAGCCTGGCGTTGCAAATCATCTAGAAAATTTTTTCAAACGTATTCACGAACAAACTGACAGTTAAACGCTTGCTTGAATTGTTGCCATGTCGCTTTTTCACTCCTTGTAGCTCTAATCTAACGGTTCAATTTCTTAAATAGAATCACTGGCACAGTGCGATAAAACTCATCTTTGCTAGTACCCACGCTTACTGGCCCTTCCCCAGATCCTTAAAGAAGTCCTCCACTTCTTCACTGTCATCTCTCTCTGAGAATAGAAGCTTTCAGTTCTGGAGAGCTTTCAAAGCTTGATTCTCTTAAAGTGCGGCTGATCTCTTGGCCTGACCACGCTTCCATCTAGTGGGGTGTTGCCGATTTGGTTCTTGATTCACCAACTAATGAACTCCGCTTCACTTTCGTTATGCTTGAATAGTTGCGCGGCATTTTCTTACTGGCTTAAGGGCACTGTTTATCCCCCTGATCGTCATGCACATCCTGCGATCTTATAGGTCTACGCTGTACGCTTATCTCTGTCGCTATTCCGCATTTTCCAGACTTTTGGCCATGGGAAATCTCCCCCACGCTGGCTGCGATCAAGAGTCCTCCTACACATGTAGTTACCAAAGTTATAGATTGTCGAGGAGGTGCAGGCTTCGTGAAAGCCCGTTGTGAACTGTCGATGACGAGTGCTAGAGACTCAGATTTTTGACCATTCTACGACCAAGACCCTTGTCTTCGAGCGGTGAGAAGAAACTGTCAATAAAATCAATGTTTCATGAGACAGAAAACACAACGAAGAGGACAGATCAACTAATACATAAGTTTATTTAACACAACCAACAAAGATTAATAACGATCCTGACCGTTACTCTCATGATACTGAGAGAGACGACATAAGCGTGCGTACTCGATCACGGCCAAAATTAGTCTAATACATCCTCACTATACATATCATACTCTTGCTTTCATCGTATCTTCTACAAGTCGTATCTATGCCATACAGTAGGTATTGTTAACTTCAACCAATATGAATTAATTTCTATTCTTACATGCCTCCTTGAATTTATGTTATTTTCAATATTTTTTTGAATATTTTAAGCTTATTATGTCCAAATAACTTTTTTAGAACACCTGCAACACTTTCATTTAAATCAATTGTTACGATATTCATTAAATTATTTACATAACTCTTACTTACACAATAATATTTTGTTTCAATATATTTAAAATTTTTCGTAAAATTATCGTACTTTGCAATACGTTACGCACCACTGTTGTCTTCATAAATTTTAAAAGGTACCTTAAACTTAATGCTTAAATCACTTAAAATGTTCTTATCTTTTTTAATTCAACTTACATTCTTAGATAACGCAACATATTTAGTTTCAGTTGATAATTTATAAACACTGTTTTGTTTTCTTGGTTTCCAAAAAGCTAACATTCCGTATGATCTCATTACATATCCTATCGTAGATTTCCTATCAACCACAACACTGGCCCAATTAGCATCAACAGAACAATTAATAGGATTACCTTAAATATCTTTTTTCTAAAGTTATTTTAAATTTTTTGTCAATAATAAACATTTAAAAATTCTTAGCACTTATTTAAAATGCGTTTTATTATGCCTCTTTTCAAATCTACTTAAATAATTCACACAAAAACTAATATCAGATCTTGTCCCTGAACTTACATGCAACGAAGCTTGAAATTAAGTTTTTAAATTTAATATCATTGACATACCATTCATGTCAGTTCTAGTTTCAAATTTTGTTGCACCGGAACCACATACAATTTAAAATTGTTAAAATCATACTTAGTTGATAACGTTTCAATATATCTTCTTCTGTCAAGTGTCTTTATTTTTTATAAATGTAGTCAATGTTTATACCTAAATAAGGTTAAATTTCTCCTAGATCTTTTATGTAAAACCTTTTTGACAACAAGCATTTCTTGTAATTAACTTTAGTTTTATTTCTATCACAAATCAATAAGTCATCAACCAACAAAGTAAAACGAATGACTCCGCTATTATCAGTTAATATGTATAGGCAACAGTCATTTTGACTTCTCACAAATTCTAACTTTTTAATATGCGTATCAAAATATTTACATACAACCAACCTTGCTCTATAAACATCATCATCTTTTTTTGAGTAAACCCACTTCAAGTATAAGACTTTCTCATCAATCGATTTTTCAATTTACCTCCAAGTATTATTTTTAATTAAATAAGATATTTCTGTGTCCATTGAATTTTTTCAGTTTTTAAAATCATACAAATTTATATCAAAACTTACTAGACTTTCCACATTTACATAATTAATATAGACAATACTATTTTAAACAAAATTTCCATTTTTATTAATTCCTCTTTGAATGTCTTAAGTCAACACTTTCATTATCATTTTTGTTTTGTTCATTTTCACAATCATGTTTATTTTTACTGTCATCTTTCTTATTTGGATTTTTAAATCATTCTACATTTTTAGCTTTACTGCTGTTTATTTAAAATACTTAATATCTTTCTCAATTGTGTCAACATGTCCAGCCACTATCACCCTACCATTTAATAAAGCTCTGCATCCTACTTTCTCATAACCTAATAAAATTCTCATTTGAGTTTAAATATCCTACTAGTGGTCCTGGCATAGCTCAAGACTCACTAAATGCAATACCACAGTGTGTTGACACGTAATGTGAAACATTAAAACTTTGCGTCTTTTCCTGATGCTTCTGAGGAAAAAAATCTCGTTATTAAAAACATATTTGTTTGGAATTCACACATTTTATTTGGTTAAATAATAAGCTGTAAGAAGTAAAAAAATATAATTACGTTGAAAAGTACCGTCAGAGGTACCGTGCCTTCTTTATGCCATGAAATAATTGTTGGCACTAAAGGGCTGTTGATTTGCAGTTTCTACCAAATAATCTACGAAAAAAAATTTTTTAATAACTGACATGATTTGAGATTCATGAAAATGTATAATCAAAAAATTTTTGTTCTCTTATCTCACATCTTCATAACCAGAGTAACTAAGTCCTGGAGCCCACATTTATTTTATATCACCACAATTAGAGAAAAATATATTCTACCTATTTGAAAATCTGGACGATTTAAGAGATTACTATAAGGGCTGTAATAAAAAGCTCATCTCTCACTTAATGAATTCTTTATGTGTCAATTTTTATGGTACTGCATCAATTTCAATAAATGTTTAGTTTCTTGACGCCTAAAATTGTATACATTAGATGCATTAAAAGTTTTTCGTCTGAATCGCTCTCTTGTGACTCATAGCATGGTTCAGACTTTAGCGGATCATACTAAAGTGAAGTAAGAAGCCAGCTTATTCTTGAAACTTTCAGCTCATGTAGTGCTATTGTTATCAATTTTTTCAATATAAAAACAATACTAAAACCATCTAGAAAGTGTTAAGAAACAGTATGCGAAATTACAGCAAGATCGGTTGGGTACTTTTTGCGGTTAGTGATTACAACGGTTTTAGCGACTTTGCTTTATATATTAGTAAGATTTAGACAATCCCTTTTGTTCTGATAATTGCAAGAAAACTAAACTTCCATACAAACGTCATTTTTTAATACAAGGTTCCTTACCAAACATCAGCTTAAAAGGAGTTTTATTTTTCTTTACTAAATTTAAAATAAGCCTATTTTTCAAGTACGTAGCCATTTTACCTACTTATGGCTAATACATCCTTGGTACATAAGCATCTACAAGTAGACATCGTAACATGTTCATAATATGTCTGTTGTACTTTTTTGCCATCTTATCTAACTTATGATAATACGGTGGGCATGGATTAATTAAAATTCCTTTTTCTCCCACAAAATTATAAACATCTTTATTTAAATATTCTTTACCATTATCGCGATCCTAAAATTATAGCTCTTTTTCCAGTCATACTTTTTCCGTTGTGTTGAGATAATCAATGTCGCAATCATAAATCTTACTCTTTGATACAATAACAAAAACTTTAGTTATTTTGTTACAGTCGTCAATAAAAGTCAAACAATTTTTCTCTCCATCATAACCCGTTGTACTATGTGGCTTATTTAAATTGGCATCAATTTTTTTTTGAAATTGTCTGGCCCCTTTTTTTATTCTCGAAAGGCAAATCATGCATTTTGTTTTCAGTACTGATTTTATATTGAAAATAGTGACACTTAATATTTTCTGGTAATCTATCAAGTAATTTTTCATCACACATTGTTCCTAATTAATTTAAATTGACATGGCCCCATTTTCCGTGATGATTTTTTTTTTGTTTAATTATTTGTCAAACATATTGGTTATATTTAATTCTTTTCTTACAACTGAACAATCTTAAAGAATAAATACCATATTTCCTACATGCAACTGTAATTAGATCTTTAAGTTCATTGCAAATTTTTGAAGTGTCATCTCTTGAAGCAACTTTATTATTATTTGTAACATAACCATAGCTTATTTTGTTTTCTATTTATTTCTTAAATATATAAATCATTTTATAATTTTACTTCTCCATTCAAATCCTTAAAAGTGACAAAAGTATTTTCTACTTTTTTTGCCTTCAGAAATTAGCCATCTTTTACGTCTACACTAACTAAGTCTTTTAAATTAATTCATTTAATAAAAAACTCATTATTATTTTCTATATGATCAGAGCGACTGCTGTCTAATATCTATTAAATACTATGATCGTAAATATTATTAACCATGAGACTTGAATTAAAAAAAAAATCGTTTATGACTTCAGTACAAAAGCTATTTTTCTGACCATAACCTGCATTTTTGTTGCACTGATCCTGGCTTCAAAGCCAATGTTGCTGCTGCCCAATGCCACCCTGATGATAATCGCCAAATCCTCTTTCAGCTCCTAAGCTGCTGCCGCTACGGTGCTGACAATTCTGTTGCTGCTAACATGCGCATCCTTACTCCTGCATGCTGCCTCTTTGTTGTTGCTGTTGGAGCCCACCATCTCGCTGCTTTGCACCACCACGAAGTTTTCCACAATTTTAACCTTGCCTCATGTTCGTACTTGTACATTGAGCTTGGAAGTGTCCTATCTTGCCATACTTAAAATATGCTTTGTGCTCTTTCTTCTGACTTAAACACGCTTGTATCTTTATTACTTGTTTCTTTACTCTCTTCATTTTCAATCATCTTAACTTTACTTTTAAGAAATTCTACTATCTGATCTGACTCTTTTAAAACGTCAATCAGATCACTAATATAACTTAATAAACTTTGCCAAGTTTTTAACTCTGTGAAAAACACACTTGATTCTTAAAAATTTTGTAATCTTAATATTTCCCATTTGGTCCTCATACAAATTCAAAGTGCAGTAGATACTTTTAGATACATCTCACTAGAATTATTCATTCAGCTCGTGGCCGTTTCTTTATTTTTAATGAATTTAAATTGATTATTTGAGATTGCACAAAACATATGATATATTGCTTTTAAGCCTTTTACTTACCATTCTTCTTTCTCGTCCATTGTCTTTATTTCTCTCTTTACCACCTCATCACGTTTTTTAATTTGAAAAACATCAAAATTCTTTTCTTTTAAATATTGCAATCTTTACCATCAAAAACTGGTTCTCTTGTATCGTCCAGCATTTCGGCTTCTTTATCTTTTTCAAATGCTTCTATTCTTAAAAAACAAACCTTCCTACTATCAATATATCAGTTATCACTCTTTTACATAATTCTCTCAAACTTATTTCGTTAGGTAAACACCTTATCTAAACCTTTTTATTTTATCCATGCACGTGACTTCCTTAAAGTTTACAACCTTCGAAAAGAACCATAAATCGAAATCAAAGTCAGAAGACACTGCACCTACTAACTCTGCTACCATGTTCATAAAATAAATGTATGGTGAGATAGCAAACACAGTTAAAAAAACGGGTCTACAAATGAATACGTTTATTTAACATAACAAATAAAGATTATTAACGATCCCAATAGTTACTTTGATGAGCGAGACATGACGCGAGCGTGCGTACCTGGCAACGGCCATAATCAGTCTAATACCTCCTTACTATACATACTCTTGCTCTCATCGTGCCTCGTACGAGTCGCATCTATGCCGTACAGTTAACGTTGCTAACTACAACCAATATAAATTTACTTATATTCAAGCAGGAACAATTGTCTAGCTAGAGTAATACGTTTTTCAATGGCAGCTCAAGAAGCTCTCGCTGGAAAGTTCTCTTTTCGCGGGTGTGCAGAATCATGCAACTGTGGTTCGGTCGGCCCAGCATTACGTGGACGGTTCATCTTCACTCGGTTTGACGAATGAGCCTGGCACTAGCCCTACTCGGCTTGTCACCACGCAACCAGAACATAAGATTTCTCCCCTTAATTTATTTATATAAATATATATATATATCTTAGTTACTGACACACACCAAAAAAAGTTTAAGTCCACATGATCCCCTCCTTCAAATTTAAATTAGAAAGAAGTACTAGGTACGAGTTGCAGGAATCAATGAAATAAATTTAAACTTAATGAAAATACATTAACAATAAAGAAAACAGTACTTTAGTGACAAAATCGCTGCATGGCACGATTACAAATGCGGCAAGCACTTCCTAACACGAAGCAAAAACACACGAACGAAAAAGCAGTGCTCAGAAAAAACAAAAGGAAGAGTAAGTAAGAAGACAAATAAATAATAATATGCTATTTATTTTGTATAGGAAAATGTGCATATGGTGAGAAGACAAGGTGCGTCAAGCATTGTTAACTTCTGAAAATAAAAATCACGTGCGCAATTAAAAACACAAAATGCCTTAAAAGTGGTTACTGACTTGTACACCTCAAAAATGAAAATCGTACGGGCAAGGAAAACAAAACCCAACGAGAATGTCTGCTGACTCGTCCCACTGACATTTTTCGCTATCAGAAAACCCGTCCAATTCATAAATGCACGTTGTTTTTCAGGCTTAACCCTGCCTCTCTCACTCTTTAGTTGTATGTCTAGTTATCCTTTCCCTCACCTCACGCTTGTACTTGGCGTCGCCTGACCCAAACACTCCTAAAAAACGGTAAAACTTTGGTGATTTAAAAAATAATTCCAGCAAATTCAACAAAGCTCATAGAAACGAGAACCAACACTGCATGTCACATGAAATAATGCCACTTTGCTAATACTAATCAAAACATAGGAGGACAAAAACAACGAGAGAAAGCGATTTTCTCACACACAGCTCACTGATCCTTAGTGATTCAAAAAAGTTCTTGTAAGCAGACAGAAAAAAAATAATTACCTTGGGATGACTGGCAGATCAGAGTCCTGGGCCTGGCTGACAGAGGAGATGGCCTGGAATGTAACAACAAGCACAAGGTGGGGGACAGTTTGAAAAACGTTGTTGGTCGGCTTCTTCTATTCTCTCCTTTTCTCTCTCTCTCTCTCTCTCTCTCTCTTTCTCTCACTCCTTCTATCCTTCCACGGTCTTACACGCGTACCACTTGGCAGCTCTGGATTTCGTTAGTGCTACTCCAGAATGATACGTCAGGCCCACTTATAACTGGGATCTCGCGCATTATCGCAATACATCGATAATACATTGGCAATACAGCGATGTACATGCTCCCAAATCCCTAAATGGGTCCACTCACTTATGTACTTAAACAGTTAGTACAGGCGTTTTGCATTCTTGGCACGGTGCAAACAACACTTGGCATACGACAATAGGCGCAGCAATTACAAGAGTGTAACTATAATAATTACATAGATATTTTTATACAGCACAACTCCACCATACAGGTACACCTGCTTCCACATCTGTCAACATTCTTTAGCCTCTCCATGGAACTCACTTTCTTCTCTAATTTGTCTCGCATAAGCAGATAGCAGACAGACTCGGGTCCTAATTAGTTTTTATATTAATCTATGATATTCTCTCTTTCAGACATGTTTCAGTGCTCACGGCTTGGACGGAGAAAAATAACTTAGTCATAGATCATTTGGTTAACAAACAAAAATTCAAATTTTATTATTATTCCAACAATACATTTATATTTAAATCACCTTTTTTCAGTTAATTCATCACCATTTATTGCATCACTATAGAAAACAGATGTCTCAGCATTTGTATAATTTAATTAAATAATGTTACTATTTACGAAACTCTTATTTCTGTATCTATTAGGCTCTCCTTTTTCATTAGTTGACGGTCGATAATTCAAACTGTTATTTCCATTATTGCCACTTGTATTTAAATCACCATTGGTGATTTTAACTTTATTTTTATTTAAACGAGTCTTTACTATATCATAGCCTGATTTTACAATATGTGCTATCATTCATGATATGAACATGTTTAGCTTCTTCTTTTTTGGTTTTTATCAGAACCCTAGAACCAATAACTTTATAACCCAAAGAAATTACTAAATCTAACTTTTGTCCCGATTAAGTTTTTATTTCTCAAGTTTTTTCACAAAAACTCTACTGTCATTAATTTTTTAATTTTTCATGCTAGACTCCTCTACAAATATAATTTTAGAAGGCGTTTTATTCGTGTCAACAGTACTAGTCATAATTATATTTAAAAATAAGCTGCTGTTTTAACTATTTTTGGCTGAAATTCATTATAAACCCTGGCATCTGTTAAAAACTATCTTGACATATTGAATATCTTTATTTTACTTTTGTTGCCATTCTATTAAATTCATGTACATACAATAAATATAATGCAGTAGATATATTTTTTTTTGTGAAACTATTTTAATTATTATTTATATACATTTTGCTGTTATCGCATTTTAATCATTTTTTTGTCTTACTTTCAATCAAATTAGCGTAGTCAACCAAACAATTTTATTCGTTATTTCTAGATTGAGTACAATTAACTTGAACAACTCTACAGTAATCATCAATAAAACTTGAAAAACATTTTTTACCACTTAAGTTAGAAGTTGTTTAATGTTATTCATTTAAATCGGTATGTACAATTTATAAAATAACTTTTGCCCTTGACCCGTTATTTTTAAATAAATGGTAAATTATGCATTGAATTACCGAACAAATTACACATTTTAAATAGTCAGCTTCTTTTTTTCTGGCTAAATAATCAAGTACTTATTTCTTACACATTGTTTTTAAATAATGAAAATTTACGTGACCTTACATCCTATGTAGTTTTTCTTTTTCTGTTAACTTATACTTGGTCACTGAATTTGACTTTCTAAACATAACTTCACTTGTCATATGACAAATATCATTATTTTCAATAGCCAACGCAATAGAATCTTCATTTGGATCAAAAATCCCTAACGTATTTTCTATTTCTACAATTGTATTTGCTTTTGTCACTTTATTGTAGCTTATGTAATTTGTATCCATATCTATAACAAAAGAAATCATTTTTTATGATTTTCGTTTTTTTTTGTCCACAAACATTAAACTTGCGCTTAATACTACCAACTGTAGTATCTTTTGAAGAATGACTACCATCTACTTCTACATTTATAGGCTCTTTCAATTAAACAGATTTATAGAAATATTGATCATCATTGCAACATGATTTAAGTAACCGCTATCGAGTAACTATTTGTTTGTACGAGCACAGCTGTTCTTTTCACTTTAACATGCAAATAATCAAGTCTTTTTTTAAATTTTGCATTCAAATGACTCACACTACCCTCTTCATTTTATACCCCTTGATCATTCTGCTGTCAACTGTCTCTGAGATGACGTTGACTAGAGCCTCTACCCACTCCACAACCATGGCCTTGGCCGCTATAATGTTGCCACTGCAGTTGTTATTGTTATCAGCACCTGCCTTGCTGCTTCTCTGCACCACCTTGCATCGATAAATAATCGCTATCTATCATTCTCGTACATTGTGCCTTGAAGTATCCATGCTTTCCACACTTTAAAAATGCTCCTTCTATTTTCTCTGAGTGTAAAACTTACTGGAACTGTCAGGGGCGTCACAACCTCAATTTTTATGGTATGGAATGGGCTTTAACATAAGTATGGGGCGGAAAGGGGGGGGGGAATTTTCATCAATTTCAGTATAATCCACTGTATAATCAAAATATTTAAGTGGAAGTGTATTAATCTAAGTTCTCAAACCCACATAACCAAAAAGCCTAGTTATACTTGAAAAATTGTTTGTTAATAAAGGTTAGTACAAAGTATAAAGTAATATTTTTACAAAAAATTACTTTGGTGAAAATTTAATTATTCAAATATGGCCTGCAGTGATATAAATATGGATTTATATTTATTAAACTAAAGAGTAACACGCATTTCTCGCTGTTACTTGTGTTCACTATTTACTAGATTTAAAATGTATTTCGCACGCACAGGTACACACTGGCAGCGTTTGCTGAAAATGCGATATTCAATACGATATTCCATATTTCGATTACAAAATTTCAATACTCGATTGCATTATAGTAGTCATGTTTACACTGCAAACAGACTTTAATATGAAATCCAACCCCAACATACTATTTTACAAGTATTTTTTTTTACATGGAGCTAACATTCTCTTTTTGATACTTTGGCACTTCTCATTTAATACTAAAATCTATAAATAAAAATGAGAAAATTTCTTGTTCCACTCAGTTCCCATAGCAAAGAAAGTGATTCTCGAAGTAACGAGCTAAATAAATCAAACAGTATGCTGCATCAAAGTGAGCTTTTTGATAATAAGGTCTCTGAAAGTAATCAAGATAAGTTGAGCAGTGATTATTATTCTCCAGGTAAATTTAAATTAGTTACTAAACAAAAAAAAAGTTTATTGCTTATTATTATCATTATTAAAATTTAATGCAATTTAGAATCAACACCATTGTCATTCCCTAACTGGAAAAAAACATATAAGTGGCTAGATTCTAATGCTTTTGGCAAAGCAATTTGTACCACTTGTACATATGCCGTCAATAACAAATTGATAATTGGGCAGAACAAAAATACTAATATCTCGAAAAAAGCATTTGTTGATGAAGGTTTCAGGTTGCTGGAAAAATGCAATTTCGTCATTCAAAAGCCATGAGAATAGTGAATTGCACATGCAGGCAGTACATGTGACTATTTCAAATCAGAAGTAACAGAGTATCATGGATCATCTTAGTACAGCAAAAAGACAGGAAATGGTTGACGCTCAAATAGCTCTGAATAAAATTTTCACGACTGTTTTGATGTTAGCAAAACAGGGTCTTGCTCTTAGAGGGCATGATGACGATGGATCGAATTTGATCCAGTGGTCGAAAATGAGGGCTGAGGATGTACCTCAATTGAAATCATGGCTAAATCGTAATGGAGATAAATATCTCCATCACTCTATTATTAATGAGATATTACACATATTTTCTGAAGCGATAATGCATCGAATAATTAGTGAAATCAAGTCAAATCAGTATTACTCAATTGTGGTGGATGAGACATCTGATTTTGCTCGGCTAGAACAAATCTCAATTTGTATTAGGTCAGTTTCTGAAGATTTAGCCGTGAAAGAATATTTCATGACGTTCTGTGATACAGGTGACACAAAAGCTGAAACACTGCTTGGAATTATAACCAAATATCTCTCTCAAATAGGCCTTGATATACATAACTTAAGAGGTCAATGCTACGATGGGGCTAGCAACGTCTCTGGGAGAATAACTGGCCTTCAATCTAGAATCCGAGAAATTGAACCACGTGCTCTGTATGTGCATTGCTCGGCTCATACCTTAAACTTAGTTGTACAGGATGCTCTTAAAGATATACCTTACGTAAGCAGCTTTATTGGAATAGTAAAAGGTATTATTAACTTCATACGAGACTCTCCAAAGAGATTACACGAGTTTAAAATATGTCAACAATTTCAATCTGGTAAACATCATACTGCGCTATCCCCATACTGTCCTACAAGGTATACCAAGTCAAAATAAAGGAATCCTAATTTTTTTTATTAATCTTAGTGCGATTTTTATATTTTTTATTAAAATTAAATGGTAGTTTTCGGGACCGCCCTGGAGAGATGCACATTTGTGATGAAAACTACCATTACACTAAAAAGTACTAATTTTAAAATTTTGAAATTAACGACAGTGACGATTGATTATATTTAATCAAATGATTTTATGGCATACTGTCTAAAATTTGTTTATTTTTCAACATGATGTGTACAACGTTTCAATTGTATATTGACAACCCTTTTTAGGTAAAATAAACTGTAATTTTCGATATAGCTTACTTTTTACTTAAAAAGGGTAATCAATATATGACATAAAAGTTGTACACATTTTGTTGAAAAATAAAAAAATTCTTGACAGTATGACATTAAATTATTTGATTTAATATATTGTCTAAGCTTTAATCTGTTTCATACTTATACAAACAATTGCATCATTGATTGAAAAAATTGTCACTATAATCATAATTACTACTTTTTAATTGCAAAAAATGTCTATCTTTAAAAAAAAATGAATTATAATTATTAAAAAAGCGATAAATTTTTTCAGATGCGTGGTAAGAATTAGGTCTCTAAGATCCCTACACCTTCAGGATAATTACAAGGCTACAATTGAGTTTTTTGATTCAGCTAATTCTAATAGACACACAGATTCTTAACAAGCTGCTGAAACTGCGGGATATTTACAAAATATGCTGTTATTTAATTTTTATTCTTATTTGACTGCAATAATTGAAATATTTTCACCGATTGCAACTTTAAATTTCCAACTTCAAAAATCTGAATTGTGTGTGAATGAATCCCATGAGAAGGTTAAAATATTAACTGACGTTTTAAAAAAAATGAGGAATGCTAAATTCGATAAGATTTGGCTAAAAGTCACTGAGGGCATTCAAGTTTTGGAAATCGGTGAGCCAATAGTCCCTAAAAGAAGAAAAGTTCCTAAGAGATACGATTTCATCATTGAGTCTCACGTTTTTCAAACTCCAAAAGATTATTATCTCAAGCAATTTTATGAGATAGTCGATCAAACACTTATGTCATTAAACGAAAGATTTAATGCAGATACGCTAAAAATTTTGAGCAGATTTGAGAATTTTATTATTGGCAAAAGTAATGTGTCTATAGATGAAATTAAAAATTTTTATAATTTTTCTACAAAAAGCAATAGCATTACAAACGATATAGATCCAGAAAAGCTTATTAAACAAAGAGATATTTTTATTGACCTAGTAATGAGGAAAAAAATTTCTATAACATCTTTAAAAGACGTCATAGCATACTTAAAAGATAACAAGGCCCTAAGAGGCATTCTTGATGAATACTGTAAGCTTGTAAGACTTCTTCTCCCTGTTCCAGGATCATCTTGTGTTAATGAAAGATCATTCTCTGCTTTACGTCGTCTAAAAAACTATTTACGGAGTACAATGTTAGAAATGAGACTAAATGATGTTGCTATAACCCACATACACCAAGACCAAATTGAAGAACTTGATGTTGAGGCATTGATGAATGTTTTTATCAATCGCTGTAGTAGAAGACAATCTGTTTTTCAAATGTAATAATAATTATAAACATTTTTATTAAAATATTTTATCACACTTATTTCAAATTATTTGTGTATTTGATGATCCTTAAAATTTTAATTTTAAATGAAGTGCTGTAAGTATTTTACTTGGTATCCTTTGAAAATTACGAGTTTTCTCATTTTGTTTGCTTTTATACACCATTAAAGCCATCCGATTTTTATTTACTGACGTCCTCAGATTTTATGCGAGAATTCACGCAAAAATTTAGGATACTTTCATAGGTATGGAATTCCATACCATCACATCACCATGGTATGAAGCGTTCCATACCATCCATAGTGGAATCGCCGCCCCTGGGAACTGTTATTGCTACCATCTTTTCTTTTTTAAGTTCAAAGAATTTAATGTTACTTTTTAAGTACTTAACTGTTTGACCAAATTTTTTTTTAGACATAAATTAAGTCGCCAATATAACCTAACGAACTTAAAACCAATTTTATCATGTAGCTTCATTTTTTTTTTTAGTCAAATTTGCAGATGCACTTTTTAACTTGTTGATTAAAGTTTTAAACTCAGTAAAAAACTCACATTTAAATTCTCAAAGCCTTTTAGTTTTAACATTTCTAATTTATTTTTTACACAAACATTTAGTGCAGCAGACTCTGTTACGTACATTTCATCGAATTTCTTTATTGTTTTGTACGCCTTTTTTTGACTTCCACAAACTGTAACTAAACATTCAAAATTTTACTATACATTATATTAACCGTTTTTAGGTCCTTTTCGATCTACTCTTCTTTATCCCTCGTTGCCCTGGCTCTAGTTACTACTTCGTCACACTTCTTCAATATTAGAATTATCATTGTCCTCCTTTACCAACACTCAACCTTTTACATCAAACACCGGAATTTTCACTTCATCCGCAGTACTGGCTTCTTCTTCTTTGTTAAAATCTTGTTAAGTTTACTTATTGTAACGTCAGCCCGATGTTTCATTTGCGTCTAAGCTTGCGCTTGAGAACTCTTGGTTCACACTGGGCGCGTAGGTGGAACGCGGTGTTTGATGGCAGTTGCATTGCGTGATGAAGTATTCCAAAAGGGGGTACGACTGTTTTTGAATTGAGAGGTTGTTGTCATCAATTAATTAAAGCGATTGTTGTGCTTTATCCTGATTCACTCACTCGCACCGTGCCTAAGGTTTGTTAATGTTACTTGGAATGGCGTATTGAAAGTATCCCGTTCACGATCTAGAAACAACTGGTACTATTATGATTAAAAAAGTCGTTCTAGAGGTTATATTAAAGGGCTAATTGTAGTTTAGTTCGTGACTAGTCTAGAGTCCACCAATACCACAACAAGTAATTGTTTTCGTTGTAGACGTGTATGCGTGGTTCAATTAATTATTTATTTCCCAGGATTCCGGACATACCAATACTGTTACGAGTAATGGTGTGCGCATTGATTTTATACCTAAGCTGAAGGGAATAAAAGCAATTAAAAATATAAGATAATTATCAAACACTCATTTCTATTCTAAAAGGAAACGCTTATACAAGCAGCGAACCAGTGTCAGATGTCGGAAACCGAAATTTGAACTGCACTCGTTAAGGACCATATGGTAGCAGATGTAGACTCTAGCTACTAACTTGGCCATTTAAGGGTAAAAATCAACCGTATCATCAACTCGTGTCAGACTAAGAGGTAGCACAAGCGGACTATTACTACTCAGTCTACTGTTTGAGAGGTAAAAATTAAGTGAGCGTTTTCAGGGCCTCCATGCCTTTTTATTGGGAGTAGCAGATTTCAGTGACACGATGGCTCAAAAATGAAGCAGGAAACCTGGCTGGAGAAAAATCCGGGAAAAATAATGATAGCCGAAAATCTAATTGGCTAGAGCTGCTCTAGTTAAGCTACTCGGAAATTGGTACTTCTTGCATCTCCCTGCTCTCCTACTTCGTTCCACTTACTCCTGCCTTTCTTTTTTCTTTTACACTTAAATTGTACGGAATTTCATTGAGACTTAATATTAACATTAAAATAGAAAATTATTTTTTATGACGAATGCTTGGCACTGTTCGTTTATTCAACTAAACTTGTTGCAAAAAGAGCGTTGAAAATCGCTTATCAATTTCGTGAATGCTCAGGTAAAAAAATGGTGAGTTTGTTACAGTGTACCAATTATCACTTAAACTTAAACAGTAGTGAAGGCAGGTGTTATTTAACTTACTTATAATTATAAAATTAGCGGTAGGAATAATAATAAAAGTTGTTTTAATAATAAAAATAATAATAATTATTATAATGATAACACTAATAACAATAGTAAAAACGATAATAATAATAATAGTAATAATAGTATTTGTCATAATAGGGATCATAAAGATAATAGTACTAAACCTGTCACGAGTTACTACAGTTAGTTTTACAAGTAGTTTTAACTGATTATAATGTTGCAAAATTAATTCAGAGTTTTTGGTAGAATTTTAGTGAACTTGTTTTTTGCTGCTAATCATGAGAGAGGAAGTTATCTCATGACGCCCTGGGGAATCAGATATTCCGTTACCCGTATTAGAGGTAGGAGTAAAAATTTTCTCTTGACATATCTAAGTCAGGAAAAAATGAAAGAGCTATGACTTTTACGTTTTCCTTTGAATTAAAAAAAGTATTTAACTAGATTACAAATAAGGCTGTTGCAGTATGTTTATGAAATTGTGAGTGTAATAAAAAGAGAATTACTTAGTGAGTTCTACTTCTGCGAAAATAAATGTTAACAATCGAACTATTTTAAAAAGTTAATGAAGTTTTTTAACTAGGTTAACCGTAGTTAATATTATAATGTTGTTGCTCGCTAACCGTGTAGTGGATACAAGTAGTTTCTAGCGATATGTGACAATTCTAGCATTTACTGTTATTTTCACTAAATCTACATGGATTAACTTTAAGTTATTCTAGTGTTTAGCATTACATCAGTTAATGATAGTTGATATATATATATATATATATATATATATATGTATGTATATTTACATATAATCATTCTTATTTGAAAACAGGGGGTTCTTTTATATTCTAGTACCATATAATTTTCAATGATCGAAACACGTATTTTTATGACATGATTAAAATAAATGCATAATCTAAAAACTTTTATAATAACATTTATAATTTTAACCGTAGAAGATTTAACAAATATTATTTATTCTTTTATACTCTGGAAAACCATTCTTTTAAGAATTTTTAAATTCAGAAAATAGTTTAGAAAATTTTTTTGTAAATTTCTGATAAACATTATCTGAACACAGAGTTTGCTTACTGTGAGGACCATGAAGCATATGCTCAATTATCAATTTGGCGAGCTTTTTGTTATACGAATCTATCTTAGCCAAAATGATGTTATCGATATCTTGAGGTGTTTCTGTTTTATTATCAGGATACAATGTTACAAGTATATGTACATGCAGTAGTCCACGTTACATAAAAGACTCTAACCAATCGAACCCGAGAGGAACCGCTAGAAATTTTGTTGGAGTCTAAGCATCCTTATTTAAAAACAGGGGGTTGGCCTGCGTAGCACGCAGGGGGAAAAGCCCCACTAGTGTATATATATACATACATACATACACAAGTGCACACACAAACTTATATATATGTATATATTTACTAGTGGGGTCTAGCATAAATTTTAAAAAAATGGCTATCCAAAGTATAGAGAAATGAATATTTGTAAGAATTTGCACGGTTGAATCATTAGTGTTTTAATGTAAGTTTTTAGATAATCATTTGTTTTATTATATCATTAAAACATATGTTTTGATCATCACATGGTACTAAAGTATTACAAACGAAAATAAGTATAACGCACCTTACACTTTACACTTATTAAATATAGAATAGAAGAAAAAGTTTAGTTGTTCCGAGAAATGCGGTGTTGGTGGTCCCTACCATACCACTGCGTGGCGCTGCTGCTGAGTCTCCCCTGACTTGTGCGCTCGTCAGCTTCATTCTGTTTTTCCGTGCGGATCACATCAGCAAACGCTTAAAGCTGTGTAAGAATCAACAGAAATCAACAACGAAGAGCGAAGTGAACATGAAGGTAAAACGTCAAGGCGTAAACAATCTAGCATAAGAGAACACTGAGCAAGGAAAAAGTCTAACTGAAGCCCGTATAGCCATAGTAGGCGCTCGAACCACAAGAGCAGCGAGAATAGCCATGAAGGGTACCGTAAAAACGTTACTGGAAGGGAACGGAGCCTACGCAATCACCACCTCAGAGGTCACCACCACTGAAGTAGACCTCCAACCCCCAAAGGCATTACAAAGACAAAAAGTATCGTAGCGCAGAAGGTAGTCCTCAAGGCTCGTCCCGTCACAGCCCAAGGAAGTCTAGAACCTTAGAAAATTCCTATAAAGACAGGGGGTATCGTAGCGCAAATCGCAGATTACGAGAATCGCCATGCAGCAGTTCCAGAAGCTCCATATTTTGATAACAGAAACTCAAAAAGTAGCCAAAGCTATAGCGGCCATACTTCTTGCAGTAGCTCTTGTAGCAGCAGTGAAAGTCACTAATCGAGTAGCTGTAGCCACAGGGGCTTGCCTTGCAGCTGTTCAAAAAGCTCAGAGTCAGAGAACAATATAAATGAAAAGACTCAAGAGCTACTAAATATGCTGGGGAAAGCTAACAACGAGGTAGAAAAGGGGCCCCCCATCACCACTGAAGCAGCTGAATCATATAACAGGGTGTGCGAAAATGGCAAATCCAAATTGAATTCGAAGAAAAACTCTTTAAAAAGTACAAAGCTTAAAAAAACTGCTAAATACTTAACCCCCCTACACCAAATCCAGAAATAAAGTTCGCAATGACAAGAATTACTCAGAAGAAAGACCACTACCAAATCACTCTTTAAAACAACTGGGATTGGCCATCACAGCGATAGGTATAGTGATCACAAAAATACTAGTAGACGAAGGAACCCCCTTCCCCCCGCAAGAAAAAATTAAAAAGAAGCCTTTGAGAGTTTGTCTGAGATAACGAGCCTGCTGAGCAATCTCCATTATGAAATTTTACTGACAAGGAGAGCTTTCATCACCGCATGCCTTAAACAAATTTTAAGCAGCGTTGACGAAGAAGCAGCAGTGGACTTTCTGCTATATGAAAAAGACTTCGTGGAAAAAATCACGTGTGCAAAAGAAGTGAAAAAGACTAGCCAAGACATCATCAGAGGAAAAGAGTAGGATAAATAATTCTAATACTCTGGCAGTAGAAGGTATGACAACGAAAAGTCAACGTCAACGTGTTTAAACTACAGGGGCCCCCTTAATCGAGCTCTTGTTAGAAGAGAGGGCTACGATAAATCAGCCAATATCGGGGTCATCAGAGGAGCCCTCAAAGAAAGTAACACCGGTAAGCTATCACGCAGGAAGAATCAAGAAATTTTACACACCGTGGGAAAAATGACTTGCAACAAATTTATCCTTAGAACCGTTTATGAAATTAACTTTAATAAAAGAGTCAAACAAAAAATTACACAACATCACCTAAAAGAAACAAAAGGAGCGCACTAAGTGCTAAACAGCCATCAAAAAACTGTTAAGCACTGGAGCTATCTCACCCTGTGAGCCTTGTGAAGAGCAGTTTATATCATCCTTTTTTCTAAGAGATAAAGCTAACGGAAAAAAACAACTCGTAAGTTTAATATGACCAATAGGCATACAAGCAAATGTTAAAACATCTTAATCACCGTGGATAGAACACACAACCTCCTGTTTACTAGACAATTGGTCTACCATTTGAGCCATCAAGAAGCTGAACAGTCATTTACACCGTAAGTTTAGATAAGTTTCTCATTCTTAATTTTAAGAGCTATCTTTCACCTAAGCTCAAAATTTATACGATGTTAATTCTTGTCGGTAAACTAGAAATTAACTGCGACCAACAGGTGTATAAGCAAATGTTGATACATCCTAATAATTGTATTAAAAGGTGCATATTTATAGATGGTGGGAATTTTCATACAAGCATTCTATATCCTCCATACATGGCCTCTTCTCAATTTCTAATATACTTGAAATTCATAATACTAAACCACATCATTTTTTTTTTCAAGAAATTTTCGTTAAGGAATAGATAAGAATGAGAAAAATATTCTCCCTGGGTGCGGATAGAACAAACAACCTTCTTTTTACTAAACAGTTGCTCTACCATTTGAGCTACCGACAAGCTGTATCGTACCGTAAGTTTTAATAAGTTTCTCATTTTTAAAGATTTATCTTAAGTTCACAAGAACTAAACGAGTTTAACAACGTGCCACATTTTAAACTTGAAGACATAAAAACGGCTTTTAGACTACCACGAAAAAATGCATTCTTAACAAAAATTGACATAAAAGACTCGTATTTCATAACACCTAATTATTAAAGACTTTGGAAATTCTTACAATTTCACTGTAAAAAGAAGCTGTACGAATTTAACATGATGCCTATCGGTCTATGCCCTGCTCCGTACGTCTTTACAAAAGCCTTCAAGCTAGTGATAAAAAAATTTTGGTCAAAAGGATGGTTACGCGTTATCTAATTAAATGACGTTCTCACGACCACTTAAACCAAGAATAAATGTCAAGAAACTCACGTAACCACGCATTAACTGCTTGAATTATTAGGGTTTAAAACTACCAAGGAAAAATGTTAAAGCATACCATCATAGGAATGCAAATTTTTTGGGTTCGTTATAAACACAAAACAGTTAACCCTAAGTCTGCCAAAAAAAAAAACGTGAAGCTCTGCAGACACTTACTTCCAAAAGAATCAAAAAAGGAAAAATGAAAATCTGGGAAATGGTTGCTCTTACAGATTCGTTAGTAGCCGCTTGCCCCTCTGTAAAGAACGGATGTTAATACAACAAACAACTAGAAAGCAAAAAATGCTTAGGAATTGAAAATAACGGGGGAAATTTTGACGCAGATATGGCCATATCAAAAGAAATAGTGTCAGATCTGAAATGGTGGAAAGAGAACATAAAAAACGAAAAAAACCCATTGAAAAAAGGCGCTCATAGCTTAGAAATTTTTTTGAACGCCTTCCTCACCGGTTAGGGCGCAGTATGCCAGAATAAAAAAGCACATGGCTAGTGCGCCGAGGACATGAAAAAGTATATAAATTGGCTTGAGCTAGAAGCAGCGCTTAACGGATTAAAATGTTTAAATGTTTCGCTTTAAACGCATAGAACTGTGATAGTCTTCTACGCACACGTCGATACTGCTTTGCATCAATAATACCACATCTATAGCATACATAAATCGTATGTAGGAAATCAAAGACGGAGATTTAAACAACAAGACTCGGGAAGTCTGACAATGGTGCGAGATATGCAACATTTTTCTAACTGTACCTTATATTAACATGAAAGACAAAGCAGTAGCAGACGCCAAGTCATAAAAACTGCGGACTGAAACGGAATGAGAATTTGCAAACTAGGCTTTTGCGTCATTAACAGATAACCTCGGGGAACCGGAAATAGACCTTTGCACATGACATGTCAATGCTAAGTGTCAAAACTTTAATTCATATCGCAGAGATCCAGAGTCAGTAGCCGTTAACGCGTTCACATTAAGTTTAACGAATCTGAATTTTTATGCCTTCCCCTCCTTTTCCCTCATTCTCAGAGCTTTAGAAGAAATTATCGATGACAACGTAGAAGGCATAGTGGTCGTGCCACTCTGTCTTAGATGACCTTGGTTTTCCCTTTTCGAGTCCCTTGCAAATTATAGGCCAATAAAACTTACACTAATAGTAGCAAGACTATCGCTGAAGGATTTATGAGCCATGGAGCGTTTTTAGAGGCAGCCAACGTGATGCTACACTCAATCTTGCAAGGCACACTTAAACAATATGAAAAACCAATAAGGCTCTGGTGAGACTACTGCAAAGAAAATCAAATACCATTGTACAAAAAAAAGACCCAGGAGTTTTAAACTTCTTTACTTACAAAATGAGCGAAATACTTTTGTTAGGCAGGTTCAACGTGTATAGAGCAGCCCTTTCACTCTTAATGCAGAATCAGCTGGGGGACAATCTAGACATAAGTCGCTTCTTCAAGGGAATCCTTAAGGAAAAACCAAAGAGGTGAGACCCTTAGATAGTCTTGGATTGCATCGCGTCATGGCCACAAAGTGAAGAGTTGTCACTACAAAAACCAAGTTAAATGTATCCACGCTGCTAGCCTTGATCTTGGCGCAAAGGGTCCAGACTCTGGCAAGCATCCAAATCAAAAACATTGAGGTGTCAAAGGAAATGATTTATATTACAATAACAAATACTATCAAAACATTGGGTCACATGAAAGAACTGCCTACAACTGAAATTCTGTTTTACGAAGATCAGCACCACATATGCCCTGCAAGAGCGCTATAAACTTAAATAAAGAAAACAGAAAATATCAGGCCATAGTAAGAAGAGAAATTTTTTATTACTACGAAAGAACCTGCTCACGCAGCTTCTCTGGATTCCATCCACAGATGGTTTCAGGGAACTCTTTTTGTTTTGAACGCGATTGTTTCGGCACACAGCACTCAAAGAGGTCCCAACATTAAAACTGTAAAAAAAGCAGCGAGCTGGACAAGTAAATCGTCCACTTTTGCCAAGTACTAGAATAGGCCGTTTAAAGACAAGCAATCGTTTGCTTCGAATTTTCTTACTCATTGACAAGAACTCCTTCTCATAAAAATTACTTAACGATTACAAGATTGATAATTATCATAATAATAACGCAAAGAGCTTAATCATCAGTCACTAGTGCCATTCTGTATAACTATCATTATAATTATCATCATTTCTTTTTCTTTTCTTATTAGTCAATAAATAAAACTGATTCTTGCAGTAAAAAATGTCGTTAAATCATGAGACTCCTTAAACATCTACTTTTTGATCAATAAGGACAAGGCAGCAAAGTATAGTTGACAGATTGAGATAACTTACATGTAAGTGAAGCTTGATCAAGATTGTACGAGCTGCCTCGTCTGAAATAGATTAAGCCCCACCCAAATAGTGAACAAATCCCAAGTTCCCCAATTCCATCATACTTTTGCAATTTTATACCACTGTAAAGAATGGAGTTGGTGTTTAATTAGAAATTTAATTAAAAATTTTACTTAATAATTTTATGTTTGAGTTTTTCTAATAATATTATCAAGATTATAATGTAAAATTTCCGTCTCAAAGTTAAAATCTTAAACTCATAATTGAGTAGTTTATGACAAATTTTTTTGGTCTAGTATTTGAACGGTATGGGAAAAACAAAGGAAACAAATTCAGTAAGCTTTACTAAATTATTTAGAAAATCTTTTTGTTCAAAGTTAGACTGACTGCAGGAATCAGGATTTAAATAGTGTATTTGTTTCATATTGCATCAGCATAATTTTTTTATGTAGTAGAAAGTTACTTGTTTAATATTATGATTTATACACCTTTTTAAAACCTAATAACAACTTACTAGCAGGACATTAGCATCACTCCATAGGAGGTTCAAAAATTTTCTAAATATCTCATTTATGTAAATGGTACATGATCATTTTATCCGAGACAACAGAGAAACGTAACAAATTTCTTTAAAAAACTATTGCCAATTTAGTAGGGTATTAGAAAGTTCTTCGAAATTAAACACTTATTACAGTATAGAAAAATATTGTCTAATTATGTAGGGGGTTGGTAAGGGCTCATGGATGGGTTTTTCTAAGAGTTTAGCAAGGCAGTAGGGAGCCTGTGGATTAGGGGCCTCTGGAGTGTTAGACTACCTTTAGAATAACTTAACAACGGAAGAGCATTTTTCAAGCGTGAATCTGACGAAAAAAATTAAAATTATCAAAACTCAGTTATTGAACAATAAAGTTCTAAAAACTATGGAATGAACAGCTAAATTCTACTTCACATTTGATTATACAATAGTACAAGGAACAGTTGAATCCGAAAAAAATACAAAGCTTATTTAATTTGAAGTTTCAACGGCAATTTATAAAGGCTTACCACCTCATGCAATAAAAAGAAAATTGGGCTGTAATGTTGATAAGAAATTTAAGGATAATAAACTTACCATGTCATGGAACTTATTGAGACATAACAAAACGATTACAGTATAACTTTAAAGCTAAAAATATAACAGGTAAAAGCAAGGAACTTATAGTGTTTATAGACGACTTGTAGGAACTTATAGTTTGTTTCAGATAAAAAATAGTTTTTGTTTATTTCCATTTTTTCTATGACAGTAAACAGATCACAGGTTGAACGTTTTGATTCTTAAGAATTATATTTGATAAAACCTCTATTTTTCCACGGTCAGTTATATGTAGCTTTATTCTAATGCACAATTAAAAAAAACACTTTTATTCAAAACGATTCTTAACATAAATCAAAAATAAATGCTATTGTCTGGCAGAAAACTTTTCAAATCTAAAAATGTTCATGATAAATACTGACGTAGTCATCATATCATTGTAACCAACATTAATGTACGTAAAGAAGTATTATTGACATGAAAATAACTATTACAAAATGGATGAAAGTCTTGAGATATGTAAAGTTTTTTTATTTTTATAAATCAAGATTTAGAATACAAGATTTCTTTGTTAAACTTTAAAGATGACTCTGTAATTAAAAAACATTTATATTCATATAAAACAGAATTCTACATGTCACCTCTTCAAAAAAATAATTGAATGAAAAAAAAATTTTAAAAGGACACTTAAAGAATTACAAATTTTAAAAAATCTATGTATGTAACACCAGCAACAACAGTCTTAAAAGAGTTTATCCCTTAAAAAGGCACTGCTTAACGCACGATAAAGTTATAGACAAAAATATTTGACATCAATGTGGAAGAGGATTTAGTAGAAAAGTTGCTCTACGAAGATATTCCATTTAAAAAAAAATTAAATAAACTACTTTCAAGCAACACACTTTGTCAGTTTGATAAAAGTCTTGAAATAAATGCATTAACCTGTTTTGGAATATTAATATACATGTATTATCCGGAAACTCATTTGCGTATATGCTATTTTATTAAAAGATAACATTGTTCATTGTGCAAGCAGGAAAGTGTAGGGTCACGTAAAGAAGGGGTGGGGCAACGTGGGAAAGCATGGGGCTGCGTAGAAAAATTTCTAACAGTCAGGTTAAGCTTAAAAATAAAAGAAAATTAACGTTAATCGTAGAGAAAGGTGGTGAAGCGTGGCGTAGGATTGGGAAGCATGGAAAAGGGTGGGGTAGAGTGCGAAATTAAACTTTAGGGTGGAGTATAAATAACTATATAACTGTGAGGTAGTAAATCCATAATATAACATGTAACTACTGTAGTACTTACTACTGTGTTAGAATATTTTTTTTGTAGTGTGAGCCTTTTTGTATAAAGTGACTCATCACATTAAATTTACTCATCCTTTGACTTTATATTAAGGTTAGTTTTTTGCGACAATTTTTCTTTGTATACAAGAATTAGTATTTCATGAAACTCCATCAGTGTTTATTAAGCCACAATAACTTGAAATATGGCTAGAAATATAATATATATGACATTTAGTATATCTTAATGACGCATTCTAATTTGTACACCATCGAGTATTATGCGCACTAAAATTTCAATAATTTCAATGATCTGGTGGAATATCAAAACTTCTTTAATCTAGACGATATTTTGCTCGCAGTCTATTTTACACAAGAAGAGTTAAAGTATTTTCACTGCTAAATGAAGGATTTAAATTAAAAAGAAGCAAGACTTGTAACGTTGTAACTTGATAATAGTGACAGTGGAGTGCAATGACTATTTATTATTTTGTCTGCCAATTACAAGGCAGTTACTTTCGACTTTTAATTAATACTGATGTGTGGCTGTTAAAATAATAAAGAGTCGTTGCACTAAGCTATCACTGTCATTAAAATACACGTCACTTAGATAAATATTTATAGTTTTACCACAAAATTAACGTAGATTATCGTTATTTGGAGCTATCTTCTCAAAGTGATTACGTTGCTTCCTTTGCTAGCAAACTTTTTTGTCTGTTAGTTGGAGAGCCTGAAAAAATAAATATTAATGAAATTAATCAAAAATGATGACTTGTTTACAAAAAATGTAAGCATTTAACCTTTAATATTGAGTGATAAACATAAACTTATGTAAGAATAACATAAACTTTGATTTCTGATACCATTAAATGAGATCTGTCACATTTACTATGCAGTAATTATTTTATGAATTGCTGAAACTTAAAATAATTTGGTACTAGGAATGATTTTTAACCTATTTTTAAAACTAATTTTTTTCAGTAATATCTTTGTTTTGGAAGTTAAAGCTCATTTTTACTACGGTTTATACAAGAATGTCACTCAAATTCTCTCATGTTGAATGAATAAATAGAAGCACTTATGTCTAGGCTCCGCACAAGTTTCTCTGAGTGGAGCACCTTAGTCTGTTAATACTTCATGTAAAACATTTGAGGTTAAAAATTTTGCATCTATTTTCAACATTTGCAGGAATTAAAAACTTCTGATTAAAAAAATTTTTTTTGGCATCGATGTAGTTTTGGTCAAGCTGTAAGGAAGTAAAAAAAATTTAATAATGCTGAAAAGTACAGTGCATTTCTTACGCCCTCAAATAGTTACGGGCCTTATGAAAGGCTGTTGATCTGCACTTTTTAACGTTATAATGTATTAAGAAGACTTTTTGTAAAATGTGTCAGTGGTAAGAACAAATAGAAGAAATTGTATTTACATTTTTTTTTTTTTTTTTAAGCCTTACTACTCAAGCAACAAAGTTCTGGAGCCTTATATCTCTATTCTTTAGCGCTGTAAAGAACATAAACACACAATATTATTCTGCCTATTACAATACCTGTGAGATTTGAATAACTAATGTACGAGTTATAACAAAAAGCAAACACTTCTGTTCTATTTTTAATCAATGTTCTGCGTCAGTTTTTTAACTGCAGTTTTCCTTATCATTTGCTTTTTTGCAAGCCTTTGGGCGTTGTCAAATTTTTTGTAAGTCCTACAAAAAGGGCTTTTTAGAAATCTTTGATCAGTTGTAATATATTTCTTGGTCAGGTAGTTTAATGTTGGATGGCTCTAAAAACACATGGTGAGAAACGACTTGGTTCAGAAGCATTGAATTGCTGTACCTTAAAAAATAAATTTTTTGTTTCTACCTTTAAATTTTCTTACAAGTGGCACAGTTCTTATTTGTATCAAATTAGTTTTACGTTTATGTCTTGAAAAAAAGATTTTTGAACTCATCACTTGTCGTCGGAATATGCTAAGGAAAGAAAAAATACAAAGTAGTTAATCTGCAAAAAATTCACAATCGTTCCCAAAGTTAGTAATAGGTCCATGTTTCTTAAGTGATTCTTAGGTACTTCTCAGGTTAGTCTCAGGTAACTCTCATGAGATTCTTAGTAAAACAAATACTTTGTCTTAATAGAGTGATTGCTGTGTGATTGTGCTAGATTACACGTGCACTCTATTAACGGAGATCCCAGCTATTTCTTTAAAATTTACTAATAAGCATAAAAAGATTGCGTTAGTTATAAATTATAAATGAGGATGTAATGGTGCCTCTAATCAGAGTGGATATAAACAAATATTTAGTGACGGTAACGTATCCGACAAAAATATATTTATGACATCGTTGGAACCATTAAGTTTAGAAGTCGATAACAAGGGCAAATGAGAAACGGTATGGAAAAATTTACAGTCTGAATCAACAAGATATTGTAAAGTCATAAGTTTCAAGTATGCGAAAGAAACGGAAGAAAAAATCAGAGCAGAAGTTAATATTATTGAGAAACAGATTGAATCACTTATACCAACTATTATAGAGCAGGCAGATAAGGAATTCACAATAATTCATGTGTTGCAATGGTTCATGGTAAAATAGTATAAGTCTTAACTCAAACTTCATCTTGCGCATCATGCAACATAAGTTCAGTAAAACCGTCTCAGATAAATAAGTTGGAAGTACTTTCTGATTATGTTGTTAAAGAAAAATTTTATAAATATGGCATATGAATTCTTTACGCATGGATTAGATTCATGGAATGCAAATGCAATGTAAGATTTTAGCTTAAGTTTTGGAGGTGGAGTGCACTATCCAAAGAAAATAAAGAATTCGTGGCCCAAGCAAAACAAAAGGTTTAAAATTTATTCGAAGTAAAGACTGGTCTTTTGATAAACTATCTTAAACAAGGCTCTGGATCATTCAATGATGGTAACACTGCGAGGAGATTCTTTCGTGATCCTACTTTAACATCTGAAATCACTGGCGTTAACGAGGAACTTATCTGGCAATTTGGAATAATTTTACATGTGATAGTTAGTGCTGTAAGTATAGATGTAGAGAAATTCTATGAATATACTATTAACACAGCTCAACTCTTTACTAAATTGTATACCTTGTACTACATGTCGTCATTTGTTCACAAAAAAAGTTTACACAGTTTAAAAATAATAATGTACTTTGCTTTTATATCTATTGGTTTATTATCAGAGGAGTCCCAAGAATCTGGAAACGAAGACTTTAAACGTAGGCCGCGTTCACAGTGGTAAAAGTTGTCGACATTGGTATATATGAATGCTTGATCAACTGACGATAGCTACAGAAGAGTCAGTGACCAGCCCCGCTAAGCCTAGTGTGTGCCCGTGATGTTTTCACATGTACAGAATTATTATAGGTGAGAAGTAAGAGCAAAAGAAAAAGAGGGATGGAGCGGAAAAGAGAGATAGTGCATGAGGTAGCGACATATAAGGTGCCATTGACCATCACGTGTTTATCTTTATGATCCATATACCTCTGTATTATACGCTCAGTTGCAGTTTGCCATAAGCACAAGTGCTACTTTGAACTCAAAAGTATGTCATACATGTACATACATATACATAAACCTATACCTAACTTACTAAGGCATGAAATTATTCCTGTGCGCATACCTTGTATTAAAATCAGATGCGTATACAACTTTATAGCTACTTAATCGTGTATTCCTTCAGATGATAGGAATTCTACATGGCAGCGTTAGCAATCGAGCAGTCGGTGACTTGAGTTTGTCTTATGACAGCTGCTGTCATGTAATTGACGATCGCGTCTGTAATTTTGAAACAGCTTGGCTGTTTTGTTGGTCCTAGTATTTCTAGTGGTCATAGTCAAATTACAGTAAGCAATTTGGCGTGTTAAGCGTACGACTACCGCCAAAAGTCAATGGGTAAGGTCCCTGTAAGGTGGCAAAAGTTGGAACCTTACATAGGTGCAATCGACTATTCTAAGCCTCTGGAGCGAAAGAGACAGAGCTAATGGCGGTTAATACCCCGAATAGCAGAGGTTAAATTAGGAATGTATGGTGTAAAGCTTCATCCAGAGGGTGCCAGGACAGGCCAGTCCCGGTTTATGGATGTACCGGTGTATCCGCGAGTCTCCTTGCACGTGCGTGCGCGCGCGTATGTGTGCCATAGAGATATAATAAATAGAGCAGGGAAGTGAGACTGAGGCATGTCCACTGGAGCAGAGAGAGAAAAAAGATTTCGGTACCTGTCTATCTCTCTCTCTAATTATGCTCTGATTGGTTGAGACTCACATCATGTATTTAAATCTCTGTAATGTAGCCAATCAGGGCAGAGTTTAGAGAGAGATGGACAGGTACCGCAATCTTTTCTCTCATTCTGCTCCAGTGGACAGTGCTACTTACATGAGACCCTATACCTTCCCTTATTATATCTCTATGGTGTGTGCGCGTGTGGTCTACGAGTGATTGTCCATTCGTTTAGTCTGTCGTTTGTCAGTGCTGTAAGTTTGTAACTATATGTATATGATGTATACACTCATGTATAAACACGATCGTAAAGCTTACACGGATAATTGCTAAAATGTGACGGAAACGTTACAAACGTCCCTCACTGTGTTCCCACATAGGTTGAATGACCATCAATTTAAAAATCTATTGCGTCTATCGAAGTACTCAATTCAGCCCCAGCAGAATAGCTCCTCTTTTGAAATCGATTAAATTTGTTTGTGCCCCAATTATTTATCTTCAAGCAGTTTGAATCGGCTCAGCTAGTTTTGGACTAAAAAGCCAAAAAATACTAGTGCACAATTCTACTAGCAATACCACAACTTACTGAAAATAATGCATTTCCAGCTTTATTCTGGC
This sequence comes from Copidosoma floridanum, assembly GCF_036245765.1. Classification (NCBI taxonomy): domain Eukaryota; kingdom Metazoa; phylum Arthropoda; class Insecta; order Hymenoptera; family Encyrtidae; genus Copidosoma; species Copidosoma floridanum. The sequence continues at coordinate 23,168,980 of NW_028321881.1, forward strand.
GAATCAACTATGCTCGTAGTCTATGGCCCTTAGTATGATGCAAGTACAGGAACGACGTTTGTAGTAAAATCCGCTTGTGGCGCTGGTTTCATGCCCTTAAACTAATTTCAATATTTCATGGTGATTGCCATAGACTATAATTGTAAAGTTCCTTTGCCAGAACAATGCTGTGCACTTCTCTCCAACCACGGTGTAAGATATACAGGTGGTCCCATGTACGCATAATTTTTGTGAAATATTTGTGCTGTTTCATTCAAGTTTTAGCAGATGGCGAATAAGAGTCGAATACTGCATATAGTTATAGTTATATTACTTGTGTTAGCAGATACCACCATATAAAGTTTCACTACTACGTCTGCTCGGTGTTCATTTCCTATGCGACACCTAGTGCGAGAAAGTGGAAAAGACACATAATGCTCACAAAAATTTGCTGTAGGCAATATAGGCAATGGATCCACCTGTATATCTTACACCAGCGTTGGTTTTCAGTCCTTGTGTTTTGGTCCCGAGCGCTTGCCAGCGCCACCCCCGGGGCCAACTAGAAGCAATCAACCATTGGCGAGTCTGATTAATTGCTGGCAAGCGCTCGGGACCAAAACACAAGGACTGAAAACCAACGCTGTCTTACACCGTGCCTCCAACTTAGTTCTTGTCTTCTGCTACTGTATATTTAATTTTATTATTGATTATTGATGAAATTCAAATATGCAATTGTATTGGCTGCATGGGCTGTTATTATGATTTATATATCGTTAATACGAGCAAGTAAACGTACTAATATTACAAGCAAAGTTTCTTGAAGTTCCCAGTACTCTCTGAAAACGTTAAACATAGGTTATAATAATCCTTACAATAATACTTTACATGTATTATATGTACTCAATTATTTTTATTGTTAATATTAATGCGTTGACTGACATGTATTTACGATTTACAGTTCATTCTAAGAATATGCCCACGCAGCCAATGAAACTGCTTGAAATATTACTAATCAATAGTAACATAACATGTGAAGTAGCACAAGACAAGAACTAAGTCGCAGAAAGTCGCATGATTGTTCCGTATTCCGCTGCGCAATTACAGAACTGGATTCCAGCAAAGACATTTGTATTCGTCGGTATTACCATCCAGATCTGAGCCAGAACTAACGAAACTGAAAGAGGCTAGAGCAGACCGAATCTATTGGACTATATTCTTTATGTCACGTATTATGTTTCATGCTCCAAGTTAGTCAACAACTCTCTAGAACGCAAAAGTCACTAGAAAGATTGCGCGGCGCATTGCTTAACATGCCAGAGTAAAATACCTCCTTGATGGTTTTCTTACGTACTTGAGCGCACTCGAGTGCACTCGAGTAGTCACGAACGCATAAGTTGCCCCTCCACTGCACGCAAGCAGCCTCGTGCACGTTTGTGCAGTTGCTGTCGCTATACTCACTACCGGCGCGGTAATACGTGAATTTCGACTGATCGCACGTAACCTCGCTTGACTTTGGCTGCCCGCGGAAACTTTCGTTTGCTTTGTTTTGACCGCGTGTAAACTCACGTTATTGCAACAGTTCTTGCGTGGGCCGGCGTAGTAGTGATTAGTACTTTGACCCTCGAGTGTCCAAGACAAGTAATAAATTACGGGCAAAGCCTCAGCTGTGGACCGGCTCGCGGAAGTAACTCGGATCGACCAGAAAGTATGGATGGTACCTGGGAGGAGCAGTTGATCAATCAGATCCAAATAAGACCCGCACTATGGGACGATAATCACGTTCATCACAAGAATAACGTTATTTTGGGTAGATTGTGGGACGAGATTGCACGAAAACTCAACAAAAACAGTAAGTATAACCTTGATTTTGTAAAGATAAGTAAAATTCTGCTATTGATTTTTCTTTTGCTGCTTCGTACTTGTGCGTTTTAATATATTTTGTAAATTTGAAATATCTTTTTTTTTTTAAATATGTCACAATCTGACCTATGTTAGCCAGTCAAGGTTAGTGCATACATTTTATCTTTCTAGAATTCAACAATAGCTTTATAAGAATTATTATGATTCATGTTTGTTATATAAGTGATAAGGGATTCTATAGAAAATTAATTTTTTCAAATCAATGTGCTAGTATTGAGCAAACATGACGTAGGTAACATGACTTGACTATCTGATGGCATATTCTAGCAAGTGCAAGTGCTTTTTGTCAACCACAAAAATGATTACTTAAATATTTCACAAGCAGCCAGTGTAATCATAGAAATTTATTAAGTTAACGTGTGATATTTCAGTTTTTTGTGCACACTGTCAAATATTTTAGTATGTGTGTAATTGTAAATAATTATCTATATCTTTACATGTATTTCAGTTAAATAATTAAAGTACTCTAATTTAATATTGACTAATCATTGTAGCATGTGAAATACCATTGAAGATAGTAGCAAATTTTACTTTTTAATCATCTAACCTTTAAAAACTGTTTGTTATATCCAAAAATAGTAATATACATCATCAAAATAAATCAATTTAATAGTAAATACGTGCCACGACTACACACCCACATCTTAATTCTTCCATTTAATTGGCATAGGATTTTTTAAACTATTTTCTCCACATTTTTAAATCATATCGTTTCATAACATATTACTTGGATTTGAAGCATTGATTACCTTAAGCTTAAATTGAGCAGGTTGAAAAATTTTAATTTTGTAGATTTTATTCATGAAAATTTGTGATTCAAAAATTTTAACTTACTGGATTACTGGATCTTTAAAAACTTGCAAGGCCAAGATTGAGTTTATTATTCGAAATACATTGGTTTTTAGAATTTTACGTTCTTTAAAGACTTTCAAGCTCAGAATTATGTTATTTTATACAAAAAAATGATTTCTGGATCTCTGATGGCTTCGAAGGCCAGGATTCAACTTCTTAATTGAAAAATATTAATTTCTGTATCTTTGATGGCTTCGAAGGCCAGGATTCACTTCCTTGATTAAAAAATATTAATTTCTGTATCTTTGATGGCTTCGAAGGCCAGAAGTCACTTTTATGATTATAATATATTAATTTTTGATTTTTAATTGCTTCAAAGGCCAGGATATAGTTTTTTGATCAGAAAATATCAATTTCTTCATTTTTGATGGCTTCGAAGGCCAGGATTCAATTTCTTAATTGAAAAATATGAATTTCTGGATCATTGATGGCTTCGAAGGCCAGAAATTAGGTTCTTTTGTCAAAAAATATTAATTTTCGGATCTTTGATGGCTTCGAAGGCCAGAAGTCACTTTTATGATTATAATATATTAATTTTTGATTTTTAATTGCTTCGAAGGCCAGGATATAGTTATTTGATCAGAAAATATCAATTTCTTCATTTTTGATGGCTTCTAAGGCCAGGATTCACTTCCTTGAATAAAAAATATTGATGTTTGGATCTTTGATGGCTTCGAAGGCCAGAAGTCACTTTTATGATTATAATATATTAATTTTTGATTTTTAATTGCTTCGAAGGCCAGGATATAGTTATTTGATCAGAAAATATCAATTTCTTCATTTTTGATGGCTTCTAAGGCCAGGATTCAATTTCTTAATTGAAAAATATGAATTTCTGGATCATTGATGGCTTCGAAGGCCAGAAATTAGGTTCTTTTGTTAAAAAATATTAATTTTTGGATCTTTGATGGCTTCGAAGGCCAGAATGGAGATTGGTCATAAAAAAATTTTGATATCTTGGATTCTTTCTTTTTTGAAGGCTGATTTCGTCGATGTGATATGAAATTTAATGGGGTTGTTGTAAAATTTGGAACGAATACTTAAAATAGTAAAACAAACCAGGAAACGGTTATAATTAAAAAATCCTATGCTGTAATAAAATTTTATTTAGAGGTGTTTGGTGGCACGAGTAAAATTAAAAAGTGTTACGTTTTTAGGCTCTTAATTTTCTTTATTGGATACAACGAACAGTTTTGAAGTAGTTGATAATCTACAAATTAAATTTGATTAATAATAGGTTCCCTAATACTGAGGTTTACGTACAAGTTTTGATATTGGCCAACAGAAAAAAATCCTAATTTTTTGTTATTGCATTTTTTTTCTTTGTATTTTGTGGGAAAACATTCGTATGCAGAGTAACATTATTTTTTATCCATACTTTCAGTCATTTAACAAATCCTCCATGGGAAGCATCGGTTTACTGGAATCGCCTTTGAACTGTATTACTTGCTGAGGTAGACCATTTGACAGTAATGATTTTGGAATACCGCTTTTAGTGGAAGTAAGTGTGCTAGAGTATAGTTACATAGTTAATGTTATTGTCTACAGAGTAAACGATCTTCTCTGGGCACGGTATATACATATTGTATTTTAAATAAATAAATAGATATTTTCACATGAAACTACTGGCACTGCCAACGAAGAGCTATACAATAACAAAAATTATTTACCACAAATTTAATATTTGAACCGGTTCTTCCACATGATTTTTTTATTTATATTTTTTGTGATTCTTTTATTTTTATTTTTTATAATTCTGAATATATAAAAATTTGTTGTATTGTAACTTTTAAGTTTTCTTAATATTCTTTAAATTGTTAACTGTTATTACAAAAGTTGAAAATATCTTTCTGTGTGGTACACACTATAATATTTTCTCTTATTTTTCATTCAGGTTTACGTAAGAGATACGATGGCTTTCAGCAAAATTCACGAACTGAATCGAGACAGATCAACTAGTGGAGAATATCATCTTCTATTTCCAGGCCTAAAGAAATATGATGATAGATTTTTCGAGTATTTAAGAATGCCACAGGATTGTTTTGAGTATATTTTGTCAAAAATTGAAGCCCAGTCCTCGCGAAACTGGTGCAATTTTCATACACAGCCAATACTGCCTGAAGAAAAACTTGTTGTTACGCTCAGGTAAAATACTTTCATATAATTTTTAAGTGATGCAATTATTTACTTATTTATTTTTAATATGGATGGGAAAAATATTAACAAATTTAATTATTGTTCATTTGGTGAGCGCATAGACTCACATTGGCATGGGAATGTTCGATATATGTTCTAAAATATTTACTGGATTTTAGTAGGTTGAGCTAGTCATAGAAATTTATGCAGATTTTATTTAACTTTGTATAAACATTTATTTATATCAACAACCGTATACTAGTATTTAATTTTTTTTTTCTAGATTTCTAATAACTGGAGCTTCATATAGGACTCTTTCCTTCTCGTTTCGGATAGGAGTTTCAACAATATGTAATATCGTTAAGAGTACTACAACAGTTATTTGGAATACTCTTTATCCGATTCATATGCCAATCCCCACTAAAACTGATTTCATGAAAATCGCACTTCAATTTTACAAAAGAAGAGGTTTTCCGCACTGCTTGGGAGCTTTAGATGCAAAGCACATTCGTATAAAGTGTCCAGCCAACTCTGGTTCCCATTTTTATAATTTTAAAAAGTTTCACTCTATCGTGTTACAAGCTGTTGTTGACGCCGAATATAGATTTATTATGATCGATGTTGGTGCCCGTGGAAAACAGCACGATAGTAATACCTTTCATGCTTCTGATCTTTTTAAAATGATTCGTAATAAGACTCTGGATTTACCTGGACATATGAAGCTGCCTAAGTCGTGTAAAACTTCCCCATTTGTTTTTATTGCGGATGGAGCTTATCCCCTCATGAACAATGTGCTGAAACCTTACAGAGGACGACATTTGACAACGGATGAACGTATATTTAATCAAAAACTGTCATCTGCTCGAGTTGTCATTGAGTGTACATTTGGACAACTTGCAAAACAGTTTAAAATATTTTATAGTACCATTGAACAAACACCAAAAGTTGTTATAGACATAGTGAAATGTGCATGTTTGTTACACAATGTGATAAAGGACATGGCTACAGTATCTCATTGTCCCCAACAGGATCTTCGTAAAGCTGTAGGTACAGTTAGTAACAATAATAACAATTATGAGTCAGAAGAATGTCCACGTACGATTAGAGAAGAATTCACAAAATACTTTATTAACCACAATGAATAGCTAATAAAAAATTATTACCTTTTGAAGTTATTTTTATTTATACCCATAATTATAACTATTATCACATATAATGTAACTACATTAATGTATAAAAATAGCTAGAAAAATACCTATACAAAGAGATGTTATAGCTGTAAATTGTGCGCAAATTTTGAAGCAAAATTGATCCAAATATTTTTTTAGGTATCTTAGTCCAAAGGTGGCGTTATTACCCGCATAATAACACCAAAAAGGGACATGGCTGTATGTATTTTGAGCAGACGCCAATGAACGTATTTCAACTAAACTAAACCAAAAAAGGGAGATTTAAAAATTGCTTACAAACTTTTAAAAAATTCCTAGTAAAAAAAATTTTTCTTTTCTGACTATTTAAAAGTACTTCGAGGCCTTTGTTTTTATCTTATTATACATAAAATAACACCAAATAATTAATATATAACTTGAAAAATATCTGATTTGAAGCAACTTTTCTTGCAAAGTTCCTGCAAAGCAGCTGTAAACACCTCTAATGTAGCTATATGTATAGCTCTTTCTTACACTTTATTATAGCTTGATTATAGGTAGTCATACGTGCAATTGTAGGCATCAATACAGCTTATTTTTATAGCTAATATTACAAAATAATATCATTAATGAAATGAACTTTTTATTAAGTATTATTTATAACAATTATTGTTCTAATGTTTAATACAAATAATTGTAAAAGTACAGAAATTACGATAGTGTAACATAAAATTTATATTAATAAGTAATACAGGCTTTAAAAAGAAAATTTGAATTATTTTTCGGTTTTTAAAATGTGGCTGACAAATAAGTTTTGATGTTGTGTGTGTTGTGTGTACTTACTATTCAATTAAACTAGGTCTAAGTAATTAAAAAAAAAAAATACACCGAAATTGTAGAAGTAATTAATATTATAAATTTATAATAAGCTCAATACGTTCGTAGAATATTAAATTTAACATTTATTACATATCACAACAATCATATCGCAACAATTAACGATAGTCGAATACTACACCTACTTAGACTGTTATATAATGAAGTATATGTAATTGGAAAGAATTTTTTTTTTTGTAATATGTTATTATGTTTATCATTCAATATTTTTTTTTAAATTATGCTTTTAGACAACTTTCAACATAGTATAAAAAAGATTGGCCAAGCCATCTTAAGTTAAAAAAAAAACACAAAAAAAGGTATGTAACTCGCTATTCAAATATTACAGGAACCCAACGTAAAAGGTCGTTACCCAAATTGTTAAATAAATACAGCTTATGTGCTTACTTTTTATTTAAATTGTTATAAGTATTGAATAAAAAATGTTAAAATTGTTATTTATATACATTTCAATGCATATGAATGTTTGCTGCATTTATTTATAAATTTGTTTAACGAAATCTAGCAATTTTTAAAATGATAGTGGGACGTGGGACTGAAACTACAAAAATCTAAGAAGAGTGACGTTTTTGATTTTCTGTTTTACATTTCTTTGGAGGAACTGCCTGTGCTTCTTCCATATCCAGATCAATGATTTCTACGTCATCATCAAGGTTAATTACTCCTGTTACCTCACTATACTTCCCACGTAGCTGATGGCATTGTTCTACCTTACATTCTTTTTTTATGACTGAGTTTGATGGCATTAATGGAAGTGATTGTGGATGTCTGTGAGCAGAATTGATAACAGAATTAGAACAGATTGACCTAGTATCTGATACTTTTGCTTCTTTTTTAGATTTAAAGTATGTGCCAGTGCAGGATCAATTTGCTGGGCAACCTGTAAAAGATTTATTATCATTATCGTGATTATTATTATTATTTATGTAAATTTTTTATTCATTTTTGACTAACTTGAAACGATAAAAAAAGTATCTAATCTAATAGTGCAGTAAATAAGAGTTATTTTTAATAAAAAGAATAACATAATCAAGAATTTACCATCATTTGACGGGCCCTGTGCAAGAGAATGTCGACATGATTCAGCACTGCAACATTTACGGGGGAGGTCCCATTTACATGATACGTGCATTTGTTTGTATGGTTCACAACAACAAGCAGATGAGACAGTGGACAGTACCGGCTCCTCTTTCAATGGTGGTCCACAAACATGAACAGTGGAGGTCGTATCTTGAGCCTGCTCCATTTTTCCACAACACTTGACCATGTGATTCGTAGGTACTGGACTACTAGTTTCATTGGTTGCGGAACCCGTGCAATCCATCAACTCTGACTCTGACAAAATTAAAAATAAATTTTATGTAATAATACAAATGAAAAAATACTTGAAAAATGCATTTCGAATAATATTTACTATTTACACTATAAGTCAAGAATGGAGAATTTTCAAATTGATCACTTGCAAAAGCTAACTTGTAACTGTTATTTCAAAACATTTATCACTTGATGTATGTATCAACAATAATATATAACCAATATTATAATAAGAAAAACGATGATTCATAGATATATAAATAATGTTACTGACGAATACATATTCAATTATAATTCCAAAAAGACTAAGAAATACTCACCTTCAGACTCGACGCGTCCTTTTTTTTTTTCAATTCCATAAGCATAACTTTTTACAAGATCAGTCATGTCCATTCTAAGTTCCAATTTCCTAATACCATCAACTACTCGTGTATAAGGAAGTAATGTCCGGAAAAAAGTGGTATCTTCATTATCGATAATTTCAATTGAAGTATGTTGCTGTTGATTTGTTGTTGAATTGGAGGAGATGTCGGGTGATTTACTTGAATGATTTGAAGTCTGATTATTAATAATGTTCTTGTAAGTATTACGATCAGTGACGTAACTCTCTTCTTCTCCATCAGACTCCCAGTCATATTTCTCATTATTCATACCAGTACCATAAGAAGCAGAACTGCAATTGCCTGATGATGTTGCAGGTTGCACAGCTGTCCGCAAAAACTCCATTTGCATAAAAAATGGCCATTTCAAAGCGTTTTTTACACCACCCGAAACACCAGAAGAAGAAGAAAAATTGCGTACTTCTTTGGCGAATTGACCTCTTAAAATTTTTCACTTGTTTTTGCAAGTGGTTTCTGAAAATATCGAAGGAAAATAATTATATTCAAAAGTTATATAAATCAGATAATTATAAGTATACATAAAAAATTATGTTACTCTGCATACAATTGTTTTCAAACAAAACACCTCTAAATAAAATTTTATTACAGCATAGGATTTTTTAATTATAACCGTTTCCTGGTTTGTTTTACTATTTTAAGTATTCGTTCCAAATTTTACAACAACCCCATTAAATTTCATATCACATCGACGAAATCAGCCTTCAAAAAAGAAAGAATCCAAGATATCAAAATTTTTTTATGACCAATCTCCATTCTGGCCTTCGAAGCCATCAAAGATCCAAAAATTAATATTTTTTAACAAAAGAACCTAATTTCTGGCCTTCGAAGCCATCAATGATCCAGAAATTCATATTTTTCAATTAAGAAATTGAATCCTGGCCTTAGAAGCCATCAAAAATGAAGAAATTGATATTTTCTGATCAAATAACTATATCCTGGCCTTCGAAGCAATTAAAAATCAAAAATTAATATATTATAATCATAAAAGTGACTTCTGGCCTTCGAAGCCATCAAAGATCCAAACATCAATATTTTTTATTCAAGGAAGTGAATCCTGGCCTTAGAAGCCATCAAAAATGAAGAAATTGATATTTTCTGATCAAATAACTATATCCTGGCCTTCGAAGCAATTAAAAATCAAAAATTAATATATTATAATCATAAAAGTGACTTCTGGCCTTCGAAGCCATCAAAGATCCGAAAATTAATATTTTTTGACAAAAGAACCTAATTTCTGGCCTTCGAAGCCATCAATGATCCAGAAATTCATATTTTTCAATTAAGAAATTGAATCCTGGCCTTCGAAGCCATCAAAAATGAAGAAATTGATATTTTCTGATCAAAAAACTATATCCTGGCCTTTGAAGCAATTAAAAATCAAAAATTAATATATTATAATCATAAAAGTGACTTCTGGCCTTCGAAGCCATCAAAGATACAGAAATTAATATTTTTTAATCAAGGAAGTGAATCCTGGCCTTCGAAGCCATCAAAGATACAGAAATTAATATTTTTCAATTAAGAAGTTGAATCCTGGCCTTCGAAGCCATCAGAGATCCAGAAATCATTTTTTTGTATAAAATAACATAATTCTGAGCTTGAAAGTCTTTAAAGAACGTAAAATTCTAAAAACCAATGTATTTCGAATAATAAACTCAATCTTGGCCTTGCAAGTTTTTAAAGATCCAGTAATCCAGTAAGTTAAAATTTTTGAATCACAAATTTTCATGAATAAAATCTACAAAATTAAAATTTTTCAACCTGCTCAATTTAAGCTTAAGGTAATCAATGCTTCAAATCCAAGTAATATGTTATGAAACGATATGATTTAAAAATGTGGAGAAAATAGTTTAAAAAATCCTATGCCAATTAAATGGAAGAATTAAGATGTGGGTGTGTAGTCGTGGCACGTATTTACTATTAAATTGATTTATTTTGATGATGTATATTACTATTTTTGGATATAACAAACAGTTTTTAAAGGTTAGATGATTAAAAAGTAAAATTTGCTACTATCTTCAATGGTATTTCACATGCTACAATGATTAGTCAATATTAAATTAGAGTACTTTAATTATTTAACTGAAATACATGTAAAGATATAGATAATTATTTACAATTACACACATACTAAAATATTTGACAGTGTGCACAAAAAACTGAAATATCACACGTTAACTTAATAAATTTCTATGATTACACTGGCTGCTTGTGAAATATTTAAGTAATCATTTTTGTGGTTGACAAAAAGCACTTGCACTTGCTAGAATATGCCATCAGATAGTCAAGTCATGTTACCTACGTCATGTTTGCTCAATACTAGCACATTGATTTGAAAAAATTAATTTTCTATAGAATCCCTTATCACTTATATAACAAACATGAATCATAATAATTCTTATAAAGCTATTGTTGAATTCTAGAAAGATAAAATGTATGCACTAACCTTGACTGGCTAACATAGGTCAGATTGTGACATATTTAAAAAAAAAAAGATATTTCAAATTTACAAAATATATTAAAACGCACAAGTACGAAGCAGCAAAAGAAAAATCAATAGCAGAATTTTACTTATCTTTACAAAATCAAGGTTATACTTACTGTTTTTGTTGAGTTTTCGTGCAATCTCGTCCCACAATCTACCCAAAATAACGTTATTCTTGTGATGAACGTGATTATCGTCCCATAGTGCGGGTCTTATTTGGATCTGATTGATCAACTGCTCCTCCCAGGTACCATCCATACTTTCTGGTCGATCCGAGTTACTTCCGCGAGCCGGTCCACAGCTGAGGCTTTGCCCGTAATTTATTACTTGTCTTGGACACTCGAGGGTCAAAGTACTAATCACTACTACGCCGGCCCACGCAAGAACTGTTGCAATAACGTGAGTTTACACGCGGTCAAAACAAAGCAAACGAAAGTTTCCGCGGGCAGCCAAAGTCAAGCGAGGTTACGTGCGATCAGTCGAAATTCACGTATTACCGCGCCGGTAGTGAGTATAGCGACAGCAACTGCACAAACGTGCACGAGGCTGCTTGCGTGCAGTGGAGGGGCAACTTATGCGTTCGTGACTACTCGAGTGCACTCGAGTGCGCTCAAGTACGTAAGAAAACCATCAAGGAGGTATTTTACTCTGGCATGTTAAGCAATGCGCCGCGCAATCTTTCTAGTGACTTTTGCGTTCTAGAGAGTTGTTGACTAACTTGGAGCATGAAACATAATACGTGACATAAAGAATATAGTCCAATAGATTCGGTCTGCTCTAGCCTCTTTCAGTTTCGTTAGTTCTGGCTCAGATCTGGATGGTAATACCGACGAATACAAATGTCTTTGCTGGAATCCAGTTCTGTAATTTTGATTTTGATTAAATTAAGCACCTATCACCAGATGATCTGGGGCACTTACTGGCAAGTTAATTGAGTAATTTAATCTGATTTGACAGCTCAAGCGCCTATCACCAGATGACCCATGGAGCGTACTGGCCACTTTGTTCATGAACGAACTAAGTGCTTATCACCAGATAACCTGAAAAGCGAACTAGCCGCTTTGTTTATTATTAAACTAAGCGCCTATTACCAGGTGACTTAGGGAGCTTACTGGCGAGCTTGTTAACAAATTTAATATAAATTAACAATCCAAGTGACTATCAAAATATGACCCAGAGAGCTTACTGGCCACTTCGATTATAATGAAACTAAGCACCTATCATTAGATGACCCGGAGAGCTTACTAGACTTTTTGTGTAATAATGAACTAAGCCACGATCATTATATGACCTGGGGAGCTTCCTGGCTACTGAGATTTTAATGGAACTAAGCGCTTAAGGCTTGACAACTCAGGGAGCTTACTGGACCTTTTGTTTATTATTAAACCGAGCAACTATTACCTGGTGACTCAGGGCACCTACTGGATAGCTTATTAACAAATAAAATATAAATAAGCAGCCAAAGCACCTACCACCAGATAACTCTGTGCACTCACTATAAGGTTTGTTAACAAATTAACCTTAAATTAACAGCCCAAGCGCCTATCACGAGATGACCCGGAGAGCTTATGGACTTCTTGTTTATTAATAAACTAAATTACTTTCACCAGATAGCTCAGTTCGTTTACTAGCCAGTTTATTTAAATATTTAATATAAATGACAGCTTAAGCGCCTATAACCAGATTACTCACAGAGCTTACTGGCCACTTTGTTTTTCAATAAACTAAGCACCTACCACTAAATGACCAAGGGAGCTTACTGGCTGCTCTGTGTATTAATAAACTAGTAACCTATCATTAGATAATCCGAGAAGATAACTGGCTACTTTAATTTTTATTAAACTCAGTACCTATCACCAGATGACATAAGGCGCTTACTGGCAAGTTTATCAACAAAATTAATTTGATTTGACAGCTCAAGCGCCTATCACCAGATGACCTAAGGAGCTTTCTGGCAACTTTGTTTACTAAAAAAATTAGTGACTATTACAAGGTGACTCAGGGCACTTACTTACCAGATAACAAACAAATTAATTATAAATTGACAATCAAAGCGCCTATCACCGGATGACCCGGGAAGCTTACTGGCCCCTTTGATTTTAACTAAACTAAGCACCTATCACCATATGACCATGAAAGCTTACAGGACCTTTTTTTGTTAATAAACTAAGCGACTAGCACCAGATGACCCACAGTGGTAAATGGCCCCTTTGATTTTGATTAAATTAAGTACCTATCACAAGATGACCTTAAAAGCTTTCTGGCAACTTTGTTTATTAATAAACTAAGTGCCTATTACTAGTTGTCTCAGGGCACTTACTGGGCAGTTAATTTACAAACTTTATATAAATTGACAATCAAAGCGCCTATCACCAGATGACCCGGGAACCTTACTTACTCATTTAATTTAAGTTAAACTAAGCACCTATTACCAGATAATTTGGAAAGCTTACTGGACCTTTTGTTTGTAAATAAACTGAGCGAGTATCACCAGATGACCCACGGCGGTTACTGGCCACTTTGATTTTTATTAAGCTAAGCACCTATCTCCAGATGATCAAGGGAACTTACTGGCAAGTTAATTAACTTATTTCATCTGATTTGACAGCTCAAGTTATTATTACCAGATCACCCGTGAAGCGTGTTGGCCACTTTGTTTATAAATAAACTAAGCGCTTATTCCCATATAACCTGCAAAGCTGACTTGCCGCTTCGTTAAGTATTAAACTGAGTGCTTATTACCAGGTAACTCAGAGCGCTTACTGGCTAGTTTATTAACAAATTTAATATAAATTAACAACCCAAGCGCCTATCACCACATGACCCAAAGAGGTTATTGGACACTTTAAGTTTGATGAAACTAATTGTCTATTACCAGATGACCCGAGGAGCTTACTGGACTTTGTGTTTATTTATAAACTGAGCGACCATCACCAGATGAGCTGGGGAGCTTTCTGGCTACTTAGATTTTAATTGAACTATGCGCTTATTACTTGATGATTTAGGGAGCTAACCAAAACTTTCATTTATTAATAAACTAAGCGACATTCACTACATGATTCAGGATGGTGACTGACCACTTTGTTTGTAATTAAACTAAGTGCCTACCACCAGATGATCTCGAGAGCTAATCGGGCTCTTTGTTTTTTCTTAAATTAAGCAACTTTTATCAGGTAACTAAGGTTACTTACTTAATAGTTAATTGACAAACTATGTATAAATTAACAGCCCAAGCGCCTATCACCACATAACCAGGGTCGTTCACTGGTCACTTTGATTTTAACTGAACTAAGTGCCTATCATCAGATTACATGGGGCGCTTACTGAAAAATTTAATAATCAATCTAACCTGATTTAACAGCTCAAGCTTCTATCACCAGATGTTGTGAGGAGCTGACTGGCTTGATCGTTCATAAATGAACTCAGTGCCTATTACCTGGTGACTCATGGCGCTTACTGGCCAGTTATTTAACAAAATATCTATAAGTTTAAAATTAAAGTGCTTATCACCATATGACCTGGGGAGCTTACTGGCCACTTTGATTTTAATTAAACTAAGCACCTATCACCAGATAACCCAGGAAGCTTACTGGACCTTTTGTTTGTTAATAAACTGAGCAACTATCTCCAGTTGACCCATGGCGGTTATTGGCCCCTTAAATTTTGATTAAACTAAGCACCTATCACCAGATGACCCGGGGCGATTAATGGCAAGTTAATTATCTAATTTAATCTGATTTGACCGCTCAAGCGCCTATTACCAGATGACCCGTGGAGCGTACTGGCTGCTTTGCTCATGAATAAACTTAGCGCTTATTACCAGATAACCTGGAAAGCTAACTAGCAGCTTTGTTTATTTTCAAACTGAGCACCTATTACCAGGTGACTCAGGGCGCTCACTGGCCAGTTTATCAACAATTTTTATATAAATTAACAATGCAAGCACCTATCACCAGATGACTCAGGGAGCTTACTGGCCACTTTAGTTTTAATGGAACAAAGCGCCTATCATCAGTTGACCCAGGGAGCTTACTGGAGTTTTGTTTATTTATTAACTGAGGCTTCATCACCAGATGACCTGGAAAGCTTCCTGGCTACTTAGATTTTAATCGAATTAAGCGCTTATCACTTGATCACCCAGGGAGTTTACAGGACTTTTTGTTTATTAATAAACTGAGCGGCTTTCACCACATGACCCAGGGTGGTTACCAGCTACTTTGTTTGTAATGAAACTAAGTGTCAACTACCAGATGATCTCGAGAGCGAATAAACTGAGCAACTTTTACTAGGTATTTTATGGCATCTACTGGATTTTTTATTAACAAATTAAATATAAATTAGCAGCCAAAGCACCTATTACCAGAAAACTATGGTCGCTCACTGGCCCCTCTGATTTTGATTAAAGTAAGTGCCTATCACCAGTCTACCCGGAGCGCTTACTGGCCGCTTGGTATTTTTAATAAAACTAAGTGCTCATTACTAGAAGGCCTGAAGTGCTTACTAGCAAATTTATCAACTAATTATTATTAATCTTACAGCTTAAGCGCTTGTCACCACATTACCTGGGAAGCTTACTGGCCTCTTTGTTAATAATAAACTAAGCACCTATTACCAGATGACCTAGGGAGCATACTGGCCACTTTGTTTATTAATTATCTGAGCATTTATTACTACTTGACCCAGGGGGTCTACTGTTCACTGGTTAATGAAATGAAAAATGCATTAATAGTACGGAATTTAATGTGTTCCAAAGTTAAGCACTTAATAGGTTTTTTATTGTATGATACAGAAAAAACCAACAAAAACTAGTGCTGTTTTTATGAGTTATCTTACGTTCTTATTTGCTAACTACTGCAACAAGTATAATTATAAGATGTTACAAAGGCATTTTATGGTGTGACTAAGATTATTTAAGAGCTATTTTGAGTTAACAAAAAAAAGAACAGAACTTATGCTTTCCAGGAAACTATGGACGTTATACAGCTGGTTCATAAGGGTCTGAAATTTAATTATTTTTGTCTATTAACATAAACTTGCGTTGATAGTTATTGATCGGACGATTTATAAACTGGCAAGCAAGTGGTTGAGGTCATCTGGCGATAGTTACTGAGTTTGTTGATAAACAAAGTGGCCTGTCAGCTCTTTAGGTCATCAGGTGATAGGCGCTTGGGCTATTGATTTATATTTAATTTGTTAATAAGCTGGCCAGTTAGCACCCTGGGTCACCTGGTGATAGCCGCTTAGTTTATTAATAAACAAAAGGTTCAGTTAGCTCTCCGGGTCATCTGGTCATAGGGACTTGGTTTAATTAAACACACATTCGGAGTGTAAAGATAAATGGTGGGCAAAGGTGTGGAGCAGAGTAGTGCTGCACGGTTATAAGATATATGACGGGGTTAGGGAAAGTGTGTAGGAAACTGATAGTGACGGCATAAGGGGTGAAACATAGAAGGAAGAAATTTCTGGTACGCCACTTCTGTTTTATTAAGTTTCTTGTTTTGAAAATTTCAGCCTCCGCAGTACGTGATATAAAAAACTTTGTTCTCACAAACTGGCCAGTAAGCGCTCTGAGTCAAATGGTGATAGTCGCTTAGTTTATTATTAAACAAAAGGTCCAGTACGCTCCCCGGGTCATCTAGTCATAGGCGCTTGAGCTGTTAAATTAGATTGAATTAGTTAATAAACTGGCCAGTAAGCACCCTGAGTTACCTAGTGATAGGTCCTTAGGTTATCAATTAACAAAGTGGCCAGTAAGCTTTCCTAAGTCTTCTGGTGATAGGCGCATAGTTTATTAATAAATAAAGTGGCCAGTAAGCTTCCCGGGTCATTTGGTGATAGGGGTTTGAGCTGTAAATTAAAATTTAATTAGTTAATAAACATGCCAGTAATTGCCTCAGGACATCTGGTGATAGGTGCTTAGTTTTATTTAAAAAAAGTAAATGGATGATATAGAAAGGAAAGTAAAACAACAAACCAGGGAGTATAAATATGTCATTGGACCCACGGTAAGAAGTTCTTCAAACATGCAATGAGTAAAGACACAATTTTACAGATAACAAGGGGGTCGCCAGACCCGCAGGAAGAACGAAGCTCCATAAACGTTAGTACTGCATTACATAATTCACTTAAATAAAAACTTGAAAAACAAAAAAAAATAATAAAAAAAGAACAGTACTTCAGTACTCACAATGGTTGAACTTTGTGAGAATGTCGTGCATAAATATAGTACTCACGAAGTTCAACTATCGCGGGTACTGAACTATTTTTTCTTATTTTTTATTCGTTTTTCAAGTTTTTAATTTAGTGAACTACGTGAATGTAGTACTAACGTTCGAAGAGCTTTGTTCTTTCTGTGGGTCCAGCGATCCCCTTGTTACCTGAGAATGTGTGCCCATTCTCATCTTATGTTTAAAGAACTTCATTCTTACCGTAGGTCGTATGACCTTTTTATTCCTTGTTTGTTGTTTTAATTTTCTGTGTATTTTTTTTTCTTATTTATTTTGTTTTTTTGCTTTATATTTTTGTTTTATTTTTTTTTCTTTAATTTCTTTAATTTTTTATTCATTTCTAGTTTTTTTTAATGTTTAATTTGTTTTAATATTTTTCTAATTAATCTTCTATTTCTTGTTCCTTTTTTCTGTTTTTGTAACTTTCTGTTTTTTTTTTTATTTCGTTTTATTATTTATAAGTATTCCATTTTATTACTTTTAAGAAATATTTTTGTATTTTCTTGATTTATTAATTTTTTTTTTTTTTATTAATTATTTTTTTTTGTATTTCATTTTTTATTTCATTTTTTTATGATGCCATTGTATTTTTTTATGTGTTTTTATCTTCATTTCTTGTTTTTTAAATGCATTTTGTTTTAATTATTTTCTAAAATCTTATTTCCTGTATTTTTTTCTCATTTTCTTTTTAATTTGTATTTTTGTTTCATTTAATTTATTTACGTCTTTTCGGATTTAATTTTTTATTTTTTTTATTTTAAACATTATTTTATAACTATATTTATATAGTTATACGATATTGTAACGTAATTAGTTTGTCGATTTTAAAATGAGCATCGTTAAAAACCATTGATACGTTCTGCAACTCTATTGCTTATGTTTATTTTGATAATTCATTAATTTGTACAATTATTTATTTTTAACAAATTTTGTTAGCATTATTTCAATGCCAAAAAAAACATCAGGTTTGAAAAAAATTGGTCGGTATTTGATGCATCAAATTTATAAGATACAAAAATTTAATGCTAATTATGCGCCTTATTTGATTTAGTTTACATAACTACATTTACGCTAATTGAATTTTTTTTTTCTTTAAATTTATTGTTTATAAAACAAATAAATAATTTGACGTTAATTAAATGTATTATTAGTGAATGCATATGAAAATAAAAAATAAATTACGAACCACACGATAAGTGAACACATGAAGCGCCTGTAGTCATATGAGAATATGCGCTGTTATATGTTATATTTTCATCAATAAATGAATTAGATATTAAGCTCTCTGGGTTATTTGGTTGTTTTTTCTCATTATATTTATGTATTGTAAGTCATTTGGATCTTTACTTTAAAGGTTTTGCAACCTGATGAGTATGATTTACTTATACAGTTATAAGTTGAGCGTATATTCAAAATATTATTAGATTTTATTTATTGGGAGGATAGGCTTATTTGGTTTAAGAGGTTTTGAGCACTTAGTTATCAGGTTCAATAGCTTGGGATTTAGTTAGTTGGTTTTAGCACATTCGAATTTTCCGCTTAGCGTGCATTAACTCTGACCGCAGTGCGTTAGTTTGGAAGGTGGTACTATGATCGTCGTGTCTTCGGTTTTTCTGCCGCAGTCAAGAGCACTGGTCCGTATTGTGGATAAGTAAAACACACCTTTACTTAACCGTAAATATTCTAGCCAGTGATTGTTAACAGTCTGACAAATGGTAATCTTAACCTTGCGTTTATGCAAATATTTTGTAATTTTGGTACTTTCAAACTTCACAATTTGTTGGCTAATAATAACATTAATAAATAAGCTATGAAAAAAGACAAAAATATGTAAAAATCTCTGAGTATACTGTAAAAAAAAAAAAATCATTTTTAGATGACATTTTACTAGTATATGCTTGGAAAAGCTGTAACAAAAAAATTTCCACCTTTTAATACACACAAACACATGAATGACTTACTACTATATTATGTTACAAGAGGTTTTTGAGTGTTATAAGGATCTGACAGCAATCATTACCAAAAAAAGCAAGTGAAGACTCTGCTGAGGGAGATGATAAAGGACTCTTAAGATCTTTAACTGTACTTTATAAGCTTATAAAGTTGCGTACAGCTATGAATTCATGGTTGCAGACACGAGAGATAAATATTTATAACCTTGTGGTTGACCACTTATGTAACACTATCCTTTTGCCACTGAGATGTATACAATATTATTTGTAGGTTAAAATTTTTTATCATACTGTAAATATATCATAAGATTATGACAAAATAAAAAAATTAATTAAAACTAAACAAGTTTGTCCATCGACAAGTAATCGTTATCCTAACTTCAAGTCTGTCAAGTTCAAAAAGAAATTGAGTGAAAATCAAAATACTAATTTATTTAGTTCATTAATTTTAATGTTTTTCTTAATGATAATTTGTGATATTATATGACTAGTAGTGTAAAACGACCTTAATTTTACTAGATTATTGTTTTCAATTTATTAATTTTAATTGTTCATCCTGTTTCTGGCAACAGCTTATACATTTCTTTTCTGTCACTCCTCCTAATACAGTGTATTTATCTTGCCAACGCATAATAAGTAAGCACGTAAGCAGCAAGTATAAGTTGTGTTTATTCATGGCTATAACGTGTTCATTATTACTAGGACGCCAAACAAATAAGTTTTTGCTAGTGGTCATGAACAAAAGTACTTTAGTTTCTTTCCTTTTTTTTCCTATTTTTATTATTCCAGTTCATGTGCACGTTAAGATATAGTACCTATGCGTAGACAATATATTCTAGCACGTAATAAATTTAAAGTGGCAATCAAGTAAAATTTTTGTTTATCTGACTGCGCAAATCTTAGTAAAATATGTCTATTTCATGACATTATCTAATGTTATTCTTGAGACACAAAATTTAAACAGATAAGACTATTGTCATAGTTTACAAAAAGTAACTATAATAAGTATAACTTTGTTGTTTAAAAATATCTTTTTGGGTACAAAGAATAACTAATTATAGTGTGAACATGTTTGCTATGACCATGATTAACATTTGACATAAAATCATTAAATAAAAATAAAACAAGAAATGAAAAAAAAATACAACAAAAAATGAAAAACAATAAAAAAATTTGAAAAAAATTAAAGAAATAAAATATGGAAAAAAGTAAAACAAGAAATGAAAAAAAAAATAAAACAGAAAAATTAGGAAAAATGAGAAAAATTAAAAGAAATAAGCCAGGAGGTATAAATTGGTCATGGGACCCACGGTAAGAACGAAGTTCTTTAAACATGACATGAGTATAAAGACACACAATTTCTCAGGTTACAAGGGGGTCACCATACCCATAGGAAGAACAAGGCTCTATAAAAATAAGTACTGCATTCATGTAGCTCACTGTAACAAAAACTTAAAAAACGAATAAAAAAGATAAGAAAATTTAGTTCAGTACGTACGATAGTTGAACTTTGTGAGTACTGTCTTCATTCATGACGTACTCCTTTAACATCCTTCTTAAAATGTCTCTCTAACATTGGACGTGGTTTATCTTAATCTACATACTGCTACTTTAAAGGTCTGAAAGATTGAAAGAGAAACAAAGACAGAAATCCATAAAATACTTATATTTTTAAGTTGCTTGTTTTGACAATCGATTCAAAAGGATTTTTGATCAAAGTTTTTCATATAAATCAAGGTCTCGTAATATAAATGTCTTATAATATTAAAAAACTCCGCTCTTAATCTCAGATTTGAGAGTGCTATGTGGTTTTAACCTCAAACTATACACCCTCTTTTGCAATTGTGTGACCTATATTTTACTTTTATTTAAAAGAGCTACCACTACAAAACTCAATTCGTGTGTGCGATCTCCAAACAATCTTATAAACGCTTATTCTACAACATGAATATCACACACAAAATTGTAAGCATTTAACAATTTGATCTTATTTTTTACAGTAATTTGTCTCGTGCTAACGGTCTATCTTTCTCTTTTCTCAAAGTGGGTCTCGATATTGGCTTGTCAGCCAACAACTTTCTAAAAAAACAAGAAAAAATGTAACTGCATGTTAACATCGCATGAAAAAACGTGCGTGTCCTATTAGTATAAGAAAAAATTAGTAGATAGTGAGTACTTCAATACACAAGTGCAAAGTTATACTTTAATAAAATTATATGGCAGACAGTGTAACAATCATTATAAATATACCTTTTGTAAAACGAAATTGTGGACAAAGGTGGTGCAATTACCACAGGAATAAGTATACTTGCGTTGATTGAGGGTTGCTTAAAATTTTAATATTTAGTAAATAAACATATATATATATGTTACAGCACAATATAATATATACAATATGTAGTATGGTTTCATCTCTAACGAGACGCCCACATCTGTCACATATGCTTAATTCCTACTTCACCCGTTTTCCTTATTCATATTTAATACCCAAAATATGTTTGTTTCAAAAACGTTGAGAAAAACCTTTCTGTAGTACCAATTTCTCGAATAGGGTAGTCATAGTATATCATGTGAGTAAATGTCCCTTTATGACGTTCATCTCACATAGTTTTTTTTGCAGATATTACCTAAACGTCAGATAAATATTAGAAGCATAAAAACACCCAAAAAAGAACTGCAGATTGTTTAACTGTACCCTATTAAACATGTTTAGTTTTAAAAAGTTTCAATTAGACATGTAAGCTTACAAAAAAGTCACGTAAAGTTACATTCGTATAATCTTTAGAAATCTCCCAATTTCTGTTTGATTGGATGATTGTTCTTAGCTAAACTTATCAAATTATCAATTACATCCATAACTTGTTTTTTTTATGATCAAACCAGAAAGAAAAAGTTATGTGTGCGTAGAAGCGTGTACGTAAGTACATCTACATCGGAAAAATGATTGAGAGCGTTGCTTCATGTATTTGCGCTCTTCTTAACTCTACATATTTATCTTGCTAGCTATGTGATGAAGGTCCTTTAACCAAAAATTTTTTCTAATAACAAATAAAACAGTTGTGAAAAAATGAAAGCAATAAAAGTTCATTATTGCTCTCATACAGTTTTAAAAAGTTTGTTTTTAATTTTTGAAAATTTTGAAAAAAAGAAACTATTTTCTTGACAATCATTTTCTTATTGTTAAAGTAAAAAATTAATAATAAGTAAATTAAAATAAGTTTTTCCATAGGAAAGCTTTTCAGGTTAAATATACTTATTTCTGAGTTCTTAAGAAAAATACTTAATTTAACAAATCAGTTGATTAAATAATTGACTTACTGATGTAATTTATTATCACACTAAATTGATTGATCAATAGTAACTAAAAATTTACAGAAAAAAAAGGAATGAATCACAGCATAACAATAAGTTATCCAATTTCTTAAATCAGGACCCCGCATAGCAGAGTGAGTAAGGGCTTAGGGTAGTGTCTATACCAGCACAAGCTAAATTCAGCACACGTTCGCCTCCTTCCTACGTAGGTGATCGTTCGCGGACAACCTCGACTCAACACGAACCACTAGGGGTTGTGCACAGCTACATTATCTCCGGTGAGCTTGTTCGAGAGAGTGTTGTTTTGTATGTATGAATAAGAGTCTCAACCATACTTTTATTTATAAATTGGAGATAAGAGAATTAAGGATGAAGGCCCCAACTATAAACTTTCACCGATTAGGTACAATTAACATTTTTTTTTTTTAATTTTCAAAAGATGATATCATATGTACATAGATTTTCTATAGAATCAGTAAATATTATAAAAAGTTGATTTTTTCAGAAAAATAATAAATCTTAAAACTTTTTTTTTTTTTAATTCTTAAAATACTTATTTTAATTTAAAATAAAAATTTTACCTTCATAATATGGATTACATTATTCATAAGCTGTTTGTACACTTTTGTTTTAGGGCTCTATATAAAAAAATTTTGGTAGCATCTTTAAGGTTCTCTCGTAGACTATTTCCAATCGCAGTATACTTTGTATTACCTGAGTTTCAGGCTAGTTCATGAAAACTAAGTTTAAGATATAAGTCTTGGTCTTTATACTTCTAATTATTGACACCAAGCAAAGCGTGCTTTCAAAAGATATATTTGTGATTCAACATGGTTCGGGTAAAGCAAAAGAATAGCTAACTCCTCAAGCACGTAATCGTTGCCAGGCTTCTTAAAGCCTTGCGCGTCTACCACGTATTCCATTTTATTTTTTTTCATGTAAGAACCTTCAATTATTATTTAAATCTTTTATTACTTTTACTTTTAGGAATGATGGTTAATTAGTTGAGATTTTTTCTGTTAGACCTTTTAATCAAGATTCTTTATTTCCGTCATTATCATTCTTGGTTTTTTATTTTTAGTATTTAACATCATTAGTAAATTTGCTAATAGTAGCCTTATGAGACACGTTGATCAAAGAATATCTTTTACAGCAATGTTACCTCAATATTTTGAATTTTTTTTAAACCTTTACCGAATGGTTTTTTTTTCTCTACCAAATAGTCTTAAACATACTCCCAATCGAGCTTTATCAGGCTTAAGATAGAGACCTTTTTTCAATGCAATAGCTTTCACAGTCTTATTATGTCTTTGATTCTCTTCTTCTTCTTTTTTCGCAGACTTAGCCACGTTAACGCTCTTTACAATTCCTTTAATACGATCTGCCAAAGCACGAGTTGCACTCAAGCTGTCAAACAAGGAAGTCAGAGGTAAAGCTCCACTAATTTGAGCAGAAAAGTATCAAATATGAGAAATATTAGTACTCTTTTTACGACAACACGTTTCAACTTCATTGCGAACACCTTTTAAAACACTAGTGATCACTTGACAAGCATTTTTGCTCTTCGTATTTATTTGATGCGAAGCAACCTTAATTACTGTGTACGTAGTAGATTTTAGTTTCTCATCTATACGCATCCTCTTTTTTGAATCTTTTCTCTTTTTCTATTCCGAATTTCATACCTTATTTACTATTAAACTTGGTTGCACCTATTACCAGAACAGCAACTGTTTTTTCACCAATACTCGAATCTGAAGCCTTTACTCTTTGCCAAGTTCTCTCAGCTAAAATTTTATCTGCTTTGCTTCTTGATTCAAGATTCTATCGATTTTTTTAATAAGCTATATCATGCTGTTCGCACGCCACATCCAGAAGATTTACTTTAAAATCACCTCTAGTGAGACGTTTCGTAACTTTAGAACTTGAACCACAGTACTGATAACCTAGTCAGTGAATTTCTACAGGTAAAGAATTCATGATTTTACTTAAAAGATCATATCCTTGCTTCCAATGTATGATCATTTCTCTTCAAAGGTTTGACTGTGACTAAGTATTAAAATAAAAATTTTTTATGCTTTTAGTCATCCGATTAGTTACAATGTAGCCATGCCATCACATAAGAATGCGAAAGTAAAAAGTTTAATATCATTTTATCTTAAAGTTCAGGTGTAACTACTACGTCATACAGTACAGACATAAAATTTAAGGAACAGTCAGATAACATTACAAGTTCCAAATTAAGACTGTAGTAAGACCAACACTTTATTCGCATTGATAGTTTGTCCAAACGGACTGAAATTCAAAAATATTTACATATACATTGAAAGTCACTAAATCAATTAATATATAAACTTTTAAAAGAGCTATTAGAACTTACAGATGATGTGCAGTACCTACTATTCAGTGAACATGAAGCAGTAGTCTCACTCATTCTGAGACCCATATTTGCAAATGCTTGAAACCATCAAAAAAAGTTATTGGAATTGATGTATATGGTACGAAAAAAAAATATAACATATGAACTTGGGAACTTGCCAACATATTTCAATCATGATGAAACTACAGTGGATTAATTTGAATTTCCAGTGACTGGCAGATTAATGGAGCAACTATAGTAAAATAACATCTGGATACAACTCTTACATTGCAGGACAGTTTGCAAAAATATTTCTTACTTTTAAAAACTTCAAGTGTTTACACAAGGGGATTTGATAAAAATGGACATAAAAATCTTTATTCTATAGATTTAACTCCTTAATCCTACAATTTCCAACATGATTTATCCATTGCACTCATCATTCATAAGGCCAACAATTTCATTATTACTATAAGGCATATTAACATTATTATTGTTAGTCTTATGTGTCGAGTTCTATGATATTTTCACGCATCACATTGCAAATATTATTATTTATTTATAAAGTCATCCTGAAATCGATGTACGAGTGTCTTCAATAGGTTAAAAAAACTCAATCGAACATATATTGGCTTGTCGATGCAGATTTCGATACGTTATAATTGTATTGACACCAACTGCTTATTAGATGTCATAGCTACGTATAAAAATAAGGTTGAGCGATATAACTCTTAGCACCGTAGCGCCCTTCCCATTTATTAAGAAGCTTAGCATTTATACGTTACCAATCATTCTTCATCGTTTTTTCGTATACAGTGTTGTTGAATAACCTACACAATATCTTCTCAAAGTTTTTTTTGCCTTTGTACACTTTTCTCTGTTACAGTCTAAATACATTTCTTTAACCATGGACTTTGATTGAACTGTAACACTTTGTAAAGTTTTTCTATTTGAATACCATGCCGAACGGCTTGTTGAAGTGCATGATAGTGGATCACATATCGTTGTTTAGCGTATACTAAAATCATCAATTTTTATTTTATTCTTGTCAGAGTAGATCTCTTACAAATTAAAACATTTTTAGGCACACATCTATGTATACAATTTAAAAAAAAAATATCTATAAAAATAAAAAAAATGTTATAATCTTCTGTTACTTATATATTCCCTGCAAATAGAAAATTTAAATATAAATTATTCTCTCTTTTAAGTATAAAACAAATTTTTTTACAAAGTAAAAATAACTATACTATCTGGCAAATATTAATACAATCTAGTTTTACTTTGTAGTAAAGTAGTTCTTATAATACAGCAAGTATGTCTAAGTTTTTGAAGAAAATTTTTTACTATAGTTATAACATTTTCTTTAACATCACTTTGCCAGTGTATTTATGCCATGTGCCAGTGTTACAGCTTTCTGAAGATAAGTGCTACTCTAAATTGTTAAGGTAATCTAGACATACCGTTACCGTGGCCCTCACGTTTTGTGTGCTGGCACACAAGTGCCTACCTGCTATAGGCAGCCTACTCTACTTTGGCCACATTACTCTTAGTATACATTTGTATCACATTCTTAATCAAAGGGTCTGTCCACACCATCATATCCTCTCATGGTCACCCAACACTTGTCACATAACAGCGAAAAATTTTCTATATTTCTCTGTGAAATTAACCAAAAAAAAACATATGTAAGACCCCCACATCTTACATGGCCTTCTCGCGAATCTAGTGGCATTTCCACAGCATTCTCTACATAAAATACAATAAAATTCTGTCAATTACCACGTTATTTTAAAAATCTTAAGATTTTCAGAAAATTTGCCTACGCTACATCCCACCTGCCCTACAAAAACTGAGAATGTATTGTCAACATAACTTATCGATGGTTCAATATAACTTTTTAACCTCCACAGCCCCCGGAACCCCTAATATTACCTCGAGATTTTTTGTTAAAATTATTCATGATTTTCTCAAGAGAGGCTACTTCCCCTTTCCTCTTCATTAATAATTTGGAATATTTCATAGATACCTGTTATTTTTATATTTGTCTACACCTTATTTCTACTGTAAAATAACTTTGATTTGTGCTTCTTCTGTTGTACAAGTTTTGTCTAAATAACAATAAATATGATAATAAATAAAATTTTTTTTAATAAAATTAGCTTCTGATGTTGAAAGTCTCAATAGTATATTAAAATATATTACGTTGAAATCTTTCTACGCTCAGAAAAAAGTATCATGCCAATAACTAAGTTTGTTAATGCATTTCAAGGTAAATATTTGTTATTTTACATGTAAATATCTTATAAACTACAAGTGTACGTATACATATTTTAATATTATTTAAAAAATCAATACCTACTAACGTAGTGTATTTATATTCTAGGCCTTATTGTAAATAAGTAAATATAGTGTGGGTATAGTAAGGCACATTGTTACATTATATTTGTTAAATATTACAAGTAATGGTGACATGTTACATTATTTGTTATATTTTCACACTATTGGATACAGTTGTAGTTTGGTACGTTAGAGATGTTACATACACCACTTCGAGAGCAAAGGATATATGTGATGGGCCATTTTACTGTGAGAAGGTCATCCATCCCTTAACGAGGAGCATTTCGTGGTGAAAAAGCACATGTAATAATTCTCAGAGGTAGTTGCTTGGGAGAGTCGCACTGGCCAGGAAACGAACCCCCAGCCTCTTACGTGCCATCTCATAAACCTGCCGACGGAGCAACTACACGCTCTGGACGTTTATGTTAACATTCAGGTATATGTCTATGTTATAAACAACAGTATCGTATATCCTAAGCAATGTTCATTTGTGGTTGAAAATACATTCTTGTTTATTAATTAAATATGAAAGTGAATTTTATATTGCATTAAAATACACTACATAATAGATACGTAAGTGTGCTCGGTAAAAAGTGTTAAATAACATGTATGTTCATAATTTTTTACAAAATTATATCATCTTCAATAATAGATTTATGTTAAGTAAAAAAAGTTGAAAATCTACGTTTGCAGTAAATATTCTTTATTTGACATATCATTAAATTTTTCAAATAAAACTGACGTTCATCCTAACTATGTTATGAACGAGTCTTCGTTGTTATTGTTTGTCTGTAGCGAAGCCATAATGGCTTGTGTCTATCGAGTTTATACGACCAAACCTCACCTTACTATGTGATTCAAGCTAACAGACCTAGGGCTTATGGTCAATAAAGCTCTATTATCCTCTGAGTGTATATTATATACTTATATTTCGTAAGTATGTTCACAACCACCCCCTCCCCCATAGCATTTCCTCAAACTGTCTTTTTCTACTGTTTTTTTCCACCATAGAATAAGAGAAAGAGTACAATTTGTTATTGGGTTGATTATTTTGTATTTTGGACAATATCCTACTTTATTTTACTAATACTGTATCTTTATTTTCGTTGTTATCGAAGGTCTTTCGAAATTGTGTAACCTTATGAGCAATCTTAAATTTTCTATTTCTAAGTTTGTGACATGATATTAGTTTTAACAGCTGAGATGGCTGCAGCTTATGAAACTGATGACATAATTTTGTAATTTAGGGTTCTATTCCGTTTGCCGTCTCATTTTTTTTTTTTTTACAATTTATTGTTCTGTTTCAATTTTTTATAATAACTTTTGTTTTAATTTATCAATGCTAGCAACACTTTTTTTTTGGGCACGTAAAAAAAGTAATATTTTTAATACTGAGTTAATTAAATAATTTACTACGTTAATAGTCCTAGTTTGCAAGGCTATTTCAAAATTTTATAATACTAAACGAATGATTTTTAAGAATATAACTGAAATTTCAACGTTTCCAAACTTTCAAAAAATTACGAACATCCAGTTTAAGAAAGAAAATAGCCAAAGGCCCAAAAAGTTTACCTTTGTTTTGATAATATCATTAACAATTGTTACCCACAAATTTCTACAATAGTATTTTTTTTAATTTAAGAAAATCAGTGCTTACTATTTTTATGCTGTCAGCACATAGATATTGAAATTATATTAAAATTCTTCTATTTAAATTGTACTTCAAGTTTGGGCAACCTTTTGATTAGTAACAGTGCCAGTTATGCAGTACATAATGTGTAGCATAAATTTATCTAGTTGTTCGATGTGATAGAATTGATCATTAAAATGCAAGGCAGTTGAGTTTCTCTTAATTTATTATTGTAGTATTACATATGTAGTAGTATACAGTTTTGTTTCATGATGAATTGCTTAATTTTAGGTTTACCTTGAGATTTAGTTGATAGATTAATTTATGCAACCTTTTAAATTTTTGCTTACTTTCACTTACAGTGGCTTTGATGAACGCATGCAAGCTTTGTATGTTATAAACATTAATACATTAATTCTTTAGTTTGTAATTTTAATTTAATTCTCAACAGAATTTTATTCTATACAGCATGGAATGCTTTATTTTTGTTTTTCTTTGTTACGTAACGGTTTTAGATTTCTTTTTACTTTTTTTTTTTATCGAATGATAATTTTCTTTTCATAAGATAAATATAATGATTTTTTTGACAGATTTTACGAGTCTTAGGTTGAAAATTATATGTTTTTTAAAACGCTTATCACAGCAAATTAAATAAATGTTGTTTGTTTTGTTTAGAACGAACTTCTGCGATTGTTTAATGATAAACGTGAGATTGCAATAATTGTCTAAAATTTCTTATTTGCATTTCAACATAATTGAATGATGTTAAATGAGATTTTTTTTACTGCTGAGGAAGCCGTAAAATTTTTCATGAGAGCTATTTAAAGTGTTAAATAATTGTGTGGATTTTTCTTAAATTTTGCAATGTAAGTTCGTTCATTGGTAACACTCTACCATCTAACACAAGCAGTCATGTAAAAAAATAAGCGTGGACACAATTTTTTTTTTTTTTATATAGAAATTTGTATAGAAAATAGAAAATTTTAATTAACAAGTCAAGACAAGCTTTTGAGAAGTTTTTGAGAAATAAAAAATTTTGTTACGTAGGATAAAGAAACTGGTTAGAAGGTGCGTTACGAAAAGAACTCAACTCGTTGGTCAATTATTTATTAGCTTCTTAAAGGCAGAGGCGTGTGTGTTTCGCGCGGTGTTTTCTACTTATCGTTCGGTCTCTTGCCTAAAAGACGCTCGAGTGCCCCGATTCGTGTCTCGCAGGGCCTTATATAAGCTCGTTTCCCCTATTGGTGTCCTTTACTAGCGTAGGCTTGTAGGGTGAGTCAGTATGATATGCCCAGCATATCGTACGTAACACGTCCGAGGCTGCGACGTCGTTCGTCCTCGACGACGCTGAATTGTGTCTGGTGGCCGTTTTACCTATGATTGTGTGTGTGATGCGTGTGTTATGTTGTTTGTGTTGTTTTTCTCATATACGGTGGTTCACTCCTCCTTTCATACTTTTAGAAAACCGCCGTTCTCTGTACATTTTCACATTCAATCATCCTTTTCATTCTGTACTCGAGTATAATTGTGTATGACAATTCTGTTTATGTATGTGCTCTGCCTTCTGTTACATTTTTGATTAAAAAAACTTAGTGAATTAGTCAGCTGATTACTACTAGTTTACATTTAATGATGTTTTTCGTATCTATCATTAGAGATTTTTTTTTTTTTTTTATCTTTACCTATTTTCCAAAGTACTTGTCATTTTGTAAGAAAAAATTCTTTATCCTTGTCCTACGGACTGCGCCCTCCAATATAGCCGAGCGACTCCCGGCGCTCATTCTCGTTCTCTTATTATTATAATTGTTAGTATTATTCTTATCATGATTTTCATAATTATTATTATAACAATTACTGTAGATTATGATCAACGACAAATTTTTTTTTTTTTTTTTTCATACATAATTAAACTTAATACATCTTTCTTGTTATTTCATATTTTAGAAAAAAGAAAATTCTTTCTTAGTCTCGTCCTATGGACTGCGCTGTCCAATATAGTCGAGCGACTCCCGACGCTCATTCTCTTTTTCAAATTAAAATGGTATTTGTGGTTATTATTCTTATAACATTACTATTATGATTATTATTATTATCGCTACAACTACCAGTTTTTTTTTGACCTACAGTGATTTTTTTGATACTACATATTTAAAAAAAAATTCTTCCATAGTTTAATAGTTTCATCCTTCGGACTGCGCCCTCCGATATAGTCGAGCGACTCCCAGCGCTCATCCCCGAGGCTCACGAATTCTAATTTTGTATCACGGTCTCCGGCAATTCTAGTATCCGTCTAGAGGATCGCAGTCACCTTTTTGCTCTGAGTTTTACTGTCGGTGTGGTATGAATTACTGCCAATTCTTGTGCTTCTTCTTGAACCTTTTGTTTTCCTGTGAACATTCTATAATATATCAGTAGTAGGGCCCCCCCGATGGAAAAGGCACTTATACATAAGAAAAAGAGGCCCCATGCTAAATTTATTAATCCTGATATATATAAAGCTGTAAGCTATTAGTTGCCAACCCTGATTTCTGTGGTAAATACTTGTCCTAACACTACTTATACTTTATCTATAGGTATTTATTTAAATGTATTACCGTATATACCTTACCCTTTCTCTTATCTTTCCCCTTTATTTGGTTAGCGTTGAGCTGCGATTGTGGCTCTCTCCTCACATATAAAGTACATAATAATAATCGTATATCTTTTAATCCTCTTTCTGTACTTTTTTTGTATAATTATTATGATTTATTTTAGTGTCTTTGTCAAAGTAGATATTTTTTTCTTAGTCAAAAAAATTCTCCATCGTAATTATGTTTCTTTACGTTATTTTTTATTTCGTATCAGCTCTACGTGCGCATATAAGTCGCTTATTGAGTTTGTGAATAGTCGGATGTAATATTATGCCCTTCATTTTGCCTGAGGGGTCATATAACATATTCAAGAACACTGTAAAGTCAAATAGTTTGACGATTGGTTGTCTTACATTTCACTAGTATTTTTTTTGGTCGAGACAAGCTTAGAGGTATGAATAAAAAAAATCATTTTCTGGCAGTGAAGTTTTGACCCGTATCGTACACATTTTTAATACTTTTCATCCATACATTTTTTTATATAATGTTTCCCTTATACTCCTCCAATCTCTTCTCTTATGTGATCAGATTTAGGAAAGGATTTATAAGGGTATTTTTTTTGTTAACAACCACTCTTGATGCCGTAGACGTATTTGCTGAGTTATTTCGCTGCTTTTTCGATATTTTTTTTTTTTTTTTTTTTTTTTTTTTTTTTTTTTTTTTTCTTACAACAACGAAGCTTTCATTTTTCCTCTCTAATGTCTAGAGAAAGTGTACTTTTTAAGATGTTTGCGTGGTGACTGAGTTCTCAAAGCTAAGCTTCAACTCTACTTGCGTCACAGCGTGATTTTTTTTCGTTTTGCGCCAGTAGAATCTCCGTGTGTGGTCCTTATGGATGCAATTTTATTTTTTTTCTTTCTTGCAAAAGCAGGAGCAGCTCGCGTACACTGCTGCGCAATGTTGTTATGTAAGTGACAGCTTATGTAATTGCAAGAGTCTTTTATTTTTTCCCAGTTAAACATGTGGGTTGTAGATTCGTATGCCTTCTCTCCAATATCGACGACCCTGTTTGAATGAGGGTGGCCTAATGACGTTGTCCTTCGATGGCCAAGTTCTTAGAAACACTGCCGCACACTGGGTGTGGTCGATTATTCCTCTCGATCGTCGAGCGGTGATCAGGGTGCATTATTTTTAGTCTCCCTTACATGAACGATTAAGTACTGGTCCGTGTAGTTTTTGCAAAAATATGCTAACTTTGAGGTGGACGGTTTGACGAACAAGCTATTCGTTAATTTAGACATGGTAGTCAATTCTATATCCCGTTACAATTTTGTGTGACGTTTCAGGTGTTGTGGTTATCAGTATATCATGATGGTAGGAGAAGGATAGAAGTGGAGAACGATAGAAGGAAGGAAGAAGAGAAGGTTTAATCTCTTATACTCGACGTGGGCTCGTGGGCCTTTTAAAAAAATAGTTTTATTTTTCCTGAAATTGTTTTATTTATTTTTTATCATCCCTCCATGCTCCTTTCTACCTAACAATGATTGCTAAAATTTTTATTTTTTTTATATAATTTTTTTTTTTTTTTACAATAATAAAGTTAATCGGGTAATCAAGAATAAAATTATTTTAATTTACAAGTATATGTCAGCTTATACTTCTTTTTTATTTGTCTTTACCATCCACAATTTGTACATTTGACCTGTGAGTTAATTTTACTCCTATTGAGTACGTCTACTCACTAGAGAGTGCCACATGCGCCCCTCATTCGCTTTGCTTTTTTTCATTCACGTTACATCAAATTACAATTGATTAATATTATTAATGCTTTGTTCATGCCTACCTTTCCATTATAGTTATTTTTTTTTGCAAATCTAAGTCTAACGTATGTGAATATCTAGTTTGCAGCGCGTCCGGGGCTGCGAAAAAAAAGTTTATCGTAAACCTAATTAATCCCACTCTTTTTGTCATATTTTCGCGCTGCATCCGGGGGCCGCGAAAATTTTAAAAATCTGAATTTTTGTACGTATTTTTACAATAGTCTATCTCCACAAGGGGGTTGGTTAATTGTCAGAATATCTGTTGGTTGCGCAGTAATCACTTATTTCATATTTTCTTTTCGTATGATTTGTTGCTCACTCACGGCTCATCTGAGGGCCGCAAATTCATGAAAACTAACACTTGTCGCTATATATATGTATTATACACGTATGTTTCTATTTATCCTGTCTTCCTATACAATATACTATGTCGGGTATACCAGCTTTATTTTTCTTATATCCTGTATTTCTTCTGTCATTATTATTATTAATATAACTATCATTATTATTAATATTATTAATATTGTCATAACTATCGTCATTGTATTCTCTTCAGTCAATAGCTTACCGTTGCTTTAAGGATCCGGCGGGGGTGGTGCTTCAGGTGGGGGCCTTATGCGCTTTTCATTGGGCTCCCACAAGTCAATTCTCATTCCCGGCCTTCCCTCTACATCTTGCATTTTCATGCCAATTATTACTAGAGCCCGTAATTCATCGGACCTTCTCACTAATGAATCATGTATGTTCGGCTCTCCTTGTTTATTGGACTTGATTAGATTCCTTACATGTTCTTTTTCTTCCTTGTTGCAACCAGCTGTGTCTATGAGTTGCATTATTTTATCTACTTGTTTTTGTTTCTCTAGCTCTCCTTCGTTTTTTGTAAAAATTTCAATGTTTTTCTTGTCATCTCTTTTTTCTTTGTTAAATAATCTTATCATTGCTTCCCCCAAGCTTTCGACTTCGTCCCCTTCGACGTCTTCTGCGCGCTTTCGGTAAATTTCCTCATATTCTAGCAGCTCTACTTCCGGAACAGGCACATATTTTATTTCGTTACTTGTATTAATGCACTCTGTGACTATTTTACCATTAACATTCCTGGCTATAAAGTTCCCGAACAGTATTCCTTCCTCCATTTCTTGGAGGGGTATCCAGCCATTTTCTGAATTATTTTTGCTTTTTCTTATTCGCCCATAAATTATTTGCCTCGATCTTGCAGGTATTTTAAAACACTCTGGCCTTACCAGTGGTATCTCTACGCTATCCAATTTAATCGTATTCTCGGCGGCGCTTATCTGGCCCCGGTATCGCTTAAAAATATCCCAACCTATGATTCCTTCCGCGTCAATTGGGAAGTCATGGGGGACTACATGTAATGTGCACTCTAATCCGTGCAACTGGGCCTGTACTGTGCCCAACGTTTTGCGTGCTCCATGAGTCACGCCGATAATAGCTACTCGATACCTACTGTCTATTAGCATGTCTGTGCTCAGAAAATTAACCTTTACAATCGAAATCTCTGCGCCTGTATCCGCATAAAAAGTCGCCTTTCCATTCTTTAACTGTGGTCCCTGTAACTGGACCAATGGTGGCATATGCCCTGTTCTCGCGAGTTTTATAGTTATCTCCGGAAGCTGCTCTATTTCTTTGTCGCGCTCTGAAAGCTCGGGTTCATCATTATCTACATGTGTGTCCGGCGCCTTTAACTGATTACTCTTTTTGCGGGCTCTCCTGCCTTTTATTGTGCGTTTACCGCTCCTTTTTATCGGAGTGGTATCCTGCTGTGCCGTATTACTTTCTATTTTTTCTTGCACTGTGTAAGTACTCGGACTGTCGTTGTGCGTCTTCTTCTCTACTATCTCTTTCTCCGCCTTTTGCGGCCTCTCTCTCACACATTCTGCCTCACTGGACACATTTTTCTTTATGTCTTTCTCTAGTTGATGCTCGACATTTGGGGACCACGTCGAACATCTTGCGAGTTTAAAGCTACGGGAGGGTCTCTCCTGTTATCCGGAGTGTATGCACCGCTTCCTCGCTGCTGTGGGCCCCTCTTCTGTGGCGGCCCGTGCCTAACTAGATCCCTATTATAACCATCCCTGCTATCCTGATTTCTGTAGCCGTTACCATAGCGGTTGAATGTGCCCCTGCTATAATTATTGTACGCGTCACCGTTGCCACGGTTGTCGTAATAATTATAACCTCTGGAGTTATAATCATTATACCTGTAATTGTGATTGTTGTTACTATTGTATTGCTCCGTTGGGCTATTTTTATAACCCCTGTCGTAATTATTATAATAATTATTGTGGTTATAGTTATCATTCCTACCCCTGTAGTTATAGGCATTACTGTCAGTAGGAGTATTATCTGCGGGTTGGTTACGCCTCTCATTACGCTGTCTCTCTTCTTTCTCCCTGTCTTGCTTGCGCGAGCGGCAGTCTCTCGCATAGTGTCCCGGTTTTTGACAACAATCACAATTGCCCCTCAGTTCCCTTCCGTTTTCTTTCAAAGTTTTTTTATCACTTATCACCGCTGGTAGCTTTCGGCATTCCTCAACTGAATGCCCGGTTCGGCCGTCGCAGTATATACATAGTTTTTCTTGTACTGCTGCTGTTCCTTGTACTCCTTTAGTGTTTTCTGCTGTTTTTTCTTCTTTTCTTGCTAGGTTTACGAGTGGTCCACACTTTGTTGTTATCCTCTTGCATGTTGGCAGTGCGCTTACCGGTATTGCGTGCCGTAAACTAAGGTCACTTTTAATTTTCAACACCTGTATTATTGCTTCCCCTAGAGTTTCTGGGTTAAACCTTGCCATTCTCCAACTAAAAGTTGGGAGTAATCCGTGAATAAATTGTTTTACCGCCTCGGATTCTAGGTAGCCTTCATCGCTTGTTTTTGAATTGGGGGAAAGTATGGGTTTAAATCGTACAGCATTGTTAGTCGATTGTATAATTGTTGTTTCCGTTTCCCGTAGTCATCTATTGCTTCACTATATTGCTGTATTATTATTTTCAATTTTGCTATGAGCGAGTCTGCATTATTAATACTGCAGTATCTGTTTGAGAGCTTTTTGATGAACTCTTCGACTGTAGTAAACTGCGTCAGTCTCGGGGAAAAATGTTCCGCTGCTTACCCTTTTAGCCTATTTGCGAGAGTGCCCAAAAAAAATAGTTCATTTTCCGGGCCTATTGTACGTGCAACCATACGCACCATTCTTTCGAACAGCGGTAAGTTGATCGGGTCACCATCGAAAAACGGGATGTTGTTTGTCATATTGCTGAGCATGGACAGAATGTTGTGGTGCGTATACTGCGGTTTGCGTAAGTGATCGTAATTGCGTGTCTCTTGTTCCTTCTCTATGTATGGGGTCATGGTCGGTATTATGTCACCCCATCGTCTATCCTTATTCGCGTTAAAATCTACCTGATCTGTATGATAATTAGTTGGTGGTGGTGCCGTTGCCATACGCACGGCTTTCATCATTTTTTCTAGTTCTTCGCTTGTATCCTTTATTCTATCCCATAGCTGTTGGTTGTGTAAGTCGCTTGCCCCAATTTTTCTTGACTCATCGCTTTCGTACTGTGATGCACCGGAAATCGGCCATTCTGGTTTCCCCGGCATGCCCCTTTGTATCGGTAGGGTGTCTACTCTATCCGTTCGAGCTCCGCGTGTTTCTTCGGCCCTTCTTAAATTGCCCCCAATGGCCCGTTCGCCGGAGATAAGACTCACTTCTTTATTTGCAGGTCCTATGCTTACTCCTACGTCGCGTTGTGTGTAGTCGAAGTCCCTATTTGTCGATGACAAATTTTGGATGGGCCCTGCAGTCGCTGTGAGTGGCACGCCCACTTCCTCTGTCTTCTTTAGCTTTGCACTAATTTTCGAAAACAGGCCCATTACTATTGCCTTCGTTCCTTCATCGAGGGCGTCTAGTTTCTCGCACCCTTCTGGTTTGAGTTCTAATTCTAACATCTGTTCCGCCATATTTTTCTTTTGCTTTTTGTTGCTATGGTCTTGCCTGCACGTGTCGATTATAGTGTTATCTAGGCCTTCGTTTTCACTTCCTGACTCATGGGTAATGCCGCCAAGATGAATCTTTTTTTTTCTACTCTTTCCCTCCTTTTTGTATGTACGTGTCACGAAACGTATTTTCTTTTTGATTATTGCAAAGCTTACGTATTTTTCTTATTACAGGGTGACGTTTAATGACGTATAAAGTGGCTTAATAATAATCGCACAAAAAGAATAGTAAGATGCGAGACAAGAAAGCAAAGGAGCGGCGTGTGTCTTTTACTTGGTTTCTTTTAATTTTGTGCTCTCTCTTTATTTAGTGATAAATAGGACGAAATATTCTTCTGGGAATATCTGTAGACTGTTTTTGTTAATTAAAATTATAGTATTGAAAATAGTAATCTATATAAGTGCGGGTTATTATTATTATATAATTATTTTCGAATACTTCCCATATCTGTGCAAGCACACTAATAAGATCCCTTTGTTTTATGTTTGTTACGCAAAGTTTTATATATTTTGTCCTGGGGTCAGGGAAAATAAAAAACGATATAAAAATTTAAACAACTCACTTACCAAGTCAACAGTACTCCCATTGCCAGAATGATTGTGCTGAATATCATCCTTCCCTGGTTACTACTTCCCTTTTTGGCGTTGAGCGTCAGGAATACGGATGTGACTGCAATAAACTGCTACCTTCTTGCTGGTCTTTCCTGAAATTGCTTTGACCTTTTGTTTGTAGACTTCCCAATCGTTGATGTCGAGAATCGCTTGTATAAACAGCTACCCGTTTACCTCTGTCCTGTTTGGGTCCGTTCCGGCACTCAAGTTCGATTTTCGTGGCACTGCACTATGTGTGCTTCTCGGCGAAAATTTTTTTGAAACGAGTAAAATAAGCGAGAAAAAAAAATTCCGACTCTTACCGTACCTTACACTTAGCACCAAAACTGTTACGTAGGATAAAGAAACTGGTAAGGAGGTGCATCACGAAAAGAACTCAACTCGTTGGTCAATTATTTATTAGCTTCTTGAAGGCAGAGGCGTGTGTGTTTCGCGCGGTGTTCTCTACCTATCATTCGGTCTTTTGCCTAAAAGACGCTCGAGTGCCCCGA
The DNA here is from genome assembly GCF_036245765.1 of Copidosoma floridanum. Classification (NCBI taxonomy): domain Eukaryota; kingdom Metazoa; phylum Arthropoda; class Insecta; order Hymenoptera; family Encyrtidae; genus Copidosoma; species Copidosoma floridanum. The sequence goes on from NW_028321881.1 coordinate 23,207,433, forward strand.
TTCATGTCTCGCAGCGCCTTATATAAGCTCGTTTCACCTATTGGTGTCCTTTACTAGCGTAGGCTTGTAGGGTGAGTCAGTATGATATGCCCAGCACATCGTACGTAACAATTTTTTGAAAAAGCGTAATATTTTATTATTAAAAAAAAATAAACCTTATAAGCTTTTCAGATTGTAATAATTAAGCAATTTTTATGTTTAAGATTGTAAAGAAAATTTAATGATTCATATCAACTGCCAAAAATGTGGTTGTACTTTTGAAAATAAGTTTTCGGGTGAGAACAAAAAAAATTCTTTTTAGAATGAAAGGAAATAAGAAGCCTTATTAGATTTCTAGGAAAAATAAAGCTTTTTTAAGATAGTTGACAAGAAAGGGTATTTTTGACTAATCTTTTTTTCTCTGGTTATAATGTGGCAGTCATCAGGTTATAAATATAGAATACTCAATCTATTTTTAATAATTTAAACTCTTATCACCAGGTAACATACAGCGCTTACTTGATCATTTTTAACTAGTAAAGAAGTAATTGATAATACAAGTACTAATTAAGGTAACGCGGAGTGCTTTCTAGCCCGTAATAATATAAATAAAGCTATAATTTTTACAGATAAAGTAGATCGTAAATACTCCGTACAATTTGGTAATAAGCTCTTCTATTATTAATAAACGTCTTAATTATTATTTAACAACATGGCCAGTAAGTGACCTGTATAATCTAGAGATTGACCACAATGTTATTAAGTAAAGTTTAATTAATTTACTTATATATACATACATACTAGTATTGCCAACTTAAAGTTAAAAGAAAAAAAATTTTACTTAAAGAGACCCTTTTTTTCTTCTTGATTTTAAAAAGCCCTTTTGTGTCTTCTACTCTAGAAGGACTCTTTCTTGCGCTGACCCAACGATATTCTTAAGCGATGCAAGAAATTGTAATACTGAAATAAATAGTTCAACCACATGCTAATTTACTAATAAAAAGTGGGCCTTACTTAAAATAAACAAATTTGCAGTGCAAAATCTTCAAACAATCCACTTAGTTTTCTGATACTCTAAAAAACTATTGTTAAATGTTTTAGTTTTTTTCTACAGTAAGAGAATTATTTAACAATGTTAAATTATGTTAAGTAACAAATTGAAAGCTTAGGTCATCTATTACAATCTAACGTTTTTTGCTATCAAATAATCGTATTAAATATTTAAATTAAACCAAACTACATTCATTGTTTTTAGCTATAGTAAGTATTTTAGTGCAGTAATTCATTACAACCTTTAAAAAAAAAAAACTCTTATGAAATGTGCGAAAATAGAAAATGTTGATTTTTTGTACTGTTTGAAATAAGATCTTGTTAAGACTTGAATTAAAATTTTAAATTAGGAAATTGTTCTGTTAATCTTAATGAAAAACTAAACTTGAATGCATGAATTAAAGAAAAAATCATTCCATTGTTAAAAATAAAACTGTATAACGTATGGAGATATAAGAAAAAATGTAATAAGAATCAAGAAATTGTCAAGAGATACGATAACCTTAAAAACGTATGAAAAGTATTTCTCTTCAGCTATCGTAACAATATAAAAAAGTAATTACAACGGAGTCATTTTTCATTTTGAGCCAAAATACACCAAAACTCGACTCGATGTGAAATTTGATGTTTCAGGCTTGTTCCAATGCCCTGTGTACGTGTATTTGTTTTTGTTGTATTTTATGTGGAGAAAGAGGAGAGGACGACGGAGACATATAGCCAGTAAGATAAGCATAGAGAAGTGTGAGCGATGAAAACGAGAATAATAAGAAAAAATGTGTATTGAAACTGTGTGTATTCGAAGCAAAGCATTGTCTAAGTCTCGGCAGTCAGCGAGAGGTCGACTGTCCACTGCGGTAGGACGTAATGCGTGTGTGTATTCGAAGCGAAGTGTTGTCCGAGTCTCGGCAGTCGGCGAGGGGCTGGCTGACCATTGTGGTAGGACGTCGTAGTGTGTGTGTGTGTGTGTGTGTATGTAAGAAAGTTCGCATCGTCATCTGAAACTCGGTAAACCGGTGGGTGGGGCCGACGGTAGGACTCCCTCCAACAATAAGTGTACGCATTCGCACCGTCATCTGAGACCCGGCAGACCAGCTGGTGAGGCTACCGGTAAGACACTCTGTGGACGAAGAGAGGATGTATAGTTTGTGTTCTCATCGTCAAGTTTATGCGTGAGGTAGCTCGTGATCAAAGGCGTTTTGTTGTGGCCAAATGTTCTCGTGATCGAACTAGGTCATCGCAACCTTGGAGTTAGCCGTTCTCTAGGTCGCATGTGGGAAACTTTGGGTGTGCATGTGCATATATGTGGGAGTACAGGTGTAGATGTATAATTATAGGAGCGTGTGTATAAATCTGTGACTTGCGAATCAGCGCTGTAAATAGCATAATTCTCTTGAAGTGTTATCTATTATAATTAAAATAAAGAGTAGTCTAAAGGTGAAATTTGCGTTAGCGTATTCATTTGTATGAGTAGGTAGCATATATATTCTGGTCATTTCCCTCGGGAACTGTCCGCCTCCCACCGGACAGTCCGTGGTGGGGCCTCCTTCAGGTGGAGAGTTAAAATTGGGAGAGCAGAGCTGAGCCAAGCAGTGGCGCAGGACAAAAGGGGTTGTAGGTGTCCAGAAGTGATTTTAGTGCATTATATCAGGACAGGCTCTTCTCAACGTGAAAATGTCGATTTGCGCTAACAATGCAACGTTACATAATCCTTTGGAGTCCTGAATCATTGACATTTGTCTAAAAGTCTGAGATCACACGTATGCGAGCATACGAATACAGACATAAAATTTTATATGATCTGTCAAGTATTCATGTTAGTTATAAATGTTTTTATCAATTCGAATTTATACTTATTTTTAAAGAAGTGGAATATGTTTATTATTTTTCAAAATTTAAATGCTAACAGCATATTAAGCATCAATTTTCTAAGTTTAAAAAGTCTACTATTGTATAAACTTGCTGATAACAATTGTTAATATTATTATTATTATGAAAGTAAATTTTTTTGCCTTTGGCTATTTTCTCTCTTTAACTGGATGCTCGTTATTTCTTTAAAGTTTGAGAACGTTTGAGAACGTTTAAATTTTAATCATATCCTTAAATATTATTTGTTAAGTATGATAAAATTACGAAATAGCCTCGCAAACAAAAACTATTATTGTAATTAATTATTTAATAGACTTAGTATTAAAAATATTACTTTTTTAGGTGCTCAAAAACAAAGTGTTAACAACAGTGATGAATTAAAACGTTAGCTAAAAAAAAAATTTTAACAGAAAAATAAATTGTAAAAAAAAAGTGACGGCAAACGGAATGGAACACTAAATTACAAAACTATGTCATCAGTTTCATAAGCTGCAGCCATCTCAGCTTTTTAAACTTTAGTTATTTAATAATACAAAGACACATATTTTTATTCATAACCTCCGGAGCTTCGCCTACAGTTCTTAGCGATTATAATAAGTAACAATAATTATTTACATAGAAGGTGCTTATAGTCATATTGTCATCCTGATATACGCGGTCATATAGCCATATAGATGTAGTTGGCATTTCCTAGCCATGTAATAAAATTATAAGTTACTCCACGATCTATAGCTATTGGTTTCATTTGGTTAGAAGTATCAACATGTGCCAATAGACGTTTTTAGCCTAAAACGACTAGTAAAATTAGTCTGAAGTGTGCACAGGTTTTGATGAATGACATAATTTTACCTGTGAGCATGCTCCTGAACGTAAATAATGTAATTCCACGCCAACGATACCTTTTGTTAAATCAGTCGTAAAATATATTCTATTGCACTAAAACAGTTAATGCTTATTTAAACTACACAATAACTAAATTTGTGTGTGTGCGTATATTCCCTCATGCTCCAAATTTACGGTGTGAGGAGATCACATTATAGAAAATTGTCTAATTGAGGAAACTTTATGCTCAAATACGGATTTTTTTTGTCCCATAAAATCTTGACATCTGCGCAACAATATTTTATGCTTTTAGCATAACAAAAAGAATTTATATCCGAGTCTTAGATATCGTTTTTAATGCAGGAAAGAAATTTGATACATTTAATGTTTCTACAAAAAATTATATTGCGCATGCACGCCATTGAATTTGAGGGCTTTCATAAAAAAATTTTATCTCCTACTAGGGTTAATTATAGAATCATCTCAGAAGAGGGCATTTTTTAATTTAACAACTAGAAAATTTAAACTTACAATTAATTTTACGTGATAGCCTTTTTTTCGATACTTAGCAACAATTTGAAACTGGACTGTCGAATAGTAGGTAAACTAGGCAGGTACAGAGCCACCTCTTCTTTATCAGAGTTTCGTGCTATTGCACGTCCTTTCAGTCCCCCCACCAGTGGCAAAGAGAGCACGTCCATATAAACTTGCATTGCTACACTAGCGCGCTATCTTTCTCTACTTCTCCAGACTCTGTAATTATCGCACCCATGGCTGCCATATCTGCCCGTGTACTCTTCCCGTCGTAACAATGGTGGTAAGGAAATCGGAGAATGGGAGAAGTATGCACTGAAGAGCTCAGTCTATAGCAGGTTCGTTAAGTGATCGGACCTCCCAATCAAGATGTAGTAGCCTAATTGTGTGTCCTGTTGTGCGCAATACGTGACAGCCTCGTACGACTTTAGTGATCGCCTTTGTTGTTGCTTGCTGTTCACGTATGTGCTGATACGCTTTGCCTTTATGGCTTTTTCATCACAAATGTCATAGTGCTTTGCTTAGTATCCATTACACAGTTGTATACTTGTATAGAAGTATGTATTTTTATCGTTATTGTGCGTATTAATGTAAAGACAGTGTTGTTAGTGAGGGCCTAGAGTACTTATCAGTTACATAGAACATCTTGCTAACACATCTTTATCATCATCATCCACCTCTTCATCATAATCTACTATCATAATGTAATATTTAAGAATTATTTTCAGTCCATTGTTATTATTTTTTTTTTGTTAATCTGTATTTAATATTTAGTATTATATTTACTGATTACTTTAAATTTAATATTATATTTAATAAACATTTAATATTAATATTAAAAATTTAATATATAATACTATCGTACGTTACACTACATTTATGTAATAAAAAATTTTCCCCTCGTACAAAATTTTAACCTAGGTCTCCAGGGTGTTAGACTGGTATGCAACCGACTGTGCTATCAGAGAGTTGGAAGCTACCTGTACTAATACTAATATGTTTGGTAGTATCGCACTGTCTTATTGAAATGAAGTGTAGATGTCCTTAAGACAACTTGAAGATGACTTGAGGATTATCTGGTATTGTCATAAAGATGACTCGCAAATGGCTAAAAAATGACTTTAAAGACAACAAAAAAAGGACTTAAAAATAACTTAAACATGTCTCTTGTACTGTTTACACTCATAAGATGATTTTAGGAAGTTTAACGTTATTATGATCTTTATTTTAAGGCAAGCTTAATAAGAGTCCCAATCAAACGCTCTTATTCGTAATGTACAACAATCAAATCCTACCTCTCCAAAAAGAGCGTAGAAAAATAAATTAGTTCGTCTATTGAGTGCTAGATGGCGTTCGTAAAAGATATCATAGCAGATGGTTGGGTAAGGACAAAGAGCAGTAGTGAACACGTGTGTGTAAGGGTCCCCACAAAAAAATAATAAATAAAACGATTAAAAAGCAAGGATTACACCCATTCCATGCACTCAGGCAAATCTAGGAGAAACTTTTTGTACAGTCTATCGTTATAATGTGCTCAGTTTGCGTTATACCCCTATTATGAAGGTAAAATAGTGGCCAGTCTTATTTTATCGGTCAGAGGATAGCCCAAATCTGTAATATTGTAAACTTTGAATTTAAATCTCTCCAACCATTGTTTTCTCAGTGATCTTAACACATGCACTTTCCTTGCATTGTGTAAGTGTTCTCACATAATTTTTCCTATAGTATTGTACGGGAAATCTTTCGACTCCCACGGTATATCATGGAAACAGCGTTCTAACCGTATGTTTTCTCTTCTGCATTTGTCTGAGAGTCGTTGCCATGAAAATAACTCTTTACAGAAAAATATTGCAGGTTCGCCATCAGAATGTAGTGGTAGTATAGCTAATTTCTTGGGAACTAAATCGTTGACAGGCTGTTAAAAGCCTTGCATATCAACTACGTAATCCATTATTTGCGTATAAACTTCTCACTATCATATTTTTAGATGCTTCCCTACCCAATCTTTATTTTTTTTTTTTTATTAGTTTTTTCTGATTATTTTTTCTTCTGTTTATTTTATTTTACATACCTGTCAATAAACTTTTTAGTCTCTATATATTTTCTATCGTACTCTTTCTTCTCTGCAATTTGATCTTGTCCCATGATGGTTAATAGATGGATGATATTAGCAGAGTTATCCATCAACCTTTATAGCTTTACCCTCACCACCGTGATATTTAATCTGTTTATAATAATCGCTTACAACCTTCAGGTTAGAAAAACGATAATTTATTACTTGAAAGCATTTCTATTAAATGCTTTAACCAAGATTTTTTTTTCATCATCCTTGGTAAAAAGTTTTTGATATTTCATGTCATTGGTAAATTTGCTCTTAGTTGGCTTATGCGACATGTCAACAAATGTCTTTTTAAAAATAAACTTTTGAAAATAACCCACACTTTTTAGCTTTCTCCTTCAATTTTTTTTTCGCCCACTTCTCTGCGTGTCTCACCCCAAATTTTGCCCATTCTTCTTGTCGTCGTTTATTATATGTTTCCGTGCTGTGCTGACCTTTCTTCATGACGGTCGAACGACAAATGATGTTAGTTGAGCCGTGCACATGGCATTTATAGCTTTACGTGAATTCCTTAACGTCTTCACTCATTAGACTGTATTGAACAATACGATCGTGTAGAATCAAACAGTTTCCTCATCTATTGGTGGGTAAATTAGCGTGACATCCAAATCTTAAGCGCATATCTACTACAGCATTTTTTGATCACTCACTTTGCTTGGGGCAATCAATCACAATCAAAGGTGCAACGTTCGTAAAATCATATCTGTTTAGCAAAGATGCGGGGTCTTTAACATAATAGAAATTCTGAAAATGAGCATACATATCATACAATACTTTATACTAGTTGTTCCTCATATAAAGATTGAGATCACCGTGAGGATAACATCGTGAATTTGAATACAGTTTCACATTTCTTGTGTCAAAGTAATCGAATTTACTAACAGTAGCAGCTCTCTAACTTTTTCGGTTTGTTTCAAAAGCCAGTATAACGTAACTTGGCTTTTACAACTGATTGGACGTCTTGACTGTCCAGATGTGCTGAGATGTTGTGGGTAAGAGAGGATATTCATAGAGCTCCCAAGTACAAAAAATCATAGTTATCAGTTTATCTTTTTGCAAATAATTAAGCAGACGAATTTTATGAGAATCTGACATCACTACATAGTGCATAGGCCATTCAAGCTTCAGTATTACTGTTTTAAACCCATATTTAGTCGGCAGTTCATTAGCATTTGCAGCAGAAATAGCTCCTGAAACAACTGCATGTAAATCATTTCTCGATCTCTTAACTATAAGTTCGTGTTCTTCATTGACTATAATCTTACGATGATCTTCAGCAAAACCTAAAATCATACTGAGAGGATTTAAGCCATCAAAGCAGCTACCCTCTGTTAGAATTAAAGCATAAGTTTTCTTCCAACTTGCATTCTGACTCAATACGTCTTGATCTTGAAGTATTATTCAATTTTTTATGAGGGTTGTTTGACCTACATTTTTACCCTTATCTATCTCAATAGCGTTCATCTCATATCTAATTTTTTCAAACAGGTGATATACGGCGTTGAACACCAGCTCAGTATTCGTAGTTTCTGTATTCCCATAAGCCTTAGTTAATTTTTCATAAATGTATAATGAGCTGTGAGATGGTAGTAGACATAGGTCCTGATATTAAATGGATATATGGATTTCATCGCTTTTACCATAAGTTGCAGAGGCGTATGGCTGATGAGCATAAATCTAATAGTGTGGTATGGATTCATCAAAGGTGACATGAGACTGAATGCTTAGCATTCCTTCTATGTTTTATGCAACAAAACAAGAATATGCAAGTTGGTTTCCACCACGGCCTTTTATTTTTAATCCTTAACTTTTCAGAAACTAAATGATTTGACGTGTAAGTTGTCTTTGATGTGTTGACAGTTTGACTGTTCGTTGTCTATTGATTGCTGGAGCGCATGTTGAACAACTAATATAGCGTTTTTTATTGTATACAATCCCCATCGTGATGAAGGTTTTATATGTAACGTCACGATTATAATTTCTTCTTGAAAATTGACTTAATTACCGTTCCGATCAACAATGCGTAGTTGTATATAGTCGATAATGTGTCCAACAATTGGTAAACGGATAATTTGTGATGTAACTTAAATAATTTTATAACCTGGTGGTACAGCTGAAAAAAATTCGTAAATGGTATGATTTTTTTCCCCGTTTATGTGGGCTTCAGTAGTGATATAACACTCAACTCTCAGTGCGTTGACTTTGAGAATAGCTACAGGTAAATCTGAGCTGTGGATTATGCTCTCTTCAAGAACACGTTTAGTAAAACCTCAGAAACGGCCTATAGAATTTTTTGGTCTAAAATCAATTGCATGACTACAAATAATTACACTACAAAGTGTATTATTGTTAGGCTTGATATAAATAGTTATATCGTTAGACTGTAATACATCAACCAAAAATGACTCAATACCTTGAATTTCGTAGCTGACTGTTAAAAAAATGACCACTTGATTAGCCACGTAAAATTTAATACCACCTACATCAATATTTAGAACTGAATTAAATGTTAGGATTTCTACTAAGCTAAGGACGTAATTATGTTTCGATGGTAATTCGATAGATGGAAAATATTGTGTTTCTAATACAGAAAAACTTCCAGACAAACTTGGTGTCAAAGTTTCTCCCATGACTCCTCAAAAGAAAATGAATGATTTTGCGATATGACATTACCTAATATAATTTTCAAGATAAATTTGAAGCTTAATTGACCACAATTATGAGAATCATAATCTTGAAGTTTGACATAGTTATACTTGATATTGGCAACTCCCAAGTATAGCATTTAATTGATGGGTGGTTGCAGATCATGAAAACTATCAAAATAAACATCATCATTACCGCGTTTTTTATAAACCACCCAGTGTGTTCTAGGACCATCTTTATTATCAAGATTAACTATAGCAGTTTTACGATAACAAGGTGCATCAACTGGTCAGACATTTCGCATGAATACCCCTCGAAAATTAGGGATTCTTAACTATTTAGCATATTTAAATTAATCAACATTCTCAAGAGCTCTAGCAGGTAGTCTTACTTCAAGCTTTTTTTTCAAACCTTTTCCTGCATATGGCTTCAAGTAGACACCTAATCCAGTTTTATACAGCTTAAGTCTTAGATCTTTCCCAAGTGCAATGGCCTCTATGGTTTTATTATGTTTTTGGCTTTCTTGCAGTTGCTGCTTAGCAGCCTTACTTGCACTTATACTTTTTAATATTTCAGCTACAACATTAGCTAGTGCAGTGGTTAAACTCAAGCCATCAAATAAAGTTATTAAAAGTAAAGCACCACCAGTTTGAGCAGGAAGACTTAAGATACTTCACACTTTTTTTTCTACCTGCCTTCTTAACTGCACAACGTGCCCTCTTCAGAGCCGAAATAATAACCTAGTGTTGATCTTTGCTATTAAATTTTCGTGATGCTGCCTCAAAAACTTCACTCAAAGCAGTGCATGGCTTCTTCTTCTTTCTTTCCACGCCCATACCTAATTTACTTTTAAGCTTTGTGGTACTCGCAAAAGCTAGAGCAGCTACTTTTTTCCCAATACTTGAATTTCCAACTTTGACTCTTTACCAAGCTTTGTTAACCAAGACTCTATTTGCGTAGTTCCTAGCCTCGATGTTCTCTCGATTAAGTTTAAACATCTCTGAACAAACTGTTGAAATGATGATAAATATGGTTTCGTTGTAATCAATAAGGATAACAAAATAAACTGTCATCTATATCACAAAGGTTTTGACAATTTTGTTATAAATATAAGGCGTGCATAGTGTACTACATTCATACTACTCTGAGACGTTGACGTATCAATATGTACAAAAGAGCAAAAAATGTTTTTCATCAGCTGGTGAGAGCCAGAGAAGCCTTCAAAAAGAAATATCAGTTATTAAAATTTGGAAAAGACAAGGTTAAAAAAGTTCTCAAAGAGACTTTTAACCTATTACTGATCCTCTTCGGAAAATCATCACTAAAACGAGGTCAAAAAAAAAAAATTATTTTATTCCTAATAAGCCTCTACCCATCAAACAAATGAAAAAAAAGATACAGCGATGATGATATAATGTTTGAGTCTGCTGTAAGTCAAAGTGAGAATAATGATGATGATGATAAAACGAATATTACCATTCAACCTCTTGACAATGTGTATTTACAAATAATTGATTAGAATAAAAAAGATTCATTTAATTTGGCTTATAAAGTGCGAAAAAAGAGTGGATTATGCAAGCTTGGTAATTCATCGATAAATTTTGAAAATAATCAAATTAAGATGGGCGAGTTAAGCTTTTTAATAAGTGATGAGTTAATGGAGTTACTGATGAAAAAATATTCTGATAGATCTCGCATGATGTAAGATGATTTGGAAAATATTACTTGCTTTTGAATTCTTCAAATGCTAACAGGAAGGACTACAACAAAAATAGACCTACTAAAACTCCCAATAGTAATGAACTTCATGAAATCGTAGTTCCAATGTTTAATCTGATTGCTCACAAAAAAGGGAGATTGTTTCTTTATTTGAAAATTGCTAAAACAATGCAGCAGGTAAATTATGTGCACTGGGACGATCCAAATAAGCTAGTCAATCACCTTCGATAACTCATAGCACAAAAACCTGCAGGAAATCCTAGATATGACAATAAGATAATATCGATTAGTAAAGAGTTGCGTAAAGCTGGGTATATATTCTGAATCATTCACGTTAGTAGCAAAATAAGCATCGATGTGTTCAGACGTAAGAGTTAAGGCAATAGCCGAGGTTCTCCTGGTCCTCCAGGTGTTGGCTATAAGTTCACTACAGATGCACAATATGATATTAAACATAAAAGACTGTGCAATGTTTCAGCAGCTATTCACCAAAATGATGCGGTGAATCTAAACACTTTTTAGAATAAAATAAAAATGATTAGGGACGAGCAACGTAAAAAGCTAAGCAATTGAAGTAAAATAGGTGCTAAAAATTGCAAACTTGGAATAGAGAGTAAATACAATCAGAAAGGTATTGTCTCAGATCTCTGATATCACTTCAGGAAATGATTAAACCAGGTATATAAAACGAATCATTCTACGATTTGAGTCTCATTTGCTTATCAGCCGTCAATAAACATTGATCGTAAGAAGGACGTTGTTACTGAAGAGCTCCATAAGCCAACTCGTCATAACTATCCACGACGTAAGTATGATATCCGAGATTTGGATGGAACATGGCAATCTGTTTTTGTAGAAATGATACCCTGTGCTTGTGAAAACAAAGGTCATAGGTACATGTTAACTGTAATAGATGTATTTTTAAAGTATGCATGGGCTGTATCTGTAAAGAGAAAAACTGAAAAAGATGTTACAGCAGCAACGAAGTTTGTATCACAAGATAGTCGAGTACCGAAAAATCTGCATACAGACAGAAGTAACGAGTTCTATAATAAAAGTTTTCAAGATCTCATAAAACAATGTAACGTTTATCTCTTTTCGACATACAGTAATCTCAAAGCATCGATATGTGAACGATTCAATTGCACTTGAAAAAACAAAATGTAGACAAAGTTTAGTCTTTGTGGAAAATACAAATGGCTTGATATCTTACCAGATCTAATTGCAGCTTAGCTTACAATGCTCGCAAGCATTGAACAATTTGTATTAAGCCTGCAGATGTCACTGCTGCCAATCAAGTTCAAGTTTTATAAAAATTCATGATTAATGATAAAATGATACAAAGGGCAAAATTCAAAATTAAGGATGAAGTGCGTGTGAGTAACACTAAAAATGTTTTTAAAAAAGGCTACACACTAAACTAGTCAACCAAAATATTTAAAGTTTATGAAGTATTAAAAACCAATCCAGTAACTTATCATTTCAGAGATTATAAAGAACAACCAGACTCTAGTGGCTTTTACGAACAAGAGCTTCTAAAATGTAAATATCCAGACAAATATCTAGTGGAAAAAGCCATGAACAAATGTGGTTATATGGTTCATGTTAAGTGGTAAGGATTTGATAAATCACATAACAGTTGGATTGACGAGTCAGATATTTGAGAAAGAAAGAGAAAGTGGAAGGGACCCCGTCCTGCGCCCCATCCTGTTATGAACAACCTTTCATAAATGTTTACCTCCATAAGCTCTCTCTTTTTTTTATTTATTTACAAATTGACAAATTCAAACTTATTATCATCATGATATACAACAAATAAAGCATATTTTTGAACTTTTTCTCTCAACTCATTGTACAAATCATCATTGGCTTCTCTTGCTTTTGTAGCATGATCTGAAATGAAGACTTAAAATTCATGATCTATGATAATGACTATTCTACATCCAAAGCAAGTATTAATCTTCTCAAGCTCAGTCACCATGTATTTTCGCTCCTTCTTCAGCTGTGACAACTTTGTGGTGGGGAGGTAGTTATTGTTTGCGAAATGGTTCACTGCAGCAAAATCCATTTCACTGAAACAGAAACGAAAAAATATAAGTATACAATGTATGAAAGTAGAAAAATAGTAATTAACCTCAAAGAATTGTTACTTTCTTGCTTGGTGGTGTATACTTTCAGGAAGTGAGTGAGCTCTCTAGCTCGTCAAGCGACACAATGAGCTCCGCTGGAGGATGCAGCTCTATTTTTAGGTTTTTTTCCGTCTCCATTACTTCTTCCACCACTTCCCCCTCCATTTTCCCATTATCTATATAAACGAGCATATCTAGTAGCTGGAGATCGTCATCCTTGAAAGTGATGTAGCCTCATGGTAGCATATCTATGCTGTCCATAAGTAACTCACGTTTGTCATCTTGCGGATTGAGAGCTATTTTTCACTGTTGCTCTGTATGGACCATGTGTAGCCTGGAGCGGATAATATTTTGCTGACACATAACTCTAGACTTATTGAAAAGACAGTCCCAGTAGTCTTTGAAGTTAATTTTGGTTCTTACTACAGCTTTTTTGACATCCTTTGCCTTCTTAATCAGCTTCGCGTTTTGCACATGAATGCAATATATCTTACTACGCAGCTCAACGAATTCCATCAAAATATTGCCACAACACTCATCCTTTATCAACCAAATGACTTTTTCACGAGAGGCAGATCAAATTTATTCTTCAATGGATAATCTGACGTATCAAATCTATTTATATCTTGCTTCATAACTTCGTAAACATTTCGACTTAAAATTTCATGTTTCAAGCTGTCAGTGTCAGTGAATAGCAACTTGCATCTATCAAAACGTTTCTTTATATAAAAATAATAAAAATCATGTATTAGGGTTTTTTATACGTCGAGTACACTCAGACCAACATATGTTAGCTTTCTCACGCTGATTTCTGTACGTGCAAGCTGCATAGCCACAAAATTTTCCGCAAAAATGGAATGACTGTGAAAGCTTGGTCTGGCTATAAGTGCTTTTGCACTGTATCGTCCTTTCCATTTATTAACAAGTTTAACATCTACTCGCTTTCACTCGTTCTCTATAGTCTTACCATACACATCGTTGATCATGAGTTTGAAAAAGAGCTTTTAACCTGCTTTCTCTTTTTCTTGTTGAGATCAACGTATGGTTTGAGCCATGGACTTTCTCCAAAACGCAAGGCTCTATAAACTTTCTAGAGCACTAGTTCATGTGAAAGAACCTGCTTTAATGCCTTGTAATTTATGAGATATCGCTCTTCATCATGCAAAGTCGGCATGAGCTTTTACTGCTTAGACCAAGCTAGAGTCTTATGTTGTAGGCAGAGAGGTAAATCCTTGTGTTTATCATGGACAGCTACGGGATATTCCAGATATACTTTCAGTATGTGACCATATCCATCATCTTCTGGTATATCAAGAAAGCTAAATTCTGTTTCAACCAATTAGAAGTCTCCTTTTGGTAGTGGCTGAGTCATTGCCCATCCATACAAGTTTTTGCATCAAAGAACATAAGGTATTTGTCTTTAACCTCTGGATTATAATCCTCCATGTACTTATTGTTAGCTTTGGGGTAGAGGTTACAGCACTGGCTCACAGCTCCTTTGATACCTTTTTCAACAAACAAAAGCATATCTATATCTGTGAGCAGGTCTAATTTAACTTAAGTGAGCTTCAGTGTGGCGGACAGTGTTGGATTTCGTCATTTTTCGATTTAAAATCAACACCTTTCGAAGAAAATGAGATAACTCTTTTTTTTTTTTTTTAATTGTAGATAATTAAAAAGAGAACAGTGAAAAAATATAGAAACTGTGTAAAAAAAATTTTTTTTTTCAGAAAAACTCGTAGAAACTCAAATTTTCCATAAATCCAGCAATGGAAAATGCAATATCACAGAAAACACAAAATTTAATAATCAATATTGTAATTATCCGAGTTTTATTTATATTCAAAACTTTTAAGAGGAAAGCAGTCTTTTTCGACAAGAATTATCAACATAACCTCAAAATGTTCTCTAACATAACCAATTTTTCTGTTGCCACATCGTAAAGTGGATTCTAATAATATGTTTTTTATTTTATTGAACTATTATAGTCAACATTTGTTACCTTAATGGCCAACATAGTCAAGAAATAGAAAAATCAGCTTCTAACCTGCAAAATTACCATAAATAAATTTCATTTTTAAACTAAATAGTTAATATAAAAAAAAATTGATTTGCCATGTGTTGAATGCACGACAATCTTTCAGTGACAACAACACTAGTTGAATGTATAAGAACTCATGTCAACATAACGTCATTACACGAAAACGAAATTTTACATAACCTACAAACTTTCCGATATACCTTTTTGTTAATCTATTACTTCTTGACCAATTATATGTTACACGTCTACAACAAAATATACACCTAAATTAATTGTTTAGGTCTCAATCTCTGTATTATATGATAATTGTTGTCCAGAAATGGGGAAAGAGAGTGTCTAGCCTCAACATCTTTATGATTCCGTTTTATTATTCAGCCGATTACTTGTTTTGAAGAATATTCCTTGCTTTTGTTCATTGCGAGACAAGCTGTGTTACTAACTTTACCAGATAAATTTAAAAAATTGTTTGTAATTGTTAACATAACCATAATATGGTTTTTGAAGATATGCTACATTACCTACAGTCTTTTGTTGAACTATTTAGAAAATTTTAACTTGAAAAGGCTACTGAATGTATTATTAATCTATTATTTTATTTAAAACTATGTTTGTTCTCACTTTGCTAATGTAGGAGCTTTTCAACCTAAAAGTTTTGAAAACTGGATTTAATCTAGAGTTTACTTTAGATTATAAGGATGTATGAATATTATTCCAAGATGTTCTTAGTCATTGTATCGTTATAATAAATCTTTTGTACAATTATTATGATGAATACAAATTTCTACAATTTTGTTAGATGATGACAAAGTAACTTTTTAGACATTAAGGAGGCTTGGGCGATTTTGAATTAAATGCTGGCTAGGTCTGAAATTCAGAGATTATATAGATAAAGTTTGCTAGATTTTTTTAGGAAAACAAAATAGGTAGGTCAACACATTTATTTTCGAGAAAATCGCTTGTGAAAATTCGTCATTTTAACACGCAACCTTACGGAACCCGAAATTCAATAGACCACCGTACCGCAATAAAAAGCTGTGGGCCCACACATTCAATTGGTACATGTACTTGAAAGTATAAAGAATCTATTATTTAAAAAAAAGAATAGGATCAACACGTTAAATTTTGAGAAAATAGCGAGGAAAACATCGAACATGAGAATTGTTTTGTTCAGGTACTGTAAGTGCGCATGCGCTGTACATTCATAAACATACAAGCATGAAAACTTAAGTCTAATACAAGTATAGGTATATAATAGCAGATGAGAGCAAGAGAGTACAGTGTTGTCAGCTTTATCGTGGCAGGGCCGTCATCTTTACACAAGGTACCTCGGGAAAACTAATAAATTTCTTAATATCGATTTTCCCAATGACTTTTCCGCGTATTATTGCTATTTTGTTCACACATGTGTATAATCAAAATGATTATAAAAAAAATATTACAAAGAATCATTTGTATGACAAGTACCCCACAGGGCCCCTCAATAGATACGACACCAAACGCCCAAGCCTCCTTAAGTGTTTTTATTTTTTTACTATCAATAGATTATGATTCATGTTTCTACTCACTATAAAAGAACAATACCTACTGGGACAGGTATGCACACTTATTACTCTATCGCAGAAGTTAGTAGGTATAGATTAATTATGTTTCGAAATTGTACATAATTCTGATCTTGACTATATTACTGTTTTTCCTATACTTTATACAAAACATTGGTATAAGAATTGTTCAAATTGTATGATTATAATTAAAATTTCAAAATAAGTTCTTTTCATAATGCTGCTGACACTTAATAACATTACATACATTTTTAGGGTGCATAGATTGTGATTGATCATACCTTCAAATTAAACAAATCTTTGTATTCTTCCAGTCATTTTCAAAGAAGTGATAAATAAAACAATCTCTCAGTAATTCGAATGTTTTTTAATTAATAACGTATGTATTTTTTCATCTCTTCGGAAAACTGTTCATCTTTTTTTTCCCACTCGATCATTATTTTTAAGTAGTGAGATTTTTGGATCTAATAAATATACGCTTCTATTAAATACATTTGTTATTCGATGCAAAGGTTTGTCTGGCCTAGCATGGCTCACCATATTCTTTCGATGCAGAAGATTTATAATAACGATACAATGACTAAGAAAAACTGGGAATAATATTCATACATCCCTATAATCTAAGATAAACTCTAGATTTAACCCAGTTTCTGAAGCTTTTAGATGAAAAAGCTCCTACATTAGGAAAGCGAGAACAAACGAAGTTTTGAATAAAATAATAGACTAATAAAACATTCAGTAGCTTTTTGAGTTTAAATTATCTAAATAGTTCGATAAAAGACTGTAGGTAATGCAGCGTATCTTCAAAAACCATATTATGGTTATGTTAACAATTACAAACAATTTTTTTAATTTATCTGGTAAAGTTATTAACACAGTACGTCACACAATAAACGAAAAGCAAGAAATATTCTTCAAAACAAGTATACGGCTAAATAATAAAACGGAATTAAGAAAATGTTGAAGCTATATTTTGTTGTTGACGTGTGATGTATAATTGGTCAAGAAGAAGTAGATTAACAAAATGGTACATCGGAAAGTTTGTAGGTTATGTAAAATTTCGTTTTCGTGTAATGAGGTTATGTTGACATAAGTTATTATACATTTTACTAGTGTTATTGTCACTGAAAAATTGTCATGCAATTAACGCATGGCAAATCAATTTTTTTCGATATTTACCGTTCAGTTTAAAAATGAAATTTAATCAACAAAAAACAAAAAAACAAAAAAAACTTACCATCGTTTTGTCTTATGAAGAAAAAAAATATGTAGTGACAAAATTAAACATATCGTATGAAGTGACAAATGATCGTATGGGTCCAGCAAATAAATTGCGATGGAACTTTGAGTTACCACTCATCGGTACGATGTGTACCACTAAGTATGTTGACAATGTAATTTCAGAAGATAAGGAACCTTTGAAAGCTGAAACAATTTCGAATACTGACGTTATAATTGAGAGTGCGCACCAACTGTGGCCTGATCCGATATTTCATATAATTGTATGGGTGCTTCATGAACGAGTTTATCTGTTTACCAATTTTTTGGGATCTTATATAATTAGTAAAGTATTGTTATATCGAAGTTATTTTTGAATATATTCATTGAGTACTGTGAATATTGACATTGTGGCGAGGGATTTTGGGCTTGTCAATCCCTGATGGCTGCCCTGAAAACCATTTTCTGGGGTGCTATATAGTCGCGATATAGTGCGTGCAGTGATCTATCTTTCTGAAAATAAATATATGTTAATGAACCACTGTTTGCTTAGAAAGTTTGAAAAATTAGTAAAATAACGATACATTTTGAAAAACTATGGCTGAAAACAATTTTTTTTCCTTACCTTTAGAGCAAAGACTATTGTATGATGGACACCAGCCCATTTCATTACCTTTTAAAAAAAGCTTGGTGAATTATATGCATAAAAATAATGATAAAGAGTAGGACAAATTAACTGACATAATTTTTCATATTGTTAGTGATAGTCATATACTAATAGTTTGTTGTGACAGACCACTTTATTAAGATACCTCTAAATAAGGTAGAATTCTAACAGTTTTTACGTTAATTTTGTTGAATTTTATTTTTTGTTAGTCCACCTTTACCAGACCCCACGTGGTTTTCATGAGCCTCCCTCAGACCTTTCTCAACACCCTCAGCCCTCTTTTTAAATATGGTAAAATTCCATCAGTTTTTATCTTATTTTAATCAGGTTAGATTTTTGTTCAGTTTTTTCAAATTTTTTGTCACATTCACTCGGAGGATTGAAACAAACTTTGCCATTGCGACGACAACTATATTTCTCACTTTTTTATTTTATAACGTAACTAAACAACACTTACATTTGTTACTTTCTTTTCCATGGCAAAAAGGTTTCATAAGGTATTTTTTTTTTTTTCTGTTGCACTGATATGATTACAATTTTTACATCGATAGTTTTTTATTTTGTTTCTAACGTCTTTAATTTTTTTTTGGAGTTATTATTCTGTAGGCGCGTTCTACGTGACGGTAAATCAACCATATTAGATGTTGACCTTAAGAAAAAGTGGGTTTAGCTTGATTCTCTCCCTTCGCCTCGCCCCCCCTAACGTACTTCTGGTTTCCTCTACACCACATAATGCCACATGACATCACCACACCACACATTTTAAATTTTATTAATTGTAATTCTTATTCTTTAAACCATTTCTGAAAAAAAAGAGAAGAGAAAACAGTTTTAAAAAAGATTGTAACCCCTAACTTTCTGCACACTGGTTAAGGCCCTTACTTACTCTGCTAGAAGCGTGCCCGATTTAAGAATCTTAATTACTTCATTTTGTCGTACAGTTCCTTGCTAATTTTTAATGTAAATTTTTATCTACTGTTTATTAATTTATTTGGTTTCATTGTTCATTAAACAAATAGATAATTTATTTAATGACATAAATTTTTTAGGTACGTAATTTGAAAATTTGGAAATGAGTACATATTAGCATTTCATACTAGCTTTCATATTACGTTATATATAAACATTTCTCGACATATCATTAATTTGTTTCTATTTAAAATAAACAAACATATCTTTACACAAGTTGTCGTATTTTTTCCAAATTTTAAAAAATTAAGAAAAAATTTTTTAGTGCTGTACAAATACAATAAATGATTTCTTTTGTATTTTATTCTCTTACAATTATTCCATTCGTGGTTAAAGCTATTTTTTGACTTAAGGTCGTTCTTCACACAGTTACTGGGGAAAAAGTTCAGAGAAGTAAGAGGAACGCTAATGTGTGCAGTAAAGCTAGCAACTGTTTTTCTCATGTGAATGTACTCACATACATGCTTTTTTAAGCACACTTCTTACCATCTTTCTAAATTTGTTTGAAAAAAAACTTGTGGGTCTACTACAAAATTTGATGAGTTTATCTAAAAGTAATCTTCTGTACCTGAAAAATTGGGAGATACGTAAAAATCATATAAATGCCATTTATTTTTTCATAAGGTTACGTGTTGGATATCGATTTTTTTAACGTAAGATATATGGAATGATGGCACAGTCCAGTGAGCTGCAATTTCTGTGGGTATTTTTTATGCTATTTCAATGTACGTTTGCCGTTCGAATAAAATCTGCCAAAAAAACCTATGTGCGATGAACGTCCGGGACGGACATTCACTGGCATGTTATAGTAACCTGTTGAAGAAAGCTATACTACAGGATGATTTTTATTAATTTTCTGCATACAATTATATATTGGGTATTAAATGTGAACGAGGAATGAGTGGGGGATCATACTTGATAAATGTGAGCGTGACGTTACAAATGTAATTAGCATAGGCAGTAGAAAGTTGTTCTGGAATCACCAGATGATTTAATGATAGCGCACAGTCTTGTTCTGGCAAGCCTATATACTATTTTTATTTTATTGTACCGTAATATATTGTTTATAACTGTTTACTAATAAAATATTAAACTATGAATGGAAGCCACACCCAACCAACGTAGGCATATTTTTTCCAACGATAGTTGCACCATTTTCGTACACAATATTGTTTCATAGAAGCTAAATTTATACTTTTAATTATATTATCTGCCATATAATTTTTTAGAAGTTTAATTTCTTATTCAAATTTTTTTAATAAACTAAATGTAGAATCAATTCATATTTTT
The DNA here is from genome assembly GCF_036245765.1 of Copidosoma floridanum. Lineage (NCBI taxonomy): Eukaryota > Metazoa > Arthropoda > Insecta > Hymenoptera > Encyrtidae > Copidosoma > Copidosoma floridanum. The sequence continues at coordinate 23,228,041 of NW_028321881.1, forward strand.
TTTATATGTTGATTTTAAAAAGTCTTTAAAGTAAGTAAACCAGTAATAACGTCATGAGAAAATAATATACTTAATTTTAAATTCGTTAAATAAGTACCAAAAAATTTAACGTTACTTTAATGTTTTAAGGTAATTTTATTGTACGCATGGAAGATTTTTACGAATCATCGAATTTGAACTGCAGTGGTAAAAACTTTAACTTGTTACGTAAGGTCAGAATAATTATTACTAAATATTATACCATCAAAATAATTATTTCGAAGAATGTAGTTTTAATAATATTGCTAGTTATTAACAGTATGTTATACTATTATTATTCTTACTTTTACGTGATAATAATTATAGTCATACAAAAGTGTATGAAAAATTTCTAAAAGCTTATCTCCGTCACTCACAACTACTTTTTCATGAAAATGACTTTTGAAGTTTTTTATTTTATCATCAATGTCTTTTAAATTATCACTAGCTTACTTTTGGTTAATTTACTAATTGGCCTATTATCTTATTTTAATTATTGTAAGTATTGGAGTTTTAATATTTTAATATGTTAAATTATACATAAAATAATTTAATTAAATTATAACCTGAATCAAGACTTCTTGTCGAAGTAAAGTCGATTTAATGTTCTTTATAAATTTTCAAAAAGATAAATGTTTTTTTTTTATTATTATTTAATAATACTTTTATGTTAACCTTGTTAATTTCAACAAAAATTTTCATTCTAACATTTAGTATTTTTTCAACTTTAAAAGCTAAAGTAGAAGAATGAAGCATTTAACTGATATTTAAAAACTAAGAAGTTGGCGCGTAGAAAGTGCAGGATAGTGAGTCTCCGCTAGTATATATATTTGTACCAGTAGAGCTTCATACTCTGCGTGCTTTAAGTGCTAACTTTCCAGGAAATAGAAGACCAATGAATTCTATTTTTTACCTAATTCTCAAGCAATAAGATAAGTTATTTATAATTCACATACTGATAATATACTTTTAGAAGCTGGTCCTGTCATGTTATCATATTTATTTCGGAAATTTTTCGTTTGGTTTTTAACTTCAGAGAATACACAAAGTAAAAAAATTCAAATTCAGAAATCATGTCATCAAATTTTTTTGTTAATAAATTAATCTTATAAGACGTTTAAATTTTTTGACTATTGTAAACGTTTAATTAGAGGAAAATGATAATTTTAAGGAAATTGCATTTTGTACACAAAAGTGTAAATGTATCCACAGTATATTGGTCCCTTAGAAAAAAGACATTCCTGTACAAAAACTTAATATAATGCCTTATTTCTCTTTTTAAATAAACTTTATCGATTGCATGGACTCATGTTGCCTCAATATCACTTCTTAAAGAAATGACCAGCCACAGAACTTTTAATTAACCATTGGATGTAAGTGATGTTGACACTTCATTTTTTAAATTGAAATTGGAAAAAAAAGATTTTAAAAAGTAGTTTTATTATCTTTGGATGAGGCATCAATAATCTCAAAAAACGCATTTGAAACAATTGACAGAACTTTGCATGATCAATGTAATAAGACCAACGTATTATAAACAAATAAGTAACTTTAGGGAAAAATTTCCGTCAAATTTTAATAGTTTTAAAAAAGAGTAATAGAAGTATGATTATATCTAAAAGTATTAAACTATCGTTTTATTACTTTTATTTTCATACAACAAAACAAGGTATTGATATTTGCTGTAATGATCTAAAATTTTAGTAAGTACTGTTATCAATAACAGAAGAAAAGATAAAACCATTTAAAATTTATCAATATAAAAAACGGATGATGTATGCTTAACAATTTTTTATAACGATAAAAATGGTTTGATAAACAATGTTATTTTTACTTTCCATAATGAATACATGGAATTTTTAAACTACGTAATTCTTAATTATTTAGCAGAAAAAGTTAACGCTTACTATATAGCATATATCGTAAAACTTATAAAGTGGTGAATGAGTCTATTGACGATATTAATATTAGTTCTTTAGTTGAAGTTTTAAATAATATTTGTGAAAGTTTGTCACCTTATAGTCTAAATGTGAAAATGACAGCAACCGTAATGCTAATAAACAATTTAAAGATTAACGACGGCTTATGTCATGGTACAATATTACAAATTACAAGGTTGTTAAAATATAGCATTAAAGCTGCAAATTATAACTAGTGAAAAAATCAGAAAAAGTTTTTATTCTAAAGATAACTTCAAACACTATAATAATATCTTCATAACCCTTTGTTCTGTACGAAATGTAATTTTATTTAGTACTAGCAGTTTTAATGACCATCAATTATGAATTAATAAATCTCAATGCCAAAGTTTTGACGAAATTGGTTTACGTTCAATAAAAGTTTATTATTAAAACTTCAATTTCATGTTGCTATATTAAGATGCAAAAGTGAAAATAGATTATTCAACTTAATTAATCGTGATAACGAATAGAAAATAAAAAAATATATTTTGGAAAGAATTTATTTTCATTTAAGTAAAATGTGTTTGATAAACAAATTTTACTAAAAAATTATATCTTTAAGATTTCCATACTATGCGACATCAAATGTCTTATCTTACGAATATATAAAGCAAAGTCGCTAAAACCGTTGTAATCGCTAACCGCGAAAACAACTAAACCGTTTTGGCTGAAATTTTTCATACTGATTTTTGATGATTTCAAGATGGTTTTTGCATAGTTTTTTTATTATAAAAGTTTATAACAATAGCGATAAATAAGCTCAAAGTTTTGCTGTAATAAGCTAGCTTTGCGCTTTAATTCAGAAGGATCCGCTAGATGGCGTCGAGGTAAAATTGAAGTCACCCGCAATCAAAGATAGTAAAGAGTTGTTATAAGATGCCCCATAAAGTTAAAAATTACTGTAGTCGATCATCGGCACTACACTAAGAGCAGAGTAGTCCATCGTGCAGCTCAGCATTCCTGCTACTGATGACACTCTTCTTTCATGAGCAATCGAAATTTATCGGGTTATACCCCGGATTGCCAAAATAACTGAGTGCCATGGAAAAATAGGCGTTCGAAATGTCAACATCTCCAGTGGGATACTAGGAGACATATCTAGCCACAGTACAACCTTCTTCAACACTTCAGAGTTTTGAGGTCGTTCAACCATCTGACCTGGTGTCGTCAGATATTTTGTACTTCAAATGCAAGCAAGGGAAGATAGCCCTGAAGAGAGCAGGCAGCCATAATGGCGACCTTTTAAGTGGTCGTCCCAAAGGCATACTTACAGAAAAGATAATCTCCAGGCCCACTTTCCTGACTAATAATAAACGGTTGTTCATCGGGGGAACAATCTGGAGACAAGATATTTATAGGTCATCGTCGTACCTCTCTCCTGTACGGTCTCTGTCCACAGAGGCTCGAAGGATAATAGTCAAGCTACCCACAGCAAGCTCTCCATCATTAATAATAATAATAAGGAATAGCTGCAAGTTTTCACACTAGCCGTTTTCAGGGCCATTATAAGTATTTACGTTTCTTACTTTACCATCAATCTCATCGGTTCTTTTAAGGGCTATCTAAGTTTAAATTACCTTGCCAACAAATACATTTTTACTACGATTTCTGGAGAAGATTCGTTGACTAAAAGACTATGTAAAACCGGCCACTATCTAAACCAAGTCAGTCATTCACCGGCAGACGTCACTAGCGGAGTTGTTCGTCACAAGGCCGGAAACTCTGGTGACCAACGACGCTGTATTATCCTCTTGACTCTAAGCATTCAACCAGAAATTACCGATCCTCTCCTAGGTCTGCATTGGTAGAACCTAACAGATACGAAGAAAAAATAATAAACGTGAGCCAACTGGACATTTTCTAACGAGCAAGCATCACGACTTAACCTCTCCACCTTACATCACCAAAACAACTGATTCTGCAAAAAAAGAAGGTGCTTTAGACACTAAAGTCTTCGATGTTATACCAGGAGACATTGGAAAAGAGCTCTACAACTAGCTCCAAAGCTTCAAACGTTGTAGTTTTCTTCCCAACCAGTGTGATGCTTTAATAACAGGCCAGAGTAGATCACCCTGAGGTATAGAGGCAATCACGTTTGCTGGAAACTAGAAAAGAGTTTACTTAAAAAGCTCACTAGTCCTTAAGTAAGAGATTAGCGTTTCACTGTAGCCCTTATGGTGATCTCTTTAATCTTCCAGATTTTAAAATAGGTAAAATATGTTCTTGTATTTTTGTTGCGATTACAAACGTGGAGATAAAGCTCCAGGACTTTGTTGCTCTGGTTTGAAGTTGTGAGATAAGAGAAAAAAATGTTTTCATTTTACATTTTTTGTGAGCTTTGAATCTTTATAGCTTTAAAAAATATCTCTGCTTATAGATGATATGGAAAGAACTGCAAATCAAGGGCTTTTAAGGCCAACGATTATTTTATGGCGTAAGAAATGCACAGTACTTTTCAGCATAATTATATTTTTTTCACTTTTTACTTGACCAAATAAACTGTATGGATTCAGAACAAACATGTTTTTAATACGAAGTTCATGTTTTTCGTTCTGAGAAGTTTCAGAAATAGATGAAAAAGTTTTAAATGAAAATGTTTCACATTACATGTCAACACACTACGGTATTACATTTAGTGAGTCTCGGGCAAAGCCGAGACGGGGGGGGGGGGGCGCTTGTACCTAATATTTATAACTTTAAAGCACAGAGTTTCATTTTTAAATACCAAAAAGCGAAAGCTCAGTGATTTCCAAACATCGAGTGGTACACCTGCTTCTACAATCGCATTATGTATAACTTACATTTTTTGAAAGAAGCTACCATCGCAAAACTTGAACTATGCGTGCAACCTTCAACAATCTCATGAAACGCTTATCTTACAATATCAATTCGCAGTGGTACTTCCAAAAATGATAATAATCAATTATTTCAATGTCTTTTGTTGCAAATATCCACAATAAATATTACACACTATTTTAACAGCAACTTAGACTTTAAAAAATCCGAGAGATCAGCAGTTTTAACTATTAAATTACTGTGTTACTATTTCACAATGACTGTGCTCGTGTGAATCAAGAATAATTAGGTTAAGCCCTAATAAGTTCTTTAGATTCCTAATCTGACGTGTTATTCCCAACTGCAAGAGTATAAAAACTCGTTGAACATACCAATATTCGCCTTTTCTCTTCCATAAAGTACTCTCATGTAACTGTAAAGGTTGGAGAGTGAGTTCTATTGTGTATTTAAAGCGAATGTAATGCTTAGTTCGGTGACTCAGTTGTGAGTTAGAAGCGTACATTTCAACTAAATGTAATACCTTGTTCGGTGACTAAGCTGTGTAAAAAAAGCTTGAGTAAACTAGGCCACCGTAGACTTGACTAAAAAGTAAATCAAAGAGGAACAAGCAGGAACGAGCCACTGACTTCAGTTTTAATGTTAAAAACAGCAGTCTTTTTATTGTTATCGCCACGAGGACTCTCATGTAAGATTAGAATCATTTTTGTAGTCAACCTTGTAAGATCTTGTTACAAGAAGACAAAAAAACAAGATTTTATTTTATTTTGGATATATTTTTTTTTTTTTTCTTTTACGCTGTTTGAACAGGCGCGCGTAAGGCCAAAGACAAGTAAAAGATTGTTCGAGAGATGCGCAGTACAAGCAGTTGTCCCAATCCATCGATCGAGTAGCAAAGGTTGGGAGAGGATCGAAGTGTCTGATGCTTACATCGTTCCCCCCACACCTACAACCTTCAGCAGTGCCTACCACAATGGGCTCAAAACTCATCAGCGGGAAGAACTCGCGAGGGCTGGCATTCTCTGACGGGTACAAGCTCGGCTAAGATACTTGGTCTTTCTGGTGCTTGCAGGGAATCCGCCAAACTCACGAGTTCGCTTAGATGCATCGCTCATTACTGCTTAGATGCACATTACTTGAAATTGCTTAAATGCACTCTTTGATTGCCCACACGCATTGTTTAAATATTACTTAAATATTTCTTTTACCGCTTCGATACCTAATCTATGTTTTAATGTTTAAAGGCATCTTTACTTTTAATTGTATTGTGATAACGAATTTAGTATATAAAGCCACTGATACATTGAGCAAAACCCGCAATACTTATTGCTTCTTTTTCGTAAGCCTTGGAGAATTTGCATGCTTATTTCTTATTTTCAGCAGCCACTCACGACGACGAGTAACATCGGCGAGATTATAAGCTTAACCTTACTGTTTCCACTTCGTTGACAAGTTCAAGAGTAGTAAGTACTGGGGTAGCTATTCTTGTGATTCCGGGCCTCCTCGATCTACTGTTTTGCCGTAGTGACGAGTGCCCACGCCCATTTCCTTCTCCTCACGTTATTTCCAATTGCCCTTTGGGAAGACGGGAGGGCCACTCGTAGTATTCCTTTTCTTTTGTGTTGCCGATGAAAGAAGCCAAGGGATTGCGTGGTATCACTCGCATCGCCCTACGGTGGCCTTAAAAAATTGTTATACTGGAATCGCTCTCGTTCCCCTCGCTCTCTGTTTCTCAGATCATGCTCCGCATTGATGTTGATAGACCTTATGCTCGTTGTATAGCAATAAAAAACGTTACAGTACATTATATTTTAATATTAAAAAGTAGTATAGAATAAAGTAAAGGCTCACGCCGTATAAAAAGATATTAGTATAACTTTTAAATCAACTAAAAAATTGGTTTAATTAGACTTAGATGAAATTAAAAAATCGAAATTTTAAGTGATGGAAAGAGTGAATTTACATCTCTCTATACGTATGAATCAAGTTGATACAATAAGTGGTATTGGGGTAGAAACTGTAAGTTGAAGAAAAGCAAATGACTGTTATCAATATATGTATTTAAAGTACAGTCTTCTAGGTTGAGAATTCCAGATATTTGTTGTTAAATGGTACCTAACTGGCTTAACAAACCATGGTTTTTTGGCCTTCTAGATATATCATATGTAAAGTAGTTTTAACGTCGAGACGACATAGAAAATGACATGAGATCTCAAGTAAGATCTTATGCTCAATTTTGAGATGACATAACTGAATAACAAATTTATTAGAAAAATTCAACTGAGATATTAAGTAAGCTTTTTAAAAAAATTGTCACGTGTTCTTACCTGAAATCTCACCTCATATCTCTGATAAGGTAACTTAAAAATCAAAGTTTCTTTAATACTTTACAACTAAATTTATATTCTCATGATATACAAAACAGCATAGGCCCCGTAAAGTACTCGTCGCATAGATAGTACGCAGAATAATCCACTGTTTGCAAAATTTATTTTTAAAGATGTCAGATGTACATGGGTAGTTCTGTCGTAACTTTCTGAGATTGACTTAAAAATTGTTTAAAAAGAAGTAGCTTAAAATAAAATTTTTCAATGGTATTTTTACTGTACACAACATCAGTGAAAATATCTAAAGGAATGCAACTACAAGATGAACTAGTCAAAAGTTATCTGAAATTTTATAAAAGTCAGTTTTCATGGATTTTTTAATAATTGTATCTTTTTCTAACACATGCAGCTAAGCTTCTTCAACTGTTTGATCGTTTTTACTAGGCTCAAATGAAAGCTGGTAACAAAACCTATCAATTCACAAAAAATTTTGTTCGATTTTGTGCCTCCATTCAAAAGTTACAGCTGTTTGAATTAAAGCGTAAACATCGCTAATTAGGTGATTTTGGCTAAAATTTAGTATTTTTTATAAAATCACTATAACTTTTTATTTGGGGCATAAAATTTAAAGATTTGTGTTTGAATCATTACGACTACTTTTTTGCTTTCATTTAAGCTCACATAAAGACACTTAATGGAATGCACCACTTGGCTACCAACGTTGGAAGTAGCACCACCGTTTTTGCATTTATGTAGCAAAAGGATGTCAACTAGACTAAATCCCAAAACATCTGTCTCGTCTTTTAGCCTAACAAAGTTAAAAAAAAAAGTTTGGCTGGGATTGATTGCTCTAAGACGAAAAAAACGATACTTTGAGGTCAAGTAAGGTTGGAATAGAAAAGTTCGGAATGGAATTTTCAATGTTTGTAGTGCTCGTACAACTCATAGACGTATTACAATGACTTATCTACCCATACTTAATAAACTAGCCTCAAATTCAATAAGAAACTGAAGTTTGCCTACCTGCAAACGTGCGATTCGTTAATAAATCTTAATAAAGATCTTAATAAGGAAATTAATAAATTAATAAATTGGTATAAGACAATATGTCAAGTAAAGCTGACAACATTTCGTACACTTTAATGTTCTTAAAGTTTTGGATTTCATTATGGCATGCAATAGCGAGTACCCGACACGATCTGAGCAAGGTACAGCAGAATCATATATATATATATATATATATACTGACTTATGCTGACACTCTTCAAAGTGTCTAAAGCCTGTATACGTAGATTCTTTATATTTCTCTAACGATATGTATACAGAAAAAAATTACGTACAATCATAAATCACTAAGAAATAAGAGATTAAAAATTATGAAATTATTCATGCACTTGTTCTGACAAAGGTTAAAGTACCTCCACTATAAATTTACGTTGACAAAATAATAAATTAATAAAAACTTATGCTGACACTAGTAAAATTCTGCTGACAATGTGCAAAATTATTCAGTACTCATTCTTACAATCGCTTAATTTAACAATCATCGTTGACAAAAGCATAGTTAATAAATCATGCTGACTAAACAAGTTTACGTAAATCATAATACAACAATGGCTGTTTTGCGATCATAGTTTCATAATATTTAATTATTACGATGGTTTTATTGTCTAATATTTAATTCATTGATAATTATCGTCATAGCTTCTGATCATTTAAAAACTATATAATTTTTTTTCGCAATAGTGTGCGGAAAATAGGTGTTTTCCGCCCTGACATTCGTGTGGAAAATTGATTCTTACACAAAGTGTGTGGAAAATATTTTACGCACAGTGTGTTGAAAAGGTGCGTGGCAAAGGTTTTTCCGCACAGTATGTGGAAAAGGTGTGCGACAAAAAGCTTTTCCACACACCTTTTCCACACACTATGTGGAAAAATTGATTTTCCACACTAATATCAGTGCGGAGAACACCTATTTTTCGCACACTTATTGCGAAAAAACTTGTACGCACCTCGTGGGGGACGATTTCCCGCACTCGTGGCCGGTGACGGTAACTAGTGCCGTGCGATCACACTCGTGCTACGCACTCGTGTGCTCAACTGGCACTCGTTCCCGTCAACTCCGGCCACTCGTGTGAGTCAATCACGACTCGTGCGGAAAATCGTATTTTCCGCACTTATTACGTAAATAACTGTTTTAATTCAAAACAAAAAAATTCATGATACAGGCTTTTATTGTATAAATTTTTATTTAATAGTTTACATTGTCATTAAAAGTTTAATAATTTTATACAGTTCATCTTGTAAAACCATGCATTATCACCCTCTTTGGATGTGTTATGCTATAAACACTTTACGCGAATGTACCTGAAGAGACTGGAGGACAGACGTAGGAAAGCATGAAACTACAAAAAATTTAAGTTTCGTGACTTTAAAAAAGATAATATTTAAAATTCTTTCGTAGTTCTGCTAAAATATAATTCGGTTAATTTATGGACATAGTTTCAGTAACATAATAAGAATAGTCTTTGCTCATGAGTTTTTTTGCACTATTTACAGACTAGCACACAGCTATAATCAATAGCATGAAAATGTTTTTCAGGTTGGTAGAAAGTAGTTTATTTAGTAATCCATAACGTTTTATTAAAGCTTTAGTACAAAGAGTTTTAAGATATGCATAAGATCCAAGATATTGTTCAGACTTGTAAAGACAATTGCAAAAAAACTTACTACCTTCTGAATACTTTCAAGGACAAATAGACACACACCCAAATTTTTTATCCCTTATGACGAATAGATTCAATTGATTCCTAAAGAAAATCAAATTTAAGAATATATAAGTCAACAAAATTCAGTTACACAATGATAATATTTTAAAAAAGTAATTACAGAAAATCGTGGCCTTGTCGTTATGGGCCAGTAAAATGATTACGGAAAATTTTAATTCAAAAACATGTAAAGATGTTCTGCCTACAAAAATTTCCTGTTAAACTGTCACAGATTTTTATTTGTGCATAAGTAATAAAATCTATTTAAAGTATACATACAGCAGTATGCAATACTAGCTCTATCTGCACTAAACTATGCTTAGTTTATTGGGCAATATATCAAAAATGCATAATTTTGAATATAGATAATATTCTAAAGCAAGTGATGTTGGTTGCACCTATAATTATAAATATGAGAGCCCATGCCATATTAAGACAACTTTTTAATAGATAAAAACTAACAACAACCCAAGCTTAATGGAAAAGTTAAAATTATTCGTCATGAAATGTTTCAATTAAACACTAAACCCTACTTATCAAAAAATTCAAAAATAATTATTATATTGAATCCACGAACTTACTACAGGGTTGTTTGGCCTAATATCGTCTTTCAAGGTCAATATTTACTATTAAAAAAATAGAAATAGTTCAAATTGTCTTTTTCATGACCTTAAACTGTCTTACGTCTTTGCAAAGACGCAAAACAGTTCATAAAGTTAAAAGGCAAATAATGATTCATCTGCGTAAATACTTTGCGTGATAGCAAAAAGAATTTTTCTTAAGTATGCATTCACATGAAAAAACGTATGTGTTTGTCTGCACAAGAATGGATAATATTTATAAATGTACGTACATTCTTAATAATGGTTAACGTTTTGAAGAATATGAAAAATTTTTTATTTGTACATTGTTACAGCTGCTTTAATGAAATAAGATTAAACATATGAACAAGTAATAGCTAAATTTATATTCGTGAAAAAGTAATATTAATGCAATATTAAACAATTTTAGGCACTTTATATAGTTGTAGTATGTGCAAATATCAGATGTACTTTACGAAACTGTCTTTACGGAAATTTGTGCAGGGAATTGAAAAACAATTGCTTTTACCAATGTTTTCAATCAATTGTTTGTGATGCACAATTTATTATAAGATATACATAAGTATCTAAACTAATGCTGACATTCTCCAAACAAAAAGCTTACAATTTATTCAGACTTTTTCTGAGTAATGCTGATGGTCTGCATAAGTTTTCAGTGTTACGAGTACACATCTTAAATCACGTAGAGTCTGCATAAGTCAGTTCTTACATGTACATATAAGTATATGTGTTTAGCGGCCACAGTAGCACAGTGGTAAAGGCTGTAGTTCTTGTAGCTCGGGGGCTTGGTAACACATGCTCACGAGTTCAAGACTCAGCCTTTACTCACTTGGCTCGCACCTCTGAGAAACTTATTTCTTAAGTGCGTATTACCAACTGTGGCCAAATGGTTCGGAAGCCATGTATAATAAGGTCCCCTTCGCTGTGTAAGTGATCGATGTCACAATTAAATCTAAGGCGGTTTTTTACTATGCCAATGACGATAGCATGTAAATGCATAGTAACACAGCATTGCAGAGCCTATAGGGCATAGTTGTCAAAAAATGGCTGTAAAATATTAAAAAAAAAAAAAAGTGTATGTATGAGATTTCTAACTTATGCTGACACTCTACAAACAAAAAGCTTATTTATGCAGACTTTCACTGATTTATGCTGACTGTCTGCATGAGTTCTTAATGTTACAACATTCTATCTTAAAAGTCCGTAGTTTCTGCATAAGTCAGTTTTGACTTACATACTATATGTATATAAATTTTAAATTTAAATTTGCAAGTACTAAACAAAATTATGACACAGATTTGAGAATTTGTTTTTTCTGTAGGATTACTAAATCTGTTGCAATTGAGATTTTATAAAGTATCTTTTTATCCTTGTATCATTTCAGTACATATACGCAGAAATATCATACAGTTTAAATGAGAAATTTTAAATAAAAATATAGTATGTGTATATAGAGATTTTCATTAGGTAATAAGACATACTTAAAAAGCTTATATTGTACTCAAATTAATTAACATCATAAACATCTACTTGGACAAATATTAAAACGCTAAGATACCTACGCAAATTTTGAAAACCTTTTTTTTAAAACACAGGCTTTTTCTACAAAAGAATAATTATTTATAAGAGGAAGTCCCGGAATCAAGAAGCATTTTATAATAAGTATGATAAGTCTAATGAATTTTATACAACGAGATCACCTATAATAATATAGAGACTTTAAATTCTTCTTATTCAAATGAGCTAAAACGTTGCAAATTCTTAATCCATACAAAAAACACAATTACTCTAAAGGCAAAAGAACAAAATTCATCACACTTTAAAACAAGACACTTAGCAGCAGTCAGACAAAGTGCAGAAAAGATATGCATGTGTGAATTAGAAAATCTATAACGGTCTGCATAAGTCTTTATTTTATTTCTAAAGCAACATACAAATTATTGGCTTTTGTGTTAATTGATCCACATTGAAATGAAAAAGAACGTAACTGATGTAATAAAATTGTAACAGCTTGCAGCTTTGATTTATTAAAAAAATAATTAACTAAACAAAAAAGATTGATGTTAAAAGTTTTCATTCGTATGACTAAAAAAAAAGTTTTTTTTTACATAAAACGTATAATACTTCGAATATTTTTATTAGCTCGCATGCTCTACGATACAGCACAAAGTGCAAGCCAACTCTAATATACTTCAAGTACGTATTAAGAACGTTCAGTAGAGATAGCGTGGTGGAACCACTTGCGGGGCAAGGGGGAAGTAGCGATGAGTGAAGACTTGGCATCGTCGCGTGGGTCTCCATGTCTCCAATGTGTGAGAGTTCATGTACACACATCAAGTGGTGTGCACTCTGCAGTGTCTGCACTGTCTGCTGTCAGCGCTCTCAAAAGTGACTGCCGAACTTGCGGGAAATTCAAATTGGCTATATGGAGCAAGACGCAAAACCCCAGATAACTCGACAACCTTTCATACACCATAACTTAATGAATTAATCCTAAGCTATTTAACCCAATAACCCAACGCGCCTAAAAGCAGTATCACAAGCTTTAATAATTAATAAAATACAATAAACAATAACGCAAGCGCCAATCCCCACACAACCAGAAGCGCTTACTGGTTGCTTTGTTAATTAATATAATAAATAAAATAACACAAGTGCCAATCCCCACACAACCCAGAGCGCTTACTGGCAGCTTTGTTTTTTAATATAATAAATAAAATAACACAAGCGCCAATCCCCACACAACCCGGGGCGCTTACTGGCCGCTTTGTTTTTTAATATAATAAATAAAATAACACAAGCGCCAATCCCCACAAAACCCGGGGTGCTTACTGGCCGCTTTCTTTTTTATTGAAAAAAATAATTAACGCAAGCGCCAATCCCCACACAACCCGGGGCGCTTACTGGCCGCTTTGGTTTTTATTTAGAAAAATAATTAACGCAAGCGCCAATCCCCACACAACCCGGAGCGCTTACTGGCCGCTTTGTTTTTTATTTAAAAAAATAATTAACGCAAGCGCCAATCCCCACACAACCAGGAGCGCTTACTGTTTGCTTTGTAAATTTATATAATAAATAAAATAACACAAGCGCCAATCCCCACACAACCCGGAGCGCTTACTGGCAGCTTTGTTTTTTAATATAATAAATAAAATAACACAAGCGCCAATCTCCACACAACCCGGAGCGCTTACTGGCCGCTTTGTTTCTTATTTAAAAAAATAATTAACGCAAGCGCCAATCCCCACACAACCCAAGGCGCTTACTGGCCGCTTTGGTTTTTATTTAGAAAAATAATTAACGCAAGCGCCAATCCCCACACAACCAAGAGCGCTTACTGGTTGCTTTGTTAATTTATATAATAAATAAAATAACACAAGCGCCAATCCCCACACAACCCGGAGCGCTTACTGGCAGCTTTATTTTTTAATATAAAAAATAAAATAACACAAGCGCCAATCCCCACACAACCCGGAGCGCTTACTGGCCGCTTTGGTTTTTATTTAGAAAAATAATTAACGCAAGCGCCAATCCCCACACAACCAAGAGCGCTTACTGGTTGCTTTGTTAATTTATATAATAAATAAAATAACACAAGCGCCAATCCCCACACAACCCGGAGCGCTTACTGGCAGCTTTATTTTTTAATATAATAAATAAAATAACACAAGTGCCAATCCCCACACAACCCAGAGCGCTTACTGGCCGCTTTGTTTTTTATTTAAAAAAATAATTAACGCAATCGCCAATCCCCACACAACCCGGGGCGCTTACTGGCCGCTTTGTTTTTTATTTAAAAAAATTATTAACGCAAGCGCCAATCCCCACATAACCCGGGGCGCTCACTTGCCGCTTTGTTTTTTAATATAATAAATAAAATAACACAAGCGCCAATCCCCACACAACCCGAAGGGCTTACTGGCCGCTTTGTTTTTTAATATAATAAATAAAATAACACAAGCGCCAATCCCCACACAACCCGGGGCGCTTACTGGCAGCTTTATTTTTTAATATTATAAATAAAATAACACAAGCGCCAATCCCCACACAACCCGGAGCGCTTACTGGCCGCTTTGGTTTTTATTTAGAAAAATAATTAACGCAAGCGCCTATCCCCACACAACCCGGAGCGCTTACTGGCCGCTTTGGTTTTTATTTAGAAAAATAATTAACGCAAGCGCCAATCCCCACACAACCAGGAGCGCTTACTGGTTGCTTTGTTAATTTATATAATAAATAAAATAACACAAGCGCCAATCCCCACACAATCCGGGGCGCTTAATGATTGCATTATTTGTTTGAAGAAAGCATCAAATGATAAAAAAAGTTAAGCGCAACTAGAAAATGCTGCGGCCAGTAAGCGCTCCTAGTTGTGTGGGGGTTGGCGCTTGTGTTATTTTATTTATTATATTAAAAAACAAAGCTGCCAGTAAGCGCTCCGGGTTGTGTGGGGATTGGCGCTTGTGTTATTTTATTTATTATATAAATTAACAAAGCAACCCGTAAGCGCTCCTGGTTGTGTGGGGATTGGCGCTTGCGTTAATTATTTTTTTCAATAAAAAACAAAGCGGCCAGTAAGTGCTCTGGGTTGTGTGGGGATTGGCGCTTGTGTTATTTTATTTATTATATTAAAAAACAAAGCGGCCAGTAAGTGCTCTGGGTTGTGTGGGGATTGGCGCTTGTGTTATTTTATTTATTATATTAAAAAACAAAGCTGCCAGTAAGCGCTCTGGGTTGTGTGGGGATTGGCGCTTGTGTTATTTTATTTATTATATAAATTAACAAAGCAACCAGTAAGCGCTCCTGGTTGTGTGGGGATTGGCGCTTGCGTTAATTATTTTTCTAAATAAAAACCAAAGCGGCCAGTAAGCGCCCCGGGTTGTGTGGGGATTGGCGCTTGCGTTAATTATTTTTTTAAATAAAAAACAAAGGGGCCAGTAAGCGCCCCGGGTTGTGTGGGGATTGGCGCTTGCGTGAATTATTTTTTTAAATAAAAAACAGAGCGGCCAGTTAGCGCTCCGGGTTGTGTGGGGATTGGCGCTTGTGTTATTTTATTTATTATATTAAAAAACAAAGCGGCCAGTAAGCGCCCCGGGTTGTGTGGGGATTGGCGCTTGCGTTAATTATTTTTTTAAATAAAAAACAAAGCGGCCAGTAAGCGCCCCGGGTTGTGTGGGGATTGGCGATTGCGTTAATTATTTTTTTCAATAAAAAACAAAGCGGCCAGTAAGCGCCCCGGGTTGTGTAGGGATTGGCGCTTGTGTTATTTTATTTATTATATTAAAAAACAAAGCGGCCAGTAAGCGCTCCGGGTTGTGTGGGGATTGGCGCTTGTGTTATTTTATTTATTATATTAAAAAAAAAAGCTGCCAGTAAGCGCTCCGGGTTGTGTGGGGATTGGCGCTTATGTTATTTTATTTATTCAATTAATTATCGAAGCGGCCAGTAAGCGCCCCGGGTTGTGTGGGGATTGGCGCTTGTGTTATTTTATTTATTATATTAAAAAACAAAGCGGCCAGTAAGCGCTCCGGGTTGTGTGGGGATTGGCGCTTGTGTTATTTTATTTATTATATTAAAAAAAAAGCTGCCAGTAAGCGCTCCGGGTTGTGTGGGGATTGGCGCTTATGTTATTTTATTTATTCAATTAATTATCGAAGCGGCCAGTAAGCGCCCCGGGTTGTGTGGGGATTGGCGCTTGCGTTAATTATTTTTTTAAATAAAAACCAAAGCGGCCAGTAAGCGCCTTGGGTTGTGTGGGGATTGGCGCTTGCGTTAATTATTTTTTTAAATAAGAAACAAAGCGGCCAGTAAGCGCTCCGGGTTGTGTGGAGATTGGCGCTTGTGTTATTTTATTTATTATATTAAAAAACAAAGCTGCCAGTAAGCGCTCCGGGTTGTGTGGGGATTGGCGCTTGTGTTATTTTATTTATTATATAAATTTACAAAGCAAACAGTAAGCGCTCCTGGTTGTGTGGGGATTGGCGCTTGCGTTAATTATTTTTTTAAATAAAAAACAAAGCGGCCAGTAAGCGCTCCGGGTTGTGTGGGGATTGGCGCTTGCGTTAATTATTTTTCTAAATAAAAACCAAAGCGGCCAGTAAGCGCTCCGGGTTGTGTGGGGATTGGCGATTGCGTTAATTATTTTTTTCAATAAAAAACAAAGCGGCCAGTAAGCACCCCGGGTTTTGTGGGGATTGGCGCTTGTGTTATTTTATTTATTATATTAAAAAACAAAGCGGCCAGTAAGCGCCCCGGGTTGTGTGGGGATTGGCGCTTGTGTTATTTTATTTATTATATTAATTAACAAAGCAACCAGTAAGCGCTCCTGGTTGTGTGGGGATTGGCGCTTGCGTTATTGTTTATTGTATTTTATTAATTATTAAAGCTTGTGATACTGCTTTTAGGCGCGTTGGGTTATTGGGTTAAATAGCTTAGGATTAATTCATTAAGTTATGGTGTATGAAAGGTTGTCGAGTTATCTGGGGTTTTGCGTCTTGCTCCATATAGCCAATTTGAATTTCCCGCAAGTTCGGCAGTCACTTTTGAGAGCGCTGTCTGCTGTGTCGGTTACGGCAGCGTATGTGTATATTTGTAATGTATTTGTGCTAAAAATGTAAGTATGTGATTTTTATTCGTTATAACAATGTAATAAAAAATGAGTAAGTAATTCAAAACACTTGTGACAGATATATGTATATACAATTATATTCGTAGCTAATGTAAATAAAATTCTTGAATTTTTATGTGACTTGAAAAATCTCATTGGAAGTAATATTTTAAATAATTAGGACATACTCTAGTCTCTGCGATTACTACAAGATTGTGATTTTGTTATCTTGCGTAAAAAAATTGTATGGTATAAAAATTACAAATTAAAAATGTTGTTTAGAAGAATAAATACGTGTTATTGTAATACATTGTTTTGTTATGGGTATGGGTAGAACCTATGTTCATACATTCATACACATATATAAGCTTATGTTTAATACAGAAATACATAAATTTATACAGTAATATTCAAATATTTACTGAAATGTACGTCTTAGAACATTTTGAATTTTCCACTTCTTGCGACGTTGCCGTTACGTTCTTGTCAAACTATTATTTAATTTTTTTATTCATAAACTGATCAAACGATCGTCACGAAACTTTGTTTGCGTATAGTTTATAAAATTATCTGTGACATATAAAAGAATTGGAAACATTCATCACGCCAATTTTTTTTAAACTGACTTTTTATAAGTTTCCACATAAGCGACCGTGTTAAAATTACTAAACTTTGAAATTCAATATCTCAGAAATAAAACAGACGAACTTCTTAAAATTGTTATAGCTTCATTGTAACAACAATAAGAACGTCTGGTTAAAATTTTAAAAAGATTTATTACAGGGTGCTATCTCTACTGAACGTCTTTAATACACATACCCTTATGATTTCTTTGTATGTCTCCATTTTATTGCTAAGCATAAATGACTTACATTTTTATCAGCTTATTAACAAAAAAAAAAAAAAAAATTATTGACAAAATTCATAAACTATTATCAATTTAAGAAAATTGTAAAAGCTTGCATTTCTAACTTTCAAGAAAAAAATTTTAAGTCAACAGCAATAGTGTTCTCAATTTTTTGAAATCCTAACCATACGAAAAATGTACTTAATGAAAAACAAAAAAATTTAAATAAACTTAACATCTAACAATATTATGTTTGCATATTAGATTGAAAAAAAATTACAACAATTCTAATAACCAATGACAAGAACTTTGACTTTTTAAAACGTACACATTCACGGTGTAATAGCAAAGCAAAAATTCTTATTTTATGTCTTATTCCAATGTTTACAGAAATAGCAAAACTGCGTAGATTGTGCTATAGAACAATTACTAATTTGCAGATTTTATATTTTTTCAAAAAATTTAACATTTATTCTTGAAACTTATAATTTATATAAACCTGTAGCCGACAAATAAGAACAAAGAAAAAAAACTGTTAATTATATGACATAAAAATTTTGATTATTCTAGAATAATTAATTGCTTACTTAATGCTGGTTGGACAAAATAGACAAGATGTATGCATAAAAAAATTAAACTTTTTATTATTGTCCACACTAGATGGAGTCTAGTTGTATGTGACATGCAATGCATCAAGTAATTTCTTTTTTGTTTTTTGATAGGAAACAACTACATTATTATAGTGGTGCAAAATCCTTTATGAGTTCCAAGGGTTTGTATTAGCAGAAAGGGTTATAAAAAAAAAGTACTAAGTCAAAAGTAAAACTTATTTAACATATCTTTTTTAAGTAGTGTTATTTGTATTCTATAAACTTAAGTGTTCTATTTTTTATGTACTCTTATAGTAGTTTTATTTGGTACGAAGTTATAAAGTACTCAAATAAAGTAAAATTTTTTTTTACAAATTTTATAAATAAATAAGCCAAAATTTTCAAGATTTCTGACGTTGAAACATACACACTGATAAAGGGTTAACAGTTGCAGAACTATTTATTAAATGTTTTATTGCAATATTATCTATAGAAAAAGCAGACATACTTGAATCAACTGCTAAAACAATCATCCATTTGCAGTTTTATTATTTTTGTATAAAATATAAGTCTAAGTCAGAAAAATGAAAATATTATCGATTCAATGAAACCAAACTACTACAGCTTAAACAAAAATATGTTTGACTAATTATTAAACCTATTGCCAACAAGGAAGCAAAAAAAAATGAAATTAACAATTTTAATGTGAAAAAAAAAAAACAATTATTTATAGACTGTTTTATTTTTTACTAAGTGACAGCTATGTACACTAGGCATTGTGTACGCATGTGTTAGTAAATTGACTTGTTATTGTCTTCACCAGTCAATGTTTTCATAAGCAAAAAATGAAAAAAATAATTTGTTTTCCTTACCAGTTATTCAAATGAGTTAGCTTTTTGTGATAATAAAAAATGTATTGTTAGTCTAAGTGGTTTGCAATAGCTCAAAGCTTCATTTAAAAGAAAACTACTAAGTGCATACGAAGATTTGATTAAAATTTCTTCATGCAAGAAGTGTTATTTGTTTTTCATAATTTTAACTGTTAGAAATACCACTCAGCCTGATTATACCATAATTTTGTGAAAGCTAAGCTAATAAAAAACATTTAAACTTATTAAAATTTATCATGATATATTTAAATTTATCGCAGTTATTTACTAACGTTTAAAAAAAATTAAGTTTATGTGTTTTTAAAATTCGAAAACCAGCAAGCAGAAAATAAGTTTAATAATTTTATTGTAAACGAAGATGAGATTTTTCTGAGCTGATACATTTTTCTCTAAATGCATAATAAACGTACTCAATTAAGGGTAGGCAAAAGGACGTGAGACTTCTTGTTACTGTCAGGACAAGTCGGAGTTGTTATTTACAAGTGGTGTATAAATAATTGGCTTTTCGTACCTAAGTGAAATAATAACTAGATTTTTGTCGCTAAACAAAATTTATTATTAGTCTAAAAGGATTTTAATCGCTTACAGGTTGATTAACAACAAAATACGACTAAGTCAATACTAATAATTGTACGACATAACTTTCTACCAACATTTTTATCTGTTCCATACAACCTCGAGTGGTAGTGGACTGACCAGTCAGCCTTATAGTAGTCAAAATTGATGGAAGCCAATTCATGAAGCAACATTGTAACTTATTAAAGTTTTAGATTTCTTATAAGCTTTTACACGATTACAAGAAAATAAGAAGACAATTTTCGTCCTTAAAACTCAAGAACAGATACATCTACAAAGAGTTACCATAATTCAAATTCTTATTTATTGGAATATTATTAGAATAATCACAGCTATTTAATATGCTATTTACCATACGTCTTCTGTTTTACAAAAAAAAATCAAATTTTTATAAGCTAATATGATCTTTTTGTCATGAAAGCTATATGTACTAAATTTAGTGTATGCTAAACTCAGTAAATCTTCCTGTGACTGTTTGCACAAGTGAGACTTTTACCTATTTAATCATGTAAAAATAAATAGCTTTCTAGGCTTGAGTGAAAGAGTAATTACTTTTTGGTCGTTATACAAAATCTATTATTAGTCTAAAAGAAATGTTGTAGCTTACAGCTTCATTACGAAAACATGAACCTTCTTGGTCAGTGCTGATAATTGATTGAATCAATCGCAGATATTTGTTAAGGTAATAAACAAATTTTGTGCTTAATAATAATAATATTTAATGTTAAAAGCAAGCGCACCCACAGTCAAATTATTACTTGAGTTATAAACATAATATAGATTTTCATAAGCTGTTATAACTTTTTGAAGTGTACGCTATACTCACTACATTAAGCGTATGCAAAAATCGGTAAACCTCTCCGTTGCAGTCTGAACCAGTAGGAGTCTTATTTTGTAAGCGATATTATAAATAAACGGCTTTCTAGGGTGAAGTGAATATATAAACCCTTTTTCGTCATCATACAGAATCTAGTTTTAGTCTTAAAATATTGAAATAGCTAACAAGTTTATAAAAAAAAGAAGTTAAGAAGTCTATACTAAAAATTGTACGAAACTTCTTTCATCCAATAGTCTTTAGTTTTATATAACCTCAAATGCTGAATCAACTGCTCAGCCTTATAAAAGTTTAAATTTACGTCACATTATTACCACTTATCAGATTTAAAATTTTCTATTTGCTGACACAAAATGAGGAAAATATAAGAGGACAATTTAAGAACTTATTCCGTCAAACTGCAGAAATCTACAAAGTGTCACCAAAGCAAAAATTAAGTGTAGTGAAACATCATTGAATCGATTGCAGCTAATTGCCATGGCAATAAACATACTCTAGGTATAATGTTCTTACAAGTGAAAAGCAGGTAAACGAAAAATCAAATTAAAGATTTTGTTATCAATAAAATATAAATTTTCATGGGCTATTGTAGTATTTTCGAATAGCAAGCCATATGTTCTAAATTCAGTGTTTGTAAAAGTCAGTTGATCTCCCTTTGACTGTTTGCACAAGACTGAGTTTTATCTTGTAAGCAATGTATAGTTAGAAGGCTTTTTAGGCTTCAGAAAAAAAATACTACATCTTGATTGTTATATATAATCTATTATCAGTCTAAAAGAATTATAATAGCTTACAGGTACAATAAACAAAAAAAAAAATGACTCAGGCAGTGCTGATAATCGAACAAATTGACTGATGACCAATAGTTTTTTTGTTTTATATATGATCTAGTGGTGGATTAATCGTAGAGCCTCATAAAAAAAGCAAATTCTTAAGGAAAAAATATAATAAAAGTTTGGAACTTATCGACACTTTTAATTTAATATTTGCTATTACGAAATAAGGGAAATATTAGTGGACAATTTTAAAACTCTGACCTTTAAAATGGAGAGACCTACAAAGAGTCAATATAGCGAAAATTTTTAGTTTCTGAAATATTATATAATCAATCGGAACTATAAAACATGATGGATAGAAGTGAGTAGTGTTCTTAAAGTTTTAAAACGGGCTTACCAAAAAATAAGTTATCCAATGTATTATACTTAGACACAAAAAAAGCTCTTATAAGCTAGGACGATCCTCTCGTAGACCAAACTATACGTACTATATTAAGTGTATGCTAAAGTCACTTAATTTTCCTGTTACTGTCTACACTAGTCAAAGTGTTATCTTATAAGCTATATATATAAAAATGCTTTTCTAGGCTAAAGTAGAAAGGAACTACTCTTTTGTCGTTCTACAAAATTTACTATCATTCTAAAAGAATTGTAATTGCTAAAAGTTTCTTTGATAAAAAAAAATTTACGAAGTCAGTGCTAATAATCGAACAAAATAAATTTTCACTAACAGTCTTGTTGTTTTTTTATAACCTCTAGTGATGGACTACCGGTACAGCTTTAGAACAATCACGATTTGTGATAGAAAAGTTATAAAACAACGTGGTAACTTATAGAAGTTCTTAAATTATTATTTGATATCACGAAATAACAATAATATTATGAAACGATCTCAAAAGTTATGCATTTAAACTGGAGGGACGTACAAAGTGTCAACATAGCAGAAATTTTGAGTGTCCTTAATATCATTTGATTAATCAGAGCTATACAACATTAGAGATAAGTGTCACGAGTGTTCTTCAAAGTTTAAAGAAGGCACACCAAAAAACAAATTTTTAATTTAGTAATGCACAAAAAATAAGCTCTTATTAACCAGTCTGATTTCCTCGTAGTTTAAAATATTCGTACTATATTAAGTGTGTGCAAAAGTCAGTTAAAATGTCTGTTACTGTCTGCATTATTCATGGTTTTATCTTGTAAAAAAATACAAATAAATGGCTTTTTAGGGTTAAGCAGTAAAAACTAGTTTCTCGTTGTTATACAAAATCTATTAGCAGTCTTAAAGAATTGTAATAGCTTACAGGTTGGTTAAAAAAAAATTGACTCAGTCAGTGCTGATAATCGAACAAATTTACTTTGAATTATAGTATCTGTGGTTTTGTATATTTTGTAGTGGTAGATTAACTAAACAGCCTCATAAATGTCACAACTTTTTCTAGCAAAAATAGAAAACACCATTGAAAGTTATCAAAATTTTTAATTTAATATTTGCTATTACTGCATGAGGAAAATATTAGTAAACGATTTTAAAACTCTGACCCTTGACACGAAGAGACCTATGAAGTGTCAACATATCGGAAATTTAGAGTTTCCGGAATATCATTAAATTAATTAGAGTTATAAAACATGATAGATGAATGTGATAAGTGTTCTTCAAAATCCATATTAGGCACACAAACAACCAAATAATATCAGTTGCAAACAAAAAATAAGCTTTGGCAAACCTGTGTAATCTTCTCGTAGTCGAAGCTATACGTACTATATTTAGTGTATGAAAAAGTCAGGTAATTTTTCTGATACTGTCTGCACAAGTCAGGGTTCTATCTTGTAAGCAATATATAAATAAACCACCTCCTACGCTTAAGTTCTAAGAAATTACTCTTTTGTTGTTATAAAAAAATTTATCATCAGACTCAATAAATTTTAATAGCTCACAGGCTCTTTAAAAAAAAAATTAACTAGGTCAGTAATAATAATCGAACAAAATTACTTTTTATAAATAGTCTTGTTAGTTTTATATAACCTTCAGTAGTGGATTATCCATACAGATTTATTGAAATCACAACTTGTTATAACCAAGTTATGTAACATTATAGTATTTTATAGAAATTTTTGATGAAATATTTGCTCATACTCAATATGAAAAATATTAGTGAACCATTTTTTAACTCTTAACTTTGAATTAGAGGGACCTAAAAAGTGTCAACATAGCGGAAATTTTTAGTTTCCGGAATATTAAAGAATCAAACGGAGCTACAATACAATTGTACTATATAATTAATAACTGTAATAAGTGTTTTTTGCAATTCAAAGCTAGCAAACCATGAAAAAGATTGTTACCTTGGTTCCCAAACAAAAAATAAGTTTTTGTAATCTTGTATGAGCTTCTCGTAGTCTAACCTGCACGTATAATATTAAATGTATGCAAAAGTCAGTTATTTCTTATGTTACTGCCTGCATAAGGCAAAGTTTCATCATGTAAGCAATAAATAAATAAATGGCTTCCTAGGCTTAAGTAGAAGAGGACTTCTTTTTCGTCCAAATACAAAATCAATTATCAATCCAAGATATTTGTAATAGCTTACAGGTTCTTTGAAAAAAGAATTGACTAAGTCAGTGGTAATAATCCAACAGAACTTCTTTTTACTAATAGTCTTGTTGGTCTTATATAATCTTTAGCAGTGGATTATTTGTACAGCTTCATAGAAATTACAACTTGTTATACGAAAGTTGTAAAACAACATACTGTTTGATAGAAATTTTTGTTTAATATATTTTCTAATACTGATTAAGAAAAATATTAGTGGACCATTTTAAAGATCTTAACGTTAAAACGAAGAGGTCTACAACGCGTTCACATAGCGGAAGTTTTTAGTTTCCAAAATTTTATTTAATCAATTGGGGCTATACAACATAAAAGATAACAGTATTTAGTGTTGAAATTTTAAAGCAGGGACACCAAAAAACGAATTATCAAATCTGTTATGAAGAGAAAAAAAGCTTTTATGAGCTAGTATGATCTTTCCGTAGACCGAGATATAAATACTATATTTAGTTTATAAAAGAGTCAGTTGATTTTTCTGTTACCGTCAAAACAAGTCAGAGTTTTATCTTATAAGCAATATATTCTAAATGAATGGCTTTCTAGGCTTAAGTAAAAAGAAATTACACTTTCTATACAACATCTATTATAAGTCCATAAGAATCGTAATAGCATCCCGGTTCTTTAAAAAGAAAATTAACGTAGTCAGTGCTGATAATCGAACAAAATTACTTATTACTAATAGTCTTGTTGGTTTGTCTAACCTCTAGCCGTAGATTATACGTACAGCTTAATATAAATTGCAATTTATTATAGAAAAGTTGTAAAACAACATGGTACCTAATAGAAATTTTTGATTTATTATTTGCTATTACAAAATAAGGAGAAAATTATTGGACGATTTCAAAATTTTTAAATTTGAAACGGAGGGACCTATAAAGTGTCAGCGTAGTAGAAATTTTTTATTTCCAGATTATCATTTAATTATTTAGAGCAATACGACATAGTAGAAAATTGTGGTTAGAGTTCTTGAAAATCTAAAGTACACAAACCAAAAAACAAATAATAAATTCAGTAGTTAACAAACAATAAGCTCTTATAAGCCAGTATAAAATTCTCGTAGTTCAAGCTATACGTACTACATATATATACTTGGTGTATGCAAAAGTCAGTTGATTTTTCTGTTACTGTCTGCACACGTGAGAGTTTCATCTTGTCAGCAATATAAAAGTTAATATTATCCTAGGCTTAAGTAAAAAAGCAATACATTTTTGTTTATATACGTAAGCTGTTATTAGCTTACAAGAATCGTAATAGCTTAGAAGATTTAAAAAAAAAAATTATCTTAGTCAGGGTTGTTTATCAAACCAATTTCCTTTTTACTTAGATTATTCTCGGTTTAACATATACTCTAGTGGTGGACTATCCGTACAGTTTTATAAAAATCACAACTTGTTAAAGCAAAGTTATAGAACAACATAGTAACTTACAGAAAGTTTTGGTTTATCATTTGTTATCACAAAATGGGGATAATACTATCAAACGAGTTGACAATTTTTACTTTTCAAACGGAGAGACCTACAAAGTGCCAACAAAGCAGAAATTCTAAATTTTCGAAGTATCAATTATTGATTAATTAGAGCTCTATAACATAATAGGTAATTGTTATGAGTCTTTTTCAATATTTAAAGAAGGCAAACCATAAAAAAATTTTTTACTGTGGTTACCAACAAATAATAAGCTTTTGTAAGCTAATATGATCTTCTTGTAGTCCGAGCTATACGTACTATATTGAGTGTACTCAAAAATCGATTAAATTTCCTTTTACTGTCTGCATGAGTCAGAGCTTAATCTTGTAAGAAATATATAAATAAATAGATTTCTATTGGCTGAAGTGAAAAAAAAATACATTTTCGTTGTTATACATAATCTATTATCTGTCTAAAGGAATTGTAATAGCTTATAACTTTATGAAAAATAAATAAGATTATTCAGTGCTAATAATCAAACGAATTGATTTTAAACCGATATTTTCTTGTGTTTTGTATAACTTTTAGCGGTGGATAAACCGTACGGCCTCATAAAAGTCACAACTTTTCGGAGCAAAACTATAAGACACCATTGTAAACATATGAAAATCTTTTATTGAATATTTGCTGTTATTGAATAAGAAAAAAAATAGTTACTATTTTAAAACTCTGACGTCTCTTAGAAGAGACCTACAAAGTGTCAACATAGCGAGAATACTCAGTTCCCAAAATATTATTCAATCAATCGGGGCCTAACAACATGATGGATAATCCTGATTAGTGTTCAAAAAAATTTTATAACAAGCACCCCAAAAAACGAATTGTCAATTCTGTTATAAACAGAATAAAGCTTTTATGAGCAAGTATGATCTTTTTGCAGACCAAGCTATACGTACCTACTGTATTTAGCGTATGCTAAAGTCAGTTTTTTTTTCTGCTACTGTCTGCACAATTCAGAGTTTTATTTTGTAAGCAATGTATTAATTAATGGCTTGCTAGACTCAAGTAAATAGAAATTACTTGTTCGTTGTTATACAAAATCTAATAACAGTCTAATACTCAAATGTTATGAAACTAGATACATTAGAAACTAAAAAAATTGAATTACACCTTATTTTGATAGGTCTTCAACAATCAGATATTAGAATAGTAAAAGTTTCAAGATTATTTCGTATTCGAGCAGGCGCGTGCATAGTATGAATGTACTTTAATATGCTACTTATGTTATACTTGATTTGCGCAATTTTACTAATTTTATGTTTTCTATGACATGTTATGTATTAATACAAATACGAATTGTTGATTTTGTAATGTAGAACGGATCTGAAATTTTCACAATGATGCCCCGAAAAATGTTGTTTTTTTTCAGTTACGCTAGATGACAATTCTTTACATTTAAAATTACTATTTGTGCATTTGATGAGACATCATATATGTATGATCAATTCTTGTTGGAATCTCCGTATCTGACAAAAAAAAAATTTTGTTGACTTTGGCTACTTTAGAAGTAAAATAAATTAGTCTATCTGATACAGATTGAGAAAAACAATAAACATAAAGCTATTTTTCATTATAAACTTGCCACTCATGCTTAACTAATTTCACTAATCTTGAAATTAATAATAATAATATAGATTTTGATACAGTGACAATAATTTGTCTAATACATGAAATAGAATAGAAAATAAATCGAATTATAGGTAGGATATGTAGGACGCAGCTTTGCCTTTAAGTTGACTCATTAATTTACGAATTATTTTAATTGTTTTAATGAATGTAACACAAATTTTTGCACCTTAATAATTATTTACTATACGTGGAGTTATTTTTGGCTTATCTGGCTTCCCTTTCGAGACACGACTGTTTTTCTAATTTTGAAAGGTTAGGCTCTAACAATTTTTTGAAAATCTGTCAACATCATTATTAATGTTCCCTACATTCTATACTAAATAAAAAATTTATTTTAACTTTTTCTCATTAAGATACTGTCAAAGACGTAAAAATTTAGGTTAGTGTGCTCTTTAATTTCTAACTATTCGAAAAAATTTATTAATGAAACTGTATTAAGCTTAGTGTAAGAAATGAAATTAAATGCGCAAGGGCATTTAAAATTTTGATTGTGGCATTTGGCGAGTCTACTATGAGCACAACACAAGTTCAATTGTGGTATAACCGGCTTAAGGAAGGCCGAGGAGGTGTCAATGACGATGCTCGTCCTGGTAACTCGAGCACGTCAACAACCGACGAAAACATTGAAGCAGTGAAGATAATGATTTTGAGCAAGATAATTTTTAGCAAAAACAACATCGCATAAACATCGCTCAGAAGCTGTTGGACAACGTCAATGATGATCCAGATTTCCTCAAAAAAGTCATAACTGGTGACGAATCATGGGTGTATGGGTATGACATTGAAACGAAAGCCCGATCATCTCAATGGAAGCACCCAGAAGAGCTAAGACCAAAAAAAAAAACGTTAAGTTCAGTCAAATGTGAAGGTTTTGCTCACTGTTTTCTTCGAATGCAATGGCGTGGTACATCATGAATTCTTGCCACAAGGTCGTACGGTCAATAAGCAATACTACCTTGAAGTTATGCGCCATTTGCGCAAAGCAATTCGTCAGAAACGCACAGAACTGTGGAAGAAACAATCATGGATTTTGCACCATGATAACACTCCAATTCACACATTGATGCTTGTGCGTGAGTTTTTGGCCAAAAACAAAACCAATATCAAGCCTCAACCACCGTATTTATCAGACTTAGCCCCTGTTGACTTTTTCCTCTTCCCAAAGCTGAAGACACCGATGACAGAAAAGTGTTTTACGATTGAGAAGATAAAAAAAAATAAAAACAAAAGCTGCTGGTCATACCAAAAAGCGCGTTTCAGAAGTGTTTCGAGGATTGCAAAAAACGCCGGCATAAGTGTATTATATCCAAGGGGGATTACTTTGAAGGAGGCAAGATAGTTATTATTAAATAAATGAATACTTTTTGAAAAATTAAAAATAATGGATATTTTTTATCAGACCTCGTACAGCTACGTTACGATTTTCACTATGAAGCAGTAGTATAGAGTACTATTGAGAAAGGCTATACTATTATGTAAATAGCGTAAGTACGGTGCCTTGTTGTGCACATACAAAACGGAGGAAAAGAGAGGAAGAGAGACAGACTGACAGATTGTCTGCGCTACAGTCAGCGCTGGCTGGTACCTACACACACACACACACACACACACACACACACACACACACACACACACACACACACACACACACAGAGAGAGAGAGGTGTGTGTGTGTGTACAACGTTTAATACGTGCACGGGACGGCAGCGTTCGCTCACTCGCTCAACAGTTAACAAAGTTATTTCACCATGTGGGGCGCGCCCAAGAAAATTTTACTTTAATTAGATTAAACGAAATGACTTTTTACTTATAGTTTTGTCAGTTTTATATAACCTATAGTAAAGGATTATCCGTAAAGCTTTAAGAAAGTTACAATTTGTTACAACAGAGTTATATAACAACATGGTAACTTTCAAAATTTTTTATGTTATTATTTGCTATCACAAAATCTAAATAATATTAGTAAATGACTTAAAAACTTTTACCTGTAAAATGAAGAGTCCAAAAAAGTGTCAACATAAAAAAAATTTTTAGTTTCCAAAATACCAATCGGAGCTATACAACTTTATGGAATACAGTGATTAGTGTTCTTCGAAAAAAGCACACTTGCGAAGAAATAATAGTTTTGAGTTATAAACAAAAAACAAGCGTTCATGAGCCAGTATGATCTCCTCGTAGTCAAAGCTATACGTTCTATATTTAGTGCATAAAAAGTTAGGTAATTTTCCTGATACTGTCTGTACAAGTCTAAGTTCTATCTTGTAAGAAATATATAAATAAATCGCCTCCTAGGCTTAAATTGTAAGAAGATACTCTTTTCTTGTTATAAAATAATTTCTTATCAGACTAAATCAAATAGTATAGATCACAGGCTCTTTAAAAAAAAAACAACAAACCAGGGAGGATAAATGGGTCATGGGACCCACGGTAAGAACGAAGTTCTTTAAACATGAGATAAGTATAGACACAATTTCTCAGGTAACAAGGGGGTCGCCAGATCCACAGGAAGAACGAAGCTCTGTAAACGTTAGTACTGCATTCATGTTGTTTACTAAAACAAACACTTGAAAAACGAATAAAAAAAAAAAATAAAATAAAATAGTTTACTACTCACGATGGTTAAACTTTGTGAGAACGTCGTGCATAAATACAGTACTCACGAAGTTCAACCATCGTGAGTAGTAAACTATTTTATTTTATTTTTTTTTTTTATTCGTTTTTCAAGTGTTTGTTTTAGTAAACAACATGAATGCAGTACTAACGTTTACAGAGCTTCGTTCTTCCTGTGGATCTGGCGACCCCCTTGTTACCTGAGAAATTGTGTCTATACTCATCTCATGTTTAAAGAACTTCGTTCTTACCGTGGGTCCCATGACCCATTTATCCCCCCTGGTTTGTTGTTTTTTTTTTTTATTTAATTTTTTTTTTCTTTATTTCTTGTTTTATTTTTTTTTGTATTTCTTGTTTTTATTTTTCCTATTTTATTTTATTACATTTTTTTAAATTTTTTTCTTTATTTCTTGTTTTATTTTTGTTTTTCCATTTCTTGTTTTATTTTTTTTCATATTTCATTTTCTTATTTTTTTTTTATTTTTTTGTATTTCCTTTATTTAATTTCTCTCTTATTTTCACATTTAATCTTATTTTTTCATTTCCTTTTTTTTTTTTTTTTTAATTTATATAAATATGTGACATTGTAACATAATTAGTTAGTCGAATTCAAAATCTTAAAAACCATTGATACGTTGTGCAACTCCATCGTATATGTTTATTTTAAAAATTTATTTATAAAATAATTTATTTATAACAGTAATTATTAGCATTACTGTAATGCCAACAAAAACCTCAGGTTTAATAAAAATTGGACGGTATTTTATGCATCAAATGCATGAAATAAAAATATTTAATGCGTAATAACGCACCTTATTATGTTTAATCTACATAACCATATTTGTGCTAATTAAATTTTTTTTTTTTTTTTTTTTTTTTTTAACACAAATGCACAATTTATCATGAATTAAATGTAGTATCAGTGAATGCATATAAAAATGGAATATTATAGTTAAGAACCGCACGACGAGTACAAGAAACTGAGTTTCCAAAGTCGGCAGCGCTCGTAGCAGAGTGGGTAAGGTACTGTACTCATATGTAGGAGGTCGAGGGTTCAGGGTTCATATCTCTTTATTGGAAAATGTTTTTTTTTTTTTTTTTTTTTTTTTTTTTTTTTTTTTTTTTTTTTTTTTTTTTTTTTTTAAGAATTGTAAAAGAAAAAAATTCTTAAGGAAATCAAAGTTATTGTGGGAAAATAAAACTGTAATTGGTTAGAAAATTAATTGCTTGGGAGTGTGAAAAGGGAATGGTGGGTAAAGGTGTGCAGAAGAGTAACACAGCACGGTTGGCAGATATACATATATAGTGGGGAGAGGGGAAGTGTATGGAGAACAGTAGGTGAGGGGAACGGGGTAAGGGGGAAAACTTAAAAGGAAGAGACTTTGGGTAAAAACACTTTCGTTTCCAAAAAAAAAAATCTGTTGGTTTTAAAATTCCAGCCTCCCGAGTAACGCGACATAAAGAACTTCGTTCTAAAAAAAAATTCAATAAGTCAGTGATAATAATCATACAAAATTACTCTTTACAAAAAGTCTTGTTCTTTTTAATAAGCCCTTCAGCTGGATAAGCCTTGCAGCCTCATAAGGGTCACAACTTTTCTGAGCGTATCTATAAAACTACATTAGAACTTATAAAAAAATTAAATAAAATATTTGTTATTACTACATAAGCAATATATGAGTGCACGTTCTCAAAACTCTTACCATCAAAACAGAGAAATCTACAATTTGTCAGCATATCGAAAACTTTCAGTTTCCGAAATATCATTAAATTAATCGGAGTTATACATCATGATAGATGATTGTGATAAATTTTCTCCAAAATTCATATCAGGCACACCAACAACCAAATAATAGGTTTAGTTATAAACAGAAGATAAGCTTTGACAAGCTAGTATGATTTTCTTGTAGTCAAAGCTATACGTACTACATTGAGTGTATGCAAAACTCAGGTAACTTTCCTTTTACCGTCTGCCCATGTCACAGTTTCATCTTGTTAGCCATAATATATAAACGAATCTCTTTGTAGGATTGGGTAAAAATTAATCTTTTTTTCGATAATATACATAATTTACTATCAGTCAGAAATAATTTAAATAGCTTACAGTTTTGTCAGAAAAGAAGAAATTTACTTATTGCAAGTCAGTGCTAATAATTAAACAATCATACATAGACTAATAGTCTTGTTGCTTTTATCAAACCCATAATAGTGGATTATCTGTACAGCTTTATGAAAATCACAAATTATTAGAGCAAAGTTATAGAATGACATCGAAAGTTATAAGAATACTTCATTCATTACTTGCTGCTATGAAATAAGGAAAAAGTTAGTGAACAATTTTATTACCTTTACCTTTAAAATGGATGGGCCAACGAAGTGTAAACAGAGCGGGAATTTTAAGTTTCTGGAATATCATTCATCCAATTACTGGTGTGAAACATGATTTATTGTTGTAATAAGCGTTTTTTAAAATTCAAAGCACGTACACCCAAGAAACAAATAATAATTTTTGTTATTAACAAAAAATAGGATTTTATAAGCTTAAATGATCTTCTCGTAGTCTAAGCTATACGTTATATACTTATTGTATGCAAAAAACGGTTCATTTTTAGGGTTACGTCTGCACAAGTCAGAGTTTCATCATGTTACAAATATATAAATAAATGGATTCCAAGGCTTTAGTGAAACAGAACTCCTTTTTTTGTTGATATACGTAATCTATTATCAGTCTTCAATAATTAAAATAGCTTATAGGTTCTTTAAAAAAAAAACGGACCAAGTCAGTGCTAACAAAATCGAATAAATTTACTTCTTACTAATAGGCTCGCTGGTTTCATATAACTACCAGTGACTGATCATCCATACAGGTCTATGAAAATAAATATGATAGATAATAATAACAAGAATTTTTTTTAATTCAAAACAGGCACACCAAAAAACAAACCATGAATTTTGTTCTAAATAGGATACAAGCTTCTATAAGCTTGTAAGAACTTGTCGTAGTCTGCGAGCTATATACACCTGATTTAGTATATGCAAAAGTCAACCAATTTTTTCGTTACTGTCTGCACAAGCCGAAGATCTATCTTTTAAGCGATATAGAAATAAGTCGCCTTTTAGGCATAAGTTGTATGATATTAGTTTTATGTTGTTATACAAAATCTATTATTAGTCTGAATAAATTATAATAGCTCACAGGCACTTTCAAAAAAAAACTTATCTGAGGCTATGATTATTGAACTAAATTACTTTTTGTTAATTTTCTTGTTCTTTTGAATAACTGCTTGAGCCGGATAAACCTTGCTGTGTTATGCGGGTCACAAATTTTTTGAGCGTAACTTTCAAACATTGTTAGAACTTACAGACATATTTGATTTAATATTAAATTTTATGAAATTAGGAAAGTATTACTGCATAATCTTAAAACTCTTACCATTAAAACGAAGAAACCTACAAAGTGTCATCATATCGGAACTTTTTACTTTTCGGAATATAAATGAATCAGTCACAGTTATACGACATGATAGATTATTGTGATAAGTGTTCTCCAAAATGTATATCAGGCACACCAACAACCAAATAATAGGTTTACTTATAAACAGAAGATAAGCTTTGACAAGCTTGTATAATTTTGTCGTCGTCAAAGCTATACGTACTACATTCAGTGTATGCAAAACTCAGGTAATATTCCATTTACTTTCTGCTCATGTCACAATTTTATGTTGTTAGCCATCTATAAACGATTCTCTTTGTAGGATTAGGTAAAAATGATTTTTTATTCTTAACATACATAATTTACAATCTTTCAGAAATGATTGAAGTAGCTGTTAGGTTTGTTAAAAAAAATTCACTTATTGGAAGTCAGTGCTAATAATTAGCCGATTTTACATTTACTAATAGTCTTTTTGCTTTTATATATCCTGTAGTAGTCGATCATCTGTACATCGTTATAGAAGTCACCAATAAGTATAACAAAATAATAGAATGACATGGTAACTTGTAAGAATTTTTTTTTAATCATTTGCTCGCACGAAATGAGAACAATATTAGCTGACGATTATATTACTATTACCTTTAAAATAGACAGGCCAACAAAGTGTAAGCAGAGTGGGAGTTTTGAGTTTTTTAAAATTTAAAGCACGTACACTAAAACACAAATGATTAATTATGTTATTAAAAAAAATTAAGCTTTTATAAGCTAGAATGATCTTATTGTAGTCCGAACTATACGTTTTATATTTAGTGTATGCAAAAAACAGTTAATTCTTCCTATTACGTTTGCACAAGTCAGAGTTTCATCTTGTAACAAATACATAAATAAATGGACTTCAAGGCTTAAGTGAAACAAAATACTTTTTTTGTTGATATACGAAATCTATTATCATACTTAAATAATTAACATTACAGGTTCTTCAAAAGAAGAACAGACTAAGTCAGTGTTAACAAATTTGAATAAATTGACTTTTTCCTAATAGGCTCGTTGGTTTTATATAACTACCAGTGGGAGACAATCCATACAACTCTATAGAAATCAAAATGTTTGACGGCAAAGTTATAAAAGATTTTGGTAACTTATAGACATTTTTGGTTTATTATGTGCTATTAAAAAAGTAGGATAATATAAGTAAATGATTTCAAAACCTTTACTTCTGAAACGGAAGGACTTGAAAAGTGTCAACATAGCGTAAATTTCTAGTTCCCAGAATATTAATAAATTAATTGGAGCGGTTGAACATGATAGATAATTAGTATAAGTATTTTTTTTTATTTAAAGCAGGCACACCAAAAAACAAACTATGAATTGTGTTATAAACAGAATACAAGCTTCTATGAGCTAGTAAGAACTTCTCACAGTCCGAACTAGACGTTCTTTATTTAGTGTATGCAAAAGTCAATCAATTTTTTTGCTACTGTCTGCACGAGTCAGTCTTATCTTGTTAATAATAGCTTACAGGTTTAAAAAAAAAAAAATTGGCTAAGGAAGTAGCAGTAATAAAATAAATTACTTCTTACTAATATTCTTGTTAGCTTTGTATAACCTCTAGTAGTAGATTATCCATATAGCTTCATAGAAATCCTTACTTGTGATAGGAAAATTTTCAAAAAAAATGCTAACTTATCTAAATTTTTGATTTATCATGTGCAAATACTTAATGAGAAAAATATTAGTGGACCATTTGAAAACTCTTATCTTCGAAATAAAAAGACCGTAACAGTTTCAAAACAGCAGAAATCTTTAATTTTTGGAAAATGATCACCAAAAACTAAATTAAAATTTTAGTAATAAACAAACAATAAGCTCGTTTAAGCCAGTATGATCTTCTCGTAGACTATGCTGTAGGTACTATATTTAGTGTATGCAAAAGTTAGTCAATTGACCTGTTCTTGTCTGCACAAGTCAAAGTTTCATCTTGTAAGCAATAAACAAATGAATGGCTTTTTAAGCTTAAGTAAAAGAGAACTCCCTTCCATTTGTTATACAAAATCTGTTGTCAGACTAAAACATCTGTAATAGCTTATTTGTCCGTTAAAAAAAAAGCTGTTTATTTAGTGCTGATTATA
The DNA here is from genome assembly GCF_036245765.1 of Copidosoma floridanum. Lineage (NCBI taxonomy): Eukaryota > Metazoa > Arthropoda > Insecta > Hymenoptera > Encyrtidae > Copidosoma > Copidosoma floridanum. The sequence continues at coordinate 23,263,503 of NW_028321881.1, forward strand.
AAAAGCAGTTTACTCTCTACCATTAGTTTCTTTGTGTATATTCTAGTGGTAGATTAACCGTACAGCCTCATAAAAGTTACAAGTATTCGATGCAAATGTATAAAGCAAAATTTTTGCTTAATGAAATTGTTGATACGACATTTGCTATTTTTAATTGAAAGAAACATTATTAGACGATTTTAAAACTTCGACTTATAAATCGGAGAGACTTATAAAATGTGAACGTACCAAAAAATTTTAATTCTATGACTATTATTTAAATTGCAATGGCTATACAACATGATAGATAATGTTAATAAGTGTTCTTGAAATTTTAAAGCAAGCATACTAAAAAACATATAATCAATTTTGTTTCAACAGAAAAAAAATACTTTATTCGTTAGTATGATTTTTTTGTGGACCAAGCTATACTGACCATATTTAGTGTATGCAACAAGCAGTTTTATTTCCTGTTACCGTCTAAACAAGTCATAGTTTTATCTTATAAGCTATATATCTACGTATATCTGACTTTCTAGGCAAAAGTAAAAAGGATCTACATTTTTGTTGTTATACAAAATTTATTATAAGTCTGAAAGAATTTTAAGTGCCAACATGTTCTTTAACAAAAAAAAATAACAAAGTCAGTGCCAATAATAGAACAAAATAAATTTTTAATAAAAGTCTTGTGGTTTTTGTGAACTTCTTGTGTTGGACTACCCAAACAGATTTATAACAATTATGACTTCATATATAAAAGTTATGAAACAACATAGTAACTTATAGAAATTTTCAATTTATCATTTGTTATCACAAAATTAGAATAATTTTATTACACGATTTCGAAATTCATACATTCAAACCAGAGACACGTACAAACTGTTAACACAGCAGAAATTTAGTGTTCCTAAAATATCATTTACTCAATCGGAGCTATACAACATTATCAGTCGATATGTGTTCTTTAAAATCTAAAGAAGTCAAACTAGAAAACAAATTATGAATTATGTAATATACAAAAAATAAGCTCTTTTAAACCAGTGTGATCTTCTCGTAGTTTAAAATATTTGTACTATATTTAGTGTATGCAAAAGTCAGTTCATGATTATGTTACTGTCTGCTCGATTCAGAGATTTACCTTGATAACAGTATTTAAATAAAAGGCTTTCAAGACTTTAGTAATAAGAAACTTCTTCTTGTTCTTATACAAAATGTATTATCAGTCTTGATAAATTGTAATATCTTACAGGCTGGTTCAAAAGAAGAATTGACTTAGTCGGTGCTGATAATCAAACAAATTTACTTTTTACTAATAGTTTCTGTAGATTCATATTATTACTAGTGTTAAATTTACTAAACAGCCTTACAAAAGTCACAACCCTTTCAAGCAAAAGTATGAAATACTATTAAAACTTATCAAAGTTGTTAATTTAAAATCTGCTATTACTGCATAAGGGAAACATTAGTAAACGATTTTAAAACTTTAAACATTGAAACGAAGAGAACAACAAAGTATCAACATTTAGGAAATTTAAAGTTTCCGTTGTATCATTAAATTAATCCGAGTGATACAAAATAATAGATGATTGTGATTACTGTACTCTCAAATTCGTATCAGGAACACCAACAACAAAATAATAATTTAAGTTATAAACAGAATACAAGCTTATAAAAGCTTGTTAGAACTTCTCGAAGTCCGAGCTATACATACTTTATTGAGTATATGCAAAAGTCAACTGAATTTCCTGTTACTGTCTGCACAAGTCAGAGATCTATCTTGTGAGAAATATATAAATTAATCACCTTATAGGCTTAAGTTGTAAGTAATTACTTTTATGTTGTTATACAAAATCCATTATCAGTCTGAATAAATTGTAATAGCTCACATGCTCTTTAAAAAAAAACTTATCTAAGGCAGTTATGATTATTGAACTAAATTACTTTTTGTTAATTTTCTTGTTCTTTTGAATAAGTGCTTGAGCCGGATAAACCTTGCTGTGTTATACGGGTCACAAATTTTTTGAGCGTAACTTTAAAACATTATTAGAACTTACCGACATTTTTGATTCAATATTAAATCTTACGAAACAAAGAAAGTATTAGTGCATAATCCTAAAACTCTTACCATTAAAACGAAGAAACCTACAAAGTGTCATTATATCGGAACTTTTTACTTTTCGGAATGTAAATGAATCAGTCACAGTTATACGACATGATGGCTTATTGTGATAAATGTTCTCCAAAATTTATATCAGGCACACCAACAACCAAATAATAGGTTTACTTATAAACAGAAAATAAGCTTTGACAAGCTTGTATGATTTTGTCGTAGTCAAAGCTATACGTACTACATTTAGTGTATGCAAAACTCAGGTAATATTTGTTCTACTTTCTGCTTATGTCACAATTTCATGTTGTTAGCCATGTATAAACGAATCTTTTTGTAAAATTAAGTAAAAATGGACTTTTTTCATTTATTAACATAATTTACTATTAGTCAGGATAAATTAAAATAGCTTACAGGTTTGTTAAAAAAAATAAAACTTACTTACCACTAGTCAGTGCTAATAATTGAACGAATTAACATTTGACAATAGTCTTATTGCTTTTATATAACTTTTAGTGGTGGATTATTCGTACAGCTTCTCAGAAATCACAATTTATTAAAGCAAAGTTATAAAATAACATAGGAATTTATAAGAATACCTTTACTTATTACTTGCTACCACGAAATGAGGAAATTATTTATGAACAATTTTATTACTTTTACTTTTGAAACAAACAGGCCAATAAAGTGTAAGCGGAGCGAAAATTTTGAGTTTCCGGAATATTAGTTATCTAATTACCACCATACAACATGATTGATTATTGTGATAAGTGTTTCTTAAAATTTAAAGCACGTACACCAATAAACAAATAATAAATTATATTAATAACAAAAAATAACCTTTTATAAGCTAGAATGATCTAGTAGGCCGAGCTATATGTACTATATTTAGCCTATGCTCAAGTCAGCTTATTTTTCTGCTTTTTACTGCACAATTAAGAGTTTTATCTTGTAAGCAATATTTGAATTAATGACTTGCTAGGCTTAAGTTAAGGGGAACCACTTTTCCTTTGTTGTACAATTTCTAATATTAGTCTAATAGAATTGTTATAGCTTATAGGTCCTTTAAAAAAATTCGAATGTTATGAAACTTGATGCTACAGAAATTAAAAAAATTAGAGGACACCTTATTTCGATTGGTCTTCAACAATCTGATATGAAAATAGTAAAAATTTAAATATTATTAAGTATTCGAGCAGGCTCGTGCATAGTATGATTGTACTCTAATATGCTACTTATGTTATACTTAATTTGCGCAATTTTAGTAACTTCATGTTTTCTATAATATGTTATGTATTAATATATATACCAATTGTTGGTTATGTCATGTAGAACGATTCTAATATATTTTCACGATAATGCCCCAAAAAAGGAAGGTTTTTTCTGATTACGCGGAAAAAAAATTCCTCACATTTAAAATTACTATTTGTGCATTTGATAAGACATCATATATTATGTACGATCAATTCTTGTTGGAATCTTCGTATCCGACTAATAAAAATTTTTTTCTATTTTGGCTACCATAAAAGTAAAATAAATTACTGTTTCTGATTAAAATTGAGGAAAACAATAGATATGAATTTATTTTTTATTGTAAAGTTGCCACCCGTGCTTAACCAATTTCACTAATCTTGAAATAAATAATAAAAATATGGGTTTTAATCTGGTGACAATAATTCTTTTAATACATGATATAAAAAAGAAAATTAATTAATTTATAGGTAGAATATGTAGGATGCGGCTTTGCCTTTGAGTTGACTCATTAGTTTAAGAATCATTTTAATTGTTTTTATGAATGTAACATATATTTTTGCACCTTAATAATTATTTACTATACGTAGAGTTATTTTTTGCTTATCTGGCTCTCCTATCAAGATGCGACTGTTTTTCTAATTTTTAAAGGTTAGGCTCTAACAATCTTTCGAAAATCTGTCAACATCAGTATTAATGTTCCATATATTCTATACTTAATAAAAGATTAATTTTAACTTTTTCTCATCAAGATACTGTCTAAAAACGTAAAAATTGAGGTTACGCTTGTACATAGTCATACCTTTCGTTTTTTATGCACGTCGATCAAGTAGTCTCTCTTTAGAAAACCTGTTGAAATGGTTATTTTAGCTCTATTTAGCTTGCTTTTCGAGAAATGACGGTTTTTTGAATTGTGAGAGGTTATATTGTGACAAAAATTTAACCTTCCATATGAATTTTTTAAACACCACATGTATAAGAATTGTTCTTTTTACTCGGTCTTTTTTAGATACCGTCGAAAAAATGAATAATTAAGGTTCTGTTTGTACATAGTCTTACCTCTCTATATTTGTGCACCTTGATTATGTAGCTCTTCTTTAGGAATTTTGTAACGATTGTAATTTATAGTCAAATTTGTTTTCCTTTTAATATACAGCGTTTATTTTTGTTCTCAAGGGTTAGGTTCGTAATATACATATTTAATACTTATGCACGTTTTTTTACTTTCATGTATACGTATAAAAAAATAAATAAAAAAGATAAACGATTTTTACTATGTTCGTTTGAAGACTTTAAAGAGATTAAGCGAATTTTTGCATCCGTAATTTTTACTTCAGTTTTAACAGAGTCCCAGCTTAGCCTATATTACAGGTACGTTACGATTTTTACTATGCAGCAGTAGTATAGAGTCCTATTGAAAAAAGGCTATATTTTATATGTAGATAGCGTAAGTACGGTGCACTATAATGCTTACACAAAAGGGAAAGAGAGAGAGGAAGAGAAGCAGACCAACAGATTGTCTGCGCTGCAGTCAGAGCTGGCTGGTACCTATATATATATATATATATATATATATATATATATATACATATATATATACATACATCCACATCGTATAATACGTGTACGGCAGCGTTCGCTCGCTTTCGCGATCGTTTACAGAGTTATTTAACCTCATAAGGTGCGCTAAAAGAAATTATACTTAAAGAAAATTGACTAAGTCAGCAGGAATGATTAAGCGAAATTACTTTTACTTATAGTCTCGTTGGTTTTTTGTAACCTTTAGTGAAGGATTATCCGTACAGCTTTATGAAAGTCACAACGTATTATAGTAAAGTTATAAAACAACATGGTAACTTTGAAAATTTTTAAGTCCTTATTTGCTATCACGGAATGAGAATATTAATAGTGAATGATTTCAAAACTTATACCTTTAAAATGAAGAGACCAAGAAAGTGTCAAAATAAAACAAATTTTTAGTTTTCAAAACATTATAATATCAATCGGAGCTATACAACTGGATAGAAAACAGTGATTAGTGTAATTCGAAATCTAGAAAAGCACACTTGCAAACAAGTAATAAATCCAGTAATAAACAAAAAATAAGCGTTCATAAGGCAGTATGATCTTCTCGTAGTTAAAACTATACTTAATACATTTAGTGTATGCGAAAGTCAGTTAATTTTTCTGTTACTGTCTAAGCTAGTCAAAGTCTTATCTTATTAGCAATAGACTTTCTTTTTACGCTTAAGTAAAAAGGAACTATTTTTTCGTTGTTATACAAAATCTTTTCTTAGTCTCAAAAAATTTTAATATTTTACAGGTTCTTTAAAAAAGAAAATTGACTTTGTCAGTGGTAATAATTGAACGACATAACTTTTTACTAATATTCTTGTTGGTTTGATGTAACCTCTAGTAGTGGATTATCCGTACATTTATATAGAAATCGCAACTTGTTATATTGAAGTTATAAAACAACATGGTATTTGATAGAAATTTTCTACTCATTACTACGAAATGAGAAGAATATTATTAAATGATTTCAAAACTTTTAACTTTTCAACGGAGAGACTTACAAAGCTTAAACGTAGATGAAATTTTTGTTTACGGAACATTACTGACTTATTTGCCGTTATACAACATAATGGATAATCTCGATTAGTGTTTTTTAAATTCGAAAGCAATTGCACCAAAAATCAAACTATGGATTCTGATATTCTTAATAAATAGGCTTTTTATAGACTCCTATAATCTTCGCGTAGTCCAAGCTGTACGAGTTATATTTAATGTATGCAAGATTAAGTTATTCTTTTCACTTTTGCCTGCACAAGTCAAAGTTTCATCTTGTAAGCAATACATTGATTAACGGCTTTCTAAGCTTAAGTAAATAAATGCCTACCTTTTTTGTTATACAAAATCTATTATTCGCTTAGAAGAATTGTTATAGTTATCAGATTTGTTAAAAAAAAAAAAAAAAAAAAGTAAAACTTTTATGTAGAATGAGATGTAATGTTCTTAAAAAAAACATTGTAACTCATAAGAGTCGTACATTTATTATTTGCTTAACTAAAATCACAAAAAAATAAGTGGATGATTGTAAAACTTTAACGCTAAGACCAAACACATCTACAAAGTGTTAACATTGCAGAAATTTCTGTGTTTCGAAAAATTATGAGATCAATCGCAGCTATTTTATATGATAATAAATGAACTTTACTTCGTTTTACATAATTCTTTTTTAAATCAAAAGCAGGCCCACCAAAAACTAAATAAATAATTATGCTATAATTACACATTTAATTTTCCTAAGCTGTTGTTATCTTTCTGTAGTGCAATCTATACGTAATATATTAATTGTATGCAAAAGTCAGTAAACCTTTTTGTTAGTGTCTGCACAAGTCAGAGTTTCATTTCGTTAGCAATGTATATTGATGCCACTTTATTATCACTTATGATAAACAGATCTGATTGTTCACTTAAAAATTTAAGCATTTTGAAGTGCTGGTTATCATTCCATTCTAAGCCCATTTTGCTTGTTATCAGCTCATCTTCAATACTTTTGGTAAATGAGCTTTCACTTATATTAACACCACATGTGTTTAAATTGAAAAGAAACTTTTCTGACATTTTAGGTAGAAATATGACTCAGTTTTAACTCAGCTTTAACTTCAAGGAGCTTACACAATCCCTTCCTTCAAATATTAAGGTGCCTTTCAATACTATGTTATTATGATAGCAGGGTGGAAACGATGAGAACTAGAGAAAAGGTAACACCGGTTGTTTCCATTCGAAAATACTGTTTACAATTTCAATTGTAAAATGAGTCAGCATAGCTAATTCTGCTTCTTCGATATTCATGGTTGTATAAATAATTTATGCTTTGTATGTATTTTATACGTAATAGATTACTTACGCTTACCGGTCAGCATAACTTACGTTAAAGTTAGAATCAAGAATTATGTTGACGTCAGCACAACTACTAAATCATGTAGTAAAATCTAAAAAAATTATGCAGATGTCAGCATGAATCAGTAAAAGTTAGCACAAATAAGCTTTTTATTTGTAGAGTATCAGCATACGTCAGTATATTCATATATATATGCATAGAAATATACTTGTATACTTATACGTATAAATTCTACTACTGCAGAATGTATTTATTAATTCATTGTTTGGACTGTCTGAATACGAATCTTACAACATTAACTTGATGCGTCCATCTAAATTCAGCCCAGTTACTATGCTTAAAGCACTAAATTCTGGGCCATCCCTATTGCCTTACACTAAAGAAATTTTTACGTAAACACTGTTCAAACTCTGCACTGCACTTTCTGCCACCTGGCCTTTGAAACTTAATCTAGGAGGGAATTTTATCGCAAGTCATTTGTTAGAAGGCAAGAAATTTCTGAGAAAAATGGCCCAAAGCTAACAACACCTCTTTATTAAAAAAAAAAAAAATTAGAAACATTTGCTCAATGGCGAAAGTTATGCTGCCTAATCATACTTCTGTGATATTCACACACATGTACTCTAGGAGATCTACAAAAAATGGCTGGGGGGACACTCTTTCGGCACTACTCTGGCATATACATTACTTGACTCGTTTGCTTATCAATGAGTCACGTTTTACGAACTCAGTAGGCTCTTCCCCTCACGCATACCTCTGAGATATCATACTGCCTGACGCTTTCGTACTCAACGTCTTTATCCTACAATTACTCTCATTTTCTTGTACTGCCTTGTTCTGCAAATTGGCTTAACCTCCTCTAGTGCTCATACCTCAACTTTTGCCATGTCGTGGTTACTCCTTGTGTTTTTGGCTCCCTGAGACAACATCGACGTTTGTTTCGTAGCTCGGTTTCTTGTGGAACGGGCTACTTTCAGTGTACTGTCTAGGTCTCCTGGGTCTACAGTCAAAGCATGGAAGGTAACGTGAGAAAAGAACGGAAGAACATAGGACATAGTACTCTTGAAAATAACTACGCGGAGGTTTTGACCATATGCATACTAGATCTAGAGTCTTTTTCATAGGCTTGATGTGCAAAGGTATGTGACCCCATGCTATCCATTGCCTATTCTCTTTCTCTCTCTCCTTCTATCTCTCTTTCCCACTCGTATGCTCCTTGCATATACGCACCTTACCTGTATCTTACTGTCTTCTCAACAGATTAACACCTACACAATATATACTAGTGGGGCTAACGCCCCCTGCGTGCTCCGCGCGCCAACCCCCCACTAACAGATTGAGTAGACAAATTAACGACATTACTCGTGTATTTATCAATGCAGGCTGAAAATGAGTTTACAACAGCAGAATACGTGACTCACAAAGGAGTTGATTAAACATATGATTAACTTAACATAATCAAATTAACATAAATATTTATTTTCCAATAGTATTTTAAAATAATATTAGAGAGGGTCTTCCATTACACGAATTAAAATTAAAAATAAATGCTATAGTAGTGTTAATAAGAACTTTAAGTATATCAGGCAGTCTCTGTAGAGGCACAAGATTAAGAATAACAAAATCATTTAAGTATAATATAGGAGCCGAAATAATTATGGGAGAAAAAAAAGCAAAGTTTATATGCCTAGAATAACATTAAATACTGGCACTTTATTATCATTACCTTTTGTCTGCTATAAAAAACAGTTTCCCTTTATATTAGCATGTTTTATATTTATTAGGAAATCAGAAAAACAGAGTTTTAATTCTTTAGGATTGTATATTGAAAAACCTTTATTTTCTTACGGACAATCATACGTTGCTTTATTAAAATGTAAGAATCCAAAAAGAATTTTTATTCAAATTGCATCTGAAAATAAATCAGAAATTTGAAATATTGTTTAGCTAGAAATTTTTCAGTAATTCGAAAATACGTAACCTTGAAGATCGTCACATTAAAACAGACGTATGTTAATTCATAAAAACCATAAAAAACAAGTATGTAAAAAATGTGGAAAGGGTTTTAAAAGAACAGATGGGTTAAAATGACACATACAATGTCACAACATTAAGCTAACAGAATGAATTATTGTTTTAAAAGCTTAATTGTGTTTGTCTATCTAATTATACCTCCTTTTGAATTCTGTCTTTTACTTAATAAGGTCCTCAAGTAATCAAGAATTTTGTATTCAGGTAAAGTAGACATGGACCAGAAAGAGATTTAAAATGTAAAAGTTCAATCAAGTTAAACAAATAATGGTACTTTAGAGATACATAGTGAGTAAGGAAAGCGAATAGACAGAGGGAGACCTATGATCAGTGACTTAAAAAAACCCTAAAGTCAAGGTACGACTTAGGTACTAAATTGCGTATATTTTTTAACGTTTATGATGGTAAGACATTAGATAAATAGGTATTTTATTGGAAAGGAGGTGGAGGGGAGCAAGGGGGAGCTGAAGGGGAGCCGAGGGGTAGCAGTGGGAGTAGGGGGGAGCTTACTTGAATATAATTTGATTAAAAATGATGTTAAAACAAGCAAATAACTACGTAAATCGAGGGGGAGCTAAGGGGAAGCTGAGGGGGAGCTGAGGGGGAGTGGGGGGGCTGAGACTCACTTTCGTCAATACAACTACATCATATAGGGAGATGTGCGTGTGTGTGTGCGTGTGCATTTAAATATACATTATAAGTACCTTAAATACGGCTATCGACTAAAAGTGACTCCGTCACACTGAAAAGTCAGTTTCTTATCAGAAATAAGTACTTTTATGAACATGCATACATACATTTTTATAACATTCATAGACAAATATACACACATAAATATTTATTGATTGGATAACTTAGAAAATAAACGTTAAAAAAATGGTAAACTATGATAAGAACTATATGATTCACACAAATAAAAATATTGTACTTCTCTGCCTCGTTCTCTGGATCAAACACGTAGTATCGTTTATCCAGTTAGTTTGATGCTTCTTACCACAGAATATTTTAAGAATTTAAGGTTATCAGCGCTCACTGCGGGTGAGGCTGCTGTGTTACTGTCTCTTGTAGCAGTCTGGCAGCTTCACCCGCTCCATGTTGTCATGACGCTTTCCTGTGCGTTTGGTGCCACACGTGAAAGCAAGTGCTCTCAATTAAAGTTTTTTGTTAACTCTAAAAATCACGCAAGCATCTCTCCGGAGAGACAAATGGTCATGACTCTCGTCATCGATACCCCAAGCGTATGCAGTATGAAGAAAGGGACGACTACGCACCCCATAAGCGTGAAAGAAAAGGCTCCAGCCCACGCAGCAATCAGCGACGGGACGTCTCCCATCAACGCCATCACAGATAATCGAACGAGCACTTTAAAAGCGGAAAAAACTCGAGCTACAGTTCGAGTAAAAGTTGTCCCCACGGACACCGGCACAACCACTACAGTGAAAAACATGACCCGCATAGGGCACACGACAGCATTAGCCTAACCTCCAAACCCTAAAACCAGTAGGGACAAAAGCAACATATACTGCAAGAAACTCGGACAGAAGTGTTCCTCTCGAAGGACGTCACGCCATAGACGAGAGTATAGCCACAGCAGCTTGGACAAAAACGGCAGCGTGTGCTCTCTAAGAGGGTCAACGGGCCGCAGATGAGCAAGCAGCAGCTCTAGCCAAGAAAATAACAAACAGCATTAATCAAGCGAGAGAGAAGGCCCACGCCATTGCAGTGCAAGTAGCTATAGCAGCAGCTACTCCTCATACAGCAGCACAATTCGATCGCTGTGGACTTCACGCTCATCATCTTGCTCATCGTCATGTTTATCGTCGTGCAGCAAGGGCACTCCAAGACAAAAGGACAAAGGTGACGCTAAAAAAAAGCCCAATCACCTGCTTGACTTACTAGAGGAGACCCCAAAAATCCATGAGACGGGGCCGCTCACCGATAAATCAGTAGCTGAAATATGGAGCACACTATGCATGCAACGCGTACAAAAAGAAGCTAAACAAGAGTTTATCAAAAAGTACCCTCTGCCCGAAAACTGCATCGTGCTGAAAGCTCTGGCATTGAACGCCAAAATAAAAACCACCATTGGCAAGTCCTCCACTAGGAAAGACAGCTTCCAGGTCATACTGCAAAATCAGCTTGGCATGGGCTTGGGTGCCTTAGGCGCAGCACTCTCCCTCGCAACGGACGGTACTGAATCTGACACGAAAAAATGGCAAGAGCAAGTATTCTCACGCATCTGCGATGCAGGGAGACTGTTGAGCGACCTGCACCATGAAATGTTCCTCTCTCGTAAAGCTGTAATCATGCCAACGCTAAAACCTCTCGTAAACGATATCTCTGAGGACTGCAAAATAGACTCCTCACTATTTGGAAAAAAATTTCTGGAAAAACTCAAGCTCACAAAGAAACAGGAAAAAGTCTCAAAGGACGTTACTAAGATCACCAGAGAGGACAAAAGCAACTGCAGCTACAAAGGCTCATTTAGGGTCCCACAGAGACAGAAAAATTTAAACTTCAGAGGGCCTCCCAGACGATACCAGACAACCTTGAAAAGCCTGAAGGGCCAAAAGTCATCGAGCTACCCGACGAATCAACGAGCATTCAGGAGAAAGTAGAGGTGAAAGTTTCAGGCAGAATAACAAAATTTGCTCAGTCGTGGGAGAAAATCACCAGTGATCCCTTCGTTCTCAGCACAGGTAAAGGGTACAAAATACCGATTTTTTAAAAAAACCAACACAAAAAGTTCTCCCTGAAACACCGAGTTTCTCTACACATGAGCGTGAAGCATGCGAAAAAATGATAAACGATTTGTCGGAAAAAGGGAAGATCTCTCCCTGCACACCAACTGCGGGACAATTCATCTCAACCTATTTTATTTGGGAAAAGCCGAGCGCAAAATATAGGTTCATACTTAACCTCTAAAAATTAAATAAATACGTTGAAACGCCCCACTTCAAACTTTAAAGTCTGAATACCACCACAAAAATAGTCACTCCGAATTGCTACCTGGCAAAAATCGATCTGAAGGACTCCTATTTTTTTGTTCCAATTTGCAAGAGCCACAAAAAGTTTGAGGGAGATTATGTTTTTTTATTTTTCTTATTTAACGTATTTTTTGTTGGTTTAATCTGATTTGTAATTCTTAATTTAACATAAACCGCGCGATTAAGTTTGAGACTGTAGCGCCCTCATGTAACATAAATTGTGACATACTTGTCCGAGAGCTTATGCTCGCTAGTATGCGTTCGACCACTTTGGCGAACGCATGTACTTGGCTCTTAACAATTAAAGTTTTTTTGTCTTCTTTATTTCTACAAATATAAACTATTTATTTTTATTTCAACGCCTTTGTGTATCCCATCCTTTGCACGCGACATACTGGCGACCGTGACAGGACTTTTGTGTGATTGTCGTGTGCTGGGAAAAGGCCGTTAATTGAGAAAAGTGAAAAGTTAAAGACAGCCATAATGGAAAAGGCAAAGTAGACCCGTACGAGTCAACGTACCACATTCACCAAAGTTCTCAACGGACTCAATGTTGGAGTAAGTAACCCGGAGCCGGACGAATTAAATGTTCGAGCCAACATGAGAATGTTAGAAGAAAAGGCCAAGAAATTAGAAGTATTAAACAAAGCGATACTTGATGCTATGGTGGATAAAGATCAAGTAACAGAAGGAGAATTAGAAAGAGAGATAGAAGCAGCGGACGACTACAAAAGCAAGATAAAGGCTGTGCGAGTGAGAGTCGAGATGCTCTATCCTCCGAACCCGCCACTGCCGCTGCCTTCTTGGAATCCAACGATCGTAAGAGACAAAAAGACAAGGTTGCCCAAGGTCGACTTAAAAAAGTTTAATGGTGATCCCAAGGATTGGCTGCAGTTTTGGAGTGTAATTAAAGGAATACACGAGGACGCTGCTCTTACCAAATAGAAAAAGTTCCAGTACCTCATGCAGGCAATAGTAGACGGTTCGAGAGCTGGCAAACTCGTAAACAGCTACCCCCCCTCCACGGAAAACTACGACAAAGCCATCGACAGTCTGAAAAGTCGATTCAGGCGTGATGATTTGTTAGTGGAAGTGTATATGTGCAAATTACTGAAGTTGGTTTTGGGTAAAGCTAAAGAAACATTGACCAGTATATATGATAAACTCGAGACACAGCTACGTGTGCTTGAGTCTCTTGGTGTTAAAAAAAACGTGTGTGTGGCAATGCTTTTTCCGTTGGTGGAGTCCTCATTGCCAGAAAAGGTTCTTCGTGCGTGGCAAAGAAAAGGAAACGCTGGTATTAACGGTCAAAGTCGTCTCGATAGCTTAATAAAATTTCCCGAGGAAGAAATTCAAAACAAGAAACAAATCTCGATGGCAAAGGGCTTTGGTTTGGCAAATGAACGACCATCCGTCGATAAAACAGGTAAAAAGAATAAAGTTAATGTAACTCCTGTTGGCATTTCTAGCGCGGCTGGTCTAATCAACGCGAACGAAGGCACTATTGCGACGTGCATTTTTTGTCAAGATAACCATGAGAGCACCAACTGTGGCAACGCAAAAAGGATGACGCTATGTGCTTAACAGAAATTTGTAAAAGAAAAAAAAGCCTGTTATGCTTGTCTTAAAATTAGTCACAACGTCAAGTGGTGTAAATACAAAGAAAAATGCCCTTGGTGTGATGGTGAACACGTTTTACTGATGTACAGAAAAGTAACAAACACAGCTGATGGTAAAGTCGACGACGTAAACAAGAAGACGGAAAACGTAATTCTAAATTGCAGCAACGCGTCAAGTAATCCGGAAGTATATTTACAGACTCTACGCATCCGAGTCAGAGAGCCGAGGGGTGAAGGCATAATAAGAGCCTCATTAGACTCGGGGTCACATTAGAGTTATTTACTCGGAAGGTGTGCAGAGAAGCTTAGGTTAAAAGCTGTGTCGCAACAAACGATGGTGCATTTACTGTTTGGTGGCGAGAGTACGGAACCACGAGCTCACCAGCAGTATCAGATTACTATAAGTCGTTTGAATAAGAAATATGAGTGTATCGTCAACGTTTTTCACGAGAAATCAATCTGCTGCGATTTGCCAACGGTCATGCCCCGGGATTGGCTCAAATCAATAGAAGGAAAGGAATCTGCCTTACAAATATGAATGACAGTGGTTGTGAAATTGTGTTGATGTTGATTGTAGCTGACGTTGCAGGGCGATTACTAACTGGAAAAATACTTCAAATACCCCAGGGACCTAGTGCTATTGAAACAAAGCTTGGCTGGACGTTGATGGGACGCAGTGGTAAGACGAAGACCTGTCGTAAATATACGGCGCTGACTGTAATTTCGATGTTTAATCGAGAGTCTCGTGTATCAGATCTGTGGGAGCTAGACGTATTGGGCATCACCGATCCCACTGCAACTTTAAACAAAGAAGAGCGTCTCGTTAAAATCAAAAAACGTTTTGTAGACACTATAAAGATAAATGACGAAGGACGCTACGAGGTTAATTTTTTGTTGAAAGATAACTACCTTAAGTTGAGTAGTAACCGTCTCGCTGCTGAGAAGCGTCTTTTTGGGTTGAGTAAGCGTCTACACGCAGAGGTACGATTCAAGGATTATGAACAGGTTTTGAACTACTGGCGCCGATTGGGCATCATCGAGAAGGCACCACTGAATAAAGCCGATGGTTATTTTTTACCTCACTGGCATGTTATCAAAGATAATAGTACGACGCCCTTGAGGCCAGTGTTCGATGCGTTGGCGAGTAGTGGGAACGGGCCATCCTTGAACCAGTGTCTGGAGACAGGTCCTAACCTCATAGAGCTCATTCCCAGCGTATTGCTCAGGTTAAGAGAAAATGAGATAGGCGTCGTAACAGATATCGAGAAGGCTTTTCTGCAGATCAGCATCGCACCCGACGACCGTGAGGTTTTACGGTTTTTATGGTGGGATGAAAATGAAGCTGATCTGATGATGGTCCTGCAACATTGTCGGGTTGTTTTTGGCATCAATAGTAGTCCTTTTATGCTTGCGGCCATCATAGAATATCATCTTGATTCAGCGCTGCAATCTCATTGCTCACCGTTAATGGGAAAAGACGTTACCAGACTCACGAGATCCTTCTACGTGAATAACTGCGTCACCAGCGTGCCTACAAGAGAAGATGCACTGCGTTTCCAAAAACATACGGTGGAGGTCATGGATCAAGCTGGTTTTAGACTCAGAGGCTGGGATTTTTCAGGTTAACTGAGTGAGCCTGAGACGAGCTCGGTGCTTGGCATCATGTAGGATCGAGTAGAGGATACGCTTTTCCTGGCAGTTGATTCTATAGAAGTTTTGGATCAACCATATACTAAGAAAAAGATCTTATCGGCTGTCCACAGGGTTTTCGACCCTATGGGTTGGGCGTGTCCATCCATGTTACAGCCTAAACTCCTACTGCAAGAGCTTTGGGAGAGTGATCTGCTTTGGGATTCTCCGGCACAAGCTGATATTTTTGAGAAGTTCGAGAGGTGGTACAGCTAATTATCTCCGTTACGAGGTTTAAAAGTTCCTCGTTGGTGTTTTGGAGATTCTAGTGACTCAGTCACATTACATGTTTTTGTGATTGCTAGTAAGGTTGCTCATGCTGCGACTATTTTTTCTAGAGTAGAGAGGAAAGAGGATGTGGCAGTGCACCTAATCCAAGCAAAATCAAGAGTTGCGCTCACAAAGGAAAAAATAACTATACCTAGGATGGAGTTACTTGCTACAGTTCTGGGTGCAAGACTAACTAGAATGGTGTTGCAGTCACTGGAGTTTGAGCCAGTTTCAGTAACGTATCGGTCAGACTCTAAGGTGGTTCTGGCATAACTTAAGCGTGGTTGGCAGTGGTCGAGATTTGTGTGGAACAGAGTCGAAGAAGTAAGAAAGTCCACCAACATCGATTCATGAAGACATGTACCAGGTATTTTAAATCTGGCAGATCTTCCCTCTTGTGGATGCAGTGTGGAGCTTTTCATACGATCAAAATGGTGGGAGGGTCCAGAATGGCTAAGATCTCCGGAACATTTATGGTCTTAAAAAGAGTCTTTGGTCAACGAAACGGATGTATACGCTGAGCTCAGCAGATCTGGCGAAAAATGTGGATCAACTTCCTTACCTGTCGTTACCTGTACGAGTATAATCTGGAAATTATCGAAGTTTCCCTGGTATATGTCGGAACATACAGATTATAATCAGATTATTAATATGATTGCTTGGATTCTCCGCTATATAAAAAATACCAGACTATCGACGGATCAACGTTGTAAAACTCAAATTACAGCTGGAGAATTCAGTTCTGCAGAACAAATGGCTTAATAAAAGTATTTAAGTTAGGTCAAAAGGAGTCTTCCAAAGGAACGACGGACCCTTGTCTCAGTAAATTGAGCGTATATTTGGAAGAAAATGGACTTCTTAGAACAAAAACTCTTATTTCCAATCGACAGGATACTTTCGGTTTTAGATTCCCTGTCGTTTTGGATGTTGATCACCCTTTAACTAAAAAGCTCGTCAAGTACGTTCATCGAGAGTTGAAGCACGCAGGTATCAACACAACGCTGTCCACTCTCAGAGAAAAAGTGTGGATAATCTCGAAACCAAAATTGGTTTGTTCGGTGATTTGGAAATGTTTTTCATGCCAAAGTCATTCAGGAAAACGATTGTCAGTACCAACAGCAAGTCTACCGAAGAACCGTGTACGTGATGCTCATGTTTTTGAGGTCGTGGGAATCGACTACGCGGGAACTCTCTACCTCAACGATGGAAGCAAGAGCTGGGCTTGTCTGTTCACCTGTGCCGTTTATCGTGCTGTCCATCTGGAATTGGTGTCGTCATTGTCAACTGTCGGATTTCCCTTGGCTTTCCGAAGGTTCATAGCCGGAAGAGGACGTCCGGCGGTGGTCTACAGTGACAATGGCACTAATTTTGTCGGTGCGTACAACTTACTAAAGTTAGTCGACTGGGATAAGGTTCACCGATTTTGTGCAATGAAGAAAATTCAATGGCATTTTATCCCTCCTTCCGCGGCATGGTGGGGTAGATGGTGGGAGAGAATGGTGGGCTTACTCAAAAATCTGTTGAAAAGAACATTAGGAAGGGCGTTGCTAACGAAGAAGAAATGCGTACCATTCTTTGCGAATGCGAAGCTGCTATCAACGCAAGACATTTAGCACAGATGAGTGAAGAAAAAGAAAATTTAATAGCCCTCACCCCAGAAATGTTTCCAAAAGAAAAACGCGAAGATGGAGTCCCTGACTTGGATCAGGTGGGGTAAATATCTTTGAATAAACGACTTTAATATCTACAACGACTGAAGCTCGAGCTTCGTCAACGGTTCAGATCAGAATATCTCGGGCAACTGGAAAGACACAACAGGCCTCGCCACTTGCATATCACGGTCAAGGTAGGAGACGTGGTACTGATCGGAAACGATATACACAAACGCACAGACTGGCCCATGGGACGTGTAGTCGAGTTAATTCCGGGTCATGATGGTGTTGTGCGAGTTGCCAAATTAAAAACCGCATCTGGACATCTTGTGCGACCTTTACAACGATTAATACCCCTCGAGTGCTCAGCTACTCAAAGCCTTAATGTGCCGGAGGAGGTAGGAAGTTCTTTCTCACTTAAGAAGGACTCGACTCGTCTGGAGCAGGAGGAAACATACTTAAGCAAAGAACCTATGCATGAGGAACCTAGCCGCGAGGAAGCTCACGACTGAGAGAGGGATTTTACGAATTCAAGAGGCATCAGGTCTAAAAGGACTACTTGCTGCGGAAGAACTATTCAAGTACCCAAGAGATTTTGTTAGATTCGATTGAGTAATTTGAGGACTGATTTTTAAATTACTCAAGGTGGGAGGATGTGGAAGATTATGTTCTTTTATTTTTCCTATTTAACGTACTTTTTGTTGGTTTTATCTGATTTGTAATTCATAATTTAACATAAACCGCGCGATTAAGTTTGAGATTGTAGTACCCTCATGTAACATAAATTGTGACATACTTGTCCAAGAGCTTATGCTCGCTAGTATACGTTCGACCACTTCGGCGAACGCATGTACTTGGCTCTTAACAATCAAACTTTTTTTGTCTTCTTTATTTCTAAAAATATAAATTCTTTATTTTTATTACAACGCCTTTGTGTGTCCCATCCTTTGCACGCAATAAAGTTCCTACGGTTAATTTTTGGAACACAAATGTACGAGTTCAACGTACTACCTTTCGGTTTATCTACCGCACCCTACGCGTTTACGAAACTAATGAAGCCCGTGATCCACGAGCTATGAATAAAGGGGTTTTTATCAGTAATTTTTATTGAAGATATCCTAATAATAGGAAAGGATAAAAACAAATACGCAAATAACGTAAAGCAAATAACGGAACTAATAAAATCCCTGGGCCTTGTAATTAATTGGGGGAAAAACATCGTCGTGCCATAAAAACAGTGCCCTTATTTCGGGTTTATAATCGATTCAGAAAACTACTGTTTGTACCTGGATGCGAAAAAACGCAATACAGCAACGCCAAATACAGAATACGCGTAAATAACAACTCCTTGGAAATTTTCACTGACACCTTTCTCATGGGTTGGGGCACGTTTTGCAAAGGGCAAAAAGCTCATGGATGGTGATCGGATAAAAAACAACACATCAACCTGCTCGAACTGAAGGTGGCTTTCAACGGACTTAAGTGTTTCACTTCACAACAAAACAACTGCGAGATCCTACTCCCGATCGACAATACCACCGCGATTTCATACATCAACCGCATGGGAAGCATCCAACGACCCAAGCTCAACAAGGTAGCACGGGAGATCTGGCAGTGGTGTGGATCTAGGAAAATCCGTATTTTAGCGTCCTACATAAATACCAAGAACAATTGTGACGCAGATGAGGAGTCACGCCGCCTACCTCCGGAGACAAAATGATAAGTTGATTCTTCAAGGGCGTGGCAAACCAGAGACCAAGGAAGGCAAAATACGCAGAAACATAAAACCCAGAGACAGTTCTAGACTTACTGAGAACTTGGAGTCCGGCAAGTGGTATTAATCTTAAATAGCTAACAAAAAAGTTAGCAACTCTTTAAGCGCTATAAACAGCCCAAAGGGTGCAAACAATCTCGGTTATAAGAATCCCCAACATTTCAGTGTCAGAGGAATCTCTCAAGATAACAATCACCGATAGATTAAAGACAACCACTATCAAGAACCAAGCAGCAGTTATGGAAATATCAGCTTTCCCTGGTCAAGAAGAGCTGTGCCTTATCAAATGTATTCAAGAATATCTACATCGCACACAAGCTCTTCTACTTGCGGGAGAAGAAAAACTCTTCCTGACCTTTAAAAAACCTCATCACGCTGCCACTACTCAGTCCATTAGCCGCTGGATCAAAGACACTAAGGAAGAAAGCTGGATTGACACGAAAACATTTACGGCGCACAGTACTCGCCACGCGTCAACTTCAGCAGCAGCTCATAGTGGGGTCAGTATTGAACTCATCAAGAGAACGGCAGGCTGGTCAAGTTCTTCGTCTATCTTCGCTATATTCTACAACAGGCCTGTATTTCAAGAAAAACACTTCGGGCATGTAATCATAAGAAAAGATTTTAACCAGCGTAAAGCTTCGCATATGCATCCGTTGCAATGTAAAAATCGATGTACCGTAGTTTAATATATTCACATAAAATTACATTAAAACCAGTGTTCTGACGTCTTTTACCATCCTTTCGCATGAAACAAAACTGCAAACTACGAAAGGTACTTTAAACATCTACGTGTTTGATCCAGAGGATAAGGCAGAAAAGTACAATTGAAAGATCGAGTGAAGTTATCTGTAAGTTAAACTTGATCAAGATTGTACGATCTGCCTCGTCCGAATAGATCAAAACCCTCCCAGAAGAAGTTTCCATCCCCCACTTGCCTACTTTGAAATTGCTTTGAAGTAATGACAACATGGAGCAGGTGAAGCTGTCAGACTGCTACAAGAGACAGTAACACAGCATCGCACCCACAGAGAGCGCCAAAAACCTAAAAGTCTTAAAATATCCTGTGGTAAGTAGCATTGATTTAACGGGATAAGCGATACTACGTGTTTGATCTATTTGGACGAGGCAAATCGTACAATCTTGATCGAGTTTTACTAACAGGTAAGTTCACTCGATCTTTCAGTTATATCTTATTCAAATAATCAACTAAGATAAGAGATATTATGCTTAATATATATTTAAATTATTAGACTTTGTCATAGAAGTACAGGATACATGTATTTCTTAATATAATATGTGGCACTTAAGATGGTTCTTAACGGTGGTGCCGTATTCATGCGGCGTGGGCCACTGGGATTTTTTTTTTTATTGATCACAGATACACTTTTTTTTTATTATTTACAGATACACTGGATAATTCACTTGTTTACAAAAATTTACATGGCAAAGAGGAGCAGTGTTTTAAGAGGAGATGCCTAAAATCTTCAATAATGATCTCTCCAAGTTTTATTAAAAGTTAGAGTTAAGGAGTAACTTGAAGAACCACCTTAAATAACTACAATATAAGTTCAATAGTTCTATGTTTACGAAGAATAATTGTTTATATAAATTATTTGCAGTCGAGAAAACACATTTCACAAATAAGATTCATGGAGATTTTTTATAAAGTTAAAGATTTTGCAACATTATTTTGTACTGCAACTAACTGTTTTGTAATAAGTTTTATTATTATTATTATATAAAGATTAGGATATATTTATAATTCGTGATCAAATAAAGTCTTATGAATTTTTCACAGCCACGTACTCATGCAGTTAAAATCTTATTTACCTTATAATATATCATTTAAACTACTTAACTTGCACTAGTTAACATTAATTTATAATTCTTTACAACGATTAATTATTGTCATCGTATTACAAAATTTTTTACATAAAGAGTAAAGAAAATTATTTAAAATTGATAAGCTCTCAAGTTACTTAGGATAAGCGATACTACGTGTTTGATCTATTTGGACGAGGCAAATCGTACAATCTTGATCGAGTTTTACTTACAGGTAAGTTCACTCGATCTTTCAGTTATATCTTATTCAAATAATCAACTAAGATAAGAGATATTATGCTTAATATATATTTAAATTATTAGACTTTGTCATAGAAGTACAGGATACATGTATTTCTTAATATAATATGTGGCACTTAAGATGGTTCTTAACGGTGGTGCCGTATTCATGCGGCGTGGGCCACTGGGATTTTTTTTTTTATTGATCAGCTTATTAATTACAGTATTGAGTGTCTCACAAATGCACTTGACTGTAATGTCACGTGATGTATAGAAGAATAAATGTGATTATATCGTTTTTAAGACCAAATTTTTATTCTGTGCAAAGTACTGAAAATGACGGATATATCTCTACTTGAGCAAACATAACTGGATAGTGCATGTACCTCTATATATATACTGCTATGAATCTTTGCTCGTCACATTGTCACATAGTTTATCTAACCTTGTAATCTTTATTATTGCTATTAGTAATTAAAATATTTAACTAGCTGGAATCGTACAATAGTAATTTAACTTGAGTGTCCTACCTACTACACAAGTTGAAGAATAAAAAAAAATCTTGTAGAAAAAAGTTTTTGTCTGTTATTATTTACAAAGGATTATAAAGGGACTTAGAATTTGTTATTGATATAAGTTTTGTTGTCATTACCCTATACACTATTACAAACATTATAATTATAAAACTATTTCACTTATATACTTGTTGATATGCTTACCATATCAATAAGTGTATCATTTGAAATCAGCTGGTGCATGCCAAGCGTCTAGTTATTTACACAGCAGATATTTCACTTTCGCCTATCGCAAAATCATTACTTTTATAATTTAATATTATATAATATTTTCATTATAAGCCACAACTTTCCTTATGCCATTAAAAGTTTCTAAGTTTAAAAGTTCTTCTACTACTACAATTTTTTTTATTTTTAATATTTAGTCAACTTTTCACAATATTGTATTTTATTAAAAAACGGTAAAGTAACTTTCATAAGAGTTCATGTCGAAGATACACTGGATAATTCACTTGTTTACAAAAATTTACATGGCAAAGAGGAGCAGTGTTTTAAGAGGAGATGCCTAAAATCTTCAATAATGATCTCTCCAAGTTTTATTAAAAGTTAGAGTTAAGGAGTAACTTGAAGAACCACCTTAAATAATTACAATATAAGTTCAATAGTTCTATGTTTACGAAGAATAATTGTTTATATAAATTATTTGCAGTCGAGAAAACACATTTCACAAATAAGATTCATGGAGATTTTTTATAAAGTTAAAGATTTTGCAACATTATTTTGTACTGCAACTAACTGTTTTGTAATAAGTTTTATTATTATTATTATATGAGGATTAGGATATATTTATAATTCGTGATCAAATAAAGTCT
Source organism: Copidosoma floridanum (assembly GCF_036245765.1). Taxonomy (NCBI): domain Eukaryota; kingdom Metazoa; phylum Arthropoda; class Insecta; order Hymenoptera; family Encyrtidae; genus Copidosoma; species Copidosoma floridanum. Next base: position 23,286,220 of record NW_028321881.1, read on the forward strand.
TATGAATTTTTCACAGCCACGTACTCATGCAGTTAAAATCTTATTTACCTTATAATATATCATTTAAACTACTTAACTTGCACTAGTTAACATTAATTTATAATTCTTCACAACGATTAATTATTGTCATCGTATTACAAAATTTTTTACATAAAGAGTAAAGAAAATTATTTAAAATTGATAAGCTCTTAAGTTACTCAGCAAATTTATTTGTAAACAGCATTGAGGAACAGCAACTCTTATAAATTAAAATTATTTCTTAATTGCCATTTTTAATAGATAAAAAAAAGGAGGCTTTGACTTACCATCACTTTATCTTAAATATTATAAAAATTTTGTATATTTACGTTTTTTTTTTCATTTTTAAAAAACTAAACGACTAAAAAAATTACATTCGAATATCTATCAGTCTCAAGCAATTACTTACATTATTTATTATTGCAAAAAGTATTAAAAAAAGGGCTCGTGAATGTTGTTGTTTTTTTCTTAAATATAATACATAAAAAGACTACGAAAGATTATAGTAAAGAGCTTAAGACATAGAACTATTAAGAGTTTTTTTTAACGAAAACGATCGTAATCGCTTGTAACGCAGGTATATTTGCAACGGAATTATATTGCTGAACAAAATTTCTATTAAAACATTTAATGACGACTGGAGTATCTTAACACGTGTAAGATTTTTTTTTTGTAAATTGTAACTATTTTTTATGTGTAAAAAAACTTATCGTCTTAAACAATTTCACCAGTGACAACAACACGCGTTTCTTTTTTAAAATTTTAAGAAGTACAATTTACGGTATTTACTATTAACTAAAGCACTCTACCGGTAATGGCACCACACCTTCATGAGAAGTTGTTAAATTAATTGGGTAGTAGTAAAAATTTAGTTTTTACGAATCCTTTACTGCCTGCAAAAATTGCATTAAAATGAGTTTTTGAATTTAAAATTAAATAATAGAAAAAAGAAAATTGGCTTCAACGTACAAATTGGGCTGTCTGTCTGCTTTCTAGTTTTAAAATTAAAATTAAAGACTCTACGTAAATAATATCATTTAACACGTAGTATTTCAAAAATCTTATAACGGCATGAGGTTGTATTTTTAGCTCAGAAGATAGAAAATCTACGGTTCCCTTGGCAAACGTCATTTCTTTAGTCTTCACGTGTTAACTATCACTAAGAATTATGCATGATTAAGTCATCATATTGATAACATTATTTTTTAGAAATTTTTAGATTAGAGTAATAAAAAAAAAATATTTTAATAAATGCTTACACTGTTGATCTGGAATTCGTAACATACTTGTTTCATTGTCTCATTAAATAATATGCAAACAATCCTTCTTACATCCTCATTGTTTAAGACAAATTTTATAAAGATTTTTTTTTTCTACTCTAATTTTCTTCCATTCAGATATCTTGTTGACAAAACTAATGAGCTCACTATACAGATAAAAAACAAGAAATGTCAAGATTAAATATTTTAGTAGTAAGATTTGTAAAAGTATTTGTTTGTAAAGATTGATTAATAATTAATACTAAAAAAAGCACACACACACACGCACACGCACGCTTGCACACACACACGCATACACATACGCACACTCACGCGCGCACGTATATATATACATATATTGGTGAGTCTCCACTTTCTGCACGCTTCGTACGCTAACGTCTTATTTCCAGTAATTAAAATTAATTTATTAAATGGAAAAGTTCCTTTTTTAAGTAACTTCATCAAAAATTTTACTAAAAATAATGAGAGAAATAAGATTATTTATTAGAAATAACATTAACGATAGGCAAATGCGTACTTATATCGATTACATCTACATGTGTTCATGTATAGTAAATATTTTATTACGATAAATAAAGAGCGAAAATACCATATATTTAAAAGGTTTTCTGTAATAAGCCTTTTTGAAGAATTTGCACAAGACTCATTAGCGAAGACCTCGATTGTTGTTGTTATAACATTATTATATAGGCTATGAATCATTTAACGAACAGTATATATAAGACTATAAAATTTCGGAAAACTTGAGGTAACAACAAAAATAAAGGCATAGTTATGGTTGAATAAAGTAGAGTATTCTTTGATATACAAAAGAAATAGCCAAGCTGAAAATTGCACTTTTTTCTTTATTTCATGGTAGGCATCAAAAAACAGTAAAATAAAACGTTTTGAAAAATTCGTTTGTGTGTGGGGTGATTGGGGGATGCTGTAGACAAACCCACCATAATAAGTACATAAAATAGAAATATTTGAACGTAGTGTTTTTCAATATACCATTAAGACTTTCCTTCTCATGTATTACCTTTGCTCAAAGCGTTTTTATTTGTAATTAAATTTATTATTATCGAGATAAAAACTAATGAAACAAAAAAGAAAAGAGAAAACCAGGTGATGAGGTGTACAAAACTCCAAAATAACAGGTACCTACAAAAAGTTTTCATTTTTTGATGATGGTATATGGAGGGTTCATCCCTCTTGACCCTATCATGAATTAGTGTCACAAAAAATTTACAATGTGTTATTTACAAAAGTTACTCTGTGAGCTGTAGGGTGGCTGTGGAAGAGAGTAACCCATATCATCTGTGTGATGAAGTATCTTTACAATACATTTTTAGTTTTTGTGGAGGGGATGTGGGGGGTGGTGGGATTGGAAAATCACGCCATATGTAGCCTCCTACAGCAAAATAATACAAAAAAATTTTAAGTTTTTGTAGAAGACTCTTGGACGTCGTTAAAGAGACACCTTGAACTCCAAGTGGCATGTGAAGAACAGGTATGGTGGGATTTCAAATACTTGTTATTGGTTAAAAATCAAGGGTCATAGAGAATATTTGCTTATTCTGTTGTAGGGTGAGAGGAACATGCGGGGGAATTGGGGGCATCATAAAACAGGATATAACGTTTTCTGGAAAGATTCTGAAATTTTATGGGCACCTGTGTGGATGTAAGAGCCACCTCATATTATAAAAAGGCCGTGGAGGTAGTAAGGGGCGTTAAAGGGTTGTTACATTCTTCATTGTGTTTAATTTAGAGAGAACTTTTAACGTAGAAAACTTTTCTTTGACTTGTTGGTTGCTGCTGGGGCTGTGGGGGGACCATAATAAGTGTGGGTGGGATATGTGGACAGTGATACATAAATAATTTAAAAATTTTTAAGAAAAAAGCATATAAAAATATATGTCCATAGTTACGTGTACTGTTTGATCCTTTTCCATCATTTATTAAAAGCACAATTTAAGGAGGAATTGCTTGCTTGAGCCGTTTTTATGCAAAAAATATTTATGTATATTTTATTTCTCTATTATATAATTAAGTCATAAAATTTAATAAAAAAACAGCACTTCAGCTCAACCATGTAACCTGTCAACAGCCATATGCATTACTATTAGTCTTGAGTATTTATGAGTACATCATTAATTATAAAAGTTATGAAAATTATTTCCAGTACTTGTGGTTATTTTTAAAAACTAAATAGCACAAAAAAAGTGTTGCTTTGAACTTTTCTTAACAGATTTCCACTGCGAATTATCTAACTGACGTTCACTCAATGTGACTTTCTCGTCAAGAAAGAAAGAAAGATGAAAGTCCCAATCTATAGTTCAATACAGAAGCACATAGTTTGCGCATTGCACCAGCAAACAGTAAATATAATAAGTTTATAATCAATATTTTTTTCAAATAAAAAAAATTTAGTTCTGATTTAACAGCAAATTATTTCATACCCAATAGCTTATATTTTAAGCATGTCACTAAAATCAATTGCATCTCAGATTTCAAGAAATAACCTGATATTCTGGAGTTAAATTCAATGTATATAAATATTTAAATACTCACTTTATAAAGCAATTCAAAACAAAGCTAGCTACAGGAAAAGAATTGTCAATACTAACTATCAAAAATACACAGAATCTTATGGACAACGATCTGTTACAAACTTTCATGTCAACAGTAAGATATATGTTACACATAAAATTAGTTTTACTAGTCCCAAGTAACATAGTTATAGCTATTAACAATAATGTATATTATACAACTGATGTCATTTCTTCTTGTGTTGTGTATATTTCTAAACTGAAAAATACTTACATCGTAGTGCATGATTCAAAAACCTTCTCCTCCTCCTATGCTTGTATTTTGTTCTGTGTATTGTGGATTCCCTTCAATAATTATAAAGTTAATGCAGTACTTTTAAATCAACACGTAAGACTATTATAACTTTTATTTTAACTTATATATTGTGTCCGTTTTATAGAAAAATTTTTATAAATAAAATTACAAAAAAAAGCATTATTTGCTATAAATAAATGAAGTTAATCGTTGGGCAGTGAGACACTGATGACTCTTATTTCAACTGAACTTTAATTATGTATGATATCTAAAACAATTTTTTGATGTATAAGCTGCAGTGATGAGTCACTATTGTCTAGTTTTTAACGATAAATTTTTTTTCTTTTTTTGGGTGGCTAGCACAACTAATAAAAACGCTCACAAATAATCATTCGTTTAATGCTTATTTAGCCTAGTCTTTCATTATTAAATTATAATCTAATTAGTTTTTAGGCAAAAAAGCTTTTGTTATAAGTAACTATACTATTTTTTAAGTTATAGACTACTATGTTTTATTTTTTAGGCAAACATTCGCCACAGGAGTAGCTTTTTTGTTTAGTTATGATTCATAATAAAAAAGAATCTTTAAGTGCCAGTAATGTGTGACTGTTTAGTATACGTAGTTTTCTACGCTACCAAAATTTATTTTCGTGCAATTATATATTTTGAATTAGTAGTGTAACTTCTTTTAAGTTATAAATAATGATTAGATTATTCTTTTAGTAATAAATTATTTGCAACATAGAATTTTTTCTCATATTTTTAGAGATGTAAGAATATAAGCTTGTGAATTCTGGAATTGGATGTAATGAATTACAGTTCACAGTATAACCTTTTCAAGTTTATTATCTATAATAACCTTTCATAAATTATACGTATTGTTAAGATTTAAGTACCGCAAGTAATTTATTTTACACAAGTAATCTTTGGAGAAATCTGGTTTCTCATTGCTTGAATAAAAATTGTTTGGCTTATAAGACTATCTAAAAACGTTAACATACTTGGTTTATTAGACAAAATGTAGCAATTTTTTTAGTTTAACAAAAGTAGAGTCAAAGCGTTAAACTATTTATTAGAGAAAGTTATATAGGTAAATAATAATCAACCCTTCTGTTTTTATGGTCAGTGATACTGTAAATGTGTTTCTCATGTTTTTTTTATTCGTTTGAATTATAATTTCACTGTTTTTCTGATTCACACATAAAAAGAAACGAGTTGTTCTTCGTATACCACAAAACTTTCTGTGTGTATAGTTAAATGATTGATTACATTTTTTTTTATTAGCTTACAACGTTGCATCTTTGCAACCTTTTTTAAGCCTAGCAACTCTTATTGTTCTCCATATTCTGCTTTTTTATGCATATATGACCTTTTTCTAAAGAAAGAAGAACTGCATTGACGCATATGGCAGAAACTACGTTATAGTGCAAGACTCCGTGAATTTTCTTTTATTTGACCATCACTTTCCACTAAATCCCTGTTGTGCCATGTGACTTTAGTTCTATCCTACAACTATGATAACATCATTTCTGGATAGAGCCACCAGGGAGATTATCGTACCTCATAGTTCTAATGAGCAAGCTTGTCAACAGTTACTATAGGAGACCACAAACTCATTGGTGTAGTTTAAGGAGCCACTGAAAATAACTGCACGAAGCATTAGGGAACTCCAAATCAGCAGTCACAACAATCAGTGATAGACGCAAGTTACTTATCAGTTATTCAATTAACACTTAACCTTGTTAAAATCACCCAAGTAAATTGTATTTAAAAGAATGAATTATTTCGAATTATTTTAATAAAAGAAGACTTTATCCACATTGGCCTGTCAAAACAAACCCCATTATACGAGGAGGGGCCAACTTTGACGGAGCAAAAGAGTTGCATGTAAGTTTTCGTGAGGTGGTGGAGTAAGTATAAGGAATCATGTTGTGGAGGAAGAGAGAAAACGACCTTTACTCCGTAGCATAACAGTTAAGAGCTTATTTTCATGGGGCTGAAGTGTTTGTAAGTTGGTATGACAAGTGAGACGAACTTTTAAACTATTGTAGTAGAGAGGGAAAAAGAGTAAGATACCTATTCATCTACAATATCACACCTTTTTTCTATCTGTTACCATTATTTACATGTAAGCACAATAGAACCTATTAAAATAGGAGGCTACGCTGTCAACTTATCCAAAAAAATCATAGTTTCCATTATATTTACCTTATTTTTAGCTACTTATGATGATTCTTATGTGTCATAAAACACCTAAGGCATACCCAGCCATTCATGATTCTATAAGATCGCTACTTAATGTTCACGAAAATAGTTTTTTATCACTACTACTATATCTATCACTTGTATTGTCGCAATTATTTCCAACGGAAGTTTTACTGTTACTGTTTTTACTACTGTGTTTTAAATATCTCAGATTATTGACACACTTTATAATTTGGGTTCAGATATCACTGTCCATCATTAAAGTGCCACATACTTTCTCCATCGTTATTCAAATCTTCATCCTCACTGTCATCGATAAAGTGAGAGTTGCTTTCTTAACCCGAATCACGGTTATTGTAATCCTCTTGTATCCTTATTAGGATTATCACAATGCACACTAATACACACTAATAAAATTAGTTAATTTATAAAGATATTTATAGTAATGATTGAAATATTAGGATACGAAAGAAGCAGACAAAAAGAAAGATTGTGGTGACGTTGAATACAGTAGTAGTAACAGCTGTAGCAGACTTTTTTTTTCTTGATAGAGTACGGGAGTGTGAATGCATGGAGGGGCAATGTAGGAAAAGTGGAAGTGTGGGACTCAGTAGATCTTTTTATTTGACCACTAAAGCTTGTTTTAGATGTTAAAGTTGTATATATTTAAGAAGGCATGTTAGAATATAAGTAAATGTATGATAGATATGTAGGCAAATCCACCAAACCTTTAATTAAGAGATTTTTAAAAAAAATTTTTTTTTTTCAAGGCACACTATTGGAATTTTGTATATGTATTTGTATACCTATTATTAGTAAAAAATTGTTGGTGTTCTTAGTTTTACCTCCAGGCCATTCAAATTGAAGACGTAATAATACATAACTCTCATACGCTAAGAATGAAAAAATTTTCTCGTCGTTTTGGCACTATTATTTTTTTGCTGATATTTAATAATATTTATTTGAGTTTAAAATAAGTTAGAAGTCATATCCTAGTACTAAAAAATTTTTTCCTTCGGTGTAAATTCATAAAAATAATGTTTAGTACCATATTTGAAATGATTTTTTTTTTATTGATTTAAATTTTTTTCCCCTTGTTTTTGTATGTCTATTTCTTTACTCCAATCTGTTTAAATTATTAAAAAAACATTATTCATTGATTAAATAAAAAAAAATACCTTAAATATTTATAAATTAATATTAAACCAATGACTTGTAAAAAATCTTTAATTGATTGACAAATATGATTAATTTCAAAATTTCCATTTCTGTTATAGTGATAATAATGAATGGACATTGCAAATATTGAATGTACTCAATGAGTCTAAATTATAATTGTTTTAATAAATAACAAAAATATGGTTTCATGAACACTTTTATTTATTTGTCTGAATTACATTTTTTGATCTTAACGTGCGGATTTTGACGACTTTACTAACTTCAACTTCGCTTTTGGTTTGTTTTTTTATTTTTTTTTTCATACTTGTAATCATAACAGAGTAGGGCTTCAAGCTATAATGTTGACATGGTGGATTCTTAACACATTCTAAACATGATAAATAATTTAAAAATAGCACATCTTCACTTTGTTCTGTCCATATTACTTGGTGAATTTTCATTGTATTTGGTGCTACTTGCAATTTGGTATTTTCCAATAATTTTTTAATATTTCTTATGTCATTTTCAAAAATTAAAAACATTTGGACCTTTCAGTCACTTTCTCGAACGACTTCAATTATATTACTGGCTGTCAAAACATCACGTCCAAAAGAAATAGCTCTATCACAAAGTGATTTGACTGTACCACCTGTCCCATCAGCACAACTCTTTCCATGACCTGCTGTAGTAAAATTCCAGGATGCTTGATTGAGTTTTAAAGTTCTGCAATTTTGAGTGAATAAAAAAAAATTTGTTCTGTTTCTATATTGGGTTGATGGACCATCACTTTGAATGTGAAGTTTCTTCAAGTTAGGAACTGATTCTTTTATACAACTAATTACAGGCTGTAGATAAGCCCACACAGCACAAGAATCGTGTCTCAAATTCTCTGATACTGAACAAAAAGAGTTACATTTAACCTCAAACGTTTTGGGATCTCTATAAAAAAAAGCTCCCGTATGCAGAGAAATTTGTTTTTTGGAAGCTCCAAAGTGTACACTCTGTATTTCTTCTGAATATTTACAATTAAAATTCTCACTAAAGTCTATTACCATTTGAACTTCGTCAAAATCCAAATTTTTTTGTAAAGTCTCCATAAATTTATACTGATGTCCAGTATTGTATACGTGTTTAAAGTAATCTGGTGTACGAGAGTTTAATTCTTTGATCAAATCATTCGTGTTGCACTCTATCTTCTGTTTTGACGTGATCCTGACGTGATACATTTTATCTTTGGCACCCAATCGATCAACGACTTAACTACTCCACTGATAATAAAATGTTGGCTGAGAATCTTTTGATAACTTAACGCACTTATCTTGACAAGATTCGCATTCACGATACATGCACGCTTTAGACATTGAGTCACATGTTACTAAATCCGTAAAAGATTTTGTACTAGCCGTCGACAGTACGTTCAATTTTACGTATTTTTGTAACATCAAATCAACGTTTGCATGAATTTTACATAAACATGTTTCTGTCTTTGTCACTTTACGTCTGACGATCCACTGAGGACATAGTTTGTAAAATAAATAACGTGAAATTTTGAAAGACTCTTCAGCTTTGAATTTTAAATACAAATTATCTAATGTGTCGAGTAAATATCTCTTACGTACCTCTACTCCATCTTTAACAATAAAATCTTTTTTACTCGGTCCAGGCGCAGAATTTTCATTCTTTTCTAAAAAATTTTTTACTACATTTTGGGCTTCCAAATGAATGTTAATTTTTTTACTTTTACTCCTAATAAAATTGTATGATGTCAATGTACTTTTTCTTTGTAAGTACGTGCTAACAAGGCCAGACGTTTTTTTCATGCAACGATATAGTTTAATAACTTTTCCAGCGATAGTTTGAGAAAAAAGTGATTTGTCTTTTTTAGACCTTATTTTTTCTTTATTTTTTAAAAGCTGACTTTCAAGTACTTCTCCGTACAGTAATTTATTCTTAATAGCTGGCTTACCTTGTTTAATTATTTTATCAATTTTTTTTTCAATTTTTGTTTTGTTCACTTTCTTTGCTCTGTAATATTTTTGTTTCCAAAATTTTATCGATTTTAAATGTTTCATGTTAATTTTTTCCAAATTTTTCACTTGGCGTCGCAAAACCAGCTCTCTTTTTTTACAATTTCTTGTTGTCTTTTCTAAACGTGAAATTCTTTTACTTACATTAGAATCGTTTGATTGAACTTTTGTAGTTACACTTTCTTGAGTCAATACAAGTGTATCGTTAACAAAAGATTCTTGCAAAGATGCATTCGAATAATTAGCTAGAGACCCATCAGAAGCACTTACTGTATAAGAAGAATTATTTCTGTTTGTTTTTTTCTTTCTTTTCATGACATCATCGTAGTGTTTTATTGACGAATTACCTAACCTCTTGAAACGTCATTTTACACCTGCGGCATCAGGAGAGTTTGATCTTCTACGTTTCGAAGGATTATTATGGTCGTCAATTTGATTTATTGGTTTCTCACGGGCTTTACGTTTTTGCAAGATTTTTTGCTTACGTTTTTCGGCAGCAATTTTTCTTTTCTCTCTGATTTTTTGCGCCTTATTCGTCGTTGGCTAAATTTCAGGTTCCATTCTACTTCGTTTATAAGATAAATATAGAATTTCGAACTACCCATTTTGTTTTAAATAAGTGTTTGTAAATACTCACCTTTTTTAAGTTCGAAAAAATAGTCTAAACAACTTTACCATGGAACGTAACAGAAGCACCCGGTTGTCTGCCTTAATGTTTACAAAAATCAGCAGCCTGATATGTATATACCATGCCGATAAAGTAGAATCCTATTTGGACTGTAGTTGATAGAGAGATACATTATTTTTAAAAAAAAGTAAGGAAATTCGTTTTATTTTCGACGACTGAAAATTATTTTCCTGCTTTTGACCATTTTTTTATAATCTTCACTACTTGCTACTTTATAATCTACACTACTACATCTACATTCTACTTCAGCAGGAAGTAGAATTTTGAACTATTACAATCGGTTATTTTTTTCTAGAATTATATTATTTACAACAAAAAAATAAGCTGGGTCAGACAGTGCGCCAGGACTATAAATTGATGAGGAGTAAATATGAGTTTCCTTAACAAGTTGAAATTTTTTTTAATAAAAATATAGTGATGGCCCATTTACATTTCAATTGAACATGATAAAATACAGTGGTAACAACTTATATTGACCTTCTTCACGTAAAATCTTCGATGTGCCATCCAAATTTTTCCGTGATTGAAGGGCCGTGTCTTAAAAGTCCATAAGAAGAGACTGAAATGATTTTTTTAAAAGTTGACTTCACTCAAAAAAATACGCATAATTTTTTTTTCATTGAGGGCACACTATTCAGCCTTTGATATGTTTTGTAGAAAGGTTTGAACGAGTAAAAGTCGGTATTTTAAGGCCAATATATTGTGGGCCACGCAAACAAAGTTATTAAGAATACGAAATTTTTCTTGAGCTTCAATCGGTTATTTTGTGTTTTTGCATCTTAATTCGCTTCGAGAAAAAGAAAAAAGTAATGTATGGCCTTGAATCTGTGCATACCCATTGTTCTTTAGGTAAGTAATCGTGAACGAAAACTTATTTGACTTGTTTATGAAATTAAATACAAAATTTTCAAGCTCAATCTCTGGATCACGAAGGTTAAAAGTTTGGTGGATTTGCCCATGTAACAAGTGATTCCTATTGTGTGGCACAAGCACTACGAGTACAAGATGATATGTTTATGTACCTTGTACAGTGATGTATTCCGAGTAGACAGAATATGGCTGTTGCCACGCACACACACTTTCTTAATGTCCCTCTTGGTATTGGAAGAGCAGATCTTGAAATCTTAAAAAACCTCCATTTATGTTATTGAATATTTTAATTTAAGTGTTAACAAGTGTAATATTATTGATCCACTACCTAGTAGTCGATAATTTTAACATGGTAGCTGAGTCCATGGTTATCGTTGCTCTTTTTTGATTTTTACGTGCTGTTTCAGTTATCTCTGATGATCAATAACTACGGATCAAAATGAAAGTGTCAATCCAACACTTATTAAATTATAAAAAATTGTTAATTGAACACTATTGAAAAGTTTCATGAAAATAACAAGAAAAGTACTAATAATAAGTAAATTCTACAAGATTTGAGCAAAGAAGAATCAAAAAAAGCGAATGAAGTGAGAATTCCGATGTTTGATAAAAAAGATTGACCATTGAAAAAAGATAATCAACATGATTCTAAAATTGAAGAAGTGTGATGAAGTCGTGACTTGAGTCACGGCAGTGATTGACATAGAAAAATAATAAATCAAGATAGGTAATAATAGCAATTAATACAATGTATAAAGGAATTTCGAATAATCAGTTACAGTATGTGAAAGATAAAGAAACGGTGTACAAAGTAATAAAAATTTGATAAAATGTATATAAAAGAGCTTACTACTTTGCAAATTTGTGTGTAAAACAAGTTGAAAAAATTTAAGTTACAATATTTTGAAAATTCAAGTGCACTTAATACTTAGTATAAAAATTAATTAATTCTTTTAAAAGTACTGGTTCTAATGTAACTAAAAAAAAGTTTATAACTTCATCGATGTGTTGAAAGGATTTGGTCAAACAGTTGAATGCGTAAAAAGTAAAAATAAAGATGTTTAAATTAAAATAAAAAAAATAAAAGCAAAAACAGTTTACTTGCATTTATAACCTAAAAAAGAATGATGGAGCATGTTTCAAGTGCAGGAAATATGGATACTTTCAGGCACAATTTACGAGAACGAGCCAAAACGATTATTCATGGAAGCAAGGTGGTGTGCAGCAGCAATGAAGTGGGTGCCAATAATAATAACGACTGAAGTGGCAACATCATAGCAGCTAAGGCTGTAGTTATGGAGCTGGTAGAGGCTCTAGCCAAAATTTCCGAGGAGGCAGTTACCAATAGAACATTTAAGGGCATCAAAACGGAGATGGTCATGTAACTAGTTTTAATGCAGAATTCCATGAAAGACCTAATGATTCTTATGTTGAAGTGAACAGCTGTGCTAATACGGTCCAATCATCACCTAATAGTTGTTGTTTGGATCATGTTATAAGTAATTGTGTATATTTCTTATGACTGTTAAGTTAATAAGGCCTGTTTATTTAGAAGTTGGTGATAGTCGTTCTTTAGAAGCAACTGTAGTCTGTTATATGGAGCACAAGTTTGATGTTTATGGTCAAAGTAAAACGACTATAATAGAAAACTCTCTTTTTGTTAAAAACACAGATAGAAATTCAATAAGTTAGGGTAACGCAACAAAAGTAAATAAAGCTGTGTTGGTAGATAACATGTTTGAGATGCTCGATCGAAATATGAATTTAATTGCGTGGGCTATTAAAAATCATGATATTTGTCATATGAGAAGTAAAATTATGCATGGTAAGTCACACTTAATAACAAAGTATGAGTTGACGGAAAATGACATACAGTATAACGTTAATTAAAATTATTTGAAAAGAATGTATGATAAACAAATGCTTAATTGTTGACTCGGGGGGGTTTTTTTTACAGTTAGACACTGATTACTTTAAATGTTAAATTAATTTAAAAACTAAAATGCATAATGTACCACTTAAAAATAAACAATTCAGGGCCAAGGATTGTCTGAAATTTGTACACACCGATCTAAATAGACCACATAGTGCTACTGGCTTAAGCCGTGAAAGACGTTTCTTGAATTTTATCGATGACCACAGTAAAGTAGCTAAAGTTTTTTTATTTTATCAAGAGACCATGTATACAGTTGCTTTGCTGACTATGAAATTTGATAAAATGATTAAGTTTTTAGAAGGAAAGCTTTTGTAAAAATGGTAGACCAAAAAAAAAATTGAAAATGGGACAAAAAAGCAGTCTGAAGCATTTTAAAGAATTATTATATTGTTTATTATGAAGTTCTGATTAATAATAAAACTGTAGTAGCTGGACACGTTGATATCATTAACGATGACACAGATTATATGAGTTAAATATCAGACGATGACATAGTAACAGTTAGTTCAAACAAAAACAAAGTTGAAAACACAAATGGCGATTTAAATACAAATGGAAATAATATAAGTAAAAATTTATAAAAATGTAAATGAAAAGTAGTGAACTGAGACAAACCGAGAGCCTAATTAATACAAAGTTTTAAAATTTGTTAATAGTAAGAATATTTTTGTTAATTATACCAATGCTAAGATACCTATTTATTTTGATGATGCAAAAAAAATGATAAATCTCAAAATTGGAAAAGAGGCAACGGACAGAAGAACAGATTATTAAAAAAGAATAAGCCTTTAGTTTCTGTAAGCAATCCAAGTGACAAAGAAGTTTTGTAATTAAAAGAGGATTTCTATTAGGAAAGTAAGCTATGCTTAAGAAGCTAGGTTAAGAGAAAACGGAAACCAGAAAATGATTAAACAAATAAGAGATATTCACCAGTTGCAAAAATGCAAACCTCACATGTTTAGCTCACTTATTATTGTCAAAATAATTGAATTACTAAGCAGATGAATGTTAAAACTGCATTTTCCAATGGCAAAGTAGTTCTGAAGTCTATGCGAAACAGCCACAAGGCTATGAGAATGGCTCTAACAAGGTATTAAAATCAAATAAAGCCTTATATCGGTTAAGAAAAAGTCCAAGAGATTAGTATAAATGTTTTGATATTTTTCTGAAGAGTGTCAATTTTACAATAAGTAAAAAAGATTGTTAGTTACATATCTTGAATGACTTAAATAGAAATAAAAATTCAGCTCCTTCTTGTAGTTATCGTTTTAATTTTTTTTTAATAAAAAAAAAAAAAATTTTATTAAGAGGTTATTGTGTAAAAAGTTTGAAAAAAAGAATTTTATTTTAAAAAATTCTTCTTGAGGTAGAAGCAATAAGGTTTTTTATGAAACCAAAAAATTGACTTTTACTTAGTAAAAGAATATTGAAACAGTAACTTAAAAAAAATGTTCCTATAAATCTTAAAATTAAATGTAACTCTTACGGAATACCGTTAAAAACTAAAACCTGCGTAATCAGCACAAAATAAAATAAGTACAGTAATTAAGTTATTTTTTTTTATTTATTAGTTCGGGAACTAGACCTTATTCTAGTTTTAGCATTAACTACTAAACTGGACTTTAGAGTTGTTATAAAAGTGCTTATTATACACGTAATGTGAGAATTTAAAGATATCAAAACCTTACAAAAAATATAAAATTTGTTTTAAGGAGAAACATTACTAATAATGATATGGATTGCTATAATTATTCAATTTGAACAAATAGAATTATTTAAGGCAGAATGATGCCACGTTATGTCATACGGACGTAAAAGGAACCATTTATTAAAAACTTTTAAAAAAAACAATGTGAAAAACCGCTCGGCGTTAGTTAAGTTTTAAGTATTGCCTTAGTGTGTTAGTACATTAAAAATTATTAGAGATTTTTAACTTGTTTTTAATAAAAAAGTTTAACATCCAACATTTATATATAAAAATACTTCGAAAGCAATAAGTATAGCGAAGATTTATTATTAAAGTCAAAATATATTATGTATACATCATTATATAGTAAATCAAAGCTAAGTTAAGCCCAAAATTAAATTGTAGAAAATGATCTAAAAAAATATAAAGCAAATATTTATACCGATGCCTTAAGAAGTACAGAACTCAAATATCTGAAAGCTGTCTTTTACTAAAAAGAAGTTAAGTAACTTTAGAAAAATTGTTACAAGAAGAATAAGAATAATAAAAATAATAATTATCATGATATTGATAAAAATAATGATCATAATAATGCTAACAAACAGGATAATAGTAATAAGGATGTGAATAATAATAGAAATAATTATAATAATAATAATATTACTACTGATAATAATAATCAATATATTAATAATAATAATAATACTATAAATAGCAATAATAATAATTATAATAAAAATAAAAATAAAAATAATAACAAAAGTAATAATGATAACGATAAGAATCATAATAATAATGATGAAAACGTTAGTTACGCAAAAAACAAAAACAACATTGATGACAATAATAACGTTGTTAATGACAATAATAATAGTGATTATAGTAATAAGAATAGTAATGATGGCATAAATAAAGATACTTTTATAATAATAGTAATAATATTAATAATAATAAAAAAAATAATTATGATAAGAATTATTATGAAGATGAATATAATAATATTTATAATGTTAATAATTATAAATAATATAATAATCAATACAATAATAATAGAGATGTCTATGACTAAAACGATGATAAAAATGGTAATAATAATAATTTTATAAACGATTTTAATAATAATCTTGAAACTATAAGCTATGATATAAAAATATTAATATAAAAAACATTGACGACGACAATCGCCATAACGATAGTAATAACAATGACAATAATGATAATGACTATGGTATAAATCATTCTTAAAATGGAAATGATAATCACTATCATAATAATAAAAAAAGTAATAATAACAAAAAAATTATAATAAAAATAAAAATAATGATAATAATGACAATGAAATAATGATAATCAAGATGATGATGATGATAAAGAGTATTACGATGATAACGATAATAATAATGAGAGTACTTGAAAGGATGATATTGATAATAAACATAATGACAATAATGATGATAATAATAATAGTGACAATAACGATAATAGTAAATATACTGTTAATAACAATGATAATAATCATAATAAAGATAAAAATAATAATAATCCTAATAATAAAGATCAAATGGATGATAATTATAGTAATAATTATGATGATAATAATAATAATAATAATAAAAATTATAAAGATAATGGTAAAGATGATAGTGAAAAAGATATTAATAAAATTGATCATAATTATAAAAATAGTACTAATGATAATGATAATTACAACGGTATGACTGATGACAATTGTGTCACAGATAAAAATTAGTGCAACAGCGATAAAACTGAAAATAATGACGATGATTGCGAGGAGGTAAACGAGAGTTGTATACATTATAATAATGGTACTCATAATAAGATTTATAATATTAATAATAATAATTATAATAACTTTATTAAGAAGTATACTAGTATAAATAACCGTTATCATAATAATGATATAAAAATAAACGCAAGGTTGATCGAAATAATAATAATGACAATGATAATAAGCATGATAATTATAACGATGACTAAGAAAATGATGATGATCATAATGATGGTAATAATAATGAAATAATGATGATAATCATAATAATGATAGTTAGGACAATGGTAATGATGATAATCAGGATAATGATAACGATATCAGGAACGATGTTGATAAGAATAATAATTATAGTAGTAAAAAAAAATCTATGATGAGAATCATAATGATATAGTTCATAAGCTTAAAGTTGTTTTATTGATATTCATGAAGATGACAATAATGAGACTTAAGATAATAATACTAATAATAATACTGATAATGAGGATGATAATGCTAATAATATTGATGATTAGGATAATAATAATGGTAAGGATAATAATAGCAATGATAATAATAATGATAATATTATAAATGATGATGACACTGGTAATGAAAATGATAATGGTGATTGTCATAGTAATAAAGTTTATAGTTATGTTAATGATAATTAGGTTAGTATTAATGACAGTTATTTTCTTAATAATAATAGTAACAATGATAATAATAAAAAAAATAAAATTGATACTGATGGCAATATTAAATGTAACAATAATAATAGTTATTTTATAACAAAGACGACAGTTTGAATATAAATAATTACAATGATAATGAAAATGACGACAACAAAAATGGAAACGACAAAAACAATGATAGTTACGACAACAATAATTATTCCAATGATTATTATAGTCATGATAATGATTATTTTAATAACAATAAAGACTGTGATGTTGTCGATATTAAAGACGATAATAATGACAATAATAAAGGGATACTGTAAATGATAATAGCAGTACTTAAGATTGTATAAATGACAATGAAAAGAATACGAACAACAAAGATGATGATGATTATAATAATTACAAATATGATTTTAATAACCTTGATAATGTGAAAAATAATAATAATACTGATTATGATTAAAAAAAAGTAGAAGACGATAAAAAAATCGATTACTGTGGTAATGTAAATGTTGTAAATGTAAATTAAGTATAGTATTAACCACGTTAATTAGAAATACTGTGATAATTTTTATGATACTGATAGTAACGATAGTAATAATGATAGTGACGATCATGTAAATAATAATGATAACAAAAATTACTATAATGATAATATGAACGGGAATTATGATGATAAAAATATAAAACATGTTTGTGTTCATACTAAAAATATCTATTATAATGATACATATTAGAATAATAACGCTTACAATCACGATAATTACAATGCCGTCAATGACGATAATGACGATGATAATGATGATCGTTGTAGATATAATGATAAAAATATCAATAAAAATTATAGTTATGATGATTTCGTTAATATTTATTGAGATGGAAATAATTATAATAATAACAATAAGAACAATAATAATGATTCCAATGATCTAAATAACAATAATTATAATAATGACAATCATGACAAACATGACGGTGGTAATATTAACAATAGTTATATACGTAACAATAAGGACAATGTTTTAAATATGATAATAATAATAGTAAGTCATGCCTATTGTGATAATAAAAAAAACGGAATGGTACCAATTATACTTTTGACAAAATTAATAATTGTGACGGTAATAAAAATAAAGATGACGATATCAATAATAATGTTGATAGAGCGAATAAATAAAATATTAATAATGATAATTGTTATAAAAATAATTATAATATCAATAATAATAATAAAAATTATAAAAAAGACAACAATTATAATACCAATAACATCAATAATGTTCATGGTCATCATGATAGTAATGACTGTGATGACGATAACGATAATCACGGTAATAAAAATAATAGTAATAATTGTAACAATAATCATGATTGAGATAATAATATCGATAGTAAAAATTTAAAAAAAAGACTCTAACACTCCTAATATTAATGGTGATGGTATTAAAAATTGTGATGATAATCATAATAAAATGTCGATGACAAAAATAATGATGATACATGATGATAATAGGACTAATTATATAGATAATATTAACATCAGAAACTTCAAGAATAACTGTAATAATAAACATCATAAGAGCAATAATACTAATAAATATGACGATAAGGTCGAAGATTATGATAAAAAGAATAAAGGTATAAACAGTAATAATACCAATTACATTAATTATGATAACAATAATGATAATCATGATGATTATGACAATAATTACCATTATAAGGATGATAGTAATAAAAATCATAATAATGATAATAATAAGAAAAATGCTTCTAACAACGATAGCAAAGATGGCGACGTTAATGACAGTGTTAATAATGACTAAGACGGTGACGATGATGATAATAATAACAATGCAGATAGTAATAATAATTATGGTTATAATAATAATAGCTGTAACAAAAGAAAGATATTCATTGAAATGATGTTACTGAGAATAAAAATGACGATGATAAATATTTTGACGATAACCATACTGATTATATGTATATAACCTATACGTGTGACGATTATAATAATTATAAAACTAACGATTATGATGTTAATATTGATATTAATAATGACGTACAAGACAATAATGATAATCATAAAACGATAGTTATAATTAAGACAATAGTAAAAATAAAAATGATAAAAAAAAATGATAATTATAATAATGATACTATGAATGATTTTAATGACTGTGACTATCACGATGGTAATAATGATGGTGATAATAAAAGTATAGATGAGAATAACAATGATTATGATGATGATGATAATGAGATTGATAATGATGATGATGATGATGATCATGATGATAATGATGATGATGATGATGATGATAATGATGATGGTGATGATGAAGATGATGTCGATAATGATTAGTATAGTGGAGTTGGTAATAGAGATTTCTGTTACCGTTATGAAGAAGACAGTGACAACTACGATGACCTTGAAGTTGACGATGGAAATAATAATGATTTAAGTGATAATGATGAAGGCGATAACGATTGTAATACATTTGCGTCCTCTTTGTTATGCTTACTACTTGAAACAGTGTCGATAGTGATGCAATAAGACCATTTTTTTGATAAGCTTACTCCTTAGTTTCAGATTATTTAATTTAAGTAACATTTTTTGAGTGCCGTTAGTGTTTTTGTCTGCACAAGCATTTAAGCTGGCTTACAAGGCTCTAACTTCCAGAATTATTATTTTTTTGATTTATCACCAAAGAGGGCTGAAGGACTGCTGATGGCTTTGTCTTGTAGAATTTCTTTAAAAAAAAGAAGAATTAGCCGCCATGCAAATTTTTTTTTTACTTAGTAGGCTTTTTATATCACAAGATTCTTGTGGGTCAATAGTAATAAGTTTGCACCCAGGCAGTAGTTTAAACTCTTTCATATTAGCAAGATAAGGCATTTAGCACTTAGTTGCATTCAAAAAAAGCAGCTTGCAATGCAGCACTGGAAATCGAGTTCTGGTTCTAAGGGACCCTTAGGCCTATGCAGTAATTAAAAAATTCGGCATCTCTAGCAACTGGTAGGGAGCCTTTTTTCTATTGCTGTACAATATAATAATCCCTCTGGTACCTTTTTCTTGATGTTATGCTGATGTTTTATCAGGATTAATCTAAAGCTACGTTTTTCTACATGAGGGTTGAGGAGAGTGGGTGTCAGTGGTCTATCAGTAAAGTTCACTCTCTTTCTTTACGTCAACGCATTTCTCTTTCCTCCACAGAAGACAAAAAAATAAGCTTCTACTTGTACTGCTATGACTACTTTATCTAACGTTGGCAGCATGAGTGTATGACTGATGAACTCTAGAGAACTATACGGTCAGTAATCGCCTGCATATTAGCTTTTAGTTAAACAGAGTTCATTGTGCAAGATTACAAAAAGTTATCTGAAAGCGTGTTGCTGGTTAAAACGTGTAAAATTTCCATCAAGATTTGTTCCAGAAAATTATGGTAAGCGTGCCTTTTCCTGTTGATTTGAAAAAGATTACAAGCTCAGCAGAGGCTGTGACACTCCTAAGCAGCACTATGAGAGAAGTCAAGAAGTAGGTTGTGCTACTGTTGAACTAGTATAGAGCAAGATCTTACTGTTTTTTTTGCACAAAATTACAAAACAGTTTAGCTACACATTCATGGCCATTCTCTACCTAAGTATTGACTAAATTGTTGTACAAAATTTTAGTTCAGTTTGGTTGTCTACCAACAATGCCTGCTATTTTCATAATTTATTTAATTATTACACAAATCAATAAGAGAAAAGCTTTTTATTTTTAGCATTCGCTTTCCTAAAAACTAATTGAATTCTTACACAAATCTCAAAACCAGTTGAGAAACTCTTTACTAGCTTTTTCGCACTCAAAAGTTAATTTACTTATTATTTATTGAACGAAACCATAGATGAGCTACTTTTTGACAGGGTCTGACTCCCTTATGAAAAATTAAATAATTATACACAACTTAAGATCTGTTTAGCCGTTTTTTGCCTGCAGTTGCTGACCTCGTAATAAATTTGATTACTATTTGTAATTGAACTTCATTTTATTCACTTATTACAAGCATTGACTTGCACAAAAAATTATTAGAATAATATTTAATGCTTAAGAACAGTTGGGATGCAAGCGGAGTATGCTTACCCACTAAATATTTTAATTGTAAGTTATAAATGAGCTTTTTATTATTGGCACATGTTTAATTGAGAATAATTTTAATAATCATTTACAACTAAACAATCGTTAAACTTTTTGTTGACAAGGCTTACCCACTGAAAAACTAATTTAGTGATTATTAATAACTAAAAGAATATTTATCTACTTTCTTACTATACTTATTTACGCAAGTACTTGATTTATGATTATGTATCGTAAAAAATAGTTTATTTAGTCTGTACTAGTGCTTGCTTGACCAATAATTTTTTGTATTGTACAAATACGATATAATTGATTGCTATTGTGCTTAATTCTCTTACAATTTTTCCATTCGTGGTTAAAGTCATTTTTTGACTCAAGCACGTTCTTTACATAGTCACTGGAAGAAATGTTCAGAGAAGTGAGAGGAACGCTAATGTGTGTAGGAAAGCTAGCAATTTTTTTTCTTATGTGAATGTATTTACATACATTTTTAACGCACACTTCATCACCTCTTTCTAAATTCAATCGAAAACCAACTTGTGGATCTATTAAAAAATCCGATTAGTTATTCTAAAAGTAATCTTTTGTACCCAAAAAATTAGGAGATTTCTACAAATCATATAAATGCCATTTAACGTTATTTTTTTATAAGGTTACATGTTACATATAAATTTTTTTAAATGTGAGATACATAAAATAATAGCTAAGTCAAACGAGCTGTAATTTTCATAGGTATTTTTTGTGCTATTCCAATGTACGTTTGCCATTTAAATAATATATGTTAAAAAATCTATGTATGATAAACGTCCTGAAAAGACATTTACTGGCACGTAGTACTACCCTATTTAAGAAAGCTGTATACTACAGAACAATTTTTCCTAATTTTGTGTATACAATTACATTGTTGGTATCAAATGTGAACAAGGAATAAGTGTGGGATCGTATTTGATAGATGTGAGCGTGACGTTACAGATTTAATCAGTGTAGGCAGTAGGAAGTTGTTCTGAAATCACCAGAAGATTCGATGATAGTTCACAGTCTTATACTGACCAGCCTATATATTATTTTAATTGTATTATACCGTGTTATATTGTTTATAATCGTTAACTTATTAGATATTAAAATATTTATTTAAGCAACAACCAACTAACGTAGGCATACTCTTTACAACGATAGTTGCACCATTTTTCTACGCAATATCGTTTCATAGAAGGTAAATTTGTATTTTCAATTTTATTATCTGCCATATAATTTTATAGAAGTATAACTTCTTACTTGGGTACTTAAGCTCTTACTCTTCACTGGTTTCTTATAGTGTGAATCAAATAGCATACCTTTTTTAAGAAAATAATGGAATAAAGAATAAGTGGGATGGTAATTCTAATCTCTTTTCAGTTTTTTCTGACAAGTTACTTTTAAGCCCATGTTAAAGATAATAAAAGAGGAAAACTTCATAAACTTTTTTCTTGAAAACTGTAGACATAAAGTTGTTTAAATTTAGTGACTACATTTGTGCCAGATGTTTTTACAACATATTTTTTTGAAACATTTTTATACTGAAGTAAATTTCATCCCTATTTACTTTAACTACTTATAACAGATCCATTTATGCCAAATAATTAAATTTATTACAATTTATAACTGAAAGACAGTTAGTCTACACATAAATGGCACTTGCTTCTGATAACTATAAAGCAGTTAGTGTTGCTGTCAATGTTACTTTTTCCCCTAAGAATAAATTTTTTTTAGCATTTAAATTGACTTAAAATACTTTTTTAAATTATGTATACCTAAAAAATTGTTATGCTACTGTTTGCCCACAGATGCTTACTCGAAAAAAAAAATTATAACTTTAAACTCAAAAAAAGTTAAGGATCTTATCACTGCTGCTTACTAGTGTGAGAAATAATTTAAGTATTATACACAAGTCAAAAATAGCACGTCTACTTATGGACAACGAATACTTGTTTGAGAATAAATTAATTTGCAGTTTATTTAAGATTTAAAAAGCAATTCTGTCTCGTATCGCACGTTATCTTTCGTAAAACAATTAATCAAACTATTAAACATAACGGAAAACCAATTGTGCAATTTATCACTGGGAAACCCTTACCTAAGATATCATTTATTTATAAATTTTAACTTAATTAATAGTTGAGTTGTCTTATCACTAATAATTTTTTTTGAAGATAGATAAGATGGTCGTAAGGCTCAATAATAATGTCACCTGGTTGCCTAAGAATTAATGAAAACTATGATTTATAATCGAAAAATAGTTAAGAATTTGTTATTAGCCCATGCTTGCCCAACAATTTATATTCGTAGCGTACAATAGCTCCTAACTACCTAAGAGTTTTATTTAATGATTTCTTTAATTTAATTGTTACTTCCTGCTAGTCCTTGCTTACATTAATGGTAGTTTGAATATTAGATTAGATGAAAAAAATGTTTTGCCTACTTAAGGCCTGCATTTGCTGGCCTTAAAATTTATTAAAATATTGTCATGTAATACTGAAAATTATTTGGGCTTCTATTTTTAGAGCTTGCTTGCAAAAGACAGTGATAAAAAGTTTTTTATGTGGGCAGTATCATTTTTTCGCATTCTGAGGAGGAAAATACAGATCGTATCAATAAACATATATGACAGCAGCTTAAAATTTGCAGTATAACTAAAAGATATTGTTAAGTTTGAGAAACAAAATCTTAACTTAGTAAGCTTATATGTTTTTTAAAAGTTAAAAAGTTTTAGTAATGTTGTATTTATGTCATGTAACTTCCTAAAAAAATAGAAACATTTTAAATTAATGTTTATTTATAATTATTATATTAACAAGAATTTAAAAAAAATGATGAAAATGGTAGTATTCTAGAACTCAGGATCCATAATGTAAAGATTAAAATGCTCTCCTGATTAGTCAAAAAACAGTTGAGTAATTGTTACAGATAATGTCATAACTGTGATGTATGCTTGAACTCCTTTAACGCTGATGATAAACTTTCTACTCATACAGTTGATTGTATATTGATAAAGAAGCATAAGGTTAATTTTTGAAACTTAAAACCAAAGCGTACTTCAATTAAATGATTTTAATTATAACAAAAAATTTCTTTTATGCAATGTGTACTAACGTTGAGCGTTTTTTTTAATTGAGAGAAGGTGTTGTTCGCAAATTAAAAAAAAAAAAATTTACAGTACTGGATGTCAAGAACAAATTTAATGGTTATTATTTAGTTTATTGCAGTCATAGACAAAAAAAATAAAAAGAAATTTATAGAACGAAAATGACTATATGGTGATGTGTAGATAAGCTTAAAGCTTTTGAAAATAAGGTAAAACGGATGCAAAGAGATCTAAAAACAATGAGGCTCACCAACACAGAAGCATTTAACTTCTTATTTGCTAAATCGTGACATATTCGTTAAGAATCCTTTAAGAATTGAGAAAAAAGTAAGAAATAATTGTGATTTAACTAATAAGTTTAAAGAAGCTGCTAATGAAGAATGTAATATTTATTACAAAAGTTGGAGGCATACACTAGTTGTATTTCATAATCTAACAGGCTATAACTCTTTTTTAATAATAATAAAAATCGCTATAGCTGCAGACTATTAGGATCAAGTGATATCTTTTGCAGAAAACAAAAAATATATGTATTTTTAGGAAGCATATCAATGGTGGTAGTATTAACTTTATATTTATGGACTCCTTCAGATTTATAGCATTATTGTTCGAAAAGATGAGATGTTATATGGGTTGATACGATGTACAGTTTAGTGAATGTTTGCGAGATAGCTACACTTAAGATTAGATAAAATGACTACTAAATAAAACCATTTCTTTATATAATTACATCAGCTTTTTTCGTAAGCTAAAAACTGTGCAGCTGACATGTCCAAAATAACTTCATAGTAAAATTACTGACAGTGACATTTCTGATAACAAGTATAATAACAATACAAATGCTGAGAACATATTTTATTTCAGACTCTTAATAAGTACTTAGACGTAAGCTTTTAGATTTAATCTTGTAAAACTACACAGTACCTTGCCTTATATAAGACGATTCACTGAAATATATTCGAGCAACATAGAGACTTCACGCTGATATAGATATACTATTCATCGAAAGAGGCATTAGATGCGGAATAAGTTAATTCTGTAATGCTGCGGTAAGGCTAAAAATGGATGTATGACAAACTGTTATCATCCAAAAGAAAAAAAGACATATCTGATGTACTATAATGGAAATCATCTCTACAGAAGGACTATGACGCAGAGTCTACTATAAGGTGACTTTAAATAGACGAAAGATTTTGGCAGACCTAATTTCTTAATGCTTCGGTTGATTAAATTATCTATGAAGTTCGTGCAATAAGCACAAAGATACATTTTTGATTCTGAAACTTATTTATCCATCTAGTATAAAGCAAAAAAAGGTAATTACTACATTGTAGAACAAAGATTGTTATATTATTTATTAAAGAGCTCTGAAACAAGCCTTAAAGCACACATAAATTATACAAAATATCCAGAGTGCTAAAGTTCAAACAAAGCTTATGGTTCAAATCATATGTTGATTGAAATACTAAGAAAAGAAAAATACATTGAGAAAACTGTATTTCAAGTTCTTAATTGATGTTGTTAACGGTAAAACAATGGAGAATAAGAGGAAAAGAGTTCGTATAAATCTTGGTCATAAATGGCATGGACGATACATTACTGAAACTCTCATTGTTAAGCCCAACTTTCATAGTTACACAATATTTGCTGAGAACCTCATGGTCATATAACTTACATGCACACATACAACAATTAAAAAACAAGTAAAGATATTGATAAGTTCGATGTTTAAATTATGTTAACGATAATCTAGTTGACTTAGTTTAAAGTCCCCACCAAGAAAGTGATTGGATTCATGAAAGAGAAGTGGTGCGGTAAAATTAGGCTAGAACTAAGTGGTCTTTGGTATGGAATGTATTGTATTTGTTACAAAAAATAAGCCAATTAAAAAAGCAAAAGCTATAAAAATGTCTGTTGTTGAATTAAATATACATTTCAACGACTAGAAAGATCATGAGTTTAAGAGATCTGAGATATTATGCGTGCACAATTTTATACATTTCAGGCATCGTAAAGTCTACTCTTAAGAATAACAGAAAATAGCCTTAAGTTCACAAGATCATAAGCACCATCTCCTGCCAAACTGTGCAGTCATCCTGCCTCGGGGACACAAATCTATTGTAAACAAAGACTATAAAACAATGCTTTAACTAGTGCCGAAAGAAGAAATAGAAGAAGAAGACAGAGAACAATTATTTATCAATAAAAGTGGCAGTTGTTAGAGTGCAGGAAGCCTCTCACAAGGATACATGCCGATATCAGGAAATATCTTGACTCTAAAAGTTTACTCCAACAATAGATATGCCACGGATCATATTAAGTTCTCTGAGCAAAAAACAGAAGCTTCAACTCTTTCTATTTTTCGAGATAATAATACTTGGTTTCAAGTAAGTTATTACTATAATTCTACCATAATATAAGCTAAACGTAAGTGTTTTAAACTGTATATATTTATACACATGCTAGTTGAATATTTCTTCTCTAATCTTTCAGGAAAGACTTCGCTGCGTTGCGAAAAACAGCTACCTTTTACCAAGGAAGTTATTGGAGTCAGGCAAGGATAGGAAGTATGGACACTCTCATCTACGCCTATTATAGTGCTATACACTGACGAAAAGTAGTCCTACACATTGCTTGAACGACAAAAATCACAGTGCTGTAGGTTGTCATAAAAAAAGAACAGCGAACCTAGCTGCAATGAATAGAACTGCAGCACCATATGATACAATAAAAGAATCAAACAAAAAAAATTACCCCGTTGTTGGTTGCAACGAAAATGACAATAGCGCTTTTGGTTGTGACTAAAAGAATCACAGTGCTCTTAGTTGGGACAAAATGAGTCACAGCATACCTAATTGTGACGAAAAGAACCA
Source organism: Copidosoma floridanum (assembly GCF_036245765.1). NCBI lineage: Eukaryota > Metazoa > Arthropoda > Insecta > Hymenoptera > Encyrtidae > Copidosoma > Copidosoma floridanum. The sequence goes on from NW_028321881.1 coordinate 23,313,483, forward strand.
CACCACTTTTGGTTGTTACGACAATAGTACATTACACATCTAGTGAGCGAGGTTGAGAATGTTGCAGATTTAACATTAATAAACGCCTGAGGCAAAGCTGAGGGTGGTTAATGTAGAATCTAGGGCATTTCTTAACCTCTGAACGTGGTGCGTATATGATTTTACGTCTTCTGGTGCATATTAAGTAAGAAATTCCGCCCACGTAATGGGCGGTAATTTTCACATATGGAGCACCAGTGACGTAAAAATTTTAACTGTATAGGTTGCGTCAAAAAAAACTGAGATACGAGAACCACCAATAAATAGACGTCCTGATTGCGAACGTCTCTGGCGTAATATCAGAAGAGGTCAAGCTAGAACATAACCTGCTCTAGCAATTTTGAGTCTCAAGGCCGTTTTTCTAATCGACCTGGTGCTACCAGAACATATTGAGATGCATTGGCAACCCAGAGAAATCAACCCTTGAGGAGTTCAGGTATCCGCGATGGCCTCCTCCTAAAGTTCTCAGTGATTTATCCCAACTGCATACCAATAGAGAAGGTATTCTCCAGGCCTTCTTTCCCAACTAACCATGAGCGGTTGGTTATCTGGCCCTTTTCACGGCCATTATGAGTACTTACGTTTCCTACTTAACCATCAATCCCATCGGTTATTTTAAAGGCCACCTAAAGTTAAACTACCTTGCCAACAAGCACATCTTCATAACCAGTTCTTGCAATTATTCGTCCACTGAAAGGCTGTACAAAGCCAGCCACCAGTAGACCACGTCCATCATTCACTGGTAGACGTCACGAGTGGAGTTCTTCGTTGCAAGGCGAGGAACCGTGGTGAATGACAACCCTATAGATGATTACACCCTCGACTCTAAGAACTTAACTAGGAGTAAACAATCCTATCTAAGGTCTGTGCTGGGCAATCCTAAGAGCTATGAAGGAAAAGAAAATTGAGCAAACTTGACAGTCTTCAACTATCAAGTATTACGAACTAATGATCACCAAAATGACTGAGATCTGCAAAGGAAAAAGATGCTTTAGACACTTATGTCTCCTATGTGACACCAGGAGATGTTACAAAAGAGCTGTACGACTAGCTCTAACGCTTTTGACGTTGTAGTTTTCCTTCCGATCAGTCTAGTGCTATAACATCAGGCCAGAGAGGGTCACCCTAAGGTATCCAGGCAGTCACGTTTGCTTGAAACTTCTGTAAACAAAGAGTTTACTTAAGAAGCTCACTGGTCTTTAGGGACATTGAATGTTGAACTACCTTGCCAAAAAATATGTGAGAACTTAACAAAGTTGACAAAAAATAGCCGTTAGGGCTCACAAAAGTCTTGACCATGCCAAAAGCCGCAGAGAGCAAATTGAAAGGAAAACTTAAAATACATCTTATGTCTACAATTTTAGGTGTCGAAAAACTGATGCAGAACATTAACCAAGATTGAAGCAGCAGCATAAAAATCAAAAAATTAAAAATTTATTAAGTAAGAGATCAGCTTTTTATTATAATTCTAACAGTCATCTTTTTAAATCTTCTAGATTTTTAGAAAGGTAGAATATGTATTTGTTTTTTTGTGGCGATAAAAAAAATAAAGATTAAGCTAGAGGACTTTGGTGCTAAGATAATAAAGCTAGGTAATAAGAGAAATAAATTTTTTAATTATATATTTTTCGTGAGTTTTAAATCTTACCATATTGAAAAAATAGCCCATTTTCTAGATAATACGAGAGAAACTGCAAATGAACGTCCCTGTAGGGCTAACTGTCATTTTATGGTAAAAAACAGTGCCTTTTACGGTATTTTCCAGCATCATCACAATTTTTTACTTCTAACAGCTTATCATTCATTCTAATAAACTGTATAAATTCCGAACAAACATGTTCTTAATAAGAAAATTTTTTCTTGAAAAGTGTCAGGTATAAATGTAAGTTTTTGAACTAAAAACGTTTCACATTACATGTCAACTCACCATGGTGCTCTACTAAGTAAGTCTCGAGAAAAACCAGGGCTACTGGTAACCTAATACATAAGATAGTAAGATAAAATTTTTTATTTGGGCTTAACTTACTAAAGTTCAATTACCTTATTTAAAAATTTTTTTTCAATTAAAAATTTTGGTTTCTATTTGTCTTTATTCGAGTTATTGAAAATAACTATTTTTGAATAAATCTTTTTACGTTTCAAAAGTAAACTTTGTATCACAAATAACTTTTCTGCTTACAAAGGACTAAGGAAAATTTCGAGTCTAAAAATGTGCTGTTATGGAAAATTCTGTGGTCTTTAGGTGGTCTTGCAGTAAATAGTCGAGAAACGAATATCAACTCCTTTATTTATCCAAAACAACAGAAGAGCAAGCCACATATGTAAGACACAGCCTTACCAGTTTTAGTACAGTAATATACTTTTTGCATTTTAAAAAAAAAGTATTTTTGGTTCATTATGTCTCGTGATTATTATTGCAAAATCATTGTTCTTATTATTTTAATTATTACCATGTAAAACACTGTATTGAGGTATATTAAATTTACGAACATAAAAAGCATAAATCCTCTGCAAAAATCTATAGCTTAGGCTAATAAAAAAAAAACAGCTAAAGTGGTTAAGGAAAAAAAGGACGAATAATTTGACTGGTGCGAAAATAAGTACAACTTACACATTTGCATGAATAAAGACTTACCGGTAAAATGCATAACGCTTTATGACGTATACGCATGTATGTGCAAGAAGTATAACAAATGACGATTGACCGGTGTGCGACCATGGCGTAGTGTGTGACCATGGTTATGTAACTTGAATAGGAGGCAGATTCTCCACCAGACAACCTATGGCTGTTGCGTTATGCAGTCATGCTTTAGGTAAATTTAATAATCTCTTACTTAAGTACGTTTGGTACTTAGTTTGTACCAGCGCTCCCAAAAGTGACTACCAAACTTTGAGAAAATTTAAAGTGGCCATATAAAGCAAGACGCAAAACCCCAGATAATTAAAAAAATTTTATACACTATAAATTAATAAATTAATCCTAAGCTATTTGACAGAATAACCCAATGCACCCATCAGCAGTCTCACGAGCTTAAATAATTTATAAAACACATTAAACAATAACGCAATTGCCAATCTCTACTCAACCCAGGGCATTTTCTGGTCGCTTACTTAATTTATGATAAGTAATATAATAACACAGGCACCAATCCTCACACAACCCAAGACTCTTTCTGGTTGCTTTGTTAGTAAGTAAAATAAAAAAAATAACGTAAGCGCCAATCCCCACGTAATCCGGGGTGCTTACTAGTTGCTTTGGTAATTAATAAAAAAATGCAAGCGCCCATCACCACACAACCTGAAGCACTTACTGATCGCTTTGTTAATTATTAAAATTAAAAAAACGCAAGTGCCAATGCCCACACAACCCAGGACACTTACTGCTCGTTTTATTTATTAATATAATAAACAAAATAATGCAAGCACCAATCACCACACAACCCAAAGTACTTACTGGTTGCTTTATTTATAAATAAAATTAATAAAATAACGTAAGTGCCAATTACCACATAACCTATGGTGCTAGCTAATCATTTTGAAAATTAATAAAATTTATCAAGTTATAATACGAGTGCTCATTATCAGATAATCCAGGGCACTTTGTTGCCACTACCGGTGGCTCTTAATTCATTATTTGATGCTTTTCAAAAATTAATAATGTGACCAGAAAGCACCCCAGGTTGTGTAGGGATTAGCGCATGCGTTATTTTGTTTATTTTATTAATTAACAAAGCGGTTAGTAAGCGTTCTGGATTGTGTGGGGATTGGTGATTGCATTATTTTTTTATTTTAATAATTAATAAAGCGATCAGTAAGCGCCCCAGGTTATGTGGGGATTGGTGCTTGCATTATTTTGTTTATTTAGTTAATTAACAAAGTGACCAGAGAGCGTCTTGGCTTCTGTGGGGATTGGTGCTTGTGTTATTATCTTATTAATTACAATTTAAGTAACCGACCATGAAGCACCCTAAGTTGTGTAGGGATTGGCGATTGCGTTATTGTTTAATATATTTTATTAATTATTAAAGCTCGTGAGACCAATGATGGGAACGTTCGTTTTTTGTATTAAATAGCTTGAGATTAATTTATTAAGTTATGATAAATGAAATTTTGTCGACTTATCTGGGGTTTTAAGTCTTAGTTCATAAAGCTTATTTGAATTACACCCAAAGTTTGGTAGCTACTTTTGGGAGTGCTGGTCTGTATCTTTTAGGCCATATAGTTACCCGTAAGTTCAACGTGCGTGCGTCGTTGTGTACTCACTTACCCCTTGATAAACTACAATCTTACGATAGGATGCTTAGGTATTGAAGGTTATTTACTGTATATTTATAGTATTTAAGTAACTTTTGGAACTTTGTATTATTTAATGAATAGTTTTTAAAGTTCTGCTAAGATCTTGCTAAAAACTCTTATGTTAGAAATAATTGAACATTTCTAAATAGTATATTGCTCACTTCTTTAAAAAATAATGCAACATTAGATAATATATCTTGTATAATGAAGGAGTAGACATCGGTTTTTTCTGTAATTCACTTGCCATAATGTCTAAGAAAAGTATATTGAGTAAAATGCAATTAGTGTTTTATACTTTGACGGGCTTAAAAATGTGATGAACATTCAACAGCATTTATTAAATACTGATAGAAATTGTCTTCGTTATACCTTATTCATAGTACTTTACTTAACTCTCGTACTTCTTGTTATAAAAAATAATACCCACATTTGTTACATAGTAATCAAGCAAAATAATGCACCAATATTATCATAGTGATAAAGGGGGTGTGACGTCATTTTTAGCATTTTCAATCGTAACTTCAGTGAATTAAATCTTGAACTTTTTTTAGTTAAATTTATTATTTTTTCAGAAAAAACAGTTAAGGTCTACTTCAAGTAAGAAATATCGCAGCTTCTGCACACTAAATGTACATTTCCTAGTCTGTTGTTCGTTTTAAAGTACAAGCTATTTGGGAAATAAAATAAATGATAAGACATTATTTTAGACTTTTTTAACTATATGAAAGGTCTATACATCTGCATTATCTTACATTTAAGTGTGATTTATATACTACATAGAAGTAAAGAAGAGTGTGGTTTCAAAATTAAATTATTCTTACAATGTGTAAGTGGTGATACAATTAAGAAAAACGCACACAATTTCACAACAACTTCATTGTGATTCAAGTTTTTTGTAGGGGTGATTTAAGTGTAAATCAAACTATACAGTTTTTTTTTGTTTTTATATTATAGTGCTCTACGTCCGGCTCCTTTTAATAAGGGCACTACCATGGGCACTTAACACTTGGGAAAAGGACAAGGAAAGGTATGGGAGGCCTCCCAGTACTGGGAGGGGGGTAGGGGGAAATTAGGCAATTTTTGCTGCGAGAAGGTTGCCTTAACCCTCCTCGAGGAGTATTGCGTGGTGAAAAAGCACATGTGAAAAATCACAGAGGTACTTGCTCGATAAGTCACACTGGCAAGGAATCGAACCACGGTCTTCCGCGTGCCAATCCGTGACCTAGCTGACTGAGCTACCGCGCGCTCAAAAAACTATACAGTTATTATTAAGATTTTTTAAATAAACAATGCTTATAAAGGACGATGCAAATCGTTATTCCGTTGTTAATAGCTTATTATTGGATTTAAAAAAAAAAGGTTTACTTATTCTCTAAATACATGCGTGGCATAGCTGTAAGCAAGACGTAGGTTTATTTAACCATGATGAATAGAATTTAATGAAATTTAGATATTTAAGAATACATAAAAAATGACATTATATGAGATTATTACTGAAAAAATTTTCCACGTCAGTTACTTTCTTACTAAAATCAGAAAAAAAGAGTAAAAGTAATCTATCATTTTAGACAATAAATAAAATTTCCTCTTACCCGTAATTTGTTGTCTTGTTACGCAGTACAAGTGTAGTCTACATTAGAAATGAAAAACAATTTAACTACAAAATGAGTATCTTTAACAAATTACGAATATCCTGGTCTGATATTCAATCAGGAAAAACTTGTTGTGCTCAAACTTTTTTTTGCTTCTGTATTATATAATATAAAAAAAAACTTTCTTATCTCAAGAAAAAGCGTAGGTGTAATTTGAAATAAAATTAATCGCCTTTTTACTATAACTTAAGTACTATTTGTATGAAATGTAAATATAGCATTCATTTGTCATTAAATGAGAACTGTAGCTCTATCTTCTGCTTTGTCAAAAACTCATTTCATCCTATTATAGTTTTGAATTTATTGGTCACATGAAAAAGTCTCCTGCTTCTAAGAATAAACGATATTATTATTTTTCGTGTACAAAATAGGGCCAATTTTGAGAAAAATTAAATACAACAACAATAAAACGCATTGCATATTGCATATTAATAAGTTGTATTATATAATTAAGTGAGCAAGCATCGGCAATTAGCAACCTAGCTTTCCTAAAATACAGGTAGTTAATAAATTATGTTTTTATGTATTTTAACAATATGAAAAATATCCACTATAATTTTAATGAAACATTGCCACTTTGCGTGCAATAAAACGTATGTACTATACGCACGTTAAATAACAATTAAGCACTATACGTGCTCAAAAATGTATGCACTTGATATACGTCTAACAAAACATATGCACTATACGTGCAGTAATTGAATACATGCATTATATGCAATACTACATCAGTATATCATCCTTAAACAAACGGATCACTAGAGTGAAGTCATGCAGCAACAAATTTTATGCCCTATGAATTTGTATTAAGAAGAGATAAGGTTAAGATTACGTTTGGGTGAAGAAAAAAGCGCGTTCCCATAACTTTGATCGCTTTCATAAGGAACCCTAAAATGTTAAAACAGTTTTAGAAGACAAGAATGTGTTTTTTGAAGTAAACAATAGTAAAATCATACGGAAGCATACGGATAAATTAAAACTAGTTCCCTAACAATCATAATATCCTTGTTTGGAATATATTCTACATGTTGTCCAGAAAAAAAAAAACACAACGATGTGGATCTCGTTGGTTATCTTAATAATAATAGTGCTTGGAGGTTGCACAGATTTAACTTTTGCTAACCATAGCCACTATAGCATACACACATAAAAGACTGGAACGTTAACGCGCCCTGCAGAAACACTAACCCACACAAACGTGTTGAACGTGGCACGCCTATTGGCTGAGTGCGCCGCTCGCCACTTCAGGGCTCACAGCGAGCCCTGACAATGCGAGCTGACTGGCTCAGCTAACTGCCAAGTCGGCCTCTACTATTATATGTGGTGTATACTTGTATACATAAATCAGCTTCCGCTCACCTATTCAGGGCTTGCTGCGAGCTTTGAGCTTGGATGAGCAGTGATCCAAGCTATAGGGTGCGCTGTCTTCTTCCTCAGTAGTGAGCCACCGTGCCAGTCTTTTTCCCGTGTAGAACTACTTTAAACAAATCCTGGAATATACTACAAACGAATTGGTATAACAAAAATGAAAAAAGTTGATTAAAAGATTGTAATATGGCTGGATATAAATAAATTCGTATTGGAACAAACACCTTCCCAAGGATTAAATGAAACTTTCTGATATAGTATTCTACAGTTTTGTTATCCCAATAGCACTTACTTTATCAAAATGGACCTCTTAAATTTAAAGATAAAGCGATGGACAAACCTTCAATTAACACTATTGAACATAATAAATACTCTAATAACACATACGTAAGATTATACATTATTTTACCGTTCAGCATACGTACAAAAAAACTGATACCTGATGAAATTATTAGAAGCATTGCTATAGAACTTTTTGGCTTAGTCACAGAAGACGATATCAATGTTATGAACACTAACATTAACAATTTGCATACTGATTAAAAAGAATATAATAAATTGTATGAACAGAATATCCATACTTTTTCAGCTGCATTCAAAGAACTATGTATTTATATAACACTACGAAACTCCATAAGCATATTCTCAAACAAGTTGTTGATATATTGACTTAAGGCCAAATTTTTACGTTCGACAGATATCTGTTACATTTATCAGCTTACCTTTGGACTGAGGCTACCATAGATCACATTATTGGTTTTATATTCAGCGTATCCAAAGCATATCAGAAGCTAATTTCTTCAAATATATTTCGAACCGTAGCCTGGAATATAAAGAACCTAGCAGGAAATCTAGAATTTGTAGCACCTAAACAAAATCTTTATGCTGGGAAAATTACCACGCTAAGCAAATTAGATGTTGTGCATCAAGAAAATAGAAAAAGGGTGATTTTACATTTGCCACTTGTAGATCGAACTCCTAACAATCTTTACAAACTACTTCTAGTCACGATACCAGAACCTGAAAGAAATAGATCCACCTGTATGAAACTATCATACCCTTACTTATCAGTAGCAGCAGACCATAATTCGTATGAAACAGTATATGGTTATATCGACGCCTCATAGGAAGACCAGCACAGTTCAGATTTTCCTATTTAAAATAACATTGAAAAATCTAAAATGTGCTGGTCTTCTTACAAGGTGATGTTTGGCTATGGGACCGTTAAAAGAACTCTACGCTATAAACGAATAAGAAGTCCTTATGTTATTACGATCTGGAACAGGAATATTTGAAAACTATGAAATTATATTTACACCTAAGCCAGAAAGTCAATGGATTTACTTACCAGCTGATGATTCATAATTATTTTTGACAGCTTATGAAAAACAATGAAGCATTATATGCCTTAACAAAATAGATCAACAAGAAAGATAAAAAAGTATAGATCTTTTACAAATGAACAATGGGTGTACGGTAAAAATACGCCATTTGACCTTAACTAGTAAACATAATATCTTCACTCGGATATAATTTACCTATTAAGCAGAAGTTAAATTGAACTCAACTGTACTACATGAACCCCTAAAAGACACTGGTGCCTTTCAAGACGCTACAGAATCGATTTGAAAACTAAACTGTAATAAACAAGCATGGACAGATGAATAATTAAATGTACAAAATATAACAAGTTGAATGCAAAAAACACGAACCCGACAGTTTAAGGAGAAATTAATTTCTCTTTTTATTTCAATACAAAATATTGTTAAAGCTTTCATCATTATAATTATAACAGCAATATTCACCAGCAAAATAAGAAGCTGTTTCAAGAAGACTATGAAACGTAGTATCTCGGAAAAATTTATAAAACGCACTATGAACTCACTGAACGCAGAACCCTGAGTAACCATAAAACAAGAACCAAGAGAACACGAACTGACTGAACTCAATGTCAAAGTTAAAGAAAAACAAAAAATACCTCAATCATTTAAAACTAGACCTATAACAAAGGAAATGATTTTGAAACTCCCACGCCATACACCCCAAAAGTTGGAAATGGACTCATAAATAAATAGCAATTTGTAGTTTTTCTTTTCCAGGCTGTACAATAAACCCCAACTATAAAATAACAAACACTAAATATTTTTAATTATAAATATAAATGTACCTGCTATGAAACCATATTGTGTACAAAAATAGTGCAGTTATCGTAGGAATGAGTGTACCTTTGTTAATTGGGTGTCTACTTTTAATATTATTTAATTAGTTAACAATTATAAACAAGATATGACGGCACAATACAATAAAAATAGTATATAGGCTGGCCAGTCCAAGACTGAGAACTTTCATCAAATTATATCTGTAACGTCACGCTCTCATCTATCACATACAATCCCACACTTAGTTCTTGTCCAAATTTAAAACCCAAAATATAATTGTACGTAGAAAATGAAAACAACTATCCTGTAGTACAGCTTTTTTCAATAAGGTAGTATTACATGCCAGTAAACGTCTTTTAAGGACGTTCATCACACATAGGTTTTTTTGGTATATAGTATTCAAACGGAAAACGTACATTTTAATAGCATAAAAAATACCCACAAAAATTGCAGCTCTTGTGACTTAGCTATTATTTTATGTATCTGACTTTTAGCAAATCAATATTTAACATGTAACCTTATAAAAAAATAACGTTACATGGCATTTATATGATTTGTAAGAATCTCCTAACTTTTTGGGTACAAAAGATTACATTTAGATTAGCTAATTAGATTTTTTTATAGATCCACAAGTTAGAATACAAATAAATTTAAAAAAAATGAATAAAGTGTGCGTACATGCATGTATGTAAGAACATCCACAAGAGAAAAAAACTTGCTAGCATGACTGTACACATTAGCGTTCCTGTCATTACTCTAAGCTTTCCTCCAGAAACTACGTAAAGAACGGCCTTAAGTAATAGAATTAATTAAATAACAAATAAAGAATTTTTAGAGAATGGAACACAAAAAATAACTAGTGTACTTCTACAGTACAAAGAAATTTTGGTAATTTTAAAAAATTTCGAAAAAATTTAAACGATATGTACAAAAAGTTGTATATATATTACACGAATGACAAATGAGGAACGTAAAAATAAGCATTTATTTATGTATTTAAACAGTACTCTGCTAAAAAATATTCATTTCTAAAATTTTTGAAAAAACATTTTAAAAACTAGGCCTGCTCGGAGCAAAGGACGTAGGGGCCACAACCCGAAAGTGAGATGTTAAGTGCTAAAATCTCGTTAAAAACTATTTTTTTTTTTATTTCTCACCTTAAATCAGATTATTAAAAAATAAACCAAATATATTTATTCCAAAAACAGTAAAAGTCTAAAAAAGACAAAGCTGTAAAGAGGTGCCTTGCACTAACAAATAAATTATTATTATTTTTAATTCTATTTGATAATAAATTCATTTTCTCAAAAATATAACTTTAAGAAGCTAAAAAGAGTATGATTTAACGAAAGTTTACACAAAACAAAGCTGACTGTATACTTTGTAGCTCTTAAAAGTGTTAAGTAACATTCTAAGCAAGCTACAAGGCCTCAACACATAAAGAAAGCAAGTACCATAATCATAGCATTAAAAACAAAAGAGTTTAAAATAAAGCTTCAAACAAGCTGCAGTTCTCTGAACGCCATTTTAGTCATCGTCATTGTGATCATCATTATCATCATCATCATCATCGTCATCATCATCATCATCATCATCATCATCATCATCATCATCATCATCATCATCACCATCATTATCATCATCATCATCATCATGAAGATGTTGTCGTCGTCGTCGTTGTTGTCTTCACTGTCTTCGTCAGCGTCATCGTTGTCATCGTCATTATAATTATCATCATGATGTAATTGTTATAGTTGTCGTCACCGTAATAATCATCTTTATTATCTTTACTATCTTCAAATGATTATCAGCTTCATCATCATCATCAACATCATTATCATGTTATTGTCGTCTTCATCGTTGTCATCATTTTTGTTAGCATCGTCATCATCGTCGTCAACATTATCGTCACCTTTATTATCATCAACATCATAATAAGCATCATCATTATCATAATTATTATTGTGTCATCGTTATCATCATCGATACGTCAGTGTCGATGTCATCTTAATTCTTGTTGTTGTCGTCGTCATCCTCGTCATCGTCAACGTTGTCAACGTCATTATCATCGTAGTTGTTGTCGTCGTTGTCGTCGTCATCGTCGTCGTCATTATCCTCGTCATTATCATCATCATCTTCATCATTATTATTATCATTAGTGTTATCATCATCATTATCACGTCGTCATCGTTGTTGCCGTTATTGTCATCGTCGTCTTTGGTGTCGTCTTCAACGTTGTCGTCGTCATTATGGTTATTATTATAATAATTACCTTTCTTTCTATTATCATAATCATTATTATCATAATCATCATCATTACATTGTCATCGTCGTTGTTGTCATCGTTGTCATCGTTGTCATCGTCGTCGTTGCTGTTTACGTCATCGTTGTAGTTGTCGTTGTCGTCATCATCTTCATTACCATCGTTACAATCATAATCATCATCATCATCATTATGATAATCGTCATCATCATTATCATTATTATTATCATGATCATCATAATTATCAAAATTACCATTATCAGCATTGTCGTCACCATCATTAACATCGTCATCATTATCGTCGTCATCATCATCATTATTAACATCAATATCACCATTATCATTATCATTATTATCAACATCATTATAATCATTATTATTAACATTATTGTCATCGGTATCATCATCGGTATTGTTTAAATTATTAGTATTGTTGTCATCGTCGTCATCATCGTCGTCACTATTATTACCTTCGTTATTGTAACTTTTTTTATTATTATTATGATTATAATTTCCATTATCATCATCATAACCATCATCATAATCATCATCATCATGATCATCATCATCATCATCATGATCATAAGAATCATTATCGAAATCATCATTAATACTTATATCAACATAATCATTATCATTGTCCCAATGATAATTATCATTATCATCACCATCATCGTCAGCAGGTCATCGTCATTGTCAATGTCATCGGCATTGTTGTCGTTGTTAGCGCCGTTGTCAAAGTCGTCGTCTCAAACGTTACTTGCCTTAGGCTTATTATTTTTGTTATTATTTTAATCATCATCAATACTGTTCTAATTATTATTATTATTATTACCATAATAATCATTATCATCATCATTATCAATATTATCATCATCAATATCATCATAATTTTTGATATTATCATCATCTTTATTGTCATCATCACCGTCATTATGATCATTACAATTATCATGTTCTTATTGTCGTCGTTAATATTGTCGTTATAAATGTCATCATCATCATCATCACCATTAACATTAACATCGTCACCGATATTATCGTCATCATCATGTTAATTATCTTGTCGTCGTCAATACCATGGTCATCGCTAAGGTCGTTGTTATTGCCGTCGTCGTTGTCAGCACCCTTATTCTAGTCATTATTGTTATTTACATTATAAGTCCTAATATATTTTTTATTATCATTATTAACATTGATATCATTATCGTTATTATCATTATTATAAATATCATCAGTTTTATCAACACTATTATTAACATCATTATAATCATTATTATTATCATTACCATTATCATTATTGTCATTATCAACATCATCATCATTATCATCTTTAATATTACTATTACTTCATCGTCATTGTCATCATTAGTGTCAACGTCGTCGTCGTCGTCTTAGCCATCGTTGTCGTTGTCGTCGTTACTACTACTATCATCATTGTCATCATTATTATATCATGATTATTATTATTATTATTAATATCTTTACAATAATCTTTATAATCATTATTATTTTCAACATCATTATCATAATCATTAACACCATCACTGTCATCATCATTATCATTACCATTATTATTATTATCATCGTTATTATCATCAACAATGTAATCACCATCATTATCATGGACATTAAAGTTCTAAGCATCATCTCGATCACTACATGCTTTAAAATCATCCTTATTATCATTATTTCCTTCATTAATATTAGTATAATTATTATCATCATTTGTATAAATATCATTATAATTATTGTTGTTATTATTTTCAGTTTGATTATTATTATTAGTATCATCATCATCTTCATCAATATCATCATTACTATTATCATCATCATCGTCATCAACATCATTGCTCTAATCTTTATTATTATCATCATCATCATCATTATCATCATTATTATAGGGTCGCTGCCATTGTCATTGTTTTCGTCATCGTCGTCGATGTCATCGTCTCTGCAGTTGTTAATGTCGTCATCATTATCATAACTATCATCATAAAAATCATTATTATTAAAGCATCATTATTATTATTATTATTGTCATAATCGCAATAACTGTCATAATCGTTCTTCTTATTTTTATCATTATTATTATTATAATCGTCACCATTATCATTATTATCAGAATCATTATTATCATCAGTGTTATTCTCATTATTATTATTATCATTATTATCATCAATGTTATTATCATTTTTATCATTATCATCATTATCATATTTATTTTAAGTATCATGATAGTTGTTATCAACATCATCGTTTTAATTATTATCATTATCATCATCATCACCATCATCATTATAATCATCACTATTATTGTTTTTATTATTATCATTATCGTCATTATTGATATTATGATCATAATCATCATTATCATTATCATTATCACTATCATCATTAACATTAATATCATTATTATCATCATTATTACCATTATCATTATTATCATCTTTATGAAAATGTAAACATTATCAACAACATTACTATAATTATCATTATCATTTTCATTGTCATTGTTATTATTTTCACTATCATCATTTCTATTATTATTATTATCAATAACAGCATCATTAAAATCATCATCATTTTTATTATTACTATCATAAGCATTATTATCATTAAAATCATCATCATACGTTTTATTATTATCATCATCATAATTATCATTAATATAATCATTAGTCTCAACATTATCATCATCAGTATGATTATTATTATTATCATTATCATTGTCATTATTATCGTTATTGTCATCATTTTCATTATTATCACGATTATTTTAACTATCATAATCATTATTATTATCATTAAAACATTATTATTATAGTTATTATCATCATTATCATTATTATTATTATTTTTATCATCATCATTTAACATCATCATTATCATCATTACCGTTATTACTATCATTATGATTAACATAATCATTATTGTTCTCTTTGTTATCATCATTATAATCACACTAATTTTTATCGTTATTATTATTATTATAATTATTTATGTTATTATTACTATACCCAAAATCAACATTATCAAATTCATCATCATTATAATTTTTGTTAGTCTTACCAGCATTATATTCATTATTATTTCTATTATTATTATTATCATCACTATTATTGTCATTGATATAAATATTATTTTAATAACGATCATCATCATTCTTAATGTTATCGTTATTGTTATTATCATTATCATCGTCATTATTATAATAATTGTCATTATCTTCATTATTGTTATTATTATCGTTTTTTTCATGATTGTTATTACTATCACGATTATTTTAACTACCAGAATCATTATTATTATTATTAAAAACATTATTATCATGGTTATTATCATCATTATCATTATAATTATTGTCATAGTGACAATCATAATTATAATCATTTTTACTTTTATTATCATAATTATCATTAACAGCATCATGGAAATTAATACTATTTTTATCATCATAATAATTAACATTGTTGACAACATTTTCATCATTATCATAAATATCATCATTATCATTATCATTTTATTAATTATCATCATTATTATCAACATAATCATTTTAACTATCGTAATTATCATCATCATCATCATTATCATCATCATTAGTTTCATCAATACTGTCATTATTACTATTATTATCACCATTTTTATTTTTAGTAAAATTATAAAAATTATTATTATCGATATTATTACTATCGTTATCATTATTATTTATATTATTTACATTATTATAAAAAAATTAAGTAAATTAATCATTTTACTTATTATTATTATTTATATTAAAAATATTTTTATCAACATTATCATCATTATTATTATAAATATTATTATCACTATAATTATTATTTTTACTATAATAGAAATTATCATAATTATTAATATCATAATTATCGTTATCATTTCTTTCGTCATCTATGTCATTATTATCATGGCCTTTATGAACAAAATTATTTTGATTAACATTATATTAATCATTATCATCATCAATGTAATTATCATCTGTATATTTATTATTATTATTATCATCTTAATTATTATTATTATCGTATTAATTATTATTATTTTTATTATTTTCATTATGATTAACATTATAACAGTTCTTATTGTTATTATCATTATCATCATTTTCTTTATTGTCATTATCTCTATCTTTAACATCATTATCATCATCATCTTTATCAACAGTAATATAATTATTATTTGTATAATCATCATTACCATTATTATTATTAGCATCATTATCATTTTTATTAGTAGTATTGTCGTCAATATTATTATTATAATCATAACTACTATTTTTATCATGATTAACAGTATCATTAAAATTATTATTATTATTATCACAATTATTAACATCATAAGCATTATTATCATTATAATTATTATTATTATTATCTTTCCTATCATTGTTATTGTTGGTATTATTATCCTGATCATTAGTATTTTTATTAACTTGATCAACATTATCATTATTATTATCATTTTCATCATAATATGATCGATTTTTTATTATCATTATCATTAGTATTTCTAATATGTGAATCGTTTTCATTATTATTGTTATTATTATTATTATTATTATTATTATTATTATTATTATTATTATCGTTTTAATCGTCATTATTATAATTATTATTATAATTATCATTATTATTATCATCACTTTCATTCACATCATTTTCATCATCATTAACGTCATCATCATCATTATTATTATTTTCATCATTATTATTTCAAACACATTCATTATTTCTACAATTATTATTATCATCATCACCATTATTATAATCATTTTTAACTCGATCATTATTATCATCATTTTAATTTTAATTATCATTTTAATCGTAATTATTATCATTATGAGAATTATCAATACTATTATTATTATCATAATTATTATTACCACAAGCATCATTGTTATCATTATTATCATCATCATCAACATTATAATGGTGATAATCAATATCATTATCATTTTGATTATCATTTAGATTATCATTATTATCATCATCATTATTATTAACATTATAAGTATAAATATTATTATTACTATTAACATTGATATGATAAGTATCATAATGACCATTATAATCATAATTACCTTCATTTAAATTATTGTAAGCATTATTATTATCATTATTATTATTATTGTTATTATTATTACCACCATCCCACCAACTATCAGTATTACTATCATTTCTACTATCATAACCATTTTTTTATTAGTATCGTTATAGTTATTATTTTTACTATTATTAACATAAACAGTTTTACCATCGGCATTATCATGATTATCATCATCATTATTAACATTATTATGAGAATTATTATAATCATCATTATGATTATCATTAAAATTATCTTTACTATTATTGTTTTGGTAGTCATTATTATTATTATCATAGTAATTTTTATTGTTATAAACATTATTATTATAATTATAATTATAATCATCATTTTTGTTATTTTTAATATCATTCTTGTTGTTTTCAGCTGTATCATCGTGATCACTAGTAGTATGATTGTTATTATTATCATCATCAATATTATTATCATTATTGTCATTAAAATCATTAAAATTATTGTTATTATTTTTTTATTATAATTATCAATATTTTTATTCTAATTATAATTATTATTATAAAAACGATTATTATTATTATTATTATCATCATTACCATGCACAAAATTATTATTATTGTCATCATCATCGTTATCATCATTATAATTATCAAAATTATTAAAAAAATCATCATAAGCATAATTATTATCATTAATATCTGCACAATTATCATTATTATTAGCATATTTATTATAATTATTATTGTTATTATCATAATTATTATTTTTACCACCATCTTTATCTTTATTATTATCATTATTCTTATTATCACCATCAGTATCTCAATTTTCATTTAATCATTGTCATTGTTATCTTCATCATTATCATTATCATCGTCAACAGTATCATTATTATTATTGTTATTATCAAAATCTGTTATAATTATTATTGATATCCTTATTATAATTATTATTATAACTATTTTTACTGTTTTCATTATTATTATAATTATTATTATAATTATTACTACTATCATAATAATTATTATAAGAAACCATTAACATTGTTGTGATTAGTTTTATTATTATCATTATTATAATTATTATTAACATTATAATGATCATAATCATCATTATTATTATAATTATCATAATTATAACCATCATTACCTCCATCATTGTAACAATTATTATTATTATTGTTATGTCTATCATCATAATTATCATCATTATTATCATTATCATTATAATTATTATTATTGTCTCCATCATCTTAACGAATTTTACTATCATTACTATCTCTATCATTGTAATTATAATTTTTATTATCATTATTATTATCATCATTATTATTCCTATTATTATTGACATTTTCATTATCATAATAAACATTCTAATCATCAGTATCATCATCTCTATTATCATTATTAATATTAACATTATCATAAGAATTATCATTATGATCATTATTATAATAATCATCAATTTCATTGTCATTCTTATTATAATAGTCGTTTATCTCATGATTATTGTTATTTTTAGTATTATCATCATTTTTAATTATTATTATCATCATAACTACAATTATGATTATTGTCATCATCATTATTATTTTTTTTTAGCATCATAACCGTAATCATTAGTGTTATTATTATTTTTATCAGTTTTATCATTATTATCATAATTATCATGAAAATCATTATAACAATTATTATTTTTATTTTTATAATTATTGTTATCAATATTATTATTATTAAGATCATCATTATCATAATTTACATTATTATCATTATCATCCTGATCATCACCATCATCATTATGAACATCATTATTATCATTATCATCCTCATCATTATCAACATTATTAAAAGAATGATTATAAGCATTTATATTATTATAATTATCAGGATTAATATCATTATTATTATTATTATTATTATCATTATCCTTATCAGTATTATTATCATAACCATTATCATGATCTTTGTCATTGTCATTATCCCTATTGTTGTCATTAGTATCATTATTCTTATCAAATCGTCATGATCATCATTTTTATCATTATTATTTTCATCATCATTATTATAATCATTGTTATTCTTATAACAATTATTTTTATTATTATTATTGTTACTTTTATCATTATTATTATTATTATCATTATCATTATTATTATTATTATTATTGTTATTATTGTCGTCATTATCATTATCATCATTAATATTATGATCATTATTATTATCATTATTATCATCATCATCATTATAAAAACTCTTATCATCGTTATCATCATCATTATTATTATCATTTATATCAAGATTATCATCATCTTCATTATAACCATTACTATTATTATTATTATTATTATCATAATTTGATTCAGAACAATTATCAAAATATGCTTAGTTTGCATAGCAAGATTAGGTACAGTGGCGAATACTACATCTCACTGTACGCGAATGCGAGAGAGAAAACTCGCGCACTATATTTCTGCTCCCTTTTAATAATCTGTCTATCGGTCTGCATACTGCGCTTGTCATGCGATGCACCTGCGAGAGCGCTTGCGCCCGCTTTTTTGCTTGCTTCTGTTCTAGCTGCGTCTCAGAAAACTGTACGGGTGGGGTTGCTTACAAAAGTTGAAAGGGAAACAGTTTAGTCACGCTTTATCTAAGACTAATAAAAGTTCATAAAAGTTTAAACAAAATTATATTATATCAAATTAACAAATGTACAGATTTTTTTTGCATAAAGTAGTAGTTAGAAAATTAAAGCATTTATTTTGAATAAAACTGTTAAAATCAAAAGTGTTAGCGTTTAATCTATTTATCACCTTTTACAGCAAAGACTTGCTGAGCTAACCAAGTCCAATCTCGCTGAAGCAGAGCAGAGAAGAATTAAACGACCCAAAGTTTCATATACTTTTTCACATTACATTAATTTTCTTAACTTTTTTAACTTACTTGGCAATTTTTAATCATGGTAGCATAGCGTGGTTTGCTTTGAAAGTTCGATATTTTTGGCGTGAGGTGAACACGAGCGAGAACAAAGGAGCTGATGCCATTTTGTGCATACCACTAGACGAAGAATTTCGGTTATAGGGCTCGTTGTGCTATGTAGGTGCAAGCAATAAAAGACTTTAGTTAAATTTTTTTGTTGTTTTTTTAAAATTTAGTAACGTTTTTCGCAATCTAGCAATAATTTTAGCCTTCCTTTTACAATTTTAATTTTGACTTTAAAACTATTGTAACTATTAAAAACACTGAATGAAAACATTGATAAAATCAAATTGACTTCTACACAAATCGGTGAAATTTTAATCTGTAGAAAATTGATAATATTGCTAAATTTAGTGAACTTTTATTTAATAAAGTTTTCGTTTGCTTACACGTCCTTTTGATTTAACAAATTTGCTAACGTCATGGTGGACCTAGTAGAGCAACTCGACATGCAGATTGCGTTAGGACAGTGCATCGTCACCTACAGGACAACAGTACTCAAAACACCAAAGGATAAACGTGGACCTGGCTGAGTGAAGACTGTACTTAAGGGACTGGAAACCAACTGAAAGCTGTTCTCGGAGGACGATCTCAAGTGCGCCAAGACTTCATCGCAAGAAGCTACCAAGGAACACGAATACTTTCAGAACGATATTTTTGCAATGGCGCAAACGGAATACAACATCACAAAAAATGAATTTTTGAACGTATTGCTTGCGGGAAGGAAGCAATCTACAATGCTAGCTGACAAAGCCTACGTCAACGTGTATACAGACGCATCACAATACGAGAATCCTCTACCAATGCTAGATATTTCAAAGTTCTCTGGCAAGAAGTCGGAGTGGGAGATTTTTTAAGGGATGTACGAAACCTTGGTACACAACCAACCTACCTTTCCTCCAGCCATCAAGATACAATATCTGGCTGGCTATCTAGAAGGTGAAGCACGAGGATTTTTGCCTTCTCCGCCTCTCACTGCTCACAAGTACGACGAAGCGTATCAAGCTCTGTTGGATAAATACGATAGCAAGAACAAATTACTGTTTACTCACCTTTCTACACTGATCTCCTACCCAAAGATGAAAAGGCAGAGGACGCTAGCTGAACTCTCACAACTTCTCAACACTATGAGAGTTACTAAGCAATCCATAGACAACTTAAGCATTCCTCAAGCTAGGATTGGTGAATTGTGGTTGATTCGCCATTTTTCTCACAAACTTGACTTTCACACACTGCTGGAGTGGGAGTCAGAAGCTGACGCTGATGAAGATTATCCTACATACTTATAGTTTCTCAGATTTCTAGAGAAACAAGTTCGAGTATTGGATGCAGCCCAGTGCTCTTTTGGAGAACATGAAGAAACTTCCAAGCAGAACTCCAAACCTGTAACAATTCCGACTACACGAAAGACTGTAGCAGCTCATCAAACTCAGGCATTTGCAACTTGTGTCATGTGCAAAAGTGACCACTATTTACATTCCTGTCCAAATTTTAAGGAGATGCAGATAAATTAGCGATTGAACTTCTGCAAGCAGAACAAACTCTGCATGAATTGCCTGCATAATATACACTTTGTAGGAAAATGCAACTCCAAAAAGAGATGCTTTACATGTTATGGTAAACACCATACACAGCTACATACAGGGACGACAAACAAGGATCAACATTTATTTGTAGAAACCGATGACGCTACCTCCCTCGTAGACAAGCAGGAGAAGATTACTGCACACACAACGAGTTACAGTACTAGTGATCTTGGCAAAAGATCTGGTATTGTCCTTCTAGGCACCGCACTAGTTCACATACATAGCCCACATAGAAACCCAATTATAGTGAGAGCCTTAATCGATCCAGCTTCAAAATGGTCATTTAATTCTGAGAAAATCATCACAAGCTTGTCACTTCAAGTGCAAAGGGTGAGAGTTAAAGTCACTGGCGTTGGAGCAAACGTTACTACAATTGTCAAGAAAGAAACAACTCTTTCAATTAAATCTGCACACGACTAGCAATTTTCCACGCAAGTGTCAGCTTATGAACTTGATAAACTGACCCAGATACTTCCCAGGAGGGAGGTGAACGCATCACCATGGAGCAACATCAGGGATCTCCCACTCGCAGATCCAAAATTCTACAAGGTTTAACCAGTCGACTGTCTGCTGGGAGCAGATGTCTATTCAACAATTATACAACCTGGGATTGTCAAGGCGTACCTGGTACTCCTGTTGCCCAGAACACTGTCTTTGGTTGGATACTCATTGGAGCAGCCAAGGATGAGTATGTTACAGCGCACACATCTATTTAAGTATATACAACATTCGTCGATACTTCGTCGGAGTTTTCAGTTTAAAAGTTTTGGGAAGTGGAAGAAATTCCTACAAACAGACACTTAACAGATGATTAGAAATTCTGCAAAGAGTACTTCTCGAAGACTACAACACGAAACGAGCAAGGTCGATATTTAGTTAGACCACCTATGAAAAAGACGTACTCTTTCCAAGGATCAAGAGAGATCGCAGTGGCTAGTTTGCTTCACCAGGAAAAATCTCTCTGTAAAAATGCAATACTTCAGAAGATGTATAAGAAATACATGCAAGAATATAAACGACTTAGACACTTAGAACCTGTACCAGCAGACGAGGGCTCGAGGGATTGCTACTACATCTCTTATCATGCGGTTCCCAGGAGTAATAAGTCTGGTAAGATAAGGATTGTTTTCAACGGTTCGCAAAACGATAAAAGCGGCGTGTCTCTCAACGACATTCAACCTCCTGGGCCAAAGCTACAGAGACACATAACAGTCATTTTAGTATGGTGGAGATTCTTCAAATACGTCTTCACTACCGACATCGTAAAGATGTTCCGTCAGAATTTAGTGTATCTAAGGGATAGAAATCTGCAGAGAATCGTTTGGAGAGATGACCCTTCACAGCCCATCCAGGACTACCGCCTCACCACCGTCGTGCAGGGAACTGCTGCTGCACCTTTTCTGGCCATCCGAGTCTTACTTCAACTGGTAGCTAATGGTGAAGCTTCATATCCTAAAGCTTCTCAACTTCTATGAGAGAAAGTATATGTGTATAACATTTTCGGCGGAGCCAATGATATTCAATCACTTTTTCTGCTACGAGACCAGCTGATCAACGTTTTACAAATGGCAGGTATGACTCTGGGAAAATGTTCAGCAAATGACGTTCAGATTCTTCAAGGTTTGGTCGACAGTAACACTCATGAAATCGAAGCTGGAGCCAGCAAGATCACGTCAACTCTAGGCATAAACTGGTCGCCAACACAAGACCACTTTACTCTCAGATTAGCAGATTTACAGTAAAATCAAGAAATTACTAAGAGATCTATACCCTCTCAAACTGCTAAGCTCTATGACCCCCTCGGCTGGATAGCACCAGTTATTATAGTTGCTAAAGTCATCATCCAAGACCTCTGGTTTGAGAAATACGAGTGGGATGATCCTGTTAACAATGACATCCAAACGAGGTGGGATTGTTTTAGCAATGCACTGTCAGAACTAAGCACAATTAGAATTCCACGTTGGATTGGAATTTTAACGGGGGGAAGTTGGACCCTTCATGGATTCGCTGATGCCTCAAAGAGAAGCTATGCTGCAGTGATATATGCAGTCATACCAGGTAAAACTTTAAATATTTTAATGGCAAAAACGAAACTAGCATCTACAAAAGTGCAAACGATGCCAAGACTAGAACTATGTGGAGAAGTGCTGATAGTCAAACAGACCATCTACTCTCACATTTGGAGCATGCACCAATACAAATAAACTTTTGGACAGATTCCAAAATAGTCCTTGACTGGCTGAAGGCGCACCCGTCAAAATGGCCAGCGTTCGTTGCAAACCGAGTGAGTACCATCATTTCAACGTTCCCAAATGCCTTTTGAAGACACGTCAAGTCTTCAGATAACTCAGCTGACTGCGCGACAAGAAGACTGTCTCCCGCACAGCTTGTTCAATTGTCACTTTGGTGGAATGGACCAAGTTGGATTTTGAAAGATCCACTCAAGTGGCCTTCAACAGACAACTCTACAAAAGGAAGCATCGAGAAAGTGCAAAACTTTCATGTGGCAAAAAATCAAGAGAAAAAGGAAATCATAAACGTTTTTCTTGAAAAATCTACTTTTCTCAAAATTCAAAGATTTTTGGCACATCAAGAGAGATGGAAACTCAATTCATCGAAAGCAAAAGAAGAGAAAATTACTGGTCCATTCTCAGTACAAGAATAGAATTTGGCTCTGACTTTCTGCTTCAGGGCAGTTTAACGTGCGCATTTTATAAAGAAATTACACTTCTTTAGCGACAAGAGGAGCTGCACAAGAAATCTACAATTGAAAAGTGCTGTCCATTCCTAGATAAAAATGGATTGCTACGAGTTGGAGGAAGACTCAGGAATTCTGCTCCCCCATACAAGGAAAAACACCCAATCATTCTTCCTGGAAGCAGCCCCTTGTGAAAAGATACGTTAGCAAGATGCACAAGCATACCATGCATGGAGGGATCAGGCTGATGCTCTCATACTTGTATCACCGTGTATAGATCACACGAGCTTCCCAAGTTGCTACGCAGATTTATCGTGAATGTGTAAAATTCACTCGTTACAATGCAAGAACTGAGGTACAGCAGATGGCGGATCTTCCTAAAGATCGCGTCACACCACAACGCCCGTTCATGATCTCTGGGCTGGATTACGCAGGACCGATCAAGGTTCTCTTTTCAAAAGGAAGAGGAGCAAAAAATACCAAGGAATACGTTGCAATTTTCGTTTGCTTTGCGGTGAAAGCAATCCACATCGAGATCGTATCAGATCTAACATCCGAAGCGTTTCTTGCTGCCTACGACAGATTTGTTGCTAAAAGAGGAGCCTGCTCTTGCCTGTATTCGGACAATGCAAGTACTTTTAAAGGAGCAGGTACGGACCTCAAACAATTATTTACAGAAACTTCTGAGGTTGTGAAGGATATTAAAGGACAGCTGACCATGCAAGGAACAGAGTGGTCATTCATACCACCGAGAGCTCCACGCTTTGGTGGAATATGGGAGGCCGCCGTCAAGAGTTTCAAACACCACTACACACGGATCGTTGGGGAGTCGGCGCTGACCTTCGAAGAGCACAGCACTCTAGCTGCTAAGATTAAGGCTTGCCTCAACTCAAGACCGATTGGTCCTCTCAGCACAGACCCTCCAGAACCAGCCACACTAACTCCTGGACACTTTCTAGTGGGCACATCCTGCCTCACCCCTTCAGAGCCTGTTGACCTCTCACAAAAATGGAATATAAGAAAACGATGGAGCTTGATCAGTCAGTCATCTTTGCGACTCCTTCTGGGAAAGATGGAAGAACGAATTTCTACAGCAACTCCAAACCCGAAACAAATGGCTCAAGAAACAGCCAAACATCGAAAAGGGTAATGTTGTCATTATCCGAGATGAGCTTTTCCCACCAGCAACTTGGTCTCTCGGCCTAGTAACAGACACACATCTGGGAGCAGACGGACTAGTGCAAACGGTTACACTCAAAACTGCAAATAGCGTCTTTACTCACCCAGTCGTAAAGCTAATCAAATTGCACCTATAAGACGATCTTCTAGTCAAGAAAGAAGACAAGAAGAATTTGTGCGATGACAAAGCTCAGAATTGAAGACTTTATCTTAAGTTTAAGGGTTTTTTAATTTTTTTTGTTAAAATAATAATTCAGTTTAATTAGTTTATTTTTTGTGATATCAAAGTTATCAATTAAAAAAAGGGTTTTAAAATTACAATTAATCGGTTAACTTTGTTTGTCATTTTGCATCCTATAGCTTTCAAAATTGACAAGTTTGGCCTAAGTTATTTTATTAAATTAATAAATTTGCTTCATTTTATTTTATATTGCAAACTCCTTTTATTAATACTACATATCAACGTGGGTGGAATGTTTGATTTAGAACAATCAAAAAAATAAACTTAGTTTTCATTTTAAGTTTAGATACAGTGACAAGTACTACACCACAACGTACGCGAAAGCGAGGGAGAAAACTCGTGCACTATAGTTTTGTTTCCTTTCGATACTCTGTCTATCAGTCGGCAAACAGCGCTTGTCATGCATTGCACCTACAAGAGCGCTCGTGCTCGCTCTCTGGCTCACTCTCTTTCTAGCTGCGTCTCAGGAAACTGTACGGGTGGGGTTGCTTGCAAAAGTTAAAAGGAAAACATTTCAGTCACGCTACATCTAAAAGTAATAAAAGTTCATAAAAGTTTAAGCAAAATTATATTATATCAAATTAACAAATAAATAGATTTCTTATGTTTAAAATAGTAGTTAGAAAATTAAAGCATTTATTTTTAATAAAACTGTTAAAATCAAAAGTGTCAGTGTTCAATCCATTCATAGCCTCTCACAGCCAAGACTCACTAAGTTAACCAAATTGAATCTTGCCAAAGCAGAGCAGAGAAGAATTAAACGACTCAAAGTTTTATATACGCTTTCACATTACATCAATTCTCTCAACTTCTTCGCTTTACTTGGCATATTACGATTATTATCACTATTGTTATTATCATCATCATCATAAATATTTTAATTATTTTAATTATAATTATTATTATCAATATCGCTATCATTATTATTCTCATCAGCATCATCATCATCATCATCATCGTCATCATCATCATCATCATCATCATCATCGTCATCATCATCATCATCATCATTATCATCATGTCATCGTCATCATCATCATCATCATCATCATCATTATAATCATTATCATCATCATTATCATCATCATCATCATTATCATTATCATTATCATCATCATCATTATCATTATCATTATCATCATCATCAATATTTTTATCTTTATTTTCATCATAATCAACTTTAACATTATTATCATCGTTATTATAATCACTGTCCTTATCATTGTTACTATCATTACTGTTTTTATCTTTATTAATATAATTATTATGATTATTATTATTTTTTTATTGACTATTATTATTTTCATTACTATCATAGAGATTATCATTATCATTGTTATTATTTTCATCGTCATAGTAATTATCGTTAACATTATCATCATAATTTCTATTATTAAGATCATTATTACTATTATCATTATTATTATTATTACAATTGATATCATTATAATGGTCGTTATCATTATCAACATTATAACCCAAATGTACATTTTTCTCATTGTCATTATTGTTATCATTATCATTATTAACATCATACTTATTATCATTGTCAATAATATTATCGTCATCAATACTGCCATCATTATTATCATTATCATTATTATTATCTGTTCTATTATCATCATTATTATTATTATGATCACATCTTTATCATTCTTTTCATTATTATTATGTTATCTTAGTCATGGACGTCGTCGTCATCGATGTTGTTATCGCTCCTGTTGTCGTCCCCATTGTCGAGATTAGTGACTTGATTGTCGGGCTCGTCATTCTCGTTATTACTATCAACGTCATCATTATCATCATCATCATCATTATCATTATTATTATTATTAGAATCATCGTTATTATTATTATTATCGAAGTTATGACTATAATTAATATAATCATTGTCGTTACTATTGTCATTAATATTTTTATAATCATTATTATCGTTATCAACGTTATTATCCTCAGTATTTTTATTATTGTAATAATTATAAGTATCATCATCACTATTATCATCATCTTTATCATTATTATCATCATAACCATCATTTTAAATATTATTGTCATAACTATCCCGATAATAATTTTTTTTATTTTGAATATTATTATCATTGTTGTTATTACAATTATCATTTCTATTATTATTATTATTATAACTATTATAATTAGTATCATTATCATCACTATTTCTTTTTTGCTCAGTAAAAATATCTTTATTTTTATAATTATTAAAATTACAATCATCTTCTTTATCATTATGATAACTATTACCATCTGTATTAATCTCATCTTTATTTTTATTGTCATTTTCATCATAATGATGATCATCATTGTAATCTTGATTGTTAAGGTTATCATCATTTTTGACATTATCGTTATTTTAAAATTATTATTATTATCATTTTTATTAGCATTATCATTATCATTATTGATAATCATGATCTTTTTCATCGTCATAATGATTACCATAATTAATATCATAATTTTTTCTATTATAATGATTATTATTAGCATTAACACAATAGTATTATTACATTTAATATAATCATTATTGGCATTTTTGTTATCATCATTACCACTAACATTTACATCATTATTATCATTATTATTAGTATTTTTATTATAATTATCATCATTTTTATCGTTACTATTATTAACATTATCGTCATTATTTTTATTATCATCATTATTACCCTTTTTATTATTGATAATATTTCATCCTCATCATCATCATTATTATCATCATTATTATTACAATCATAGACATTCTTGTTACAATCATCATAATTATTTCAATTATCATACTTAATATTATAATCATTATCAAAATAATTATTAACATTATCATCATAATCAATATCATCGTCATCTCACCATTATTATTATTATTATTATTATTATTATTATTATTATTATTATTATTATTATTATTAGTATTATTATTACTATTATTATTATTATTATTATTATTACTATTGTTATTATCCATGTTATCATTATATTTTTATCTTCACCATTTATATTATTACCAGCAAAATAATTATCACCATTATCATCTGAATCATTATTCTTATCATTATCTTTATCATCCATTTCATTATTAACACTATCATTATAATTAATTAAATCCATATCATTTTTTTATTCACATTATAATTATCATTGATATCATTTTCATTATCATCATTATCATAATCTTCATAATCATTATCATTATTATCGTCACCATTATTAACATTACTTTTATTATCACTATCATCATTTTTTTTCTTATCATTATCATTTTTATTTTTATTACGATAAATATCAATATCTTTCTTATGATCAAAATAATCATTTATCATTTATTTTGTAATTATCATAACTTTAATCATTTGTAACATTGTGATATTCATTTTGACTGTTATTTTTATTATCCGTAAGATCACAATTATTATCTTTCTCATTATTGTTTTTATAATTACCATCAACATCATTATCATTGTTATAATTGTTATTATAATTATTAGGAATGTTATTATCATTATCGTTATGTTTAATATTATTTTAATTATCATTATCATTTTTTATTATATCATTACCATCATCGTCATGATCATCATTAATTTTATTATCATTATTATCTTTTTCATCATAATTATTATTAACATTATTCTAACCATTCGTTATTTTACAATTATTTTATAATTATTATTATTATATAATGATAATTATCATTATCATTATAATAGTTGTTATAATAATTATAAATATTATTATAATCTGCATTGAAATCGTTACTATTATTAGAATTTTTCTTTATTCTGACTTTTATAATTACCAGTGTAATAATAATCATTGTCATTTTAATTATTATCATTAATACAAATATTAATCGTATTATTGTTATTATAATCTTTTTTATCGTTATTATCATTATAATCATCACTATGATACATTTAATTTACCTTTATCATAATTATAAAGCATATTATGATTACTATTATTATTATTAATATTATAATCAACATTTTCATTATTTTTAATATTATAAGCAGTACTATTTTTATCCTAATAATTATTTTTCATATTTATATTATTAACATACTTATTATCATCATTATCATGAGTATAATCATCATTATTATTATATCATTATTATACTTATTGATAATATTAATTCTATTATTATTATCGTCTTTATCAACACTATTATTAATATTGTAATTATTATTCTAATTATTATCATTATTATTATCATTATTATTGATATAATTACTATCGTTAGTATTAGATATTATTAGTATTACAATCATCGTCATCATTATCATGAGTATTACTGTCATCATTATTATTATTATTAACATTATTAACATTTTTTTCTCCCAATATTATTATTATTATTATTATAAATATAATCATTATCAATATTCTTAGTATCGTCATTAAAATTATTACCATCATAATCATCGTGATTATCATCATTATTATTATCGTCCTTATTATCATCATTATCATTATGATCATTATTACTATTAATATAATAGTTATCATTATCATTATAATTATAAACATTATTATCATTGTCTTTATTATCATCTACATCACTATCATTAACATTATAATAATTCTTATCGTTATTTTAACGATTGTCAGTAACATTATTATCAATATATTATTGTTTTTATTATTATTGTCATTATCATCATTAGTTTTATTAATACCCTCATTCTCGTCATCATAACTCTTATTTTTATCACCATAATTATTATTATAAGAATGATAATTATAATTATTTTTACTATAATTATAATCATTATTATTTTTATTTTTCTTATTATTATTTTAAGTATTATTATTATGATTTTTAATAAAATAATTATTATTATTATTGTCATACTTATTACTATTATTATTATTATCATCATTATTATCAGTATTTTCTCATAATTATTATTACTATGATTATTATTTGCATCATAAATATCATTATTATTTGTATCATTTCTATTATTTTGACAATTATCAACACCAGTAAAATAATAGTTATTCTTATTTCAACTATAGTCTTCATCATGAATATGAAGATTATGTATATACTATCATAATTTTCATTACATTGATTATCATTATTTGAAATATTATTACTATTATTATTATTTTTACTATCGTTATTATCACAATTATTCTTATAATACTTTCTTTTACTATTATTTCTGACATCATTATTATCATAACTATCACTATCATTATCATGATAGTAATCATTATTATCATCAAATAATTATTATTAATATTATTTCCATTATCATTTCTATAAACATAATCATAGTTTTAACATAATCATTGCTATTAATTTTATTATTATTATTATTTTTATAATAATTATTTTCATCAAAAGCAATATCCTAGTATAAGTCATAGATATTATTACTATTGTAATAATTGTCTTTATCATTATTAGTATTATTGTTATTATTATTATAATCATCAACATTTTTAAACATTTCTTTCGTTCTTATTAATATTATCATTGTTATTATAATTGTTATTATTGTCAATATCCATTTTATCGTAATAAATATTATTACTTTTATCATGATCGTCATCATTATTATTATTATTATCATTGTTATTGCTATTAATATTATGATCGTTACTATAAGCATCATCATTTTTATCATTTTTATTATCTATATTACTATTATTATTAAATTTTTTGTTATAATAAATGTTTTCGACGTAACCATCTACATAATCATAAATATATTATTAATTTTATTATAATCGTCATAATCATTATTTCTATTAGTTTTATCAATACGCTTTTTTTTTTATTATCCTTATCATCACTACCATGAATATTATTATTATTGGTATCAGCATTCTTACAATAATAATAATAACTTTTTTATTAAACATTATTAATATATTCATAATTATTATCATCATGATCAACACAATTTTTATTATCAATAATAGTTTTTTTATTACTATCATTGTTATTATTATAATTATTTTCAATTTTTATAATTATATCATTAACATTAAAATAATAATCATTATTGTAATCATTATTATTATCATTATCATGATAATTATGGTTTTTATTATTATAATTATTATCATCATTATTTCCATTAACAACATTTTTATTATTTTAACTATAAATATTATGAATATTATTATTATTATCCTAATTTTTGTAATTGTCATTATTCTTATGATTATCATTATAAGTATCATTATCATTAAAATCTTTAGTATTAATATCATCATTAATATCATCATTATTATTATTATTATCATTGATATTATTATTTTTGATTTTATCATTATTATTATTATCTTTTCTATCAGCATTATTATTAACAGCATTATTATTGTTTTTATTATTGGCAACATAAGTATTGTAAATATTATGATTGTAATTTTTTTTAAAATAATTATCATTATTCTGCTTATCATCATTATAACTATTATAATTTTTATCGTTATTGATATTATTGTTATTGATATTATTATTAGTATTATTAGTATTATTATAATTATTATTATTATTATCATTATCATCATAGTTATCATTATTATTTTTATTATAATAACTTTTATAATTTTTTTTATAATTATCATAATTACTACTATAACCATTAATTTTATTAGTAACATTATTATTATTAAACTTATTTTCATTGTTATGATCATCCTTATCAACATGATTATTGTTATCGTTACTATTATCTTTATCATTACCATTCTAAAAGTTATTATTTTTATTATTATTATTATTTTTATCATATTTTAGATTATTATCGTCTTTACTCTCATACTAGTCGAGATTATTATTACGATTAGTATTATTATCATTATGATCATTATTATTATTATAATCATTATTATTATTATTATTATCATTAATATTATTATAATCTACATTGTATTTATCATCATCATTATTATCACCATTGTTATCATTATTATGATATTTATCATCATTGTTATTATTAACATTGTAATAATTAATATTATAATTATTGTTACCATTAATATCAGTTTTTCAACATAAGTTTTTTAACTGTTTTTATAATCATTATTATTATTATTATTATCATAATAACTGTTATCATTATCATCATGATTATTATAATCGATATTATTATTTTCATTATTATAATGATTACTGTTATTATTATCATCGTCATCATTATTATTATTTTTACGATCAGCATTGATATAACCATTATCATAGTCATATTTATGAACTTAATTAATGTCAACATTGTTATTATGACCATTACTATTATCACTATTATTATTATTTTTACCATCGTCATGGACATTACTACTATTATTATTTTTATTTTTATCAGTTTCATAATAATTGTCATCATTATCATCAGCATCATTATTATCATAATTTTTTCTATCATGAGTATGATCATGAACATAAACATTCCAATTATTACTATGTTTATTTATTTCATTACATACTTATTATCATAATTATCATTGTTATTTTTAATATAATCATTAACATTATTATCAATGTATTGTTGTTTCTTATAATATTGTTATCGCCATAATTATCATAGATATTATCATTAGCATCATTATTATTATTATTATTACTTTGATTATTATGATTATTATATCTATCATTATTATTGTTATTTGTATTATCATTATGATCATGAGCAATATTACTATTATTATCAATATCATTATCTTTGTTACCGTCATTTTTATTATTAACATCAATATTAATATTTCATATATTATTATAAACATTATTATCAACATTATTATTGTCATCATAATTATTATAATCTGCATTGTTATTATCTTTATTATTCATGTCTTTTTTATCGTTGTAGTTATGAAAATTATTACTACCTTAATTTTTATTAATGTCATTTCTTATTATTATAATTATTTTTATTATTACTATGATTATAATAATAATTATGATTATCATTATCATTATAAGTATTATTATCAATATTTTTATTATTATTATTACAATTATCATTACAATTATCATCATCATTATTAACATAATTATTACAATAATTATTATTATCATTATCTTTAACATAAGTATTGCTGTAATTATTATAGCCATTATCCTTATTCTAAAAAAATTATCATTATCCTCATAATCGTTATGATAATAATCATCGTCACTACTATCGTAATTATTACCTTGACTATTTTTCTGATCAATGTTTTACTTACTTTTATTATCATAATTACCATTTTTATTATTATCATCATGATGATCATTATCATTAGCATTTTTATTATCAGCACCATTGGTGAAGTTATAAGCATTATCATATTTATCATAATTAGCAGTATTAATATTCTTATTATTTTCAACTTCTGATCATCATTATTATAACTATCATATCACAATTTCAATCATCATTATCATAATACTATCATTATTTGAGAGATCATTATTATTGATACTATCATTATAATTTTAATTTCCATCATTTATAAAATTGTCTTCAGTATGATTATCATTATTACTATTATTACTATTATTATTATCATTATAATTATAATTATCATTAATATCATTATTCTTATAAAAAATATTATTATTATTATTTTCATTAACATAATTATTATTATCCTTAGTATTATTTTTACTGTCATTATTATCATTATTATTAGTATTATTATTGAATTTATTATGATCATCATTTTTTTTTTTATTATTATTATCATTCTTATCAACATTGTCATTATTATTTTTATTTTAATTATCATCAATATTTTTATCATGAGTTTTATAATAATTATTAATAATTTTTTTACTATAATCGAAATCATCATTATTATAACTATTTTATTATTATACACTATTGTTGTTATTATTGTTATCATTTATAATATTATCATCATTATCATTATTCGTATAATTTATTATCTCTATTATAATTTTTTTTATTGTTATTATCATTTATATATCTATCGTTTTCATCATTATTATTATAATCATTATCTTTATTATCATCATAATTATAATCATTATTATTATTTTAATTGTCAGCATTATTATCAAATTTTTTATTACTATTATAATGATCATTCTTTTCATTATTATCATTATGATTGATAATCATCATCATTAAAAATATTATCATTATCTTCATTATCAACATCATCTGTTGACATTATTGTAATCGCAATAATAATCATCATTTTTGTCTTTAATGATAATAAAATTATTATTATGTTAATTATTATAATTATCATTACCATCATTATCATGATTTTTATTATTATCATTATTCTTATTAACAACACTATCATTATTATCAAAAATATTGTTAGTTTTATCGTCATTATTATTATCATCATTATTATCATTATCATTATTTACATCATTATCAACATTATAATTTGTATCATTACGATTATAATTATCAATATAAACTTCATCATTATCATCATCATCATCAATATCATGATCATTAACATTGCCATCATCATTAGCATCATCATAAACAACATTATCATCAATATTAACATCATCATCATCATTATCATCACTGTCCTTATTATTTTAATTATGATCATTACTATCATTCTTATCATTATTATCATTATTATTATTACTTTTATCGTGATAATCATTGTTATCGTTAGTCTAATTATCATTATTATCTGTATTATAATCATTATCGTTAGCATTTGACTCAATATAACATTGTTATCCGCATTATTATTCTCATCTTTACATTCGTGTCATTATTGTCAAGATTATCATTATTATTAGCACTATTGTCATTTAAATCATTATTATTATAATTACAACTATCAAAATCATCATTATCATTATTCTTATTGTCATCATCATAACCATTAACATGATCATAATCATCATTATTATTATGAGTATTATTATCTTTATCTCCATAACTATTATTATCTATATATTTATTATTATTACTATTATTATCAAGTTTACTATCATTATCATTGTTAACTATCATTTTTAGTATTATTAGTATCATGATTATTACTATTACTATAACTATGATTATATGTATCAATGTAATCATTATTATAACTAGTATCAAAATCATATTAATTATCATCATTATTATTATCTTTTTCATCATTATTAGTAGCAGTATTATTATCATTATCGGTATCATTATTATTATTATTATCTTTATCGTAAATATCTTTATCACTATCGTCATAGTTATTATTATCAGTATCACTTTTATCTTCATAACTGTTATCATTATTATCATTATTCACATTATCATCATTATTACCATTATCTTAGTAATTATTATCATTATTACTATTATTATTATTTGCTTTATAATAAATTTTAACATTATCATTATTATCATCATTATTGTTTTGATAATCATCATTACAATTATCATTATCATCTTTATCATGATAACAATTATTATCATTATTATAATTATTGTTATAGTTATTATTATAATCATAATTATAATTATTATTATAGTTTTTATGATCATAATTATCATCAGTATTATTATAACTATCATTAGCATTTTCATTATTATCATTATAGTTTCTATAATTATAATGATTTTTCTGATTTTAATTTATATTGTTATCATCATCACAACTTTAATTATTTAAATCATCTTCGTCATCATAATCAATATCATTATGATTATGATTCTTATTATTATTATTATCATGTAGTTGTAAACGTTGTTGTAAATATTTTTGACGTCGTTGTCAAAATTTTTGTCCTTGTTATTGTTGTTGACGTCGTTAATATCATCATTATCATCATCACCGTCATTGTAATCATTATCATTATCATCATCATCATCATTATCATCATCATCATCATTATCATTATCATCATTATCATCATCATTATTATCATTACCACAATCATTATAATTATAACTATAATTTTTATAATCATAAATATTATCAGTTACATTATCAATATCGTCATTATTATCATTAACATTATTATCATCATCATTGTTGTTATAATCACCATTCTTATAATATTCATTGTTTCTATTATTATCATCATCTCTGTTATGATAGATATTATTATTATCATTAAAACTATCACTAATGTGATTATTATTACAATTATCATTATGAATAATGATATCATTACATTATTGCTATTAAAATTATTATCATAATCATAATTAGAAATTTTCTTATTATTTTTATTATTATTATTATCATCATTATCGCTAGTATTATACTCTTCCTCATCATCATTGTCATTATCATCATTATTATCATCATCATCATCATTAATAATATTATTACTATCATTATCATTATTATTATCATCATTATTATTATTATTATCATTATCATCGTCCTTAATACTGCCATGATTATTCTTATTATTGTTATCATTATTATCTTCAATATTACTATGATTATTATTATCACTTTACCATCATCTTTAATTTTTATTATTATTATGTGATCTGGGTTGTTAACGCTGTGGTTGATCATCACTATTATTATCATTACTATCATCATCATCATCATCATCATTACTTTTATTATAATCATCATCATTATCATTATTATTATTATTACCGTAATTGATATAATTATGATTATTATTATATTATTAATTATTATCATAATTTGAATCATTATCATCATTATTGTTATTAACATTATCGTTGATATTTTTATGGTTATTATTATAAATATTAATATTATATTAATTAATAACGTTATTATTAATAAAGGCATTATTATTATTAACACCTTTATTAACTTTTATTATTATTATTATGATAATAATTATCACTATAATTATCCTTATCATTACCATCATTAGTATCATTATCATTCATATTATAATATTTATTATTAACATTATTTATTCAATAAGTAATATTATTCTTAATAATATTATTATCATCATTATCATTCTCATCATCATCATCATTATCTGTATCATCATAATAATCATTATTATTGGTCTCATTATCATTATTATCATTAAGTTGTGAACGTCAATGTTACTGTTGTTTTTGTCGTTGTCTATATAATTGTTTTTTTTTCTTTGTTGCCGTCGTTATTATTAATATTATCATCTTCATTATTATCATTATCATCATGATCTTCATTATCGTCATCATTATCATCATTATCATTATTATGATTATCATTATCATCCTTATCAACGTCATTGTCTTTATTATCACAATTATTATTGTAATTAATATTGTTATTACTATCAAAATCATTATTATCATTAAATTGATCAACATCATCTTATTTAACATTATTATAATTATCATCGTCGTTATCATAATGATTATTGTTATCATTATTATTATTGTTATCATTATTATTATTGTTATCATTTTTATCATTTCTTCAAATAAGATGATTACTATGATTACTCTTGATATTATCATCACTACCTCTATTATTGTTATTATATTTATCATTAGCATTAAATTTTCATTATTATCCATATAATATTTCTTATTCGATTTATAATTATATATATCAATATCATTATTACTATTATTATTATAATTATAATTATTATTATTATTATTTTTATCATCATTATCATTATTACCAAAATTATTATTATTACAACTATAATTACAAATATAAATATTAATAGCTATATTGTTAGTATCATTTTAATTATTATTAACATGATTATCATCATTACTGTTGTAATCATCAGAATTATCACCATAATTGTTATCATTATTATGATCACAATTATCACCATGATGATAATAACTTTAATTATTTTTAACATTAATATCATTATCATTATACCTATTATAATTATCATCATTATCATTATCATCATTATCATCATCATCAACATGATCATTATTAACATTATCATCGTTATCATTATTATTATCATCATACCTGTTTTTGTTATTATTATTATTATTATTATTATAATAATATTTATCATCGTTGGCATTTTCATCATAGGTAATATTTTGATTATTTTTACTATTAGTATCATTATTATTATCACTATAATCATACTGCTTCTTATCATTATTATTATTATTGTTAATAAATAATAGTGTGGATTTACTCAGTAAAGCCGTTTATTGAATATAAAGACAGTGAATATACAAGAGTGATGCGGGATTGCACGACCGCTACTGCCGCGTGCAGCCTGGGGAGGGGCTAAGCAGTGACTAACTGCACTATTAGACTAGCGCCGAGACAAACGGACTTACGCGTAGCAAAGTCGAAAGAGAGGGCGCTCACGTAGAGCAAAATGCCCTTACATCTTCTTATATATATATACAGCGCTTGCTATTCTTTCTGCTATACAACACTCCCACTTAGAAACATACAAGCGTGCAAGCTTTCTTTGTGTTCTCATTAAATCGCATGTCTTACAAAAATACGTCAACCATTTAAAGGCTTAGGCTAATTAGCCCTCTTAAATATTCAAAACATTTTACTGATAACGCCTTAGTTAAAATATCCGCTTGTTGATCTTTGGTACACACGTACTCAATTGCAAATAATCCATTATTGTAATTTTCGCGACTGAATTTGTATTTTATATCAACATGTTTTGTGCGACAGTGATAGCACAAATCTTTAATAATTCTTATCGCACTTTGATTGTCGACGTACAACATATGTTTTTTGATATTACAAAATATGTCTCAAATTAATCGGTCAATCCAAATAATTTCTTGAGCCGTAGTACATGCAGCTACAAATTCAGACTCTGTAGTTGAAAGAGCAATAGTGCTTTGTTAACGCGAGCCCCATAATACTAGGCTATCACCTAATTTCAATATAAACCCAGAAACAGATTTTCAAGTTGTATGATCGCTTGCATAGTCAGCATCGCTGAACGCCAGTATTTTTAAACAATCGTTTGCTCTTTTATAAATAAGGCCATACCCTAATGTACCTTTAATGTACTTAATAATTCGTTAAATCGCATTTCAGTGAATTTTTGATGGATTTTCAGCATATCGGCTAAGAACTCCCACTGAAAAGGTAATATCTGGACGTGTAACTGTTGATAGGAACATTAAGCTCCCGATTGCTTCTTTATACGGTACATTTAAACTTGTTTTGTTAATATTTTCATAAATAGAAGAAAAACTATTAGGATCGGCTGGTACGCGTACGCTATTTGCATCTAGTAATTTAAATTTATTTACTATTTTTTCAGCGTACGATCTTTGATGAATAAGCATAGATTGGTCAGATAAATAATCAATTTTAATTCCTAAAAATATTTTTAAATCGCTTGTTTTAATATCAAAATTAGTTTTAAGATATTTTAGGAATTCATAAATTCTTTTCTCGTTTTTACAAGCAATAGCTCTGTCGTCAACATAAATAATTAAAATTAATTTATCTTCCGATCCTTTGCTTATAAAAACACAAGGATCTGTATCGGTTGGATGCAAATTAAATCGTTTTAAGCAGTCCACAAATTTTGTGTTCCAGCACCTAGCCGATTGCTTCAATCCGTACAGGCTTTTTCGTAATAAACAAACCTTATTCGTACCGTCTTCAAAACCTTCGGGTTGTTTTATATAAATAGTTTCCTGTAAATCGCCATTCAAAAATGCAGATTTTACATCAAATTGTTTGGTGTACATATTATGCGAGGAAACTATAGCTAAGAAAACGCGGATCGAATTATATCGTGCTACAGGGCTGAATATATCTTTATAATCAATGTCTACCTTTTGAAGATATCCTTTTATTACAAGCCTAGCTTTAAAACTTGGATTTTCACAATTGGCATTGTCTTTTATTTTAAAAACCCAGCGATTGGATAAAATTTTAGCATTAGAAGGAGAATTTACTAATATCTAAGTTTTGTTTTGACTCAAAGCTAAAATTTCTTCCTTCATAGCTACCATCCACGCATCCAAATTTTTGTCTTTAATCGCTTCATCGTAATTATTCGGTTCTTCCATTTGCGCGATAAATAGTTCATCGATATCTTCCGAATCAAAGGTGTAATTGTATATCGCATCGCCCCTATCAGGTGGTTGAATATTGTCGCGATTTCTTAAGTTATATCTATTTTCTTGCCTTTCTTCAGGCTCTTGAACATTTTCATTCAAAACATTTTTCAAATTATTTTGCATATTAGCATTTTCTGAATTAGCATTTTGCAGATTTTTAATTTCTATTTCATTTATTGGCATTTGCGCATTAACAGGAATATTGATATTTTCGTTTTCCTCAGTAAAATTTTCGTTACTCTTGTTTGGCACTTCGAAAGTACAAAATTCATAGTCATACATGCTTTCAGAATTCTTTTCAAAATTATCAATTTTTAATTCATTTTTAAATAAAACATCGCGGTGTTTTTCTACTCTATTTTTTTCAGAATTGAAAACTCGGTAGCCTTTTGTACAATCGTCGTAACCAACAAAAATACCAATCTTCGATTTTGCAACCCATTTTTGACGATGATTTTTATTCACATGTGGATATACTTCAGTGCCGAATACTTTAAAATATTTAAAAACGTTACTTTTATTATGCCAAAGTTCGTATGGAGTCTTGTTAGGCACGCTTGTTTTTCTACTTCTATTCAAAGTGTACGCGGACGTGTTGACAGCTTCAGCCCATAGGCGTTTTGGTAAATTCTTGGACAACAACATCGTGCGCGACGCTTCGACAAGCGTCTGATTTTCGCGCTCGGCCTTGCCGTTTTGTTGGGGAGTATATACTACTGAACGCTGGTGCTTAGTTCCGTTTTTAAACAGTATATCATCAAGCTCTTTATTTACAAATTCCAAACCATTATCGTTTCTAAAAATATTTATTTTCATATTTGTTTCTTTCTCAAATCGTTGCATGAAATTTATAAAACAATCCTTCACTTCACTTTTATGCTCTATAAAATACATGGTAACGTAGCTTGAAAAGTCATCTTTAAATAATGAAAAGTATCGCGAATTGCCAACTGACTTTATTTCCATAGGCCCGCAAAGATCAGAATGTATAATTTCACCAACTTTAGTCGTACGAGTTTCGGTTATTGGAAAAGGACTCCTGTGCATTTTTCCTAACACGCATGCATCGCAAAAAGAAGGTGATTCTTCTACCTTAATGCCGTTTCGGTCCAAGAAACCTTTTACGTGTCAAAAATTTTGGTGCGCGAGGCGCTCGTGCCAAAGCTGCAACGAGCCTTTGTTTTTGTTTACATTTTGTTTCGCCACGAGGGATTGCTCCAAGTTATCGATTTTAATATTTAACTTAGAAATGGACTCTTTGTCAGATTTATTTCCGGTCAAAACAATTTCACCATTTTTATGGAACGCGCAATTTTTATTATCAGATGCAAAAACCATGTTTCTTGCAAGAGCTGATCCCATCGAGAAAAGGTTAAATTTTATTTCGGGAATATATAAAACGTTTGAAAGATATTTTCTTTCCCACGTCTTTCC
The DNA here is from genome assembly GCF_036245765.1 of Copidosoma floridanum. Classification (NCBI taxonomy): domain Eukaryota; kingdom Metazoa; phylum Arthropoda; class Insecta; order Hymenoptera; family Encyrtidae; genus Copidosoma; species Copidosoma floridanum. Next base: position 23,355,430 of record NW_028321881.1, read on the forward strand.
GTTAAACGCTTAAATATTAATGCGGCCTTTACCAACAGCATCAACACAACGACCGTCACCTAGGCAAATTCGCACATGAGCATTTTCGAGGTTATCAAACCACTCGCGCCTATTCGACATATGCTCTGACGCTCCCGAGTCGAGAAGCCACGCTTCGTTTTGGTTAGTACCGTCGCGCGAAAATATAACAGTACCTATCAATGCGCCTTTGTCTCTATCTTCGTCGTTGGTGTGCTGCTGCTTCGAAGTACCCGACTGTTGGGCTGGCTTTCCGTGAAAACCCCAGCAGTCCCGCTTGTTGTGACCAAGCTTGCCGCAGTTCCAGCAGCCTTTCTTCTTTCTAGAATCTTCTCCTGGTTCGCTTTTGGAGGAATTCTTATTCGCTTCGGCGTTTTTCTTCGCGTGTTTCTTGTTTTTATTGCCTGCGTAGAATGCGTTATTTTCGGGATTTTTTTAAACTGCTATCCTTGTTTCCTCCATAATCAACCTCGACGTGAGATTTTCAACGGTTTTCTGATCCAATGCTGCCGAGTCCCATGCTGATTTAAAATGAGTATAACTTGATGGCAAAGTCATTAAAATTTTCGTGATCAACATATTGTCCGAGATATCTTCTTTTAAGGATCTCAGCGTATTGCACAAGTCTTGTATTTTTGAAATGTGCGAAGCAATATCATCACTTGGATCTCGTGTTAAAGTAAACCACTTTTGTTGCAATAAATGAACACTAGTTTCACTTTTGTTCTCGTAAATAAAATGAAGCTTATCCCACATGTCCTTTGCAGATTGGCAACTCAAAATGTGGGTCATCGGTTGTATTTTAATTGAAGTGACGATAAGTTTCTGTGCAATCCCATCCTTCTTGGTAAGCTCCTTGAGTTTCTTTTCAAACTCTGTTTGTTGAGCTGCATTTGCTTCTTGTCCAGGAGTTTCAGGCTTCATTTCAACACCGGTGACAACATCAAACACTTCTTGCGATATTAACATCACTCTTACTTGAAATTTCCACATCCCCCAATTTTCAATATTTTTTAATTTAGCAATTCTCATTAAATCATTTTCCATTTTTAAACTTGTTTTGCACTTTTGCACTTGGGCTGGCGAAGATTAAGAAAAAAAATGAATAAAACACTTTCCTATGGTAGTGAAAGGCCCATAACCTGTTAATAAATAATAGTGTGGATTTACTCAGGAAAACCGTTTATTAAATATAAATACAGTGAATATACAAGAGTAATGCAAGATCGCACGACCGCTACTCCCACGTGCAGCCTGGGCAAGGGCTAAGCAGTGACTAACTGCACTATTACACTAGCGCTGAGAATAACGAACTTACGCATAGCAAAGTCAAAACAGAGGGCGCTCACGTAGGGCAAAATGCCCTTACATCTACTTATATATATATACAGCGCTTGCTATTCTTTTTACTATACAACAATTATTATCAATTTTATCATTATTATCAATGTAGTCATTATTACCATCATCATTATCATTATTATTATCATCACTATTATTATTTTAATCATTATTATGACCATTATTATAATAAACATTATCATTATCACTTTCTTCATAATCATTACTATCATTTTTATAACTTCCTTTATGATTATTATCATCATTATTATTGATTATATTATTATTATTATTATCATCGTTATCATATATATCATTATAATCATTGTTATCATTGTTATCAATACAGCCATAACCATTATAATTATCATTATCATAATTTTTTTTAATTTTATCATTATTATTATTATCACTCTATTACTATCATCAATTTGTTTTATTATTATGTAATCCTGGTTGTCAACGCTGTCATCGTGGTTGTTGTTACTTTCTGTGTTGTCGTCTCTATTTTCCCCATTAGTAATTTTATTGTCGTTATCGTCATTTTTATCATTACTATCTTTAGTTATTTTATCATCATCATCATTACTATCATTATAATCATCATTATCATCATTATCATTATCATTATTATCGTCATCATTATCATCATTATTGAAGTAAGCGTCTTTATAATTATTATTATTATTGTAATTATTATTGCTATAAGTGTCAAAATTATTATTATTATTAAAATGATTAATATCATCTAATTTAACATTATTATAATTATTTTTGTCGTTATCACAATGGTTATTGTTATCATCATCATTATTGGTATTATTTTTATTATTTCTTTTGATAGAATAATAATATGATTACTCTTAATAACATAATCATAATCTCTATAATTGTTACTATTATTATCATTATTATTTAATTTTAATCATTATTTTTATGACATTACTTATTAAAATTATTATTATATCCATCCTTATAATTATTTTTATTATTATTATTATTATAAACATTTTTAACATTAGTATTATTATGATTCACATTATCATCATTACTTTTATCATAACAAACATAAATGTTATTAGTTATATTATCAGTATCATTTTTATTATCATCGACATTATTATCATCCTTATTGTTGTAATCATTACCATCATTACCATAATAATAATTATTATTAAAATTATAATAACCGCTATAAAATGATTACTTTAATTATTTTTAACATTAATATTATAATTATCATCGCTATTATTATTATCATCATTATCATCATCATCATCATCATCATCATCATCAACATTATCATTGTTAACATGATCATCGTTAAAATTATTATCATCATAATAACTGTTCTCGTTATTGTTATTATTATAATTATTACCTTTACTATCATTATTATCATTATTATTACCATCATGATTATCATTATCATCGTTATTAATTTCCGATTATTTTTATTATTATTATCATTACTATTACAGTTAACCTTATCATAATTATTATAATTGAAATAACTGTTCTAATCATTATTACTATCATCATTATTATCATCAATATAATTATCATTATTATTATTATTATTATTATTATCATTATTATCTTTATCATTATTATTTTTGTAACCATCAATATAATTAACATTATGATTATCACTGTCTTTATTATCATTAATATTATTATTATTTTTTTTAATGATTATTATCATTAATATTATTAATTATATTAGCATAACCATCATCATCATTATCATCATTTATATTATTATAATCATTATTACTATCGTCATTAATACTGCCATCACCATTATAATTATCATTATCTTTTTTTTTTTAATTTCATCATTATCATTTATCATTATTATCACTCTTATATGATTATGAATTCTTTTTCTTATTATGTGATTCTAGTTGTAAAGGCTGTCATAATCGTTGTTGTTATCTTCTGTGTTGTCGTTCCTATTTTTGCCAATAGTGACTTTATTGTCGTCATTGTCATTTTTATTATTATTATTATTAATCCTTTTATCATCATTATTACTATTATTATAATCACCGTCATTATACTCATTGTTATTATTGTCACTGTCATTATTATCATTATAATTATCAACAAATTCATCATCGTTATCATAATCATAATCGTTATCATTATCATTAATATCAACATTATCGTCGTTATTGTTATTGTCATTATTTTTACCATCATAATAGTAATCATGAATATCGATATTATTATTAATGTCGTTATTATCATCAACATCTTTATCAAGTCTTATCGTTATTATTATTGAAATAATTATCATAATCATTATTATAATTGTTATCATTATTATTTTCTTTCTCATAAACATAATTATCATTCTCATTTATATAATTAATTTAATTCGTATCATTGTCCTTATCACTATTTTCATTAATATCATCATAATCATCATTATTACTGTTATGATCATCATGATTATCGATAGTTAAGTTGTTTTCATTATTATTATCATTATCACTATTGCTATTATTATTATTTTAATTAACATTATCATCATCATCATCATTATCATTATTATTATTATCATCATTATTATTATTATTATCATCATTATTATCAACATCATTATCAATATTTTTATTATCATTATCGTCATAATGAAAATTAACATAATTATCATTATTATTACGATCACTGTCCTTATCATTGTTACTATCATCACTCTTATTATTTTAATTATTATTTTTATCATTATTTTTATTATTTATATTGTTTCTAACATTATGATTATTATATTAATTATCATTATTATTATTATTATTATAATTATTATTATTTTTATTGTCATAGTAATTATCGTAACATTATCATTATTATTCTTATCATTATATTTATTATTATTATTATTTTCATCATTGTAGTAATTATCGTAACATTATTATTATAATTTATATTATTATAATTATCATTATTATTATCAACATCATAATCATTATCTATATTATTATCATCATTGATACTGCTATAATCAATATCGTCATCATTAACATCATCTGTATTATTATTATCTTCATTACTGTTATAATCACATCTTGATCATTCTATTTTATTATTATCATGTTATCCTGGTCATTGACGTCGTCGTCATTGTTGTTGTTATCGCTCCTGTTATCGTCTTTATTGTCATCAATAGTGACTCTATTGTCGTCATCGTTATTCTCGTAATCATTATCATCATCATCATCATCATTATCATCATTTTAATTTTTAGAATCATCGTTATTATTATCTATATCATTGTCATCACTATTATTATTATAATTGTTATGGTTCACATTGTAATGAAAATAATTATAATAATTATTATTATTATCATTAAAATTATCATCATCAGTATACTTATTATTGTTATAATTACTAGTATCATTATCTCTATTGTCGTTATCATTATCATTATCATTATTATCATTATCGTTATAAAAATTATTGTCATAATCATCTTGGATATTATTTGCTTAATCATAACTATCATTATCATCATTATCATTATAAGAATTTTTTTATTGTTATTATTATTATCATTATTGTTATCATTATTATCATCTTTCATATTTTTCTCATGAAACATATCCTTTTTTCCAATATCGTTAAAATTTAAATTATTATTTATCATTTATCATTAACTATCATCATTTGTAACATTATTATATTTATTTTTACTATAATTATTATCATTATTATCATTATAATTATTATTATAAACATCAACATTACCAGTATAATTTTTATAATTATTAACATTATCATTTATGTTATGATTATTATAATAATCGTGATCATTATAATTATAATTATAATTTTTTTTTATTATTACTGTCGTAATAACTATTTTTACTACTTATCATTTAATTTTTATAATTATTATGATTATCTTTACTATTATCAATATCATTACCTCTAACATTATTGTCATTATAATTATTAATATAATTATGATCTGCATTATAATCATCATTGGTATTGTTTTAATTTTTTCGACTATTATTATCATTAGTATCATAATAATTGTTGTTATTTCAATTCTTATTTTTATTACAAATATTATTCATATGACTGTTATTATTAACTTTCTAATCGTTATTACTATTATCATTATTATTATTATTATTATTATTATTATTATTATTATTATTATCACTGATATAATTTAAATCAACTATATCATTATCATAAAAAATATTGTTAAAATTATAATTATCATTAAAATTATTATCAATACTTTTACTATCTTTATTTATACAAAAAATTACTACAATTATCATAATCAATTTTTTTTGTATTATTATTATTATTATTACTATTATTATAATCCTATTCATAACCATCATAATTATAATCATAATTATCATTATTATTATATCATTCTTATTTATACTATTGCTACTATTATTTTTAATATTATTATAGTCATCATTTACATTATTATTGTTTTTACTACTCTTATTATTATTATAATCATTATCTTTATCATCAATATACTTATTATTGTTATAGATATAATTACCATCATAATTATCGTCATCATCCTCATTATTATTTTTGTCATCAATATTTTTATCGTTAATATTAATAACATTATTATTCTTCTTATTATTATTATCATTATTTTTATGATTATTATCATTGTTATTATTTCTTTTATCAGCACGAATATTACTATAATTATTATCATCGTCATTATCATTATTATTATAATTAACATCATTATTAACATCATTGTTATTATATTTATAATTATTATATTATTATGAACATTATAATGATCATTATCATAATTTTGAATATCACTATTATTATTATTATTCTCATTGTATTCATTTTTAATATTATTACTTGAACTTTAATAAATATAGTATTAATCAAGTAAAGAGTGTCATTATCATTATTTTTATTATTATCATCAATATTCTTATTCTCGTTATTATTATTCTTACTATTATCACCATAATTATCAAAATTATCATTATCAACATCATAGTTATCATTATTTTTACGATAATAAAAATTGTTATCATTTTTGTTATCATTATTAATATTTTTACTTTTATCATTATTATTATAAACATAATTTCTATTATCGATATCATTATTTTTATCACTCTCATCATACTAATCATAATCATTATTCATGTTTTTTAAAAGATGACAATCGTTATTATTAACATCTTAAATGTAATTATTATTGTTATTATTATTGTCAGTATAATTATTTTTCTATCATTATTATCTGAATTATTATTATAACCATTAAGAACATCCTTATTATTATTATAATTATTTTTAACATCATAATTATAATTATTTTTTTACGGTGTTTGTTAAACGTGCCGTTCTGCTCCCAATTGTTTCCATGATTTCTTGAGGTTTTGTGCATAAGCACACGATCAGTAAGAGCTAATTTAGGAGTGAGAATAAAAACTCCAAATTCAGGTGTTAGTTTAAGCAACGTTTCGTTGGTCTTAACGCCAACCTCATCAGGCTCAGTCTATATCGTTAAGACGATCGTTACAGACGTTCTAAATTAGCTCTTACTGATCGTGTGCTTATGCACAAAACCTCAAGAAATATAATTATTTTTGTTTTTATAATCGTCATATTAATTATCATTATCATCATTATTATTTTCATTTCATTATCATCATCATCATTATTATTATTATCAACGTATTTATTATCATCATTATTTTTACCATCGTATATATAACTATTATTTTTAATATTAGTATAATTATTTTCATTATTATCATTATTATTATAGATATTATTATCATTATTATCATTATTATCATTTTTACTATTCATATGATTGTCATAATTATCTTAGTTATTATTTTCTTTATTATAACTATTATTAACATTATTATCATTATAATTATTATTTCCATTATTATTGTTATCACTACCATTATTGTTATCATTATTATAATCATTTTCATGTTTTTTATAAAAAATATTATTATTTTTATTATTATTAAAATTGTTATTATCATTTTTATTATTATAATAACTATTATTATCTGTAACATTATGAAATTTATTTTTGAGGTCAGTATTATCAGTATAAACATCATTATTTTAATATTTATTATTATTATTATCATTATTCTTAACATAATAATTATTTGAAAATTCATTTTAACCATTATTATTATCATTATTATAATTTTTTTTATCGTCATGATAAAAATCAAAATTATTATTATCATTTCATCTATTAGTATGATTATTATTTTTATAGTAATAATAATATCATAACCACTATTATAATTATCATTGTCATTATTGTAATTATTATTATTACGAACGTTTACATTATTTTAATCATTATTACTGTTATTATCATCATAATCATCATTATTTTCATTATTATTATTATGGACATCATTGTCCTTTTTATTATTATTATCATTATTATTATTTTCATTATGAATTCTGTTATTTATATTATTTATATACTAAATTTTATTATTATCATTCTCTTTATTACTATTGTCATTATTATTATTATTGTTATTATTACGATCATCATCATTATTATAATCATTTTTATTAACATCTTATCAAATTTTGTCATTGTTATTATCATTATTATTATTATTTTTAATATCACTATTAAAATGAACATTGTTAACATTGTAATTAGAATTATTATTATTATTATTAGTCTCTTTATCATCGTCTTAAATATGATTATTATTATAACCATTATTATCGTTATTATTATTATTATCATCATTATTATTTATATTATTTGTTAATTATCTTAATTGTTATTATCATCATAATAACTATCATTATTGTTATTATTATTATGTTTTTTATTATTAGTATTATCACTGTTGTTTTGATTATCAATGTTATTTTAATTTTTATAATAAAGACGATCATAATTTTAATCATCACTCAAATTTTTATTATTATCATCATAATAATCATTATTTGTAACATAATCATATTTATTTTTATCTTTATTATCAGTCATATAATTCACATCATTATTTTTCTTATTATTATTCTCATGATCACCATTAACAACATTATTATAATTGTTATTATGATTATTATTATTATTATTATTATTATTATTGTTATTATCATTACGATAAATATTATTATAATTATTATTATCCTTAATATAGTCTTATTTATAATAATTATTATTTAAATGAGCAATGTCATTATCATTATCATGATTATCATCATTATTATCATCATTATTATTATAAGCATAAAGTTTACCATTACTATTATCATGATTATTAACTTTATTATTAATGTTATCATTATTATTATTATCATGATTTGTATCATTATTATTATTCCTTTTTTTATTTTTCTTATCATGATCATCACTCTTTTTATTTGTTAAAATATTATTATTATTATTATTATTATTATTATCATTATTATTATTATTATTATTATTATTGTAATCTGCATATTATTATTATCATCATCATTATTATCATAAATGTCTTAACGATTATTATCATGATTACTATCTGCAACATAATCGCCATTATTATAAGTATTGATTTTATTATTTTGAATATTATTATAACCAGTATAATAATAATTATATTCATTTTTATCATTATTATTGTTCCTTATAGTATCTATATAATCGTTAATATTATTTTTCTTATCATTAATAATATTATTATTATGAAGATTATAATACTTATTGACTTTATTATCAACATTAGAGATATAATTAATATTATTGTCATAATCAACATGATCATCAACATAATTATAGTCCTTATTATTAAAATCATAACTTTGTTTATCATAATAATTATTTTTTCTATTAATATTGTTATCAATATTATTATTATAACTATCTCTATTATCATCATGCTTCAATCATTAATATTAGTCATATTATTTATATTATTATTATTATTATTATTATTATTATACTTGTCATTATTAATATGAATTTTAACAACATTCACATTAGAATTGTTATTATTATGATTATTATTATTATTATTATTATCATCGACATCATTGTCAATATTCTTATTATGGTCATGGATATCATTACCATCATAATCATCGTCATTATTATCATTATGATTATTCTTATTATTATTATTATTATTATCAACATTATTATTATTAATATGATAATTATAATAATAATAATTATTATTATGGTCCTTATTATCGCCATAGATATCATTATTATTATAATCAAAACTGTTATTGTTAATATTATTATTATCACTATTGTAATGATTATTATTATTTTAACTATTATCATTATTATCTGTTTAATTATAATTATTATAATAGTTATTATAACTATGGTAATTATTTTTAATATTATCATCATTAGATACATTATTATTGTCATAATTAACATAGTTATACTTATTATTACTATCATCATTATCAAAACGATTATTTACGTTATTATTTTTATCATTATTATTATTTTCATCATAACTTTAATCATCATCGTCCATATCCTTATCATCATAGAGAATATCATTATCTTTATTATTATTATCATTATTATAACCAACATAATCAATGTACTTATCATCGTTTTAATTTTTTTTTTTATTATCATCACCATTATCATGATAATTAGTGTCATTAACATTTTTTTGATTATTATTACTATTATCATCAATAATTTTAAAATCATTATCATTACCATTATCCTTATTATCAATTAAGTTTGTCATTTTTATCATTATTATTATTATTATGATTATCATTGTGATCATTAACATTATCATCGTTATTGACATCATTGTTATTATGAGCATTATTATAATCATTAGCATTTTGTTTATCATTATCATTATCGTTATCATCATTCACATATCTATCGTTGTCAACATTTTTATCATTATTATTATCTTTATTATCGTCAAAATTATGATAATCATTATCATTTTTATGGTACGCATCATTGTTGTCATTTTCATTACTATTATTATGATTATTTTTCTCATGATTATCATTATTATCATCATTATCTTTAACATATCAACTATAACTATCATTGTTATCATCATTATTATCATAATAACTATCGTTATAATTATTATTTTTACTATCATCAGAATTTTCATCAACATTAACATGATTATTATCATTATAATCATTAATATGATCGTTCTAATTATTTTAATTATTATTATCATTCTCTCTTATATCATTATAATTTTCATTATCATAAACATTATTTTAGGTTTCACCATTATTATAATTTACAATATTTTTATTATTATTATCACTATCACTATCAGCAGTATTTTTATTATTAATGTTATTATCACAATTAATATTACTATTGATATATTTGTCATCAGTATTGACATTGTCATTAAACTTAACATCATCATTATAACCATCATCATCATTCTCATGGTCATTACAATTATTATTTTCATCATCATTATCATCATTATTATCATCATGATCATTATCATCATCATCATCATCATTATCATCATCATCATCATCATCATCATCATCATCATTATCATTATCATCATCATCACAATTGTTGACATTATTATTACTATAATTATAATTATTATATTCATGTTATTAACATTGCCATCATCATTGTGTTTGTTACGTGACGACTTGCGTAAATTTATAAATTTTTATTTTTATTCTATTTTATTCTGTTATATTTCATTCCCAATGATAAAATTTTGAGACTTTTTACAGAGTCATACTCAACGAGAGTCGTCGCCTAACAAAGCTGACTGTGAACTTCGTGGCTCTTGGAAGTGTCAAGTGACAACCGAAGCGAGCCATGAAGCTTAAACACATTAAGTCAGCAAGTACCGGCCCCATAGCAAGTAAGACAAAGAAGTTTAACTCAAACTTCGTGCAAGGTGCATTTCTTTGTGCGGCGTTTTAGTTAGTAGCCCGCTGCCGCTCATCAAGTGCAGACGTAATTAATAATTTTATAAGATTAACCAGACGTTCCGTCTATTTTTTTTCTTTTCTGTTTTATTTTATATGTATACTAGTAATATAAAATAAAGTGATATAAAACTTATTGGAAAAGGAATTAAAATTATTATAAAATAATAAATAACAAATAAATGAATATTAAAATAAATAATCATAAATCGATGGAAAGAGAAAGTGCAGATCATCAGAATTGATAATTAGCGGATAAAAAGGTAAGTTAATCTGGATATTATATTCAACACTCTACTTCTTTCTTTCTTTTAATTTTTCTTAAACAAACAAATAGTTGGACTATCTGCTGTCCCGTAGCCTGTAAAGGAGCGTGAGACTGTAGTCCACAGTTTTTAGATTTTGATTTGAAGCTGAAAAGAAACTTAAATGACATTAAATGTTATTTAACAAAATTGGTAGCAGAGCGTGGCTTATGACCTCTAGCTATTTGTTTGCTTATCATATATTCTCTTATTACTATCTTTCTGTTAAGAAACACCAAACACCATTCAATGAAGCATGTTAATGAATGACGCGTAATACCCCATATAGTACACTGTGCGCAGAATCGTTTATGCCGTGCTTTTGTGGATAGCATGGTATATGCGATATTTTGATATAACTTAAAAAAAAATAAACAAATGAATAAAGTAAAAAAAGAAAATAATAAATATAATACTACATTAATAAATAAATGATAAAATAAATAAGAGTTAACTGTCGTTAAAATAACAAAAAAATTAATAAGTAATAATATAATAATGTGTTTTAAATGATAATAGAAAAATAAGAAAATAGTGACCTTTTATACTACACGCTTATAAGACAGAACAAATACACTGTTCCTACCCTAAATCTGCTAACCAGAGTGGTTCATCCCTCTTGTCCTGCTGAAATAGCGGACATTCTATACCCAAGATCTGCTAACCAGAGCGGTCTTTCTCTTCCTACCCTAAATCTGCTAACCTGAGCGGTTCATCCCCATTAGTCCTGCTGAAATAGCGGACACTCTTTACCCTAGATCTTATACTTAAAGCGGTCTATCAAAATAACTAATACATACACACAGACATATTTGCGCGTAATAGTGTTAGTAGAAAAAGAATTCTTTAAAAAATGGAGTAAAGATTTAATATAATTAATGATTTCACTTATATTCCCAAGAATGTTTATAAAATAATATTTCATGAAACCGCCAATGAATAATTTTACGAGTAATAAAAAAGGTAAGAGAAGTGGTAGAAAATTTTTTATGCAGGAGCTTATAAGAGAGAAAACGTTCTAGAAGAAAAATTAAATTTTATTAATAATCAGTTACAAAATTATTATAACTGTGATACATTAAACAGTAATTTATCAAAAAACAAAAAAATCGAAGAACAAGTAGTAAGTAAGTTTCAGAAAAATAATTTTTATAATTTAGAAATTAATGTTCAGTGGAAATGCGATAATTTTAAAATTCGATTAAATACACAATTTGATGAATTAATTGTTTTCGCGAAAAAAGAGTTTCTTAAAGGCACTCAAGAACATATAAATGCATAGGCAGAAGTTTACTCATATACATACGAATATATGAAAAAATTATAAATACGGTCTTTAAACCGTGACCGTCGAGCCCATTCTTGCTTAAAGAGAATAAAGTGTTAAGTTAAGTCAGATTCTCTTGTACAGAAAGAGCCCTTTAATATTATACCCCGCACTAGCTGATGCTCGCGTAGCAATTTGTATGTTTAGCTACACATGCCACATTAGAAATCCCTGCACCGTATACTCCCTTGCTTCAAGCAGATGATATCATATAAGCGTGCTCGATTACACTCTCTCACTCTAGTTTTTGGGCATACACATAGTACTCTTATCGTATACCTATAAAAATTGAAGCAAACTTATTGCACTTGCATGCGTTAAGCAAACGCTCACATTAAAGACATACACATCCACACACGAATAAATACACAGATATACATATATTTATATATATATATATACATACAATTATTTCTTTATAAATTATGTCTTCTGCGATAAATATCAAGGATTTCATAGAATATTTTTCCAAAACAAAGAAACAAAACAAAATAGTAGTAAAATTTTTCTTTGTTAGTATTACCCACATAAAGAGAAAAAAAAAAATTTTAAAAAAAGCAGAAGAAAAAAACCGCACGTAAGGTGTTATACAACTAAAAAAATGGTCAATGGAAACGATGATGCTGATATCACAGTAGCCGAAGCGCTGATGGAGTCTCTCAGTGCCAACTTCTCACTTCAGCATGCGATTAAATCCATCCCTATATTCGATGGGAAAAATATTCCACTAAAGGATTATATACAAGATGTTAGAAATGGAGTGAGCTGGGTCAGAGATGATCAAAAAGATTTATATAAAAGAGCACTATTACAAAATCTACGAAGTGCCGCACGCATAAGCGTAAGTGGCCAAGATTTCGAAAACCTTGAAGCATTTATAACCCATTAAAAAAAAAGATATGCAACAGGAAAAACCGTTGCTTACTATCAAACTTAGCTACAGAGAGGGCCCCAACGACAAGGCCAATCGGTTGGTGAATATAATGATTATGTAAAGCTACTGCTAAGCAGTGCTGAAAAAGCCTTGATGCAAGATAAAGGCAATACATACAACGAACATATGATGACCCCTATAAAAGACATGGCATTAGACATGTTTATAAAAGGACTAGCACCTATGATCAACCAGCAGGTAGATGCGCAAGAACCTGCTTCTCTAGCCGATGCCTTCGATTACGCGTTAAGATTAGAGATTCAAATAAGAGCGGGTATAATTCTCGATACGCGATATCAAGGACTACCTCGTAGTGACTTTAGAAATAACTTAAACAACTCATATCAACAGCAGAATAGGTATCCTGATCAGCCATTCTCATCACATCAAGTGGCACAAGTTAATGAACAACAGATCGACAATGAAAATAATCACGCTGATAGGCAGTATAATAATTATCAAAATTATAATAGACAATATCAACAACAAAATAATGGACAGAATTACTGTAAAAATTATCAGAATCAAGGAAGAAATTGGAATTTTTGAAATCAATCAAGAAACTCTAATTATCATCAGAATAATTTCGGACGATATAATAACAAAAATTCTAATGATTATTACATTTAAAGGAATGCTAATTTTAATCCTGGTAATAATCAAGGATACCGAGGCAGAGGTCCGAATTACAATAGGTATTCCCAAAATAATAATTATAATAGTTATAATCAACAAAGTTTTAATCCTAACTATCAGAATCAGAACTTTCAAAATCAATACCAACCAGGAGGCGACCGTTTACCACATTATTTAAACTCTCAGGTGGCTCACCCCAATCGTCGTTCAGAGATGAGCCCCCAAAGACAGAATTCAACTTCTACACCGAATGTTTCAGCGCAGGTAATGAAAATAGCAACAGAATTTAAACCGTCCACATTGGTACCTGCCAGGGACTTGGCGTAGACAACAAGCCTTCAAGCATAAGGTTATCAATCCCAGAAGGGAAAAATCACTTTATAACAGTAATGCTCGATAATGGCGCCACCACAAATCTGATTAAATTAGATCAGTTGCACCCATAATCACGAGTAGAGACTTGTGAAATTATTGACCTTACTGGATTCACACCTCACCCAGTTTTAACTAAAGGAACAACGTATATGACCATACAAGGAAAACCTACAATTTTTCATGTGATCTCTAACGATTTTCAGATCAAAGATGGCAGTTTATTGGGTCGAAACTTTTGTAAGGAACGACGAGCCACATTATCATATTATCATGATGCTATGGTACTAGATGATGACGTAATGAACCCCATCCCCTTTTTCAAAACTCTTGAAAAAATAGAGCAATTGGAAAGAGATGAAAAAGAACAAAAAACCATAAAACTCAAAAAAAAGCACAGAAAAATCAAATTTTAGCTACGACCCTTGATACTAACAAAGAGACGAAACGCCTTAAGGATAAAACTAACCAACAGAAATTTTATGACACATACATCGTAGGCCCACCCAAAAGGTCAAATATACCTAAGTACGAAAAATTTGGAGACATAAAAGCTGATTTTCATTTTCGAGATGAGTTTAATAAATTGATCTTATCAGAAAGAGGTGAAAATCTTATGAAGGCCACTGATAATAAAACTGATAAAAGTGGGATATAAAGTGAAAATAATGAATAAGTCGACCAACCCCATGCCATTGAACAGAATAAAAATACTCCTAGTGTAGAACATTGCCCTAATGAGGAACAAAAAAACATCAGTAAAGCTACTAAATATACAATGAAGGCTCGAACTTGTCAAATAGTAAGAATTAATTTTATTAATACTAATTTAACTGAAGGATACTTACCGCGAATAGATGTAGGGTGTGATAACATATATTTAGAAGAAGGAATAGTAAAAAATAAGAACGGTCAATGTA
This sequence comes from Copidosoma floridanum, assembly GCF_036245765.1. Taxonomy (NCBI): domain Eukaryota; kingdom Metazoa; phylum Arthropoda; class Insecta; order Hymenoptera; family Encyrtidae; genus Copidosoma; species Copidosoma floridanum. The sequence goes on from NW_028321881.1 coordinate 23,371,225, forward strand.
ATATTATGGCAATAAATACTAATAAGGATGATATTACGATTGAAATAGACCCAAGAGAAATTCTACCTTTCGAATACATTGCACCTGAATTTGATCCCGATACTAGCAGCGAACATGAAAGACCAATTGTTAAAAAAAAACGAGCTAGAATAAACGACCTAAAAGGACTTGTGCGCATCGGTCATTTAAACTTGGAAGAACGAGACCAAATCTATCAATTGATTTCTGAATTCTCAGAAATATTTTTGTTACCAGGAGACATTTTACCGTGTACTAACCTCGTCACACACGAAATTCCGACGAAAAGTAACATCTCTATCAACACTAATTAATATTGTCACCCATCAGTACATAAAAAAGTTTTAGAGGAACACGTAGCAAAGAAACTTAACGATCGAATGATTGAACCTTTGTCATCACCGTATAATTCACCTCTTTGAATTGTCCCTAAAAAACCTGATAGCCAGGGAAACTCAATATGGAAGGTAGTAATTGATTTCTGAGACCTTAATAAAAAGACCATTGGTGATGCATATCCATTGCCTAATATCGCAGATATTATGGACAAGTTGGGAGGAGCCGTATATTTTTCAGTTTTTGATTTTGCAAGTGGATTCCAACAAATTCACATGGATGAACATGATAAGTATTAAACAGCATTTACGACACCCCATGGACATTACCAATATAGACGAATGCCCGAAGGCCTGAAAAAAGCACCTGCCACGTTCCAACAACTAATGGATCTTATATTGAGAGGCTTATTGAATGTTGAAATGCTAGTGTATATAGATGATATTATTATTTACGCAAAAGATCTAGTAGATCACGAGCGTGAAGTTAGGTTACTTTTCGATCGGTTAAGATCAGCGAACATGGTACTCTAACCAGATAAAGTCGAATTTTTGCGAAAAGGAGTAATATTTCTTGGGTATATACAAAGTCAACGAGGGATTGAACCAGACCCTTAAACGATACAAGCCGTTAGAGAATTTACCCAACTAAATACTATGAAAAATATAAGACAATTTTTAGGACTAACAGGGTACTATAGACGCTTTATTAAAGATTTTTCAAAAATAGCTAAACCATTATCAGATTTATTAAAAAAAAGAGAAAAATTTGAATGGACTGAAGAGCAGGAAAAGAGTTTTCAAATACTTCAGGATCACCTATCCCAAGAGCCTATTTTACAATTCCCCGACTTCAGTAAATCATTCAAGTTAACAACAAATGCAACTGACTTTGCAATTGGAGCGGTATTGAGTCAGGAACAAGATGGGTTTGACCATCCTGTCGCTTACCTTTCAAGAACTTTAAATAAAGCCGAAATAAATTATTCCACGACTAAAAAGGAATGTCTTGCCGCACTATATGCAATGCATCACTTTCGTTCGTATTTATTAGGAAATAAATTTGTTCTCGTAGCCGATCATTGAATTGGATGCATACAAAAAAAGATCCAGGTAAGCGTTTGATGCGCTGGATGTTTAAATTCACCGATTATGAATACACTTTTAAATACAAACCAGAAAGACTCAATACCAACGCTGATGCATCATCTAGAAACCCAGTAGGACCATTTCTTTATGCAGAAAATAATTCAAACAATGGATTACCATTACTAAGAGTTATGATGATGGGTCGAAAGAAAATAGAGGAAAAGAAGAAAACAGAATTACAAAGTCAGAGGAAAGGAATAGTTAGAGCACCCAACTTAACGATGATCAAACCTAAAGCACTGCCAACAACCTCGAAGGAAATAATAGGGGTAACAATACCAAGAAGCATGACCAAATTAGAACCAGATGTACCTAAGTTGATCAAGGGCCCTGGACGACCCCTTGGTTCAAAAACAAACAAAGAACGGCCGAAATTAGATCATAGTGTGATTGCTCAAAGAACCCGAACTAAAAAATTTCCACAGCCACAGAAATCATCTACATCCTAACCGAATAAATTAAGGAATGTCACTTAAAATACATCAAAAGATTCTAGCTCATTAAAAGTGAATTTTTCAGAATCGGTAGCCTCAACATCACACGCTAGCGATACAAATTTAGAAACTACAGAGATAAAACATAATAGTTCCAAAAATGAGGGAATGACACAATTACCAGTTAGAGATATAATTAACCTTGGTGCATCGTCAAGAACAAGTATGTTCTTCGAAAATGACCCAAGCGATACTGAAGAATCGTCAAGAGAAGATACTCAAATACCAGTATATGACCCTTGACGAAGTGGATTACGGCAAAAACTGACTGAAACAGAAATAGACTCGAATACGGATACTGATTCAGACTCAGACATGACAAATACTGAGATTTTTGATACACCAATTTTACTTAGCGAAAGTTCAAAAGATGACGTTTTTGAAGACCAACCTAAAACTACGACAAATAATACTGTGAAGTTACTTATCAAGAAATAGAAGAGTTAACAAAGAGATTTAGTCAAAGCCTTCAAGAATATTTAAACAAGTCTAACAACGATGACGAGCCCAAACAGGCCGATTTTTTATCAGTAAGTAGATTTTCTGATGGAGATAATCTGGACCCCTAAATTCAAGACATATTAACCGAAATAAACACCTACGATCCTGATCATTTTAATGATTCTGTATAAGATGAAAGAATTGCGGATATATCAAGACGTACAGCAGGTCTTGAACCCCTATTTGATGAAGAAGAAATTTTAAGAAAATATAGGACAAGTGGAAAATTATCAATTACCCCACGTATTCAGGAAAATACACCCTTAAGTTCTAGCACAACGACGCAAACAAGTACTTTTGCTACTGCAAAAAACAGACGATCTAAACCGCCGGACTTGCAACAAATAACAGAAGAAACCCTGAATAACTTAAATAAAAACAACAAATAAATAAACTGCAATGAAAATAAATCAATGAATTGAACTATTGCACCTGATTTCATGTTACTATCGGACTTATACTTTTTTCAACCCATCAATCGATACAAACAACAGCACGGAAAAGTGTATGTAAGTCTTAGTGATAGTAGCAGTAGTACTAATAAGTGCTGTCTCAAGGCTGTTGAGATCGATAGGTGCACTGGACTTTAGCTATTTGAAATCGAAGAAACCAATAGTTGGCCAAATTTTAATAACACCTTATGGAGGACATAATATACTGTCAATCGTTATTAATGAAACGTCGACTGATTTAGTATCTTTAGAAAGTCTTACAAAAGCTTTTAAATCGCTTAAAAAAATATTATTGAAACGAAATCTTAAAACCTTCTGAATTTCAAGAAGGGGAGATCTTACAGACAAATTAGAACCTGGATTAATAACAGAAACGTTATTAACAATTTTTGATAAAACACCCATACAAATTACTGTCTGTTACGGTAAGGTTGATTTTCTGAAAATCCAAGAACGTAATGAAATAAAACAAACACTACAAGACAGCCCTGTGGGAGGACATAAGGAAATAAACTAAACTTACCGAAAAATAAGAGAACGGTTTTATTTGCCCGAAATGAGAAATGACATTCTCAATTATGTACGTAAATGCAGCAAGTGTCAAGAGAAAAGAATTGAACGACTAAAAACAAGAGAATTCGTTGTACTTACAGATACACCTATTGAAGCTTTCGATAAGGTTTTCATCGATACTGTTGGTAAATTAAGAATAACACCAAATGGTAATTGCCATTTGCTAACCATACAATGTAATTTGACTAAATATATCATATTAGTCCCTGTACGAGACCTAAGATCAAGCACTGTTGCCGATGCTCTCGTACAAAATCTAATATTAGTTTATGGTGCGCCTAGAGCAATTCTATCAGATAGACATGCTACATTTATGTCTAATTTATTGGAACAACTCATGAAAACCCTTAAAACCAATCATCTAACTACATCAGCATACAACCCTCAAAAAAGCGGATCACTAGAGCGAAGTCATGCTGCCCTAGCTGACTTTATACGAACTTACTCTGAAACATATGATGACTGGGACAACTTAGCAAAATTTGCAGCTTACACGTATAACACGAGTATACATGCAGCAACAAATTTTACGCCTTATGAACTAGTATTTGGAAGAGTAGCGAGGTTGCCCTTGAAGATACCTAAAGATGAAAGACTACGAACATACCCACTATATTTACAAGATCTTATAAGGCGACTTCAAGTAATGCAAATTGCGGCAGGAAATCAACAAATAAAGATGAAAGTACAAGCAAAAACAAGATATGATGAAAAATTAAAGCCTCTAAATGTTAAACCAGGAGATTACATTTGGGTAAAGAAAGCCGTGCGTTCCTATAAATTTGATCGCTTTTATAATGAACCCCTAAAGGTTAGAACAGTTTAAGAGGGAAATAATGTGTTACTTGAAAAAACCAATGGTGAAACCATACGCAAACATACAGATAAATTAAAGCTAGTTTTCCGATCATAATATCTTGTAAGAAACATATTCTACATGTCTTCTAGAGAAAAAAACACAACGATGCAGATTATATTGGCCATCTTGATGACAATAGCGTTCGATGGCCGCGCAAATTTAAACTATGCTAATCATGGCAACTATAGCATAGAACCACTTGAAACAAACCCTGGAATATACTACGAACGAATTGGTTTAACAAAAATTAAGAGAGCCGATTGGAAGATTGTGATATGGCTGGATGTTAATAAATTCATATATGAACAAACACCTACTCAAGGATTAAACGAAACTTTTCGATATTGTATTGTACAGTTTGGTTATTCTAATTGCACTCGCTAAATAAAAATAGACCTCTTGAATTCAAAAATAAAGCGATTGACAAACCTCAAAGCATCACTATTGAACATTATAAATACTGTGGAAATCCATGCAGGAGATAACATTATTTCACCTTCCAGCATACGAGCATAAAGACTGACACCTTTTGGAATTATTGGTAGCATTGCTAAAGGACTTTACGGCTTAGTCACAGAAGATAATATTAACGTTATAAGCACTAACATCAGCAATTTGGATACCAATCAAAAAGAATATATTAAATTGTACAAAAAAAATAGCCATATTTTTGCAGCCGCATTCAAAGAACTATACAATACCACGAAACGCCATGAGCATATTTTAAAACAAGTTGCTGATATATTGACTTCAGGACAGGATTTTACTCTTGACAGATATCTGATTTATTTGTCGGCATACTTTAGAAGAACTGAGGCTACCCTAGATCATATTATCCGTTCCGATAAAGATCTGATTGATATCTTGCATGATTTACAAAGAGGTCAAGCACATCCAAAGCTATTTTCTAAAATTATATTTAGAACAGTAGCCCGGGATGTAAAGAACCTTGCGGGAAATCTAGAATTTGTAGCACCAATAGAAAACCTTTATGCTGGCGGAATAAGTACCCTAAGCAAATTAGATGTTGTACATCAAGAAAATAGAACCATGGTAATATTACATTTGCCACTCGTAGATCAAAACCCTTACAATCTTTATAGACTACATCCAGTCATGATACCCCTATCTGGACAAAATGGATCTGCCAACATAAGACCGTTGTACCCTTACCTAGCAGTAGCAGCAGACCATAATTCGTATTTAAGACTAAACAAAGTTACATTTAACCAATGCGATAAGACGGTATATGGTTATAAATATATGCTTGGCTATGGAACCGCTGAAGGAACCCTATTCTATGAACGAATGTGAAATTCTTATGTTATAACGACCTGGACCAGAAGTATTTAAATACTGTAAAATTATGTTTACGCTGAGAACCGAAAGCCAATGGATTTATTTACCAGCTGATAGTTCATGTTTATTCTCAACACCCAATGAAAAACAATTGAACATTATCTGTCCTAATAAAATGGATCAACAAGAAAAAGTAAAAGTTATAGGTCTTCTACGAATGAATGATGGATGTACGGGAAAAATTCACAGATTAACCTTAACCTGTGAACATAAGATTATCACTCAAATACAATATATCTATCAGGTAGAAGTGAACTTAAACTTAACAGTACTACATGAACCCTTAAAAGACACTGATGACTTCCATGACTCTATAAAAACGATTCGAGAATTAAACTTTAATGAACAAGCATGGACAGATAAAGAATTAAATGTACAAAATGTAATAAATCAAATGGAGAAAATAAGGACCCGAAAGTTGGAGGAAAAACAAACTTCTCTTTTCTCTTTAATACGAAATGTCATTGAAGCTATTATTATTATGATTATAATAGCAATACTCATCAGCAAAGCAAGAGGCTGTTTCAAGAAGATTATGAAACGTAGTGTCTCGGAAAAATTTATAAAACGTACCATCAACCCACTGAACGCAGAACCCCGAGTAACTATAAAACAAGAAGCAAATGAACACGAACCAACTGAACTGTATGTTGAAATTGAAGAAAAAAAAAAAAAACCTAAATTATCTAAAACTAGACCTATAATGAAGACACAAAGTTTGATACTCCAACGCCATACACCTCAAAAACTGGAAATGGACTCATAAATCAATAGTAATTTGATACTATTTTTCTTCTAGGTAGAACAATGAACCCCGAATATAAGATAACAATAAAGACTAGAGTCAACATACAGAGCCAACCTTCACATGGAGTTATCAAACAATTAGAAAATAAAGGAAATATTAAGGAAATGCACATACTTACGGATTTACATAGTTATGAACATCGAACTATAACCGCTAAATACAATAGTGATTCATTTACTAAAGTAACTGATGAAACACTAAATACAGGAGGAGAAGTTCAACCACTTTCTCCTTTTAAGATGAAATCCACTGTTTGTTAAGCAGAAAAGATCTCTTCACCAACACCATCAAGAAACGACAATGATACACCAAACATTGATCCAAAAAGACTTATGTGTCTTCTGCCATGGGATATAGAAGAAAAGAAAAGGAAAAGAGATCTCTTTAATCATTTCTCTTAATTTAGCACCCTAGAATATTTTTATGCCATAAGAGATCGGCGGGAAAGATTATTCCAAGGATATGTAAAAGACATATATCCTAAAAGCGCTATTTTAGCATTGCAGAACGATGAACCCAAATATCGCACGAAATACGCTGAACCAATTAAAAGGAGTACAAAATACACAATCAACCAAAAATTGACTCACCAATTATGGCAACAACAAGTTGAATTAATGACCTACCACAGACATGTGATTACATGCAAAAGACAACGCTGTACACAAACTACAGAAACGAAGTCAATCCTTACCAAAACCGTTGATCTACGAGAAAAGATCACAAGTAGCAAAAAATGAACCCAATACTTGAACCCTACCATTTAACTAGCCACCTTCTACGTCGAACACACATCACTTAGTTTTAAGATTTTAACTTTAAGCTTTGTAAAATGAATTTTTTTCTTTCACGTATTCCTTCTTTTTAACTTCACTTTATTTTTTAATTTCATCTGTAGGATTTATATGAAGTACGTTTATTATTAGTAAAACTAAAAAAAAAATACATACATATAAACATAAATAAATAAATAGAATGATTATAAAAATAATCATGATTAGGCTTTAAATTTAAAAGCGCATGTTGTATTCTATTTTAGCTGCATGTTACTCTATTGTCAAAATTTTTTTTCTCTCCTCTTTTGTAAGATTAAGCTTAAGCATGTATTAAAACTACTTATTCGCAAATATTCCGGCATAGCATGATAAGTAATAATTGTATCTATCCATGTATTCCCTACCCATTATCCAATAGTTTCATGAAGCTCATTTTATTCTCATATCTGCATTACATACATCACTTACGAACAATCACAACACGAAGTACACTACAAGAACACTCATACATGTACAGTATCAAGTGATGATCTATACAACATCCATCATATTTACGCTTGCAGAATTACACCCACAATGGACAAACAAAACGCTAATGTCACAGAATTATTGCTGATGGATCCCAGCTTAGCACACTGCTGCAGGGAGATTATAGTAGGCTAATGCTAAAAAAAATTCTGGAAAACTTCGGGATAGTGAGGTTCATCGAACGGGAACCCTGTGCTATAGGGTACTCAAGTGACGAAGTGGCATTCCTTTCACCACGGGAGGCAGCGTTAGCGGCTGATAACCTAAATGCAGCGCCAACGCTATAGGAGCTATTCGACTCATTGTCAAATGTATCGGACGAGAGGAATTGGGCAAAGTCAACGGCACCTGTCCCCTTGCCAAATAAAAGACAAGTCAAGGTCCACAATACATCGGAAAATGGACGTTGGTTAAACATAATGACCGAAGAACCAATTGACAAGCGCCAAATCGCTTAAAAAATTTGGTCCGATGTTATCATTAGAAGAACAGCCATGTTCGGCCCCATACACCAGCTACGAGGTCGAATATTACCAACTATGTAATGCAGCAGTTGCTGCAGCAACTTTAAATGAAACAACAACCATAGAAATAGAAGAAAAATCATCTTCACGAAACATCGAAGCACCAGCTAAGAATGTAGAATCATCGACGGAAGTCAAAACCTTTAAAAAAATTAATGCAAAAGAGTTTAGTCCACTATAACGATTTGTAAGAGTGAATGGTACCAGGACTAAAATAAGCGTCATTTTAAAAAAAAACTTGTTAACACAAACTATATTATTGAATTTTTTGAAAACAAATAACCAATAGAAGATATTCATTTTTCAACCAAAAAACAAACACGGAAAGATATTGTTCCCGTTCATATAACGTATGGATCCGCTGAGTGGGCAGAAAACATGCGCCAGATAGTAGTGTATTGCATAACTCAGCAGCCAAAAAATGTAATCACAAAAAACTCAAAAACAGAAAACACGATCAAAATAAATAACGATCCAAAAGACAATGACTCACTTCCGTGAAAAGTAGTATCTAAGGTACCAGCCATTATGAATCCGGATGAATACACCCGGTTGTTAATGACCTTTGGCCCTTTGAGCGATTTAAACTACTACCCATTGGATGTCAAACGCGACGATATAAGACAGTTATACCTAAGCTTCGCTACATACTGTAACAAAGAATCGACGGAAAGGGCCCTGAAAGGACTCAAAATGTATGGGGCGAGTTACTCTCAAAAAAACTCGCCAAAAAACCGTGAAGTAATAACACATTCATCGTGTGAAAATTTAATATCCAAATGCCACCTTGAGGTGCACAGTCTTCTGTGCAAAACATAAATGAAATTAAAAAAGATCTGCTCATCATGCCAGAAAAATATCAACTTGGTAAAAAACGACTGGCACTATAAACTATGCCTTAAAATGAGAGTGTCAGCAAATCTTGATGCATTCAATAGACTAGTAATTAACAACACAAACTCAAGGGCCAAGCAGAAGAAGAAGACGTAATATTCACGAGTCCATTCCTTCCCTTACTCTCAGTCCCGAATAAATAAATGTAATAATTCTGTAAGTCAATACTTTATTACATTACTATAAGGATTATTGTAAAATGTTAATGTTATGTAACTCATAAATTATCACTTATAAGATGAAAATATAGCAAAAAAAAAAAAAAAAACCAATAAAATAATATGAAATAATACATTTACCAAGGACCATGATAGTTTTAAGAAGGGGAGGCTGTTAGGTGACAACTTGCGTAACTTAATAAATTCTTATTTTTATTCTATTTTATCCTGTTCTATTTTATTCCCAATAATAAAATTTTAAGACTCTTTACAGAGTCATACTCAACGAAAGTCGTCACCTAACAAAGCTGACTGTGAATTTCGTGGCTCTTAGAAGTGTCAAGTGACAATCGAAGCGAGCCATGAAGCCTAAACACATGAAGTCAGCAAGTACCGGCCCCATAGCAAGTAAGACAAAGAAGTTTAACTAAAACTTCGTGCAAGGTGCATTTCTTTGCGCGGCGTTTTAGTTAGTCACCCGCTGCCACTCATCAAGTGCAGACGTTATTAATAATTTTATAAGATTGACCAGACGTTCCGTCTATTTTTTTTCTTTTCTGTTTTATTTTATATGTATACTAGTAATATAAAATAAAGTTATATAAAACTAATTAAAAAAGAAATTTAAATTATTATAAAATAATAAATAATAAATAAATAAGTATAAAAATAAATAATCATAAATTGACGGAAAAAGAAAGTGCAGGTCATCAGAATTGATAATTAGCGGATAAAAAGGTAAGTTAATCTGGATATCATATTCAACACTCTACTTTTATCTTCCTTTAAATTTTTCTCAAACAAACAAATAGTTGGACTATCTGCTGTCCCGCAGCCTGTGAAGAAGCGTGAGACTGTAGTCGACAGTTTTAAGTTTTTCATTTGAAGCTGAAAACAAACTTAAATGACATTAAATGTTATTTAACAATGTTCATCATTATAAATATTGTAACCATCATTATCATGATAACTATTATTGTCATTATTCTTATTATCATTAATTTTATCATTATAAAAAAAATTATGATTTTTATATTTATTATCATTATTATTATCATAATTATCATCATAATTATCATGATTGTTTTTCTGATCATCATAACTATCATCATAATGATTATTATTACCATTGTCATTATTATCATTATCATTAACATTATTAATGTTATCATTAGTATCATCATTTTTATCATAATTATCATTACTTTTATTACTGTCATTTTTATCTTTTGTTTTATTTTTATGATAATCATCATTTCAAGTATTATATTAATTATTATCATTAGAAGTATCATCATAGTCATAATCATTATCAGTATTAGGATATTATTATCAACATCTTTTTAATTATCATAGTAATTATCATCATCATCATTACTATAATTATTATAATCATCGTCATTAACATCGTTCTCATCATCATAATCATCATTATTATCATCAATATCATAATTATAGTTTACATTCTTATCATATACTTTATTATTATTTTTAACATAACAATTATCCTCATTATTAACATAATTATTATTATTATTATAATTAACATTATTTTTATTATTACTATTATTATCATTTTTGTTACTTTTATCATTTTCATCATGATCATTACAATCCTTTTTATTATAAATATAATCTTCATCATTAGAAATATTATCGTTATCATTATCTTAATTATGATCATTATCATTTTCATATTTTTTATAATTATTATCATCATCATCATCATCATTATTATCATTATTAGTATTATTATTTTTATTTACAAGTTTAATATAATTGTGACTATCATTTTTATTATTATTATCATCATTATCATCATTGTTCTGAGTATCGTAACAATAATTATTATCATCATTATCGTCACCATCATCATAATCACTATTGTCATTATCATCATTATTATCATTATTAGCATTAGCATCCTAATTATAATTTTAGCATTATCATTATTATTATCCTTAACACAAGTATTGTTATCATTTTTAGTAGCATAATCATTATTTTTATTATCATTATTACTATCTTAAATTTTTGTCATGATTATTATCATAAACGTTGTTGTCTTTATCATTATTGACCTTATTATTATTTTTATTACTATGATTTTTATTATCATAATACTCATTATTAATGTAATTATCATTATTATTATCATCCTCAATATTATCATCATTTGTCTAATCATTATCATCACTAATATCACCGTCATTATCATTATAATCTTACTCTCTAATGTTATCATCTTTATTATGATCATCATCATCATCATTATTATTATTACTGTAATTATCATTGTTTTCGTTTTTTTTATCTTTTAAATTATTTGTTTTACTATTATTATTATTATCATAATAATCATCGTTATCATCAATATTATCATTACCATTATCATCTTTGTGATCATTATCATCATCGTCATAATTTTCATTAAATTCATTATCATCGTCATCATCATCATCACTATCTTCGTAATTATTATCATTATCTTCATTATCACTAGTATTTTTATTATTATTATTTTTGGCATTACTGTGAACATTTTTAAGTCGTTGTCGTCGTTGCTATTATTGTCGTCGTCATTGCCGTCATTATAGTCATGACTGTCGTAGTTTCTGTCATTATTATCATCATCATTATCATCATTATTGTCTTTATTATTATCATTATAATTTATCAATAATTATTATCATCATCAATATCATTATTTACTGTCATAATTATCTTCACTATCATTATTATCATTATTATCATTATCATCATCAACATACTCTTTATTGTTATTATCATTACTATTACCATTATCATTATTATTATCTTTATCATCATAATCATTATTATCGTCATTTCTATACTTATTATTACTATTATAATATAAATTATAATTATTAGTATTACTTTTATCAGCATAATTATTATTATTTTCATAGTTATTATTATTAATATCATTATTATTTATGTTATTATTATTACTATCATTATTGACATTTTTATTACCATTATTATTATATTAACTATCATCATTATCCTTATTACTATTGCCCTAGCAGCCCAACGTTCAAGGCCCTCCACCTTTCCCCCCTTGAACTCCCCTGGTGCTGCAGCCAGAAACACAACCCCACGCTTCCCCGATGGCACTGGTTCCACCCTTTCACCACTTCCACTCAGTCGTCCAGAAGACCATTCTCTTTTTTGGCCAGGAGAACTGTATGTATATATTGGGCTACTGCAGTTCACATTTTTTTGTTGAGCAGCATTTCATCTATAACGTTGTCGGGATTGAAAGTTCCGATCCTTTCCTGCAGCATGTTTCGTTCGGCTTGCCACTTAAACCAGTCAAAAAATGAATGTTCTGCGTCATCTTTGTCGTAGCCGCAGTACTTGCAAGCAGCCATCTGTCTTTTTTGCATCTTGTTGAGGTACGGGTGAAAATACTAGTGATTTAAGAGGAATAAGGTAAAGTTGTCATCAACTTCCCCGTGTTTTTGCTCTGTCCATTCCTTGACATCTTTTATCAGGCGTGCCGTCCCTCTACCTCCTAATTCCTCTTACCATCTATGTTGCCAGCATTCCCAGGTTATTTCCCGGGCGATTTTCTTGGCCTTCATTATTCCTATGTCCAGCTCCGCAAGGTGCTTCAATCGTCTTTCCCTCACGAGGAGTTCGATGGGGATCACGCCCGCTATCACCATTATCGCAGACTTTGAGACTGTGCGATAGGCGCAGGCTATACTCAGGGCTCCCGTTCTTTGAACTTAGCCAATTTTCACTCTATTTTTTTCGATGTTCATCTCATCTCCCCATATCTAAGCTGCGTACACAGTAATGAACTGGGCCGTAGACATAAGGAGCCTGCATTTTGCAGGCTTTTGACCTCTAACGTTCAGCATAATTCAGCTTAATGCCGCTACTCTTGCCACTGCTCTGTCCGCTGCTTGCCTAAGGTGGCTCCAAAACGTGAACTTTCTATGCAGCGTCACCCCTAGGTATTTTACGGCTTACTTCGTTATTACTTCTTCTTTTTGTACCTTGAGGTGGATGATGGTATTCATCTTTTTTCTCGTTAATAATACCATCTCTGTCTCCCCTGCTGCAACTTCGTGTCCGTGGTTTTTCATCCACGGAGCCACTCTCCGCATAACCTGGTTAAGTCATATCTGGACACGTTCCATTATGCGTTCAACGATGACTACAGCAGCATCATCCGCGTATCCCACCAAGAACGTCCCCTCTGGCATTTTCTGTCAGAGTAGTCCGTCATATGACACATTTCAGAGATTGGATCCAAGTATGGAACCCTTGGATGCCCCTGCAGTTATTTTTTTTTTGTTTTACCTTCTGCCGTCGTATAGGTCAAGAATCGGTCCTTGAGATAATCTCTCAATACATTTGAAAGATAGCCTGGTGTTCTGAATAAGTATTTTAGAGCTTGACGCATGTTCTTCCATCTTGCTGAGTTAAAAGCGTTTTTCACATCCAAGGTCACAAAAAGAACGAGGGGTCTAGCTCCATAGCATACGTCTCAAGTGTTTTCAAATGCTATTACTACTTTTTCTACTGCTCCTATAGTAGACCTTCGTTTTCTAAATCCGTAATGCCTGTCGGACAAGTCTCCCACGATTTGTATGGCCTGTAGAAGATGGGCCTTGAGCAGCTTTTCGTATAACTTTTCAGGCGTATCTAGCATGCATAAGGGCCTAAAAGATGACAGGGAGTTAGGCTTTCCCTTGCCTTTATCGATCAGTACCAGCCGTGCGTTTTTCCAGGGGGTTGGGAACAACCCCTTCCGCAAACATACTTTGTATAGGTTTAAGAGGAGCTGTGGGTGTTTTGCCACAGCTGTGTTAATGACTTTTGCCCATATACCGTCTGGTCCAGGAACTTTTCTATTTTTAAGCGATCCGGCAGCTAGCTCTTGTTCCTCCTGGGTATATAAAGGTACCTCTTCTATGAGATCCATGTCTGCCTGATCCTCGAGTTCTGGATGCATCGGGAAGAGCTAATCCACGATATGTCTCATGGTATCTCCGTCTTTGTTTGCAGCTGGTGCGAGTCTTTTCAATTTTTCCAGCACTATCTGATATGCTCTGCCTCAGATGTCATTATCTACTTTCCGGCAAGGAGTCTGCCAGCACTGCTTTTTGCTGTTTTTGATAGCAGCTTGCATCGTCTTTCTTGCAAGCTGGTACTCGGAGTACCTTTGTTCGGCCTTTGGTCTGTTTCTGGCCCCTCCATGAAGGCGTCTATGTTTGAGACATTGGCGCCTCAATTCTGCAATTTCCTTGTCTTACCAGTAAGATTAGCATTTGCCGCTCCATCTTTTTTTTTCTGTGCATGGAGGCCTCGCATCTGGTTTTTAGGGGTTGCATGGTTGCCTCAGTGATTTTCTGTACTCCTTTTGCTGTGTTAAGGTTTTGGTCGTCGTTTCGGATAGCAGCGATGCCATTCTCAACTTTTTTCGCTAGTTATTCTGTGTCCAGCTTCTTACCATTCCATCCTGTTTTGCGTGCTATGCCTCTTCTGCATATTGTATCGGTTACGACTTTCCTTTCTTTGAGTATAACCCCGGTTAATTGGTGGGGTAACAATCGGCTAAGAATATTATCTGTACCAAGGAAACTCTAAGATTAGGAACCAACACACAAACAATGTTAGTGTTTATATGTGGGAGGGCAGGTTCGTTGCCCTGTGTAAAAGAGCAAAGTTGCTTAGATTGCCGAGTATATAAAATACTTAAAATGATTATTATCAAGTTTTCAAAATTTATCTGTTAAATAATCAATTAATTCCTGCACAATATACAGCAATTGTTTTTTGATTATTGCTTTATCAATTTCTCGTTGTTCCCTGAATATTCGCTTAACATAATCAATTTAATGTCTTTTTTTAACTTATTCAATATCTTTCTAAAAATCTAATATCTTTTTTAATTTATTCCTGCTCTTTTTCGGGTACAGACAATATTTTCAGTTTATTTAAACAATTTTATAAATATCTTAACAGCTATTAGTCTAGTTTTTATCTTAAACTATAAAAAAGAATCTTGCAATCATACGGGGAACGTAAGGTTTGCTGAAATAAGTACAATCAATTTATTTTTAATTATCTTATATTTATTAAATCATATGATCCCAAGGAAATTGTATCTTCAATTTTTACATGTAATAACTATATTTGAGTAATCACGATTATTTACGTTAATAATAAAAAAAGGAAATATATCATATACTTGATAATTGAGGATTTACTTAAAATTAATCCACCTTTGTTTAATAGAAAATTTTACATTAATGACAATTTGAATTTTCCCTCCTTAACATCTCTGCTTAAGCACGTTAGGTTCGACTAGTACGAATTTTTATTACAACCACGGAAGGTTAATGTTAGGTAACTACCTATCCTACCAAGTCACGTAAGATTAGGTCGTTCTCAGGGCTTTTGGGTGTCTTGAGCACTGCTCAAGTCGTTGACCCAGGAACTTTGCCTAAGAACGTGGTCGCTAACCCTGGTGCCTTGACTACTTGGGGATGCGTCGTCTCCACGCTTAAAGTGGTTGAGCACCGAAAGTCCAAGTAGGAACCAGTTAGTGGAAGTGTTACCTGTAGGTGGTGTAAAAACTTACTTTTCAGCTCTCGGCCTCCGTACTTCGTCTCCTTCTCTCCCTTTGTGTTCGTCGCGGTAATTGACCAGTGCATGGGAAGTTCCAGATCTGGGTGAGCAACGGATTTTCCGCGTCTCAAGCTTGCTGGAAAAGGACTGCCTTTACATTGCGCGCTGGTGCCTTTTATGCTAATGTTGTTTCTTTTTAAGTAGCAGGTTTTCCCTTGTTTGGGTGAACGTGCTCTAGCGTTTTCTTAACGTACTAGACGCACATTCCCCGCGCAGGGCGTTCAAATTTAAATTTTCGTGTTTTAAATAGAAATAAAATATATATAAAAAAAATGTGTCCTTTTGAGTTGTTTATTAGACGGATTTTTTATTACAAGAAAATATAATAAATAGAAGAATATAAATATGAACTTAAAGCGTGTATTATGAATTCGAGGTGATAGAAGCGCCTCTTGCACGGTGATTTCGAAGACGATAAATTGGTGATGTTTGCCATTTTCGTCCTCGATTACCTGCCATTCCTTCTAGAACTGCCCGGCCCTTTGAGTTCGTTGCAGGCATTCCCTATACTACTGCTCTTGCATTGAAGTCTCTAGCGACAAATAGGTTGCCTTTACATGCCTTTTTTAATGGTTTCTTCAAGGTAATTTATTCTTCTTTTGTATTCCTCGATACTAGTGTTTGGTGGAAAGTAACAGCTGACATACGTGATGTCTCCACTTTTCAACCAGACAAAATGTCTTTCTGATCCACTGGCATCTTGGCGGATTTTGTCTGGTCTAGGAACTGAAATGACTGACATATTTGTTGCATTGTTAAACCAGTTAGGTGGCCTAAAGTTTCTGTACTGCTTGCTCATGAGCGCTACGTCTCCCCTTCTTTCGCATAATATTTGTGGAAGAAAGCCATCTGCGTTAATTGCCACGTTCATGTTTTCTTGAAGCACTCTGGGCATCATGTTGGATTTCTTTTTTTTTTGTACAGGACCTGTCTAAAGGCCCTGCACGCTCCAGAACCAAGCACATGACTAGTGCTTTCTTCTCCATGCGTAGATTAACTGCATAGGACACATCGTGGTTTGGCCTTGCAGTCCTTAGCTTTGTGATTGTCTCTACCGCATCTCCAGCAGAGGCCTGATTGGTCTAGGCCTCTACAGTCGTATCTTGTAAGTCCATATCCCAGGCACCTGTAGCATTGCTGGACGATAATCCTGCGCATTAGTCGGCACCAGATCAAACCCACTGCTATCGTCCCTTTCCTCAAAAGAGACAGAGCACCAGCCTCGTCTATTTTGGCCAGTGCCATTCCTTCCTGCCATTGGTTTGGTAGTATTATGGCCACTTTGATTTGGCCTGGGTCTTCTCCAGTCTTAGTAGCCTCTTAGATGGCTGCTAAAACTTCCTCTTTATCGGCGACTGCCTCTAAGTCTAGTACTTTCAACGGTTTCCTTGATTGTACTTTTCCTGCGGTACCAATAGCCAGCAAGATGGCCTGCGTCAGCTTTTCCTTGTCTTTGGTGCTTTTGCCAAGCTCCACCAGAATATAACCAGCCTTTGTGCTGCGTATTCTGGTAACTTCTTGGCCACAGTCTTTTGGGTTGACCGCGTTACGGAATGCTCCTAATACTTTCGCGCATGACTTGCATTTTGCTGGTTTTACGACGATGGCCTCATTTTTTTCCCTTTGCCTTTCTTCGCTTTTGCATTTCCTATCCTGGTTTACCTTTGTTTAGAGTCAGTGTACTTTCTACCGGTTTCTTTCTTGCAGCCACTTGCTCCTTGCGATTGGCAAGTACCTGCTTCTTTTTATTAACAACATATCTCCACAGTTCGTCGTCTTCGTCGTTGTTCTTGCTTTTTTTTGATACGTTCAGATCTTCGGTAGCACCATCGTTTCTACCTCTCTCTTTCGGAGGCTGTCTGATGACCCGAGCTGGCAGAGATGTCCTCAGCACAAACATCTCCCCTACGGTCTTTTGGCCTTTGAAGTCCTTCAAGATCCCACAGATTTCATCCAGGGGAACTTGGGCTTCTTTGACTGTGCTGCTGACGTTTGACTGCCTGTCAATTGCTTTTTTAATACTTTGTAGGATGTCTGTCATCCTACTTACTACTTTTTGCTCCTCCGTTTCTGTGTTAATCAAGGTTTTCTGTAGGTCAGTGACTACCGCTTATTCAGCCAGTGTCAGCTGATATTTATTCTGGCTATTCTAGTCTATATTCCATGGTTTCTTGTTCCAATCTTTTAACTAACCATCAGTTGTTATTTGCATTTGATTGTTAGGAAGCATAGCACTTTCGTGCTGGACGCCTCTGTGGCCTCCTCTAAAATCCGTAAGGCCAACACCAGTCACCCAGGCTTTTACCAGGTTAGAACTGGTGGAAGATTTTCTCAGAGAGCTTACCACCTGGGGTACGTTGTTTTTATTAGCGTCAACGATGTTTGGTTTTATTCAGAAACAAATTCTAGATTTTTTATGAAGTTTTCTCTTCGGCATTTAAGTCCACGAGAACTATTTAATATCGTTCTCACCACCCGCGGGTACAAGCTCCAACCACTGCAGCGCCTCGAAGCCATCCACCCGTGGAAAGCTTGCCTCCATCTATCACCCCGAAAGCATGTGCCCCATAGGCTGACTGCCTCAGCCCGGAAAATATCCTAATCATTATTCTAATCATTATTATCATTATCATCTTCATCATCATCATTATCATTATCATCATCATCATCATTATAATAAACTTTATCATCATTATTATCATTAATATTATTATCATTATTATCATCATCAATATGATAATCATTATTATTCTTATCATTATTATCATAATTATCATTATTGATATTATCATTATCATCATCCTCATTATTATCAACATCTTAACCATTATCACTATTATCATTGGTATCCTCATTATCATCATTATTATAATTATCACTATTACCATTATCATCATCGTCATCATCACTATCATTATTATTATTTTTTAGAATTATTACCATTATTAACATTATCATTATTAAAATAAATATTATCATTATCATCATCATCATTGTGATGTTAATCATAATCAGTATCTCCATTATAATTATTATCATTATTATCTTTATATTTATATAATTATTATAATCATCGTCACCATCATAATAATAATAATTATTATTATTATTTTTTTTCAATATTGTCGCCATTATTATAATTATTATAATTATTATCATTATCATTATTATTATTATTATTATATCATCGGTATCATTGTTTCAGTCGTCGTTATAGACATTGTTGTCATCGTCGTCGTTCTTCTCATCATTATAATAATCTTAAGTATAATTATCATAATTATTATCCCTATTAACATTATTATTATACTTACCATTATCATTATTATTATTGTCATCGTTATTTTAATTCTATCATCATCATAACTATCATCATAATGATCAGCAACAACATTATCTTAATTATCATTATTATTAATCATATTATTATTATTATTACCATCATTATTATTATAGTTTTTAATATCAGTATTATTGTTATTATAGTTATTGTTATTATCATCATCATAATCATTATAATCATCATTATCAATTTTACAATCATTATTAATGTCATTATCATTATTATCATTATTATTATTATCATCATTACCATTATCACTCTTATCATCATCATTATCATCATCATCATTATCATGATCATTATCAACATAATCATCATCATCACTATTATTATCATTGACGTCAGCATTATCATAGTTTTTATTGTTGAGTCGTTGTCATCGACGTCTTTGTCATTGTCGTCGTTGTTTTTCTCATTATTTTAATTGTTATTATTATTGTCATCATTATTATTATTATTATGATCATCGTCTTGTCATTATTCTTATTATTATTATGTCGTCATCGTCATCGCCATCATCATAAACACTATTGTCGTTGTTGTCGTCAACAACGTCATTATCATTATCATATTTATTGTTTTTAATTATATTGTAATAATTAATTTTATTAATATCATTATCATAATCAACATCACTATTATTATTTTCAACATCATCAACATCAACATCATTATCGTCATGATCATCATCATCATAATTATCAATACTATCATCATAATCATCATCATTTTTATGGTTGTCATTATTATCGTTATTATTATTACTATTAATATCATTACCATTCTCATTATTATAAATATAATTAAAACCATTTTTATTATCATCATTATCGTCTTTATCATTATTTATATTCTTATTCACATTGTCATTATCCTTATTAACATCACCATGATTATTAAATTTATTATTATTATTGTTATTGATACTATCATTATTATTATCATGTCATTTTCATCGTTGTCATTTTCGTCGTCGTCATCGTTCTTGTCGTAGTTCATATTGTTGTGGTCGTCGTCAACATCGTCATTATAATTAATATCATTATCCTCATCATCATCATCATTATTACCATTATCTTTATCATCACCATCGTCATCATTAGCATCAATGTTTAATTTTCCTGCGCCACACGCCCACGCCAGTGCCACCATCGCAGCGATGGAGCCTGTCGAGACTGTAAAAAAAAAGTGCAGAGCTCCGCAAGAAGCACAGAGAGAGTCAACAGCGTCTCAAGAGGAGAAGCGTCGTGATTTTCGATAATATACCTTTAAGTTTCTTACTATTATTTTTGTCTCTCAAGGGTCGAGCGCGACTCTGCTTTGATTAGTGCTTTAGACGGTTTAACCACCTGTATAAAACACAAGTAAGTTGTTCAATAAAGTGTAATCTGAGTTTTAATATAGGCGATCATTGCGCCCACATGCATCTCATCCTCTCCCCACATCCGGCCAGCAAACTCAAGCAGATTTTAACAAAATGGTCTTTCGAGCCGGATCTGGGGGGAACGATCTTGGTGCTCGTGCAAAAGGTGCTTTGTTATCCTTGCGCCCCGAACCAGCGATCGTCGCGCAGTGGTGTGTGCAATGAGTGCCCGTCCGAGTGCAGCAATGCGGAAACGCCCGGGCACCAGGAGGTTAACAGTGCTCTATCCTGCTAGATTTTGCTGCAGGGCGCGATGCAGTTCGCGCTCTTAGTCTCTCAAAAAATCATGTATCATTCTCTCTCCCTCTCTTTCTCATACACATGTGTGTGTGTGCATCTATACGTGTGTGTCCGTGTGTGTACGTGCGCCTATGTGTGGTTATCTAACTACATTCTGCTGCAGGGCACGATGCAGTTCGTGATCTCTCCAATAATCATACATATCTATCCCTCCCTTTCACACACAGATGTGTATGTATGTGTGTACACATGTGTGTACGTGTGGTTTTGTGTGGGCCAAGAGCCGAGAGTGGCTGGAGCACACTCTTCTCGCGACAGTTCTATTGAGGTCAGAACGGCTTCTTATACCGTGTGACAAAGGGCTTACAACAGCCGCTTGCCGATATCGCTTCGTACATGGATTGGTTCCCAGTACGAGACCACTTGAATAAAAAATTACTCACAGCTCCAACGCTGTACGTGCAAGCATCAAAAGCAACAACTGCTTATTTAACAGGACTGCCTGGCCACTGCGGTCAAGCAACGACGCTTGAACGAAGGTGGTCAGGAGGTCATTGACCAACAACGGTCACAAAGCCATGGAACTTTTCTTTAACCAAGACTCACAGTTCCCTCTTTTCAAGCAACAACGCTCACGCAAGGAGATCGAATAGCCCTGGTCGTTAACAGTCCTTCATGTTAACGATGCAACCCAAGACGCTGCTTGCATACTTGCAGCCCCTCTTTTACCGGTTCTCACTTTAATCGACTCAAGTGACTACTTTCAAAGCCCTTGCTACAACGTAATTGATCTTTTTTCAGAATCATAGACATGCTTAACTCTCAACTTGCTCTGAGTCAAGTAATTGAGAATACTTGTCGAGCGGTTCGAGATACTCAATCAGAACAGTGGACGGAAGGTCTCGTTCTCAGTCGACTCGAACTCCTTGAGGGTTACTGGGCCAACTTCACCGACACTCATGTCCGATTGCTGACAGCATCTGAAGCAAAAGACGCACCGTACTTTACAGATAACAAGTACTTCGCCGTGGAGGCCCTTTACGTTGAATCTAGAGGCCACCTGTACAATAAACGTGCACGTTTCTCTCGAAACGACCCGCCTCCCCAGATCCAACCCCAAGTGAACTACGGCACCTCAATACTGCCAAAGATCACTCTGCCGACATTTGATAGATGACGAGAGAACTGGGAGACATTCAGGGACCTGTTGAAGTCTCTAGTTCACGGTAAAGACACAATCCCTGCCGTAGACAAGCTGTACTTCCTCAAGACATGCGTGCTCGATGAGGCGAAGGCAGCAATCGACAGCCTACAGATCACCGAGTCCAACTACGTCGTCGCATGGTCCATTTTGGAGTCCCGCTACGACCACCAGAGACTGTTGACTCAAGAGCATATCAAAGCTCTCAAATCTCTGTACCAGCTCAAGGAAGAGTCTGCCCACGGACTTCAAGCATTGCTCGATGATCTGGAGAGACACCGCGACCAACTGAGAACGTTGGCTGGCCCCATTGACTCGTGGGATGATTGGTTTATCTCTCTTGCTTCCGACGCCATGGATACAGCCACTCGGCGAGATTGGGAAGAAGAGCTGGAAGTGTCTGACAAGGGCTCCAGTGGTAGTGGAAACTTCTACCCTACTTTCGAGAACCTGGCCGATTTCCTCCGACGTCACTGCAGAACTCTTTCGTCTCTAGCGCCAAAAGACGCACCGAGATCGACTGCTGCGACTTCCAGGGGCGATCCGAAGTCAAGCCTGTTTGCTCGTCCAACCCGCGTAGTGGCCGCGACTACAGCTGGCTCAGCGCACTAGTCTGCGTGCAAGGAACCTCACTACGTTGGGCGCTGCACCACCTATAAACGAATGTCACCAAATGATCGGCATGGACTAGCCACCAAAAATCGATTGTGCTACAACTGTTTGCGAGAGGGCCACTCCGCGGGCAACTGCCCTTCTCCGATGTCATGTCAGGCCTGCGGGGCATAACATCACACGTCCCTTCATGATGCCTCTGGAAAGCGAACAAACTCCTCCACCGATTCCAATAGGCCTCCGAAATTTCCTTAGCTGGACACACAACCCAGCGAGGGTCCCTCGAATGGCTCCGAGTCATTCTGACTAGGCCTTCTACCAACGGCAATCATCAGCGTGGGTGGTAGCACTGGACGTTCCGGAAGAGCTCGAGCCCTTCTCGATCCTTGCTCAGAGTTGACTCTTACCACCTTACGACTAGCTCGAAAGTACGGTGACGGCTTGAGGAACTCTTCGATCGGGGTTGTTGGAATCTCGGGCGGTGTCATGAGCTCCTTATTGGCGTGCACGAAGCTAAGCCTCTCCGATGGGCAAAAGGTCTTTTAAGTTAACGCCCACGTACTGCAGCATATCGGTCTGATTACTCCCTCCAGGAAGCTCAACTTCAATGCCGACGCGTTGTTCCATGGACTCAAACTGGCCGACCCAGACTTTTCGTCACCCACACCAGTCAACTTGGTCCTTGGGGCAGACGTGTATGGCCGAATTCTTCGTTCCGGCCTCGTCAGCCGAGGGAGCTTCATCGCTTAACGAACGATATTTGGTTGGACGATCACCGGAGCTCGAGGCGATCCCCCGGCTCCTACCACATCAAGCCTAGCAATACTGCTGGACACGGGACTCTGGAGTAAGTGCCTCGTGGGACTAATGCAGCGGTATTGGGTGGTCAAAGAAATACCAATAGTAGTTCGAGTCTCTCCGGCTGATGCCAAGTGCGAAGCCTGTTACGCTCAGCACCACTCAAGAGACAGCAGTGGCAGATATGTCGTCCCTCTCCCTGTCAAAGAAGACTATATCGATCTACTCGGAGACGGCTTGAACCAGGCTAGAGGAGCCTTACACGCCGCATAGAGGAGAATGAAAATGGATCCTGACCTTCAAGAGCACTACGTGGCATTCATGAGCAAATACATCCGATTAGGCCACATGCGTCCAGTATTGAAGCAGGAGATGGAGAACTGCCCTCAGAGGGTTAACTATTTACCTCATCACGCCATCTGGCAGCGCAGTGACGGTGGACGGCGCCTTCGCGTTGCTTTCAATGCCTCGAGCCTCACCTCAACGGGATACAGTCTGAACGACGCTCTCTATCCAGGGCCCAAATTACAAAATGACATTGTCAGTGTCCTCACTCGGTGGAGACTTTACCGAGTAGCCTTCTGTGCAGACATCAAGATGATGTTCCGTCAGATACAAATCCGAAAGAAGGACGTGCATTTACAACGAGTCATCTAGAGTCAAGGTGAAAATGAGCCGGAGACTCACTATGTCTTGCTTACAGTCACCTACGGAGAGGCTAGCGCACCTTATTTAGAGTTGATGACTCTAACGCAACTGTGCGAGGACAAAGGAGCTGCTTTTCCTGAAGCAGTTGACGCTGTCCACCGAAATCTTTATGTCAACGACTTCTTGACCAGCGCAGACGACGAGGACACGGCCAGAAAGGGCAGAGATCAACTGGTTCAACTTCTGAAGGCAGGCGGCTTCGTACTCAAGAAGTGGGTCTCAAACACGCCATCTCTCTTGCACGATTTGAGAGTTAAAGATTTGTTGCAACCAAGTTGGCTTCACTTCACCACGGATGGTCCAGTGAATGAGTTGGGAATTGCTTGGGATCTGAGTGCTGATTGCTTTTGGTTTTCCCCCCCTGCATTCAACAAGAGCGATACACTGACAAAGCGTCGTGTCCTGGCTGAAGCGGCTCGGCTTTTCGACCCTGCTGGCTGGATGTCACCCATTATTGTCGTGGCCAAAATGCTTATCCAAGACCTTTGGAGGGCGAAGCTAACGTAGGATGAGCCACTGCCGGCATCTTACGCTAAGCGACGGGAGTCATTTCGCTCCAAGCTGTCTGACGTCTCCTCACTCACCCTTACTCGATGGCTTCAATCGTCCCTGGCCAGTTCGATCTAACTATACGCCTTTGCCGACGCCAGCAGAAGAGCCTTGGCGATGGTGGTCTACATCAGAGTCGAGCAGGAATCTGGCACGGTAAATGTGAGTCTCATCGGCGCGAAGACAAAGCTTTCTCCGACCAAAGGTCTCGTTCCACCGGAGCGACAGAATACATGGATGACTATTCCCCGATTAGAGCTGAGCGCTGCTCTTCTTGCTGCTCGCCTACTCAGACTCGTGGATGCGAGCTTGACGATCTTGGATTGTACGTATTACCTTTGGAGTGACTCGAGCACGGTACTCAGCTGGCTACACTCCAGCGAGCCTGTTGGGAACGATCTTGTCGACAGTTATGTCCATCACATTCAGGAACTCACAGCTCACGGTACCTGGCGCTACGTCTCCTCCAGCGACAACCCGGCTGACATCGCTACCAGGGGTGCGGAACCTTCGACTCTTCAACACAACACCCTCTGGTGGACCGGCCCGTCTTGGCTAACAGGCCCATCTTCTACGTGGCCCTCAACCTTACAGCAGCCGCCTTCTCCGACCGGTCACTACGACGGAGGTCGACACACCATCGCGTCAACCACCTGCCTGACCATCTTGCAAGGAAGCCGCAATTTCATGGACGACTTTTCTAATTTGCTGCGCATGCTCCGAGTGCTCGTCAGATGCCGACGGTTCATCTTGATACTAAGGACTCGTATCGAGTGTAAGAAACTCATGACTGGTATCAGAATACCCGATTGCATGAAATCCGAAGCTCCAATCCCAGTTGCAGAACTCCAGCACAGTTTTCTTTGCTGCACTAAGCTCAGTCAAGTTCGTTACTTTGCTGCCGACGTCAAGACCTTGAAAAATTCTCTTCCTGTCAAGATCTTGAGACCCTCAGCCAGCTAAGCGCCTTCTTGGACGATAAAGGCATACTACGAGTTGGCGGCCGTCTTCGTCACTCACCACTTGTTTATAAAGAGAAACACCCACCAGTCCTAGGTGCCAGATGTCCCTTGTCGAGGCTAGTGATCGACTGGGCACATCAGCGAGCCTTGCACGGCGGCTTTCGCTCAAAGTACTCGCACGTCATGCGACGGGCTTGGATCGTTGGAGGAGCAGTGGAGATAAAGCGACGAGTTTATCAGTGCGTTGTATGCTCGAAAGCACCAGCTCGACCCCTTCACCAATTCATGGCTCCCTTGCCGACAGCTCGCGTGACGCCCGCTCGGCCCTTCAGCCGAACTGGAGTAGACTACGCGGGACCTTTCTCCATCCTCCGATCCAAGGGTCGAGGTGCCAAGTCGGTCAAGGGATACGTCGCTGTTTTTATCTGCATGTGGTCAAAGGCTTTACACCTTAAACCTGTTGGAGACCTAACAACAGCGAGTTTCCTCGGTGCACTCACTCGCTTCATAGGCCGCAGAGGAAAACCAAAGGAAATCTGGAGCGACAACGCAACGAACTTCCACGAGGCAGATCACGAACTCAAGCAGCTGATGGCTGGGGCCAACCACGACTGGGATTGAGTGGCTGAGAGTCTGGCCAACGAGGGAATCGACTGGCATTTCATTTCACCATCCACCCCACACTTGAGAGGCTTGTGGGAAGCTGGGGTTAAATCAATGAAAACTCATCTCCGTCGAGTGGTTGGAACTAGGCACCTCACTTTCGAGGAGTTTTCAACCCTGCTTGCAGAGATTAGAATGATTGTCAACTGTCGCCCTCTGGGCCCGTTATCTGGAGATACGGAGGACTTAGACATGCTTACGCCAGCTCACTTTCTGATCGGAGGACCCCTTACTTCTCTGCCTGCCACCAACACTTCTGAAAACCTAGACTGCCTGACCCATTGGACCGTTGTCCAAGGCATGCGTGATGCGCTGTGACGCCACTGGACCCTCGAGTATCTCAACACCTTGCAACAACGGACAAAATGGTTCCGGCCCCGTCCCAATCTCGCCGTTAAAGACGTAGTCCTCGTTGTGGATCCAACGCTTTTGAACTTTATCGGGAAGTGGCCACTGGGCCAAATCGTCAACATCAAACCGGGACCAGATGGGTCTGTCCGCGTCGTTCGGGTAAGAACTGCCTAGGGAGAGTATGTCCGTCCTATCACCAAGATTGCCTGGTTTCCCGTCATTAAGCGTGCTGATCACGCAGCAGAAGATCCTGGTCCGACTGGCACCGGGCTCACGGTGGGCGGCCAGGCTCATAATAGCCACAAATAAACCACGTGCAATCGTTCCTGGAACGAGGCGGGCGGTATATTTGGTTTTCGCGCGCCACACCCACGTCAGTGCCACCATCGCAGCGACAGAGCCTGTCGAGACTGTAAAAAGAGAGTGCAGAGCTTCGCAAGAAGCACAGAGAGAGCCAACAGCGTGTCAAGAAGATAAGCGTCATGATTTTCGATAATATCTATACCTTTAAGTTTCTTACTATTATTTTTGTCTCTGGAGGGTCGAGCGCGACCCTACTTTGATTAGTGCTTCGGATGGTTTAACCACCTGTATAAAAAACAAGTAAGTTGTTCAATAAAGTGTAATCGAAGTTTTAATATAGGCGATAATTGCGCCGACGCGATTCTTATCCTCCCCCCACATCCGGCCAGCAAACTCAAGCAGATTCTAACAATAAATGACATTATCATCATTGTCATTTTTATTATCTTTTTCACCATTGTCATTCTCGTCATTAACGTCGATCTTATAACCATATCCATTTGTTTTTATTTTAATCATTATTATTATTATTTTAATTACATTATTATTATTATTATTATTTTCATTATTATTATTATTAGTATCATTATGATCATCATCATCATCATTGTCATCATCATCGTCATTTTCATCAGTTTTATTATTATTATCCTAATTGAAAGTATCATTCTCATCATTATTATCATCATTATCATTATTATTGTTGTCATCTTTATTGTCATTATTATTATAGTTATTATTTTCAGTATTATTATTGTTATTATCATCATCATAATCATTATTATCATCGTTATTAATTTTATAATCATCATTGGTGTCATTATTATGATTATTATCATCATTATTATCATCATTACCATTATCACTATCATCATCATTATCATGATCATCATCATTATTCTTATCATCATCATCAACATCATTATCATCATCACTATTATTATCATTGACGTCAGTATTATCATGATCATTATTGTTGAGTCGTTGTCATTGACGTCGTTGTCATTGTCGTCGTTGTTATTGGCACACTCATAATTGTTTTTATTATTATTATCATCATTATCATCATTATGATCATTGTCTTGTCATTGTTCTTATTATTATTATGTCGTCATCGTCATTATTAATGTGTCGTTGTCATCATCGCCGTCATCGTAAGCACTATCGTCGTTGTTGTCGTCAACAACGTCATTATCATCATTATATTGACTATCGTTTTTAATATTATTATAGTTAATTTAATCAATACGATTATCATTATCAACATCACCAATATTATTATCAACATAATCAACATTAACATTATTATTATCATGATTATAATTATCATAATTATCATTATTATCATCATAAGCATTATCATTATTATTATTATTTTTATTACTATCAACATCATTACCATTTCGATGATTATAAATACTATTAAAAACTATCTTAATTATCATTATTATCGTCTTTATTATTATTGATATTTTTATTTCTATTATTTTAATCCTAATTATTATCACCATAATTATGAAATTTATCTTAATTATTATTATTGTTACTATCATTATTGATATCATGTCGTTGTCGTCGTTGTCATTGTTGTCACCGTCATCGTCATTGTCGTAGTCCATATTGTTGCTGTCATAGTCAACATTGTTATTATTACAAATATCAACATCTTTATCATTATCATTATTATTATTATTATCTTTATCATCACCAACGTCATCATTAGCATCATTGACATCATTATTACTGTCATTTTTATCATCTTTTTTGCTATTGTCATTCTTGTCATTACCATCGTTTTTATAATTATGTCTATTTGTTTTATTTTAATCATCATTATCATCATCATTATTATGATTTTTATCAATATTATTTTTATCATTCTAATCATTATTATTATTATCATTATTATTATCATTAGTATCATTATCACCATTATTATTATTATTATCATTATTATTATTATGATCATCATCATCGTCATTATTATTAACATTATGTCGTCGTCATCTATGTCAATGTTGTAGTCGTCGACATTGACGTCAGAGTCATCGTCATGGTTGTCGTCATCATGATTATAATTTTTATCATTGTTATGGTTATTTTCATTATAATCATTATTAACATCATCATTATCATCTTTATGATTATCATTTATTTTATAATCTTCATTATTATTATTATCGTTGTGATCATTATCGTCATTAATTTTATTATCATTATCATCACTATTATTACAGCTATTTTTATTATTATTACTATTTTTATTATTATTATGATTGTTACCATTATCATAAATATTATTATCATTATCATCATTATCTTAATCATCATCATTAAAAGCATTAGTATTATCATAATTATCATCATCATAATCATCATCATCGCTATTGTCATCTTTATTAACATCATTATCATTAGTACCATCATGTCATCATTGTCGTTGTCAGTGTTGTCGTCGATGTTACTAGCGTCCTAGTCCTTGTGGTCATTGTTGTCAATAATAACATCATTATTATCATTATAATCATTTTTGTTATTCGCATTGTTATTAACATCATTATTATCATTGATATTCTTTATATTTTTTGCATTATTATTATCATCATAACCATTAGCGATTTCGTCATTATCATCGTATTTAGTATCATCTTTATCATGAATATTCTATTTACTATTATCATCATCATTATCATTATTGTCATTATAATTATTATCATTATTAACTTTATTTTAACTACTGTGATAATAATTATTATTATCATGTCGTTGTTGCCACAGAAGTCGTCATTATCGTCGTCAACGCAGTCATTATCATTATTGTCGTCCTTGTTTTTGTCATCCTTATCATAATTATCATTATTATTCTTGTTATCATCATTTGCATTGTTATTATTATTATTTTCATTGATATTCTTAATATTTTTAGCATTATTATTGTCATCATAACCATTAGCATTTTCGTCATTATCATCGTATTTATTATCATCTTTATCATGAATATTCTATTTACTATTATCATCATTATTATCATTATTGTCATTATAATTATTATCATTATTAACTTTATTATTACTATCGTAATAATAATTATTATTATCATGTCGTCAGTGCCACAGAAGTCGTCATTATCGTCGTCAATGCAGTCATTATCATTGTTGTCGTCCTTGTTTTTGTCATCCTTATCATTATTATTATTATTATTCTTGTTATCATCATTCGCATTGTTATTATCATTATTTTCATAATTATTATTAGTGTCATCATTGTCATCATTATCATGGTTGTTATTATTTTTGTTATTATGATTATGATCATTTAAATTCCCAGTATTATAACTACTTATATTATTATCATTATCTTTATGTTTATTATTATAGTTATTATCATAAAACATATAAGTATTATTATTATTATCATTGTCATGATCATCCTAATAATTATCAAATTTATTATCATTATTATCATTGTTATTATGATCATTATTATTATGTCGTTTTTGTCGTTGTCATTGTTGTTGACATCATTGTCGTAGTCGTAGTTAATATTCTACTGTCGTTGTTAACATTGTTTTTTTCATTATTATTATCACTTTTATTATCATTACTATTACCATCATAATTATGAGCATAATCATCTCCATCATTATTATTAATAAAATCATCTTTATTATCAGTATTATAATTGTTCTTACCATTGTCGTCGTCGTTATTGACGTCGTCGTTATTATTTTAACCATTATTTTCATTTTTATTATCATTGTTATTATTATTATTATTATTTTTATTATTATCATTATTATTATTATAACTATCATCATTATCATTATCATCATCATCATTATGATAATTATCATTATTTTTATCATCAACATGTCGTAGATATTAATGTCACTGTTGTCGTTGTCGTTATTGACGTCGTAGTCATTGTCGTCGTTGTTATCTTTATTATATTATCTTTACGATGAACATTATCTTTAGTATCTCTCTTATTATTATTGTTATCATTATTATAATTATCATCATTATTATCATCATTATGATCACTATTATTATTATCTTTATCATTATTATCGTCACCATTATTAAAAATATCATGATAATCATCATTATCATCTTTGGCATCATCATCTTTATTATTATTATCATCGTTATCATCATTATCATCATCGTTGTTGGCATCTTTGTTGTCATCAGTATTATCATTGATATTCTCAATATTTTAAGCATTATTATTATCATTATAACCGTAAGCATTTTCGTTATTATCATCGTATTCATTATCATCATTATCATGAATATCCTATTTACTATTGACATTATCATTATCATTATTGTCATTATAATTATTATCATTATTAACTTTGTTATTACTATCGTGACAATAATTATTGTTATCATGTCGTCGTTGCCATAGAATTTGTCATTATCGTCATCAACGCAGTCATTATCATTGTTGTCGTCCTCGTTTCTGTCATCCTTATCATTATTATCATTATTATTCTTGTTATTATCATCCACATTATCATTATCATTATTTTCATTACTATTATCAGTGTCATCATTGTCATCATTATTATCGTTGTTATTATTCTTGATATAATTATTGTGATCATTTTTATTGCCATTATTATAACTACTTATATTATTATTATTATCTTTATTTTTATTATTAAAGTCATTATCATAACATACATTAGTATTATAATCATTATCATCGTCATGATCATTCCCATAATTATAAAATTTATTATTATTATTATCATTGTTATTATGATCATTATTATCATGTCGTTTTTGTCGTTTTCATCGTTGTCATCATTGTCGTTGTCGTAGTTTATATTTTACTGTCGTTGTTACCAATTTTTTTTTCATTATTATTATCACTTTTATTATCATTATTATTACCATCATAATTATAAGCATAATTATCTCCATCATTATCATTATCAAAATTATCTTTATCATCAGTATTATGATTGTTCTTACCATTGTCATTGTCGTCATTGACGTCGTCGTTATTATTTTAACCATTATTTACATTTTAATTATTATTATTATTATTATTATTATTATTGTTATTATTATTATTATTATTCTTATTTTTATAACTATCATAATTATTATTATTATCATTATGATCATAAATATCTTAATCATTATCATTATTATTATCATTATCATTATCATAATTATCATCATTATTTTTTTTATCATTTTTATTATCATTATTATTAAAATTATTATTATTATCGTTATGATTATTATAATGATCATTATCATTATCATTAATACTATTACTATTCTTATCATCATTATCATTATCCATATCATCATTATCATTATTATCTATATCATCACCAGCATAACTATAATTATGATTATTGTTGTTATTATTTTTATTATCATTATTATCCTTATTATCTCCAACATCATTATCATTATCACCATTATGTCGTCGTTGCCATTGTCTTTAAAGTCATTGTTGTTATTGTTGCCGTCATTATAACTATTATTATTATTATAATCAGTTTCATCATCTATTTTGGTTTAAATATTATAAGTATTATTATTATTATCATGATTATTATCATTACTATTATCATAATTATCATTATTATTATTACTATTATCATTATTTTCATCATCATCATTATGATCATCTTTCTAACTATCATTACAATTCTTATCATATTTATTATTATTTTTTTTCATCACCATAATAATGATGATTTTTAATATAATTATTATTATCTTTATTACTATCGTTATTATAATCAATATCATCATTATTATCAATATTATTATTCTTATCATCATCATCATCCTCATCATCATTATTATAAACAAAATTTTTTTCATTATTAAAATCATTAATACCATTACTATCATTATTTTTAACATTATTATTATTATAATCACAAAAATAACAATATTAGTTATAATTTTTATCATTAATATTATCATTATCCTCATAAACATTATCAATATTATTATTATCATCATCATAATTATCTTAGTCTTCATAATCGTTATAACCTTTATTATTATTGTTATTAAAACCATCCTTATTGTCTTTTATATTATCATAACAATCAATATTATTATCATCATTATTAAATGCATCGTGGTTATTATCTAAGTTATTATTATTATGATCGTTATCATCTTTTTTTACTATTATTATTATTATTTTTATTATTATTACCATCCTCATACTTATCATTGTCATCATAATTGTTATTATTATGATAAAAATCACTTTCTCCATTATTATCATTTTTGTTATTATCATTATTATTATTATTATCATTATCATCATAACTGTTGAAATAATTACCATAATTATAACATTTATTATTATCATTGATATGATCATTATTAATATATTTTTTAAGTCGTTGTCGTCGTTATCGTCGTCGTTAGAGTTAATATTGTGGTCAACGTCGCCATTATCATTATCATTATCATAACTATTTTTATTATCATTATTATTCTTTTAACTATTACTAATATGATTATCATAATCATAATAATTATAATTATTATTATTTTCATTATTATTATTATTATTATTATTATTTTAATTATTATTATTATTATCATTATCATCATCACAATTATCATTATCACTATCCACATTAATATTATCGTCATCGTCGTTGTCGCCTTCAACATCAACATCGTAGCTATCGGCAGCGATGTCATCG
Organism: Copidosoma floridanum; assembly: GCF_036245765.1. NCBI lineage: Eukaryota > Metazoa > Arthropoda > Insecta > Hymenoptera > Encyrtidae > Copidosoma > Copidosoma floridanum. Next base: position 23,405,181 of record NW_028321881.1, read on the forward strand.
TCATTATTATAATCTTTATTAATGTTATAATTATTATTATCATTATTATTATTTTCATTACTATTGTTATTATTATCGTTGTCATTATTAATATTGATATTATTATTATTATTATTATCATCGTCATATTTATCACTAGAATTATTAAATTAATTCTTATTTATATTAGTATTACTATCAGCATTATTATAATGTCTTTTTCGTCCTTGTCATTATTTTTGTCGTCATCATCGTTGTCATCGTAATTAATAATGTTATTGTTTTCGTTATCATCATCATGACAGTTGTAATTATTATCTTTATTATTATTATTATCACTATTATTCCTATTATTATGATTATCCTAATTTTTTTCATCATCATCATCATTATTATAAAAATTATTATTGTCACAATTATATTTATCGTTATATTTATTTTCTTTATTGACATCATAACTATTTTTATCATCATTATCATTTACTTCATCACCACCATTATAATTATAACAATGATCATCATCATTACTATTTTTTTTTTATTATCATAATCAGTATTATCATTGTCTGTATCATTGTTGTAACCATCACTGTCATAATTATCATAATCATAATTATTCTTATCAATATGTTAACGTTGTTATTATAACTGATTTTGTTGTCGTTATTAACGTCGTAGTCAATGTTATTGTTATTGCCGTCATTTATATTCAATTTATAAATATTTTTATTATTTCCATTTTTTCAATTATGATCATTATTATTATTATTATTATTATTATTATTATTGTCAATATTATTATCATCATTATTATCATTATCATCATCTACATCATCATCCTCTTAATAAACATCGTTATCATCATCATTATCATCATGGCGTTGTCGTCTTAGTCATTGTCATCGTTGTCATTGTTATTATAGTGATTATAATTTTTATTATCTGTATTATTATCCAAATTGCAATAATTATTTTAAATTTCATTACTATTATTTTCACTAACATTGTCGATATCATAATCATCATCATTATCATTATCATCATTATCATTATTATAATTATTATTATTTTTATTATCAACATGTTGTAGATCTCAATGTCATTGTTGTCGTTGTCGTTATTGACGTCGTAGTCATTGTCATCGTTGTTATCTTCATTATATTATCTTTACGATGAACATTATTTTTAGTATCTCTTTTATTATTAATATTATTACTATAATTATTATTATTATTATCATTATCATTACTATTATTATTACCTTCATTATTATTATCGTCACCATCATTAAAAATATCATGATCATCATCATCATCATCTTTGGCATTATCATCTTTATCATTATTATTATAATTATCATTATAATCTTCATCGATGTTGCCATCTTTGTTGTCATTATTGTCGTCATCGTCATCATCATAGCTATTATTTTTTTTTAACATTGTTATTATTGTCATAATTGTTGTTATTATAAATATTATTATCATTATAATTATCAGTATCATTATTATCATAATTATTTTGTTTATTATTATTATTATCATTATCACCAATTTGTCGTTGTCGTCATTGTCATTCTGGTCATATTCATCGTCATTGTCGTCGCAGTTATTGCCATCGTTGTTGTCGTCATTATAGTTGTTATTATTAGTATCTTCATCACTATTACCATAATTATCATCATCATCATCGTTATCGTCAACATGTCGTTGTTATTAATGTCACTGTTGTCGTCGTCATCATTGACGTCGTAGTCATTGTCGACGTTTTTGGTCACATGATAATTATCCTTATAATTATTACTATTATTTTTTGTATCATTATTATCATAATTATTATAAAAATTATCCTTATTATCATAATTATCATTAACATCATCATCATTATTATCTCCATCATCGTTATCGTCACTATGATCATCATTATCGTCATTATTATTATCATGATCTTTGACATTATCATCTTCATCATTATTATTATCCTCATAATAATCAATATAATTGTTGTTGCCATTGTTGTCGTCGTCACTGTCATTGTCGTCATTGTCGTTTTCGTTTATTATTATAGCCATCATTTTTTTTTGGCATTATTACTATTATTTTTATTATTATAATTATAATCGTTATTGGTCTTATTATTTTTATCATTGTTATTAACATGATCTTCATTATTATCATCATTATCTTTATAACTATCATCATCATTATTACCATTTTGTCGTAGTCGTTATTGTCATTGTTGTTGTCGTTGTTGTCGTCGTCGCAGTCATTTTTGTCGTTGTCGTCAGCATTATCGTTATTGTGATCATCATTTTTTATTACAATAATTATTATCATTAGCATTATGTATGTCATTATCATAATCTTTGTCTATATTAATATTATTAGCATCATCATCATTATCATCGCTGTTGCTATTGTTGTTATCGGCATTGTCGTCATCGTCATCATAATGACCACAGTTTAATCTTAATATTATTATAATGATCCATTTTATTAATATTATTACTATCCTAATTATTGTTATCATTATTATTATTATTATTTATACCATTATTATCATTATTGTCATCATTATTATTATTATTATTTATACCATTATTATCATTATTGTCATTATTATTATTTTTATTATCATCATTATCACTATCTACAATTCCATATTGTCATCATTGTCGTTGTGGTCGTCATCGTCGTCGTCGTCGCGGTCATTGTTATCATTGTCGTCGTCATTATAGTTATTTTCATTATTATTGTCATCACTATTACCATAATCATCATCATCATCATCATTATCGTCAACATGTTGTCGTTAACAATCTCACTGTTGTCAACATCGTTAGTGACGTCGTAGTCATTGTTGTCATTGTTGTCGTCCATATAATTATCCTTATTATTTATATATTTTTTTTTTAACTTTATAATTATCATTATTATCATCATTATAATCAATATTATTATTATTATCATCATCATCATTATCATCATTTTCATTATTTTTATCGTCACTATCATCATATTTATCATTATTTTTATCATCATCATCTTTGACATCATCATTTTATCATTATGATTATTATCATCATTCTTATAATCATCGTTTTTTTTATTGCCGTCGTCATCATTTTTCTCGTCGTCATTATCATAACTATTATTTATTTTGAACATTATTATTATTATATTTATTATTATTGTCATCATTATTATTTTTATTATTATAATTATCATTATTATTATTATTATCATTATCTTTATTATTATTATCAGTATCATCACCAATTTATTGTTGTCGTTAGTGTCATTGTGGTCGCTGCCGTCGTCGTTATAGTTATCATCATTATTATTATGATTATCATCATCATTATTGTCATCATCATCATAACATCATCATCATAAACATCAACATTATCATTATTATTATCATTATGTCATCATGGGCGTTGTCACTGTTATCGTTATCGTCATTGTTGTTGTTGTCACTCTCATTATTGACACTATGATTATTATTTTTAATATTATCAGTATAATTTCTTTTATGAATCTTATTTATGACTTGAATGGTATATTGATATTATGTAGTCAATACCTGTGTAAAGTTCCATCGTTAGGCAAAATGTGCATTGGGTCGCATTAAAGATTCAATGGAGTAGTAAGGGGTTGGTTACGAATTCTCGTCAATGATAAAATGTGGCACAATAACAGACTGTTTCAGATATCATTTTTTGTCTTGTTAGATAAAAAAAGGAGGTTGCATTAGTTGATCACAAGTAGGGGGAGAAAGTGGCTTTACACAGTTAAATAAGTTCGTTCAAAAATTTACAAAAATTCTGATTTAATGGAATCTTATGAATACGTAGTCATTTTTACGATTAATAACTTCGGATGAACTTCTGAAAAGAAAGATTACGGACTTTTAAACCAAAGATTTATCGTTACCTGATCACGTAGTAAATGTTAAAAATATTTTTTTAAATGTGTGTGCACGAAATGTATTTGTAACTATTTGCCATTAAAAATAGTTTCAGAGTCATAATTGTTAGTTTTTGAAACTTTAGTTTTAGATTTAAAATAAAAAACTACAAAATATAGTAATTTGAACGTTTTATTTGCCACTTGTAGGGTAAATTTTGGCAAATTTGAATACTAATAGAGTTGTATGTCATTTGTATTTTTTTTAGGTCACTGTTATTTATTACAAGGTTGATCAAACTAACGGTCACTACTTTTTCCCCCAGAGAATGGCAAGATAACTTTAAGTCACTTACTAAAACAAAGTCAGTACCTGATTTAATTGAGAGTTACGTCAGAAATACTTAAAGTTCAAAACTTTTACATAGTCTAAAACTTCACTTAAATAAGAATTTTTGTGGTTTTTTGTTAATAATTTTGGCTCACGCTGCAGTAGCGAGCATATTGTAAAATAAATATTACCAACAACTAAATAGTAAAGGAGGATGTGAGTTTGAGCTTTTGTGCATGTGCAAGTATGTGTGTGCGTGTGCGTGTGTCTGTATCTCTTTCTCTCACTCTCTCTCTCTCTCTGTACGTGCGTGCGCGCGCGTGCGTGTGTGTGTGGTTGTGTTGACAAAAAGCACCTTGTAGAGACAATTATATCGGACAAGCATAAAAGAGTTATTACAAAGACACAGTCAAAGTTATGCTGACGTTTTAATAATTTTCTAATATTATTTATTTACTGTAACATGGCTAATTAAAAACACATCTAAAAACGTTTTTATTACTCCAATCACAGTACCTTTGTCACAGACAGTAAATGGTGAGAGCCTCGTAGGTGAATTTTTCTTTCATGCTTCTACCTGTATCCTGGAGATGTGTATGTGTGATGTTATAAGCGTAAATCAATGAACGGCAGCTATCAGTGTGTCAGTGTTCGAAGAGAAAGCATAGTAATGGTGGCCAAGTTCTTGTGTCGTGCTGGCTAATAGCGTGTAGTGGGCCACATAGCATACGATTTGTCTGCGTGAAGAGACAAGGACAAATGCTTGAGCTCACTGTGAGGTTGGCAATAGATCAGCGTGTCATGGCATCAGCAGACTCTAATTTGCTGAGTAATCGTAAGGCCAAAATCCTCACGCCACAAACACCAGCAAGTCCTCACATGGCTTCTCGAACTCTCTGGTGACCTTGACACAAATAACATTGCCGATAGTGTCAACAGGATCGTCACTGGAGATATCCTGGTAGTTGAAAATATATAGTGTTAATGCTGTGTGTTATAGTATGTTAAAGTAGTAATCTCTTCTTGCTGAGTCTTAATTCTGAAGAGTCAACCCAAGTCCCTTATAATCAGTGAATAAGCTTACAAAACGCCAAGAATAGATAATTAAAAATAAAACAGCAAGATACGACTCTGGGACCGTGGCCTTGGTGGTGTGCCACATCTGAATTGTAATCTTAGTGGCTGCTATTACAACAACAAATATTTTCAGTGAACAAATAAATGTTGTCTTATAATATTCACTTGCCTTGCGTTGTGTCAACCATAGCTGCAGCATGTTCATGACCAAGCGTAAAGGGTATTAGTCAGTGCTTGTAATAAATTTAAAAGGGTACTCCATATCAATTACTGTACGATACTACATAACGCTGCAGTTAACACCACACAAGACCTAAAACGATCCATTTTCTTTCTAGATACCATGTACATAAAATAACTATTGTTAATAATAAATAAAACACACTAGTTGGTCGCAATCCTTGGCAAATTCTTCTTTTTTTAACATCTTATTAAATTTGCTTTCCTTCTTTTCTCTTGCTTTCTCTTCTTTGTTCTCCGTTTTTTTTCTTCTTTTCTTTCTTCTACTCGGTATCTACCCTTTACTAGATATATAGCAATAGGATTTAATAATAGTAATTCGGACTTGAGTTTTAATACAAGTTTTTAGTTAGGGGATGAGGTAGCATCGTTTGACTTACTAACAGGTGGGCAAGTGATTAAGCGAACAGTTGAGGAACACTATTTAAAGAAAACGTAAGGAAATATTTAAAGAGTCTTGACTACGTGTATCTTGGACTACCTACAGACGTTTCAGACAGGCTTGTGAGATATTATATAAAACGATATTACGACAGCCCCAATAAATAGATGAACTCATTTAGACGACCAATTGTACTTGATAGGTAGGCTAGAATTACCTCACTTATCCTTATCATAAGTACCTGGCAGGGATAGATGGCGTGCTATGTTCTAATTAAACACAACTATCGTACAACAAGAGATGGAAAATTTTAATAGTGACAGAAATACTTCCGAAGACGTGGTCAGGCAACAAGTTAAAAGGAATTTACATAACCAGATGTCACTGTTAAGATTATCCAATGAGCCAGTAGATGAGCAAACAGCACATGGGACAAACAATTTAAATAGAGTACGCAACAGGGACATGCAGGATTCGCTCACTAAAAACATGCAGACTAGAAAAGCACAGTGGAAACAAAGTAACCAGGCGTTGTTAAGTCAGTTGTTGGGGGAGGAAATAATAAGGCAAACTAATACCGCAATAGAAGATTAAGACATATAATTTAGGGAAAAATGACAGTTCAGGGGTATAAAAAAAGGACGTGTACCAGGAAGAAGTAAAACGGGAAAATCAAATAAACAGCGAGTTGGGTCCTCAAGCTCAATCGATGATTTATCAATAACGGAGAACACAACAACAGTCGTTTAAGTCAAATACGTTTTAACACGATTTGCAAGATGTTCCTAGAAGAGAATACGGTTGGAATTCAAGTCTTTTATTACCGTCAGTATACCTCAATAATAATGATGAATCAAGGCATTATGTAGATAATAACTACGCTTTGGAAAAAATGCGACAACGCCCCCCCCCAAACATGCATATTATACCTTCAGATGATACACTTAAGATTACGAATGAAACCACCAGATATATAGGCAGCCGAATCCATACCAAGTGAACAATCTGCATAACCAATTTAACAGACAACAGGGCAATACAGATTTTTGGTGGGAATTGCAAACAGTAGATATATTTAGCAAATGAAAGATAGAATTCCGTAACACAAGTAGAGGTGATCTGGAAGGATTTACAGCAAAGTTATATGAGTGTACACTAACATACGGGTGAACGATAGAAGATGTTGTACGTTCCTCATCTGCAATGCTAGATGCTGAGCTAAACCACTAGTTTCGTAGGGAGAAATTTTTGTAGCTATTAATCTGGGAAATGGCAGATGTCTTTCGACAACAATTTGTGATGAGAGGGTTGTAGGAGTGTCTCTCAAAAGAGATTAATAGGCATACGCAAGGGCCAAGCAAGTATGTGGCAGCCTACCTCTAAGAAATAAAAGCCCTCATGGATCAGGTAAATTCTCATTTTACCCTAGATCAGCAGGTCAATAGAGCGTATTGAAATCTGCACTCTAGTTATCAAAGTCGAATAAACCGGGACCACATTCAAAATTTCACAAATCTTTTGATGCTAGAAAAAGAAGTAAAGTTTATTGAAAATCAAGCTAAGGACGATTGACTTTTTTTTAGACCTGAAAAATCCCTTTTCCCCTTTACAGGCTATCAGCCTTGCTAACAGGGAATGATCAGAAACGTAGTAACAGTAGAGTCCATAGTAAATACTAGTAACGTGCTAAGTGCCATTAAAAGCATGGAATCAGTGGCCAGAGTAAGAACTACACTGAAAAAACTATGGAGCGTAGAAGCCCGCACAAGTGGTAGGCACTTTGTCACAGTCTCTAACAGATGTATATAATACATACGTGTGAGGGCATGTAAACAACATACATACTAATGCCTTGCACGAGAGTATTAATGTATCAATTATAATACGTACTTTTACAAAACCAGCATACAAAGAAGATAGTATGGACTAATTTTCTTGGCATTGTTTTCAGTTTTAACAGAAGAAAAAAAAAATTTTCCGATATAAATAGTCCTTAATTTTGATGCACATAACATGTTGTCTAAATTTGAAACAATGTTTGTTATATACGTAATAATTATTTAAATATCACTGTGCATAATTCAAAGATTAAAACATCAAAAAAACGAATACCCAATACAAAAATACTACAAATGTTCACAAAAAAATTGAAGTTAATAATCTATAGATATTGCAATAGTATAAATAATTCTAGGTTATGTTCTAATGTCAACCAAGATCTATCTTTTAAAGTTTTGTTCTCATATTATAATTTTAAAATAGATTCTCGACGTATATAATAGTTTCGTAAATGTAATTTTTTCGAATGGTCTAAGTTAAATATAGAGAGTAATTGAGTTGCACTGAATGTGAGGTGTTGTACATAAAAATGTTAAAATAAATGAATGATGTCAATCTTTGTTGGGACTATCGATGTATGTATATGTGCGTTCGTTTGTATACATTATACATAGCTTTATATGAGTATTATTTATTGAGTACTGACACACACACACATACACACACTCACACACTAAAATATTCTCGTTGCAATGGATTTTTCTCTTACAGCCCATGACTCCGCAACTTTGCAGTGCATCAGGCACACATCCACATGTAAATATGATACTTACAAGCTTCACGTAGTATCTGCTTTATATAAAATTTACTGATCATATGACTGGTCATACGTAAACATGATCGGACTCTATAGTGTGCTATGGTCCCTCCTTTGGTAGAACTCTTAGGTGACTACGTTTATGTAGGAAGTGTGTGCTCCAAACTTTTGGTAGTTTTCACGCGCCATGGTTTTTTCAGTGTAACGATCAGTCAAACTAGTCAAGCACGCAGGCAAAGCAAACGGCATAGCAGAGTCCCATGTTAAACACATTCAGTGGGGAAGATCGGAAGGGAGAAAGATCTAGGACTTGGGTTTAATATCTGGCTGCACGGTTGCAAGGGTGGAGCGGGAAAGGGGAAAAAGTGTTTAAATGACATACTTATTTATTAAAAGGGTGCGGAATCGTATGATTTAAAAGAAAATAGTTTGTTAATTTTTGAACGCAATGTTGTGTTACTAGGCCTTATGTCTTAAAGTAGTATATCTTGATTTACTCCAGATGCACTTAGTTTTGTGGTTGGCAAACTAGTTTATCTGTTTAGCTTTGTTTTGGCACTATACATGACTCAGTTTATTGTGTCATTTTGTGTTTTAAAGTTTTAGAAGATGTCACTAAGTGTTCCTAAAGACAATAAGTCCGTGCCATCTTTTTTTACAATTATCCACCTAGTGTTAGTGATGAGCACTAGAATTATTCACCTTGTATTAGTTGGTTCATTGAAGTCATAAGGTGATACGATCCTCAATGACTGTGTTTGAATGAAATAGTAAGCATGATCAATCTATTATATCTTGTACAAAATTAAGGTATCCGTGAACAGTGCATAAAACGCGTAGAGGACAGTGGCTTAATTTTCACGTCCAAACAATGTTAGATACATAGAACGCCAATGTCTATCGAGTACACGCACAACAAAATTTTTGGGTCCCTCCGTTGTAACAAGAAACCTTGTCAGTGACGTTCTAGTATCCTACATGGTGTCGATACGTGGGTTAAAGATATTAAATTATCTTTACCACGGATAATCCATCGTACATAATGTTTTGCAAGAAGATTAAGTTATGATACAGCTTTTTTTTAAGATGGAGAAAGACCCAAGGAACTATCATAGGTATTAAAAAGTACAGTTTGTAGTTGATACAATTACTGCTGCAAAGTTGTTGTCTTGTACCCAATCGATAAATAAGACAAAACTAGACAAGTTGGTGTCCCTTAAAAAGTTGTACAGATAGACGACAGCAAGTTATAAGAATGAAAGTACAATATATATATATATATATATATATATATATATATATATATATATATATATATATATATATATATATATATACATGTATATACACATACAAACATTTAAATAGCTTAGTATTTTATAATGCCAGCATCTCTGCTATGGGTACTTATAGGGTCCGAGCTTATTTTTCTTCCAAACGACAGTAGCGAGCGAGGCATGCGTGATTTTAAATTCAAATCTGTATACTGTTGGCAACTTTAATGTTTGTACTTATAGGGTTCAATTTTTTTTTTTCTGAGTGAGCGTAGTGAGCAAGGTAAGCGCAATGTCAAGTTCGGTACTGTATACTGCCAGCAGCTCTACTGTTGACACTTACAGGGTCTAAGTTTTTTTTTTCTGAGCGAGCGTAGCTTGCGATGCACGCGTGAGTTTGAGTACAGTACTGTATACTGCTGGCAACATTATTGTTGGTACTTATAGGGTCCAAGTGTATCTTTTTTTTAGAGCAAGCGTAGCAAGTGAGGCACGCTTGATTCTAAGTTTGATAATGTGGTTTTATTCGACTAGATCTAATAAACATTACTTTGTTTTTTTTAGGATGTTGAACCGATGGGCATGGGATCTTAGGGGTCATTGAGGATGGTAGTGAGGATGTTCGTCTCAAGGTTTGTGCAGAAAATATCAGGAATCCTGCACAGGTCAACTTTTAATCTCAAAATTATCACTGAACTTTCGTATGGTTTCTTAGGATTTTTAGGGTCGCTGATTTCAAGCTCATGGTTGGTTGACCTCCATCACATCAGGTTTAAAGTCACATCAAAATCAACTTAAGAATACTTTGTAAAAAAATTTGGAAACGACTTCTAAATAAGTTTTTGGAGTCGCACTATCGAGATCTGCTGTTTGTTTTACCGGTTCAGGTCATCCATCCGTTATATTAAGATCACTTCAAGGTCAAAGTAAGAACATTTTGTTTAAGAAATCCGAAAAAATTACCATGTAGTTTTTTGGAGTAATTGAATCTTAATAAGCTATAAGTTCACCCGTCAAGGTCATTTAACTGTCATTTGATGGTCATTTTTTGCTCAAACTTAGAAGATCAGCTCAGCCAAATAAAAAAATGACTTTAAGATGTTTATGGATCTTTTTATCTTAATTTGCCGTTTTATTTACTCAACAAGGTCAACAAGGATCTGTTTTTAAAGGACTTTCTAAGGTTAAATTGTTTTTATTTCTTTAAAACCATTTTTTTAACTTTTATGTAAAGGTTTTCGGTTCACTGAATCATATTTCGGTACTTAGTCAACGTGGCAGTTTATCTGTAGGTCAGTTTAAAATTGATGTTTGTTACGTTGATTAAAATATTAAAAAAGAATTATGCACAGATCTCTTAGGAGCACCAATATACAACCTGGGCCTTTTGAGACGGTTAACATCCTGATCTTTAAATTTCATGAGAGTTTGATACTAGTAAAAAAAGTATTTTTTTCAACATCACATATAAAATAAGGTTTGGCAAAACAATTCGTTAAGGCAATTAGTCGTAATCAAAGTGCTGCTTTTTTGTACATTTTTAAAATATTCCCCAAAATTTCTGAAGCTAAGATGAAGTAGGGAATTTTCATTTAACCACAGATAAGAGTCTTACTTAAAAATAGGAGATTTAAAAAAAAATGACAGATAAAGAAAAAGCAGCTTGGAAAAGTTTTAGAGGGAAGAATAAAGATCCTGATAATAAAAGTATCGTTACAAACCTGACAAATAACTACAGAGAACTAGGTTGCCTTATAAATCCAAGACGTTGTTCCCACGATTGCAAATGTTATAGTGTTAAATAAATTTTTTATTGCCATGGAACAGGTTGAGGCTACCAAATAGTTTCAACTGCTTTATATAGTCTTTGACCTTAAAATCATCTGAAATATACCATAAAATAATATCTACAGGGCATTCGTGAATAAAAAAAGGTTGGTCCAGTCATCTTACATACATATACATTAGGAAGTTCCAATCGTTTTATGTACCTATGCTTTAGAACAATGTCAGAGAAACCTTTGTAATACTTGTCTAGGTAAAACGGATGCCAAAATCAGAATCAATAATAATTTTATTTTATTAAATTAGGGTCTATTACCCAATGTTGCATTTTAAAATGAACGATTAAATTTTTTTAAATTATAAATTTCCACACCCCTACAATAAATGAGTACGTTATTTAACCACTTTATTTCCCCCTCACCCCCTCTACAATCGTGCGGCCAGATAGTACACCGTTACTGAATCAAGCGCTTGCTTCATTTGCACGGAAGGTGGACACTGACGCAGAGATTTCCCTGAAGCTATCTAGTAATTAAAGTGCAAAAATATCTGTAACAAGTGGATAAAATGTAGGAACTGCCATTCTCCGAGGCCAAAGTACTTATAGGAAAGGATGTGTTAGGAGTCGGTGATACTTACTGAACCAACTACAGGCTGGAGCACAGTCTACAACTTACTTACCAATTGACAATAAGGAAAACGTAAATAGTATATTTAATAAGTTCTCGTTAGTATGCACTAGGTGCACATCTGCAATAGAAAAATTATGGTGGGATATTCCACAGATTCTTTGGGGGTGTACGATAGGCAACGTAACTTTAATAGGACTCTTAAAGAGAGCACATGGTGCAATTTCTAAAAGAATAGCGCAAATTGAAAAAACCTATTTGGGTATTGCTATTCTATTAAAAGGTGTTATCACGCAGGTGAATGAAATTTATTTAACAGACTTAGAAATACGTGGTAAAGAAGTATCCCTCATATTGTGAAGCAGGCGTTTAGGGCAGCAGTCATCGGGGAAAAACGGCAAAATGATAATGTACAAGGATAGGTCAATCGGTTACAAAAGAAGCCCGTAGAAATATACAGGTACTGACGGAATATAAGAAGTACTATCACTAAATAGCAAATCAAAGCACTTTCTTAACTTGAATATTAACGAGACAGGGGTATCTGCGTTAATTGACAGTGGAGTGGCCCATTAAAATTTAGTAATCATTTGTACAAAAGATTAGAGAAATTTGATTCATGTCAATCCACAGTTACCGTAGCAAATGTCATACTCATTTTTTTGCAAGGAACTACTAAAGTCGACCTTAAAATAGGTTGTATAAAGGAGTTAATCGATTTCGAATTGGCAAATGGCCTAAGATAAAAAGCAATCTTAGGTCTTGATTTCTTACGCCAGTTTAAAATTGAAATAGACTACAACACGGATCATAGAGTTGGGATAACTTGACATGGAAAAGGTTTTATCCAATAGTAAAAAATTTAATTGTTATTCAGCTGTAGCAGTGGGTCAAGGATAACATCCCCTGTCCCCTTAGAAATCAAATGAGTTGCCCCAACTCTGGGAGAAACTTCAACTACGATATTCTAAAAAGTATGACATTACTACTGTTGCAAAACATCGAATAGACGCACAAGATCAGGCACCAATCAAACAGTAACCACGTAGGTATACACCTAAAGTGTTGCAAATAGCATACGATAAAACAGAGAAACTTTAACAGGAAAATATTATCAAAGAGTCAGAAAGTGCTTGGTGTAGCTGTCCACTGCTAGCCCCAAAAGCCAACTGAAAATTTCGATTTTGCATTGACTACAGAAAGTGAAAAAAGGTCACCAAGAAGAATGCATACTCGATGTCACTGATAGATTACATTCTTGACAAGCTTTGCAAGGCAAAATTCGTTTCATAGATAGACCTTAGCCAAGCCTGTCACAAAATACTGTTGGAATATAAAAGCAAAGAGCTGACTGCTTTCGTGGTGCCAGGTCAAAGTCTGTATCAGTATATACCGATGCCTTATGGTCTCACAAATGTGCCTGCCACCTTTTAAGCTATCATAGACAAAATCATTAACGTAATGGAAAACTTCCAGGAACAGAAGAAATGGCTCACTATTGTTTTAAACGCTCTGAAGGACGCTAATTCAGTCATAAATCATGAGAAATCAGAATGTGGGTGTGCTGAGTTTAAGTACCTGGGGTGTAAGGTAGATAAGAATGAATAACGGTTGAACCCAGACAAGCTCAAACCAATTGTTGAGTACCCAGCTTCAACGAGCCTTAAACAACTCAAGTGGTTTATTGGTATAGTTGGTTGGTACCCTCGTTTTATTGAAGGGCTAGCAGACCTTATAAAAATCCCTAATAAAACTTATGTTTTAGAATATCAAATGAGAATGGACCAGTGAACAGGAGCAGGCATTCAAAAAATTAAAACAGGCTTTAATTGAGACCCTAGTACTTGCAAGGCTGGACTTTTTAAGGCCGTTCGTGCTACAAACTGACGCTAGTGACTATGATGTTGCTGGTGTACTTACTCAGGAAGTCGACGGGGAGAAACATCCATTTGCTATGTAAGCATGACCTTAAGTAAAGCTGAACAACATTATACGGTAACACAAAAAGAGTGCCTAGCAGTAATGTGGTCAAAAGAATGCCTTAGAGGATATTTGCAAGAAGAAGGCTCTACAGTGATAACTGATCGTAGTAGTCTGTTATGGTTAAGCAAGTTAAAGGATCCAGTAGGTAGGTAAGCTCGTTAGAATACGGCCTTGCAGGCATACAATGTCAAATTCATTCACCGATAAGAAAAGCTGCATTAAGTTCTGGACACTTTGTTTCGGGCATGTGAAGGCCAAGTAGCAGTATTAAAAGAAATTCTCTAAAGGCAAGTTGTGGTAGCACAAACCAAATATCCCAGTAGTCCACGTAATGCCAGACTTAGGTGCATGCAAAATTGTCTTTTTAGAAGTAGTAAGTGCAAAATCACTACAGGAAGCACATTTAGAGCTACAGGCCGTGCATTTGGGGGTCAATAAGACCTATTCACCTTTAATTATGTACCACTATTGGCCAAGATGTTATCACAACGTCGCTGGGTATGTAATGGCATCAAAAAAATGCCAGAGAAATAAGGTTTCGCAATAGGCTCCAGCAGGTTTGATGGGAAAATGGAGTATCAATCAGCCAAGAATGATAGTAGCCACCAAAATACTTGGGCCAGAACCACCATTAAAGACTGGAAATCGATATGTTACAGTTTTTCAGGATCTCTTTACAAAGTATTTGTAATCGCGAGCTCTTCGCAAAGCGGATGGGAAGAATGTGTGGAAGGCATTTGAAAAACTATATTTGAATCAGTAGGGGAGTCCTTAATATGTAGTCACAGATAATAGGACTGAGATCGTAAATAAAAAAATAAAAGACATGTGCGCAAACTAAGGTGTCGAAGATAACACGATACTACCGTATCACGGGCCAGAAAATTTGGCTAAAAGAGTAATGAGAGCCCTCAACCAAACGATCATTTTATTCCTGGAAAATGACCACGAACTTTGGGATGTCTACATTCAAGCGTTTGGTTTTGTGATAAAAACCATGGAAAACGCATCCACTAAGATGACCTCAGCGTTTTTAAATTTTAGTACAAATACATTGCCCATAAGACTGGTGAATAAGCCTAGGAACCAGAATAAATTGGATATCAGGGACACTATGAACTGAAAGGATCAAATATAGAGGCTAGCTCTTATGAGAGATCGGACCAAAAACCATGTTAACGAAGCTAGGGCTGGTCAAGAAAAGAATTTTCAAAAAAAATCTTTGACTTAAACAATCTCAAGTAGGTGATATAGCGTTACGAAGAAATCATGTTTCATCTTTAGCCAGACTAAAATTTTTAGCAAAATTAGCCCTTTAGTTTATAGGCCAATATGCGATCGTTGAGGTTCTGTCAGAAGTATTATTGAAGTTTAGGGATATAGACACCATGGAAGCAGTTCAAGCAAACGTATTCGATCTATAATAGTACACTCTACCTCTAACGATAACCTTAGCCCCTACAGAGAATATCACTAAGGAACATGAGGTTGAGGTGGTCGTAGCTACTCAGCCAGCGACAGGACCAGAGGGTTTGAGCCCTGTATGCCAAGCTAGATAAGGACATCAAGACTGAACAAGACTTCCTTTCGGCCAAGAGAGGTTGAATTCCGGTACCCTGGAAAGTAACGTCACTCCTGGACCTAAACGATGTAAGGAACAGGCAATGGTTGAGGTGGAAGAGGCGGCAATACTAGGAACCACCAACCAATCTAGTCTCACTGGCCCAGCTAATTGGGGCTTGACTAGCCTGACCTGTCATTCTTCTCAACACCATCGAGGAGCAGTCAAAGCCAAAACAGGAGACATTGAGGAAGGAGGAGGGTTAGCCCAGGAGTTGCCGTATTAATAGAGCACGGGTGAAGAAAGGACCAAAAAACAAGGTCCCTAGATTCCTTTTCCAGCCCCTATGACATTAAAGATGATGTGGCCAAGCCACGTCTTACACCTAGCCACTAGCAACACCCAAAACATCCCTCCAATTCTAATAGTAAAGGATACAATAACATTAGAACCAGTCCTGAATTCAGTCTGCTAGGGATATGATAGGTTGGCACACCGATTTACGAACTGTCACTGGCCCAAGATGAAGAGGTCGTGTCAGTGTGGTTCTAGAAATGTTATCTTGGAGAACAAGCATACCATCACCCCTACCATCCGCAATGATTTGTATTTCTTATTTTGTCTTATTTCTTTTACTGTCAACGATTTTTCTTAAAAATTTGTTTGTGTCTTCTCTCTTTCTTATTTTACCTTTTTTGACATTTTTTGCCCACTAGCTTAACGATTGCAGTTAGTATTTTTCTTGCAATTTGTTTTTTGAAACTTTTTGATTTAGCGCTTTTTTCGTAACCTGAAGTGACCTTTTTTGTTTCTAATACAGGGGCACTGTATAAGTCGTTATGAATAAATGGCTATTTTATTAAAAAGATTGTTACATTTTTTTTTATTTTTTTGTTCTCTCTTTCTTGACATTTATAGAAAAAATATCTCTTCTTCTGTCTCACTAATACGATGCAACTAGCCGTTGGCTATAACCGGTCAAGGTATTGGCTGAGTTGGAGTACGGAAAGGCTGGGTGGTCAGGTAAGGAATAACCATAGTATACACTATAATACTGGGACTCAAGGTAAAGTAAAGGAGTGGTCATAATATCACTTTTGAAATTAATTGTATTTCAGTTGGTTAATAATTTTAAATAGCTTTTACTTTGACTCTGCAAGTTTAATTTTGTTTTAAAAAGTTTCATTATTATCAGTGAATATTATGTTGTTCCAATAATCCATAGAAAATATTTATATTTCTTGTCTGTTTTGCAATGCAACACAAAATCATACGACATCTGTACTTTATTGATGTCAAAAGTATTTTAAAGAAAAAGGCTTGCAAATCTCCAAGTAAGAAATAACCTTTCAATTTTTCATTTTTAATACATGTTATTACTTTCGTACATGTAAAGGCACACCACAAGCCGAGAGTGACATTAATGATAATAATACTTATAAGAACGATACGACAACAACCTGACATATTTTACAGCTACACGAAACAAGGATACATAGTGCAAACTAGTTATATCCTGCAAAGATCTAGAAGAGGAAAACAATTTAGAACACCACACAAACAAATATGCTCCACACATTTGTCTGAAAGTATACTTCCGTCAAGTTTTTTTTATAGATTCCAGCATCAGGCCTTATACCTGTAGATTAATTTCAAGTGTATAAGGTGGACATAGGATTTGTGAGGAAAGATTTGTGACGTGGTGAATTGGAATTCATTTAAACACATCGCAGTATCTTTGTCATCAACAATAAATAGTGAGAGTCTCGTAAGTAAACTTCTCTCTTCTGCACGTGGCTTGGTTGATTGTTCAAAATCCTGATGTGAAGCCCAGAGGCCATAGCATTAGGATCAGCTATAGAGCTCAGTCTGACTCCCCGTCTATGTTTGCTACCTGTATCCTGGAGATGTGTGTGTGTGACATTAAGAGTGTAAATCCATGAACGGCAGCTATCAGTGTGTCAGTGTCCCAAGTGGAAGCATAGTAATGGCAGCCAATCTGTCATGCTACGCTGGCTAATAGTGTGTAGTGAGCTGCATAGCTTATGGTGCACCTCTGCTGTGAGACAACGACGGATTTTGGAGCTTCCTGCACCGATGGTACCAGAGCAGCGTGGCGTGGCATCAGCAAGCTCTTGCCTATTAAGTTACCGTAAGGCTGAAATCCCACTGCTATGAATACCAGTAATTTCTTACACAGTTATTCAGGCATCTCAGTGCCCTTGACACGAATAGCATCATTAAGAGTATCAACAGCATCGTCACTGGAGATATCTTGGTAGTTAAATATATCTAGTGGTTATGCTGTGTGTTGTAGAATGTAAAAGTATTCGACTGTCATTACCCAGCCTAAATGTCTAAGAGTCAACCCGAGTTTCCTATCGCGAGTGCATAAATACATAAAACGCCAAGACTAATGAATTAAAAATATAACAGCAAGCCACGACGTTGACTGTCGCTTTCATGGTGTGCTGCGTCTGAATCGTTATCTGAGTGTCTGCTACAAAAACAAGAAATATATTCAGCTAACATTTCAATGTTACCTTCTAATATTTATTCTCATTGTATAGCGTCAACTGTAGCTGCAACGTGGTTGTGACCAACCGTAAAGGGTATGAGTGAGTGCTTGTAATAAAGTTAAAAACTTATTCTTTATTAGAAACAATAAGATACTACAGATTGCTGCATTTAGCTTAATATTTCAAAATTTATTATTAAACAATATATTGATGAAAAAACTGAGCAAAATACCTTGTATAAAACAATATTTTAAATAACCTTATGCGATATATCGCAGGTGGTGCAGTTATTATTTGAACTGTGATATTCGGCACTTGGGCGTGGCTTTAATAAATACTGTAATACCAAACACATAAACAATTATTTATAATATTTTATGTAGATAAAAATATTTTAGATTAAAGCCATGGCATTACGTGCTGACAGGCTGGTCAGTACAAGACTGCGTACTATCATCTTCAATAGGGTAGTATTACATTATTACATGGCAGTGAACGTCGCTGCAGGACGTTCATCACACATAGGTTTTTTGATAGGTATTATTAAAGCGTGCATTTGTTATAGCATAAAAAGTACCCACAAAAATTACAGATCGTTTAACTGAACCGTTTTTTATATGTTCAACTTGAAAAAAACCTCAACTTATTCTTTAACCTTATGAAGAAATCACGTAAAATTGCATTTATAAGGAAATGATCTGTTGAAAGCTCCCAATGTTTTGCATGACAGATTACTATTATATAAACCTGTAAGATTTAAAAATAATCTGAAACTTGTTTTTTTATTAAAATAAGGAAGAAAGAGTCAAGTTTTCGTAAAAGCGCATGCATAGGTATATTTATATGAAAAAAAAAAATTTCCAGCATTGCTACGTATTTGCGCTCCTCCTACCTTCCTAAGCTTTTCCCCCGCTAACTATGATGTACGTTTTTAACTTAAAAAAATCACCTTCGTCTCGAATATAAAGTTTATAATGGAATAAAAAATGATAAAGAATGAATTACTGTGTTTATAAAATCTTACATTAATAAGCCATCGATAGAAAAACGATAAAAAAAATTTTAGACTGTTGGAAAAAAGTTGGAAAATTAAAAAAAAAACCAAAAATTGTAAAATCAACTATCCATTGATGAATTTGAAAATCTACACATTATTAAAAATTTAATAAAAATTTATCAGTGTATGAATAAGCTGCTGCTAAAAAAAATGTTGTATTGAGGTTGAAAAATACTTAATCAATTGAAAAAAAAGTTAATCGAATAAATAATTTAATAATCAATATAACATTTTATCAAACTAAATTAATTAATAATCAGTAAATAAGTATTTAAATTAAAATTCAGTTACGAACAATAGTATTAGTAGAAGAAGCCGAAATTTTCATGTTGGGAGTGCTCGTAGCAGAGTGAGTAAAATACTTGGCCCGTATGCAGAAGGTCGAGGGCTTAAATGTCTTGGAAAGTGGTTTTTTTTTTTTCTTTTTTTCTTTATCTTTTTTTAGAATTGTAAAAGAAAAACATTTAAAGTCAAATAGAAATTGTTGGAAACATAATTATGATTCAATGAAACACTAAATGCTCAGTGTGTGTGTTTTGATGATGTAGTGTGAAGATGAATGTCGGGGCGAGGCAAAACGAGGATTGATCAGAGGAGGTGTGTAGGAAATTACTGCAGTATGGTTAAAAGAGACAGGGTGAGGAAAGTGTGTGGGGGCTGATGGTGAGGGTAATGGAGTATGGGGGAAAATAAAATGAATTTTGAAAAACAGACTTCTAGTAAGCGACTTCTGTTTCATTGAAATCTGTCATTTTTAAAATTTCAGCCCTCCAACATCGTAACATAAAGAACTTCGTTTCAAAAAAATATGTGCACCTGGTTTGACTGATTGGCTGTGACGTACAGTGGGGCAAATAACCAAAATGCTGCCCAAAATTTGATTTTTCAAGTTTCAAATTTGCCATTTTTCGTTTACATCTTCTTGATACTTAAAAGTGTATAAATCAGTAAAAATCATGACCCAAAAAAATCTGGTCTGAAACGTACACAGCTTCTAAGTAAGTGAATTTTGTTTTTTCTGAATTTTTTGGTTTTTTTTGTGATTTTTGTTTCTTCAATGGATTGTAAAATTGTTTGTTTCAATTTAGCTATTAATTTTTTTTTTTTGATAATTAAATATGATATGAAGAGTCAATTTTCTTATTGACTGATAAAAATAAATAAGTCTTAAGGTATTTCATTTTATTTAAAAAAAATAGTATATTTATGCAAATATTTTAAAAAAACGTAGATAATCGAAAAGGTTTTTCTCGAGCTTCCTTGGGCTCTCTAGCGATTTCACATACCTCATGATACCTAGAAAGTAAATCCATTGAAAAATCTTGCCCATATTTTCCTTTCTTTAAATAAGATGAAAAATCATTACTTAAGTAAGCGCACTAGTCCGAGGGCTAGGTCTTTTCTGGTGTACAACCAGTCTGCACCAGATAAATAAAGGTTTTTGTAGAGTCTTTTTTAACTATGTATATTCTTACGCAGGATCCAAATTGACTATTTAAGATTTTGTTGGAGTGGTACACTTTTTGTAAGACGCAATTGTTGAAACAATCATAAAAACATGTTGAAAAATTAAAATATGGTTTTAATTTTTTTTTTCCTAAGAAATTGGCATATAGTAAGAAGGAAAAGTCTCTTTTAATTTTTTTGTAAAAAGCTTCTAAAAAAGTTATAAATTTTTGAAGTCCCTAAATCAGGCATTTTTAATCATCTGTAATTGTTTATATTTTTTGGTAGTAGTGTTTTACAGAAAAATATCAAGAAAATATTTCTACTTTAAATGGATTAATAAATTAAAAACATAAATTTTTCTTAATATAAATAATACTTTTAAATATTTAATAAAATAATTACTTATTTTAAACAACCTCGTATCCAAACTGACACCGTGCTACTAGGTGCAACCGTGTAACTTTGAATTTCGCGTTGTTCCATTTCATTAGAACTAGTGAAGATAAAATGTTGTTGCGTACTGCAAAGAAAAAAATCTACTACATTATTTTTGTCATAAGTAAAGTTTTAATGTCTTGTCCATTGTAAATTTCTTGTGCGTACATATACAATTTAACGATGAATAAAGTCAAATAGTCTAAGCTCTATTATGCTTACCTAAAGACAATTGGAAAATTAATTGCTGATAAGAAAGTCGAGATTATACGTAATTTAATAGATAAATTAAATGTTTCTAACAATTATTTTACAAGAAAAATTAATTGAGATAACTTAACTCAAGATTTTATAACAGATACAGTGAAAAAACAAATGTATCAAAACGTAACAGTGATAATTTTTTTGTGAAAGAGCAAGACTGGTTGTATACCAAAATAGATTTTACAAATAACAGCTTCCCCGTAAGTTTAATTTATTCTTTTAATATAATACGCATTTTTTACTATCATGAATTAATCATAGAAGAAGAAGAAAATGCAAAAAGGGGAAGAAAATCAAAGTAATTTGGCGAAAGTTCTGATCGTAGTAAAATATGGAAAACAGAATCTCTTCGTAGTTCAAATAGTATAAATACGTTAACGACTGCAGCATCAATGGATTTACGTTCTGATGGAAATAATGCTGCCACGTTATTAATTTCTTTACTATACATCTAGAAAAATATCGTTAAGGTGTAATCGGAATGGTTTTTTGTATGTTCGATATGAAACTCGTAATCAGAGACCCCAAAAACCTTGAAAATGGTATACAACTTGATAACTTTATAAATTTTGTGATATTTTATGCAAGGCGGTGGTTCTTAAGGGGTAAAGAGGGTAAATTTTTGTATGTTTAATACAAAATTCGTAATCAGCAACCCAAAAAACCCCTGAGTACTGAATTTTATATCAATTACCAAATTTTTCGGCTTTTAGCCAGCTTTTTGGCGATTTGCCCCACTGTGTGACGGGGCGCTCGAAACAGTGGCCAGTAGCAGTCAGCGATATCTCTACTAATTTGTGACAATATTGTTCTCAAATGGAACAGAAAACTTAATACTTATAATATTGGAGATAACAAAATCCAACAAAATAAATATGGCAACTTAGTTTCCACCTAGATCTTTTATTAAGTCCATGCTTCTGAAAAATTATGTATACTTATCCTTCAACAATAGTATATTTTATAAAAGCTACTGGAAAAAATGCTTGAATTGTTGTAGCCTTTCTTTTGCTCATTTAGGTTTTACTTTAGATGTTGCATGTAATTTGTAATGTGCTTACTTTAAGAATAGCTTCAGGCAAGTTTGAAATATGGGTGATTTCAACTTTTACCCCTTGTTGAGTGAATTCTAAAAGACAGAATGTATAATAGTTTGGTCTAAAATTACTAGCATAATTATACGTAACCATACATAGAAGTTAATTATTGTTTAGTTAAGTATTAACACTTATCTCATTATAGTGTAGGACATCAATCAAAAATAACTTAATACCTTGGATTTCGTAGCTACCTGTTAAAAATGTAGTTATTCGGTTACTTAGATAAGATAAATTATTATTTTTATTAATGTTAATAATTTTATTTATTGCCACAAGTTTTTCTGAACAGAGACAAAAACTATGCTTTATAGATAAATCGATAGGCAAAAGAAATTGCACTTCTAATAGAAAAGAAGTACTAAGCAGTTTAAGTGTCGATGTTTTTTTCATAACTGTTTGAAAAAAAACTCAAGAATCTTCGACTGTGATGCTACCTTGTATACTTTGAGACAACTTTCTTGTTAAGAATTGTAAGTACAAATGACCTCAATTATAAAAATCAAAATGCTGATGAATGTAATATTTATGCTCAATATTTTCAAATTCTAAGTACAGCATTAAACTTGAAAGCCGCTGCGGATCACCAAATCCATCAAAGTAAGTTGTGTAACATTATAACAACATTTTTAATACACTATCCAATGAGTTCTGGATCCATTTTTATCGTCAAGGTCAACAATTCTTGTTTTGCAATATCGTGTTCCATTTAAAAATAAGTCGTTTTTCATGAATGTTCATGGAAAAATAGGAGTGTTAGATATTTCAGTATATTAAAGCTCATTAATGCAGGCTTCAGTTAAATCAGCACTTTCGTTTATCAAATCTACATTAAATCTCTTTTAGCATATAGATTTAAGTAGATACCTTATCCAGTTTATTATGGTTAAGGATTAAAGCGATTTCCAAGTAAAATACCCTTCATTTGTTCATGTCTTTTGTTTTATTGTGGGTACTACGGAGCAACATTACTTACACTCATACTTTTTCATATTTCAGCTTTACCATTAGTTAGTACACTGTCAGCATTTAACATAGCAAATAATGATATAAGTGGGAGAGTATCATCAGTTTAAGCAGCAAAGAGTAAGATACGTAGTATTTTTGAACTTTTCTGACCACCTACTTTTCGAACTGCATTACGTTCCTCCTGTTAAGTCAAAACAGTAACCTTCTCTGAATCTTAAATTTAGGTAATTATTTTTTTAAACGCAACCTTATTGATTTGACTTAAAGCTGAACATGGCTTTTTTTTACTGTACATTCTCACATTTGACTATTTTTATAGTTTCAGAGTACTTGCAATAGCTAGAGTGGTTGCTTTTTCTTCAATACTTCAGTCGCTGTTTTTGACTCTTTGCCAAGCTTTCTCGGGTAGACTTTATTTACAAAATTTTTAATCTCTTAGTTTTCTCATTTTAAGATAATGCTATATAAGCTCCACTGCATGATTTGTATAGCTAATTTATATCTGGATTACCTCTGTCAAGACGCTTTGCAAATTTCGTATCCAAAGCATAGAATTTTTTGCATTATATGTTTAGATAAATAAGTAGAGTGCTTATAATCCTAAATAAAAGGCTACGTTCTCATTGATCATGTAAGATCATCTCTCCCTGGAGGTTAGATCATGACTGAGCTTTGTAGAAGAAAATTATCGTAGTTAAGGTCTGCAAATCTAAAAAATCCGCAACCTTAGGAGTACACAATCAGTCTATTTATAGACTCGACACAAGGTGTGGCCATCACAGAGTGCAGACAACATTTCAAGAAAAATGCGTAAAGTTGCAGGTTGCCAACTTTAATGCTATCGTAAAACAGGTGAAACTATTGATTCAACTTGGTGATTTTCTACCCTAAACTATTCGCAAAATTTATCGGAATTCTCGCTAATTGCACTTAGGCATTTAAATTAAGACTTAATCGTGAGTTCTCACTTTGGTCTTGGCTGCCACCACTGCTGACACGTATCTTCTGTCACAGTCAATCTTAACCTAGCAGCTACAGTGTGCATGCAGATAGTGAAGTATGCATTTTTTCTCACATTGCTGCTGCTGTATTTATGAGGCTACAAAAGAAAGTGGGCTTAGTACTTAAAAAGTACCGTAAGCTTAGTCTATTAAATGTATCTAGCATTGAAAGCTTTACTATCATTTTTTTCAAGGCTACTGGTAAATGACGTCCGTGACGTAGAATGGTTGAGGGTACACATACAAGACACATGAAAAAAAAGAGCGAAACCTTACAGTTTTTTAATTCAAATCACTCTAAGCCTTGAAAGCTAGGCCATCATGCATCATAGGCAAATAACCAATTTGATAATTATATAAGAATAAAAACAATTTTTTTTTAATTAAAATGCAAAAAATAAATAAAAAATAACTATTTAGACTCTTGACTATAGGACAGCATAATTTAAATAAAATGAATAAGAACATGATTTGAAAGTCATAGTATAGCGCGAATTGTAAACTTGTCATAAACAATGTATAATTCAACATCAGCCCTTTCACATAGTAATACTTAGAAAAAAAAGAACAGAAGAAATCAACTAAATCTATATTATTTGATAAGTAAAGAGAAGTACAACTAAATATTATTTATAAGAAAATGCAAATATGTGAATATGTTGAGAGAACAAGCCATATCATATCACAATGCTTGATTTGGTTTCATCTTAAACAAGTATATAAGAAAACGTTTTTAAAACCTTGTCAATACTTATGAATAATTATGTAGAAATGATAAATAATAATTTTTTATTTTTCAATTGTAATGACTATTTTACTTTAATTTACAACAACCCAAAAAACCTGTCCTGCAAAAAAAATCTACATAGTATTTTTTTTATCTTTTCTTTACAACTCAAAAAGAAAATTTGTTCTTGTATTAACATTAAAACGTTTATTTTTAATTATTTTAGACATTACAAGAAAATAATTCCTAAGGTCATGTTACTATTTTCAATTATAATAAGTCATTGCACATAAATAAATAAAATATACATACGATAAGAAAGCTCTACAAACAACATAATGAAGCATCTGCTCAAACTGACAAGCCAAGATGCACAAAACTTTAAAGCCACCACGGACAAAATGCATGATAGCCTAGCTTAATCTTCCTAATATTACTCACGGACTCATGCTTTAAAGCTTAATGCTTTCTTATCATGTAAGTTGTGTCCGTACACTAACGACCGTTTAATTCTTCCACATAGAAAGAGCACTAGCGGTAGAGACACACGATTAAAAGGCAGTGAGATATAATCACGATAATCATGATCATAATAATAATAATGATGATGATAATAATAATAATGATAATAATTATGCTGATAATAGTAAAAATGACGATGATTATGATGATGGTGATAAAAAAGGATGAATGGTGATCATGCAAGTAATAGTACTTGAAAGAAAGATGTTAATGGATGGCATAAATAACAATAATTATAATTACGATGATAATAAAAAGAATATTGGTTACCATAATTATAACTATAATGATCATGTTGATAATAGTGGTTTTAATATTAATGATAGTATTCCGATCGAAAATTTTTATTTAAAGTATAACTCACCTCAAAATACTAATAAAAACGAGAATAATCCAAATAATAATGATATTAATATTGGCATTAACTGCAATAATAATAGTAGAAGAAATAATTTAGACAAAAATAAAACAATAAGTAGGGCTAAGAGAGCTGAAACTTATAAC
The DNA here is from genome assembly GCF_036245765.1 of Copidosoma floridanum. Taxonomy (NCBI): domain Eukaryota; kingdom Metazoa; phylum Arthropoda; class Insecta; order Hymenoptera; family Encyrtidae; genus Copidosoma; species Copidosoma floridanum. The sequence goes on from NW_028321881.1 coordinate 23,431,470, forward strand.
ACTAATAAAAGTAATAATAATCAAGTGTAAACAAAAAAAAATAAAAAAAATAATAATAATAAAAAAAATGTAAAATAGAAGAAAAACGATACTAGGAACAATAATGATTCAAGTGATAATAATCGTAAACCAAGTGAAAAAATATAAAAGTCAGTCTTCATTTTTATAACAAGACTGATAAAATTGAAAAAAAAAGCATTGAAAGCAAAAATAATAAGTGTTATGAGTAAAATATCAGCAAAAAAAATTCGTAATGAATTGCATTCAAAGAATAATGAATATATTAATATGATAAAAATGACAGCATAATATACAATTTATTCAATCGTAATAATGATGATGATGCTTATTTCAATAGTGACAATAATCATGCAAACAATGCTAAAATAATAATAGTCTTTACAAACTTGATCATAACAAAAATTTAAATATGTGCATTAACCGTAGTTAAAGTAACACCATTGTTGAGAATATTAATTATGTTAAAAGTATAACTAAATACAATTATGATTAGAATACAGACAATGGTAATAATAAAAGCGATGATTAAAATACTGTGAAAATAATAACAATAAAACAAGAATGCCAACAATAATAACAATATTAAGGATAACGATAATGACTATAATAGCAATGATGATAATAATAATAAATACAAAAATCGTCAAGATTACAGTATTAACAATGATTTTTACAATAACGATGATAAAAATAATAGAGAATATGATAAAAATAATAATGGTGATAATAATAATAATAATAAGAATAATAATAGCAATGATAGTAATGATGACTATTTTAACAATACTAATAATAATAACAATGATGATGATAATAGTGATAATAATGAAAATCATGATAATAGAAACAATAATGATAACAATGATGGTGACAATCAAAATGTTAAAAATGATAATGATTGGGATGAAAACGATAGTGACGGTAGTAAATATAGTAGTAAAGATAATAATGATGTTTATAATATTAATAATAATAAAGATGACGATAATAAGGATGACGATGATAATGACAATGACGGTGACGATTAAGCTGAAAACAATATTAGTAATCATAATGACAAAGATAGTAATAATTATAATAATGGTGATAATGGTTAAGATAAAAGTCATAATTATTAGAATAAAGATAATGATGATTAACATTATAATAATAATGATGATAATGATGATGATAGTAATTATGATGATTATAATGACAATTATGAAAATAAAATCAACAAAGACAATAATTAAAATGATAATAATGATAATGATAATGAAGATGAAGATGATAATGATTATAATAATGATGGTAATAATAATTATAAAAAGAAATATTATAATAATGTAACAAAAAATGCTGGTAATAATAGAAATAATTAACGTAGTATCGCTTATCATAGTACAACTTATAATGATACTACTGTTAGTATAAATGCTAATCCTAATAATTATAATAATAATGGCGTGTAAGGTAATGATGACAACAATGGTGGTAATTTTGCAAGTTATGATACTTCAAATAAAAATGTCGATGTAACGACAGGAAATGAAAATTTTTTGAACACTAATTACAAAATGGATATTAAACATAATGATTACAACTGTGACGAACCTGTCAGTGATAATAGTTATGATTTTAATTATAACAATACAAACAATTATCACAAATCATAATATAAAAAGCCTTAAAATACTGATAGAAACTATAGAAATTAGGATGATAGGTATAATAACAACAACATTAAATACAAAAATCATAGAGAAAGTAGTAATAAGGACAAACATAAGAGAATAAGTAGTATTTAAAAATACTAAGGTATAAATAATAATAATAATAACAATAATAAAAATAAAAATTATACGAAAAAATGAAAAATAATAATAATAATAATAATGATAACAATAATAATAATAGTAAAAAAATGAAAAATAATGATGAATATTAAAATAGAAATAATAATTACAGTAATAAAAATTATTGTACAAAGTAACAAAAACTGAAGATAAACTTTGATTTTAATAGTAATATCAATTTAAATACAGATAAAAATTTAAATAAGTAAAAAAAAATTAATAATAATTAAAAAAGTCATGATAAGATTTATTAAAAATACAAAAAATCTATTGATGTCATAAAAAGGACATTGTAGTATAAAATAAAATTGATAGTAAAGTTAATACTTATAATGACAACAAAAACAATAGTCATAAGAATCATAATAAAATGACAATAATCATAACAAACGCAAAAATATCGACTATTGTAATGTATGTATTAATCGTAATATTATAAATGCTAAAAAATATAGCTCGCATTTTTATAATATTAATGGTAATAGTGAAGACAGTAATGATAGAGAATCGACTCATACTAATTACAATATAAGCTAAAATGAGAATTAGAATGATAATTATATTATTTATAATAATGATAAGAAAAACGACTAATCATGATGACAATGATGATGACGACGATAATTACAATGATAGCGATGATGATAGTAATGACCATAATAATGATAGTCATTATAATAGTAATAATAAGGAATATAATGCTTATGATTATAAGAATAATTTAAAAAATAATAGTAAGTATGATAGTAATGATAATAAGAATAATAATAAGAATAATAATGACGATAATTATAAATACGATGTTGATGATAATGATGATAATAATGATGATAATAATGATGATAATGAAAATTAGAATGAGAGTAATAATGTAAAAAATAATGCTTATAATAATTATAAAGATAATAAAGATGATTATTATAATATTTATTATACAAATAATAGTATAATTATTAAGGATAGCCGTAATTATGACAATAATAATGACGCTGATAAAACAAATGACAATGATAATTATGTTTGTGATTAATAATCAGAAAAATAATATTAATGATAATAATAATAATAAAAATAGTAATTATGTCACTTATTTAGATAACCATAACAATTAAGACAATGACAACAACAATAATAGTGGAAATAATAATAATAATAAGGTTAATCTTAATAATAATAATTATTATTTTGGTGACTTTCACCTCCTTTGCACTACCCCCCCCCACCTTTCAGGTGCTTATGGGTGGTTTTTACTGTTATAAGTTTGTGTAAAACTTTTTCTCACATTACTAAACCTATTGCGATAAAACTATACAAAAATATATAAAAAGTCAGGAGTTACAATACTTTTAGACTGTTTTTAGAGTTTTTCATCCCCGCTAAGTTACTTAGAATGATTTTGGGTGCTGAAACGTAATGCTCATTAATTTTTTGTTTTAAAGAACCTATTAATGAAAAAAGAACTTATACAAATGTAGGATCTACAAAATCAACATAAGTATCCAATTTTAACATTGAAAACTGCAGAATCATGTACATTTCAAGAGTTACGAAAAACATGAAACCCAAAAACTTCAAAATGGAATATCTCAATGCAGAAATAAGCTACTTGAGAAAACTTAACGGCATTTCGAAGAACAAAACTTCTTCTTTACAGTGTCATTGGTAAATTTTTGAGAAGAAAGAATATTGCGATGCTACATAACCTCAAATGTAGCCAAAAATAGCGATTTTGACACATTAAGGTTAGGATATCTCAAAATTCTGACGTAAAAAAGCGATTAAGATGCCAGATTTTGATTCTACACAAAAAATTACTTCGAAAATGACCCTTCACTTTCTTATAACAAAACCATGTTGACCTATGTAATAATTATAATAATCATGATAATAATTATAATGATCAAACTGACGATAGCAATAAAAGGTATAATAATTACAATACTAATAATTACGGCGATAATAATAATGATAGCAATGATATGAATAACAGGAAAAATGGAAATAATAATATGTACATCGATATTTATGATAATAGTGATCATGATGATGATGAGGATGATTATAATACTAATGAAAAAGATATTTAGGATACTAATATTAATTTTGATAACCGTTGTGACAATGAGGATAATACAAACATTTGTAATAATAATAATGATAACAAGAATTATAATAAAAACAAGAATAATAGTATGAATGGGCATATGAGTACTAATAATGATAATGATAACGATGATTGTGATAATAATGAAGGTCATATTGATGCTTATCGTTATCACAATAACAATGATAGTAATTACTATAACGATCATAGTTATTACAATAACAATAAAAACGATAATTAATCTAATAATGATGATGATGATAATAATAACGATAATTAGTTGATGATGATAATGACAGTGATGATGATGTTAATGATAATGATGATGATAATGATGATGATGATGATGATGATGATGATGATGATGATGATGATAATGATGATGATGATGATGATGATGATGATGATATTGATGATGATGATATTGATGATGATGATGATGATAATGATGATGATGATGATGATGATGATGATAATGATGATAATAACGATAGTAATAATGTAAAAAGTAATACTTATAATAATTATACCAATAATAAAGATAATTATTATGATATTAAAATGGAAATAAAGGTATAAACTATGTGGATAGCCATAATTAGGACGATAACAATAATGATTAGTAATTCTAAAATTACTTGTAGTGATACCGATGTTGCTTATAATGATGATTCTGATTACAAAGATAATTTTAACGGTCACTTTATTAACAATTATTCAAAAAAGTGACAATAATGATGATGATAATAATAATGACAATAATAATATTACTAGTGATGGTTATAATTAAAGTAATAATAATGTTGATAATAAAAGTTAGTCTTTCAATAGTTGTGCTTATGATATTAATAATAATTCTATATATGTTAAAAATAATGATATAAGTGATGATAATCGTGATAAAACTAGGAATAGTAACAATAATAAAGAGGATAATAACAATCATACTAATAATGATGATGATGATGATGATGATGATGATGATGATGATGATGATAATGATGATGATGATGATGATGATGATGATGATGATGATGATGATGATGATGATGATGATGATGATGATGATGATGATGATGATGATGATGATGATGATGATAATGATAATGATGATGATGATAGTGATAATGCTGATAATGATAATAATAATAATAAAAATGATAAATAACATAATATTAGTAATATCTGTAAGAGCAGCTAAGAACACTCAAATTATTTGCCATGGAGTGAGACCTCTCATTTTTTTACTGACCTTGTATGTAAGAAGGCTTTTAACTTAGCAAGGTGGAAGAACATGCTTTACGTTCTGAAATACACATTAATAACACCAGACTATGTCTTGAGAAAAATTGAGAGATTATTACAAGGACCGGTTTTTTAACTATACGACAACAGAAGGCAAAACAAAGAAGAAAATAACTGCAGGGGCATTCCAAGATTCCATACTTAAACTAGATCTCTAAATCGTGTCATACGACCGACAATTTCGCCTGAAAATGCCAGAGGGGACGTTTTTGATAGGATACGCGGATGATGCTGCTGTAGTGATCGTCAAACGCACGATGGAACTTATCCTGATACGACTTAACCAGATTATTCGGAGAGTGGCTCTATAGATGAAGAACCATGGACTCGGAGTCACAGCAGGGAGTACGGAGATGGTACTATTTACGAGAAAAGAGATAGATACCATAATTCCTCTCAAGGTACAATAAGAGGAAGTAATGACGAAGAATGCCGTAAAATATCTAGAGGTGACGCTGAATGAAAAGCTTACGTTTTGAAGCTACCTTAGCTAAGCAGTAGACGAGGTGGTGGCAAGAGTTGTGGCATTAAGCTAAATCATGCTTAACGTTAGAGGTCCAAAGCCTGTAAAACACAGGCTCCTTATGTCAACGGCGCAGTCTATTATTTTGTACGGGGCTGAGATATGGGGGGATGAGATAAATGTCAAAAAAAAGAGAGTGAAAGTCGGCCAAGTTTAAAGAATAGAAGCCTTGAGGATATTTTGCGCCTATCACACAGTCTCGAAGTCTGCGATAATGGCGATAGAGGGTGTAATCTTCATTGACCTCTTTGCGAGGAAAAGACGATTGGAGCATCTTACGGAGCAGGACCGAGGAAGAATGGAGGCCAAGAAAAACGCCCGGGAAATCACCTGGAAACTCTGGCAACATAGATGGCAAGAGGAATCTAGAAGGAGATGGAAGGCACGCCTGATCAAGGATGTCAAGAAATGAACAGAGCGGAAATATGGGGAAGTAGATTACTACCTAACCCAATTTCTCTTAAATCACTAGTATTTCTGGTCGTACCTCAACACAATGCGGAAAACACAGACGGCTGCTCAAAAGTACTTCGGCTACGACAAAAATGCCGCAGAGTATTTGTTTTTTGACTGCATCAAGTAGAAAACCGAACGAAACATGCTGCAGGAAAGGATTGGAACCTTCAATCCCGACAACGTCATAAACAAAATGGGACTCAACGAAGATAGGTGGACTGCAGTAGCCTAATACATACATATAGTTCTCCGAGCCAAAAAATAAGATGGTTTTCTCGATGACTGAACAGAGGTGGTGCAAGCGTGGATCCCGTGCCATCAAGGGGGGGGGCGTGGGGTTGTGTTTTTTGCTTCAGCGATTAGGGAGCTCAGGAGGTGAGTGGTATTGGGGCCATGAAGGTGGGGCTGCTGGAGCGTGGCCGTGGGTCAGTTGGTGTGCGGGATGGGGGCCTGCATGGGTGCTTAAGTGCGTGCAGACTCCTTTAAACCACTTTGCTCTATCACCTTGCTACCGATGAGTGGCTTTGGCCTGGTGGCCCATGCTTTTGGGTGCTTGGCTTTTACTTTTTTATAAATCTTTTTGCTAGGCTTTGGGGGTGTGGTTGCAGTGCGGTGGGTGTGCGAAGTAGGGGCTTATGAGAACCGCTTCGCTATATCATTGCCCTACCGATGAGCGGCTGTACGGCGGTAATCCGGGGCTTTGCCCCTCCAGCTCTGCGGTGGGTGCACTCCTTACGCCTTTGTTGGGGGTAGCCAGGTTTGGGCTTGCACTGGGGAGCATCTGCCTATTATATTGCTTCATCTCTCCAAGAAAACAGGGAACAGCAGCTCAGATGCATGACAAAAAGTAGAAGATATCCCAGAGGACGCAAAAGTTACAAGACAAGTTGGTAACGAAACACTTAAGAAAGCCCGCACCAGGGGCTAAGCCTCCGTCACCTCAGCTTGAAAAATAAATGCTAGAGCAGATTCCAAACCGGGTGTCCTAGAAGAAAGATCTTACCAGTTTAGTGGGTATAGTCATTACAAGTCCTACACAGGGGAGGGTTTTTACACCCTTCTATCGTGCATGCAGGCACTCTGGATGACCTCGGAAAAAAAAATTATGAATAAATAAATAAATAAATGTAGATGATTACAATAATGACGATAAACATATTAATAATAGTAATAGTTATCATGATAGTGAAAATAATAATAAAAATCGCAATAACGTTTATTATAATATTTATAAAATTATCGATTATAATAATGACGACGACGAAAATAATAAGAAAACCAGAAATGCAGGTAACGTTACTAATGTAACGAGGCAAATTGAGCCTCCCGGCTCATGTCGCTCTCGCTGCCGCAACGCGTATGACATCACCGGCAAAGACTTACCTTCCCGGAATTCTTCTTTTGTTTTGGCTCCCGGAAAAGAAGAAGAAGAGGATGATGCGACGACGGGACACAGTAGCAACAGTGGCGAGAAGAATACACGTGAGCGCGCGCACGACTGTTCGGGTCGCGGCGGCGGCCCTCGGGTATGAGAGAGAGAAAGAAGGAAAGTAAGAGTCGAGAGGTACGGGCGGTAGTTACAAGGGAACGGAGACTTAGTCTCGAGTCGAGAGCCTTCGCGCGTGGATTAGCCAGATTGTGAGAGAGAGAGAGAGAGAGAGAGAGAGAGAGAGAGAGAGAGGTTGTGGCAGATCAAGAGATAGAGAGAGAGAAGAGGAAGCTGCTGTGTCCCCGTCGTCGGAGATCATCACCGCGAGGAGAAGACCCAGGACAAGAAGCAGAGCGACTGCAGGACGAGAGAGAGAGAGAGAAGACGAGAAGCAGAGCGGCTACAGGACGAGATAGAGGGAGTAGGACCGCCACCATCAGCTTCACAGACTCACCGGCAGCCCGAGGCCCAGCCGGACGCCATACGCCGTTGTCGCGAGTCAGAGAGCCGAAAGGTAGCGTGTTTTTCCTCCATTCTTTTTGTGCGTCGTGCTAGGGCTCGCGAGCGCCGGTAGACCTCCGGGACTAAGTCCCGGAGTATACAGAGGACTGAGAGAGAGAGAGAGAGAGAGAGAGAGCCAGTTTACGGGAAGTCGCGGGTGCATGCTCGGGAGTGCCGAATCTTGGGGGTGTTCGCGCGTTTTCCGCTCTAGGTGTGCAGAAAAGATGAGAGAGAGAGAGAGAGAGAGAGAGAGAGAGAGAGAGGACTGGGACTAGGGACTGAGGGGGATAAGAAGCAGGTTAACGAGGGACAGTGATAGTGTGAGAGAGAGAGGGAAAGACAGGGTGAGAAAGGTTGCCAAGGGACGAGAAGAAACGGGCGCGATAGTAGAGAGCAGGTGTGTAGCGGGCGGGAAAAAGGACAGGGACGATAGGTTACGTGTGAGGGTGCGCGTGTGTAGGCGTGCGTGACGTGGCTAGGAGCGTTAGGGCAGCGGCCCCTCCTGGTCTCAGGACCCCGAACGTGCGCTCGCAGTTCGCGCGGCGAGGCGGAACCGCTGTAGCGCCGTCGAGGAGTTGTGTAGAGTCGTGTGGAGAGTGCAATAAACAATTTTCTTAATAGACACGGTAGCATTTCCCAAAATTATTTCCTCTCGGTAGAACGAGAGGAGAAATCCCGTACAAACTCCCCTTTTCAGGAGCAGAATCCAAGAAGACGAGGGACCCGGAGGACGTACGAGACGAGGCAATCCACTTCCTGCGTACCCCCCCCCCCCTTTTTTATTTCCAGGTACAAAGGTAGTGTGACACTAATAATTATAAATGTAATGATGATGATGATAATAATAATGATAATAGTAATAATTATAATAATAATGATAATAGTGGTGATATTGTTAATGACGTTGATAGTAATGAAAATAATGACGGTGTATTAATGATCCTCATAATGATGATCATAATATTAAAATTATGTTAATGATAGTAATATAAAAAGATTATAATAATTATATTTATTACAATGACAGTAATATTTATTATAATAAGGATAGTAAAAATAATTATGAAAATAAGAAAAGTCATAATGATAATTAGGATAATGATCATGCGAGTAATGATGATGATAATAATATAAATGATGTTGGTGATGCCAACTATGATAATAATGTTGATATTCATAACGATAATAATGATAATAATGCCGCAAGTGAAAATGATGATAATGATTTTGATGCTGTTGATAATAATAATGATAATGATGATAATTATAATAATTATGACAGTAATAATAGTTATAACAATGAGTATCATAATAATTATAATAATATTAATAATACTAATAATAACAATAATAATAATACTAATAACAATTGAAATGGTGACGGTGAGAAAAATGAAAATGATAATGACGAAAAGAATGACAGACTATTAACCATTTTAATGATAATGATCATAATATTAATAACTCCTAATAATTCTAATAATTATGACAACAAGGATAATAATAAGAATAATGATAAACCTTGTAACGATGATAATGATGATAATGTTAATGATAATAATAATAATTATAATTATTATAGTGATGTTGATAATGACAATACTATGAATAGTGATAAAAATGTCGCTTATAATTATGTTTTTGATTAGAAAGATATTTTTATTGGTAATTATGACAATGATATTGAAAACTATGGCAAAAATAATAATGATAATAATAATGACAACAACAATAATACTAGTAATGAAAATAATGATTATAATAATACTGGTAATAATAAAGGTGATTCTATTAATAACAATGCTAATGATATTGATAATAATTTTATAGATGGCAATAATAATAATTTTTGTGATGATGATCGTTATAAAAATAAGAATAATGAAAATAATTCAGATTACAATGGTAATAATGATGACGATGACAATTATAATGATGATGTTGATAATGACAATAATGAAAATGATGATGATGATAATGATAATGATGATAATAGTGATAATGCCGATGATGACGGTGGTGATATTAATGTTGTTAATAATGATTATAATGCTGAAAGTTGCAACGATAGTAACAATGTTAATGATAATGATAATGATAATGATGATGATGATAGTAATAGTAATGATGATGATGATGATGATGATAAAGATGATGATGATGATTATGATGATGATGATAATGATGTTGATGATGATAATAATGATAATAATAAAAGAAATGATAAGAGTGGTAATATTACTACGAAAAATAGTAATCATGATAATAATAATTTCAAGTATAATAATGAGGTTCATTATAATCACGATAGGTATGATAAAGATTATAATGATTTTGATAATGATTATAATGTCAACAAAGATTATGACGGTTATAATAGTACTGGTAATAATAATGGTAATGATAATTACTACGATAATAATAATAAAGTAAACGTTTTTAATAATTCTGATGATAATGGTGACGTTTATGATAATGATGATAATGAAAAATATGATGACAATGGTGACGACGATAATGTCGATGATGATAACGTTGATGATGATTATGATAATGTTTATAGATTTGTAATAATAGTTATCATTGTAATGATGGTGACGACAGTTATAATGATTTCATTTGAATCGATTATTATTAGATCAATAATAGTAGTGGTATTGATTTTGCTGATTATACTTTCGTTTATAGCTATAATAAAGAATATGGTAATAAGTATCTCAATAATTTTTTTAATTATTATTGTATGGATGTCGATAACTATGGTAACAATTATAGAAATAGCGATTACATCGATACTATTATAGTAATATTTATATTATGCACATAGCTCATTCGAATTAGTTTAATAACATTTTTTGTAAATTTAATAATTACGACGAAACTACGCTTATATGATGTAGGAGATAGTTCTGTTTAAATTTATTCTCAGAAACCAGATATCTATACATTTTTTTATATTGTTTTGTAGACTTATAAAACTTTTTTGAGCTTATTTCCGTAAAGATCGTTAGCAAAGATACTTTCTGTATTACTTTTATTGATTTATAAGCTTTTACGAGCACAGGATCGCTTAAATACGTGAAAAACGACAACTTTTTAACTTATACGATTACCTTCATTTTTTTGTTACTCATAAAAAAAGTACTACAATAAGGGTTATTTTTTATTTCATATAAGCACATCAAAGTAAAGAATTTGCTAAATTTATGCTGACGTTTTGAACAAAATGTAGCTGTTAAGTTTTATTTTGATATCAATCAAAACTAGTATGAAACATATATTTATATTGTCACTCATTTCTTGCTAGCTTAATGATTTTGAAATCCTTATTTTATATAAAGTCATAAATTATAGTACTGAAAATTAGCAAAAAATAGTAAGTTATTGTAATGACGGAAGTAAGGTTATAAGGGAGAGGAATTTCAAAAATGTATTTTACAATGAGTTATTTTATAGTGATTGTTGAAAAATTTTGAATTTCATATAGAACTGGACAAAATTATTAGATTTTGTTTTTATTATTTTTAACTAGAAAATTCCATGCTTGCATGTAAAGTAGTTACTCATCATAATAAGTATCGGTTTGAAAATCACGTGTTTTATGACAGTAGTATACCAAATGCCTATTTTACAAGTAAGTTCCATTAAAAAAACGAGATGTGTGATGGTGAAAGTAGAAAAATCATTTAAAAAGATTTACCAAAAGGTACTAAAGATTTTATTGCCTATTATAAGAGAAAATTAAGCGTATTTTAAGATGTTTTACAAATAAAGGAGGGTTTACCTATAAAATAAAATGATTAAAAGTTAGTTGCACTTAATAATACAAGATTCATGAGTTTTATGACCATTTTTATTATTTTTTAAGAATTTCATTACGTTTGTTTTAGAACTTTACGAATAATAAGTAAAATCTGAATAAAAAACTACTGACATATCAAAGTGAACGGTGAAAAAAGTATTATGTAATTGGTTTTTATTAGAAAGAAGCCAAAACTTAAAAAGTAAGAATTGTATACAGCGGTATGTAACATATTTATTAATAGCAATAACAATAACTTTATCAATTTTTTTTTTTAAACATTAAGTTTTTTTATATAAAAGTGTCTACTTTTATTAAAAAGTATTTAACGAATTTTGAAATCTCACAAGTAGTTGGGTTAACAAAAAATAGTTAAATTTGCTGGTACTTCAGAAAGTTTTCTTATAAAATATAATAAAACGTAAAAGTAACATAATTTTACCAAGATATTTGTGTAACTGAAAGTTTTCTCTCAATAATTACTTACAAATAAGGAGATTAATGGAAATTCATAATTTCAAACGCTCTTTTGATCTTCGTTGCGATTATATGGCTTGGCTTTAATGACTGAAATTTTTTGATACAGAAAATGATATGCTTATATTTTGCAAAATTATATAATCTGTATAACTTGTTAGGGTAATTTTATAGTGCTTTTGACAAGTAAGATGAATTCTGTAAAAATTCGGTTTACTTTTTTAAAGTGATTTTGAATCGTTTAATCGTACAAACTGGAATATTTAAGTCATTAATTTCGTGAGAACCGAAAAAAAGACAATTGTTAAGCTTGCTGAAACATGTTTATCATAATTTTAACATGGTGGGTTATTCATAAACGTCATGGTTTGGAATTACTTGTTCATAATTCGTAGTGATAATTGAATATATTGATCTTGTTTTGCTTGAAAAAAATTATGCCCTGTATATTGCCTTAAGCATTAACACTTAGTACAGCTACAAAAAATACCTTAAGACCGTACAAATTATGCATACAAAAGAAGATAAATTAATAACTAAAATAAAATAGGACGATAATTAGTGTGGATTTACTTCACCAAAAAATTTTAACCCAGAATATGTTTTCAAATGTGCTTTCACTTGTTTACTAGAAAGACAATAAAAAGCAGCATGGTAAATTAAACAGAGCTGATAATTTTGCACATTACTGAAATGTTCTTCTCTCTGAAAATAAATTTACTAAATTTAAGTATACCAATAAAATTGTAATATAGATAAGGTAAGTTTTTCAGAGCTTGACTATTTCTTATGGATCTTATTACTTTGTAAAAACTTAGTTTTGCTTTGTTAATATTTCTTTTATCCTCATATTTTTTTTAGTAAGTAAGAACTTTTTAATGTAGCAACAAATTTGACTATTTTTGGTTAACGTTACTATCTTTGAGATTTCTAATTTCATTGAATACAATTAAATACATTATCTTAAAAATATTATACCTCTCTCAAGGGGTACCTAATATTACCAAAGTTAGTACTAACATAATTATGACCGTATCACAGCTGTATTGGGTTGTTATTTTTGTAGTATTTTTTTTTTGATAAATACCAAATAAATCGAACTCTTCTAACACTAAGCTTTTGAACTGTAGCTGACAAAATCAGCTTCGCGCAAAGAAAAAAACATCTTTGGAAAATTATCGAAATTTGAGGCTTTTTATTTCTGCCAAACAAAATGTGGCTCAGAGTCATTGAAGTTGTGAAAACTAAACGTTTTTGAACAAAATCAACAACATCTTTTTTACATGACAACGCTCATCATTTTCATTCGAACACATTTATCTTACTTTACTACACATACATGACAGACAAACTTTCACATATTTCACTTTACAAATATAAGCTTGATCTATCAGAAACATCCTTCCCCCCGTACAAACATTAGGTTTGTACTATATATTAAAATTAAATAATGTGATAAGGATATGAGTAGTTTTATGAGGTCGAACAATTCAAACTTAAAATCACGGTAAATTTTAAAAAGTCTACAATCGATAGGTGTGTTCATTTAATTAGTCGGAAGCTAATTGATTTTAAAAGATAAAGTCTTTTATTCTGTTCATGCCAATCGTGAACTTATAATTTTCTCTCTTCATTTTTTAATTTTCTTTAGCACAATACGTTAAATGTAATAGTTATATTTCCTGGAATTGTAATAGCTTTATCTTTGCATTCTTATCTAAAAGTAACACTTATCAATTTAATAACTTTCACTTTACATTTATACATACTTTAAATTCATAACTTATATTTTCTTATCTCATCTCTTTTTTTCCACCCCGACTCATATAACAACTACAGTGTATATTTGTACAGTTAACTTTAGTGATTCTCTCCGCTATTATTGTAATAAATAAGATACGTCTCAACAAGCAAAGAGCCATTATTAATTGCACTCTGAGCTCCGCTAACCGCAATTGTAAATACATACGCTATTAAATAAACGCTCTTTAAACTACTACCACTCAACAGTTTATTGATCCTCAGTTTTTCCCGAACAATCAATATTAAGATCCCCGCGTTCGTTAAGCGTTTTTTGCTTGAACGTAACATTTTGGTAGCAGAGCGTGGTTCGATTGTGAGAGTGACATTTGACTGTTAAAAAACTAACACAATATAAGCTAAATGCAGTGACCATCGTGTTTGTGTGCCAGTCAGTGCCATGAACTTTTGATTTTTTGTAACGTTTTAGCACGGCAGGCGGCATGGCAAGTTTGGCTAATGCATTACTCGCACGCTAGGAAGACCTTCAAAACGCTATAAAAAATGCTTGGCAAACCTTACTAAGTTGGGCACAGCAAATTATTCTAACGTCGTTATTACAGTTCGTATAAATAGCCTGGAAACGAATTGGAAGGAATTAAAAAACAATTATCTTACTCTTCTTAGCCTACAAGAAAATTTAAGCAAGCAGGATTATATCAAAAACGATGTCCACGCAAAAACCGAGGAATTTTATCTGACTGCCCTTGCCACTATGCTGTCGCTTCTGGAGACCTATCCTGCGCCGATACTTCCAACTGCCACATCATCTTCTCAAGCTCCGTCAGCACCTACGTCATATTCGCGCAAACTGCCCGAGATCAAGTCACCGAAATTCACGGGTGACTACAAGTTGTGGCTAGAGTTTCGTAACTTGTTTATTTCTGGCGTTTCTTCGAGCTCGTTATTAAACAACGTTAAAAAATTGTTTTATTTAAAATCGAGTCTGGCCGGAGACGCAGCTGAGCTCGTCCGCGGCATCTCTCTCGAGAGTGACAATTTTTAACGGACTTGGGACGCGCTGAAGGATGCATTTGAGGTGCCAAGCGTGCAAGTTGATGCACTATTAAAAGGCTTCTTCTTGATGAAGTGTGTCAGTGGTGAGGATGCGGCAGACCTCCGTTGGATCCTTTCAACTGCCAAAAATTTTGTCGAAGACATTAAAAATCTTAAACGGCCAACAATTTCAGACGACGTCTTAGTTTATATCCTTGCAAATAGACTGGACGCCGTAACACGTCGCGATTGGGAAAAATTGCTCGGAACTTTGAGAGAGCTGGCTGCATTCAGTCAGCTGACTGAGTTTCTCGTGGGATGCATCCTGATGCTGTCAAGCGTAGCCTCGAGCAACGGGAAAGGGCAGCAGTCAATAGGCATGCATGCGCACCAGGCATTATACAGATCATAGGTGTCGGTATGTTCTCTCTGCTCCTTGCGTCATCAGCTGTGGACTTGCGAAGCCTTCAAAGCCAGGAATCCAATGCAAAGGAGGAAATTTGTGCTTGAGAAGCAGTTATGTGAGAACTGTTTGGGCTTTCACAAAGCTTCAACCTGTCGCTCCGGGAGGACTTGTTTTGTTTGTGGGGCTAAGCACCACACGTCTATACACGTTGACGCCTCAACAAACACTCATGTAGCAGTAGTCTCTGCGAATTCTTCTGTGCCAGTTCGATGCGACGAGCTTCTCAACGTTTTGGTGAGCAAAACAACATCTTTTGCGCTAACATTGCTACCCACAGCCTGGGTCAGTCTGGTGGGGCAGATGGCCAGGAACATTGTGTTCGAGCGTTGATCGATCAAGGATCACAGTGCTCGTTCCTGTCGCAACGCTTGACCAACTTACTGCAGCTTTCACGCAGCCCTGCTTGTGTATCGATCGATGGAGTAAATGGTGCTCATCCTGCAGCTGCCCTTGGTCGAAGCAGGATCACCGTCAAGTTTCGATGTGCTCCCTATTCTCTTGATGTGGATGTGCTTCGGCTCAAGGCGGTTACGTCATATCGACCTCGAGTGCATCGGCCTACCGACGGATGGCCTCATCTACGAGAGCTGCAGCTTGCCGACCGTTTGGATTCACCATCTGGTGAACCAATTGAACTGCTACTAGGCGCTGCAGTGTACGCCCAAATAGTATGACCAGGTCTTCGTCAACCTCAGCATCCCGATGCACCCATTGCTCAGCAGACTGCATTGGGTTGAATTTTATCCGGGCCGATCGGGCCATCTAAGCTGCCATCAACTCTATCATCAAATTTTGCCAGAACATCGATGCATTATAATTTTATTTTTTCATTATAAAATGGCGGGCGGTATGTTCATGCCAATCGTGAACTTTTAATTTTCTCTCTTCATTTTCTTATTTTCTTTAGCACAATACGTTCAATGCAATAGTTATATTTCCTGGAATTGTAATAGCTTTATCTTTGCTTTATCATCTAAAAGTAACACTTATCAATTTTATAACTTTTACTTTACATTTATACACACTTTAATTTCAGAACTTATATTTTCTTATCTTATCTCTTTTTGTCTACTCTGACTCATATATTGACTACAGTGTATATTTGTATAGTTAACTTTAATTTTTCTCTCCGCTATTATTGTAATAAATTAGATACGTCTCAACAAGCAAAGAGCCAACATCAATTGCGCTCTGAGCTCCACTAACCACTATTGTAAATACATACGCTATTAAATAAACGCTATTCAAACTACTACCACTCAACAGTTTATTGATCCTCAGTTATTCCCGAACAATCAATATTAAGATCCCTGCGTTCGTCAAGCATTTTTTGCTTGAACGTAACACATTCAACAACTTAAAATATGACAAGACACTCTCCTCACAGCTGACCGTCCACAATAAGCCTCTACGCTTGTTACCCCGTGCCCCTAAGATCTACAGGGGATGTGCTCCTGATAACTCTCAGAGTTTTTGTAACACTACAGCTCACACAAGCGACACCTTTTAATCGTGAGTATTGAAACGACTGTCTTTGCAAACACTTTTTAATTTTTTAAATAATAAAAAATTTCTCATTTTTAATTTAGAGGTCAACAGCTTTAATTATTTGGAATAAAATATGTTTTAAACTACAATCCATTGTAAACCAGAGACTTCTTGGTTAGTATCGATGCTAATGAAGCCACAGATTAATCTAACTTTCGATCTCTCTGTCCAAGTGCCAACTTCATCGAAACAAAAGAGAACTTCTCTTGAAATGACCATTCGAATTGAGATAGTTCTAGAAGATTGTGATAACAAAAGTCTTAAATTTGAGAAATTCAAGGAAGAGAAACTATTTTTTTTATTAGCTGTAATAAGCAGTTTCTGGAAGATTCTAACTATGATTCGTCAAAGATACAAAAATAAAAACATGCTCTCTTGTTACTACTAAATCTGTCACAATCGTGTCACATTTATACTGCAAAAACAAACATTTAAACTTTACATGCATTTACATGTTTATCTCATATCCAAAGCAATTTACACCTTATAACGAATGTTTGTTCTTAACTATACAAAATTAATAACCAGGAATAGTAGAATCAAATAACAGACAATTTTAAAAATCTCGATAATATCAATAACTGATGTGCTAAACCTACAAGAGAAGACTTTGCTCACATAAGGTCAGCTAATACGGCATCTCACCAAGAAAATCTCAACCTCCCCTACGATAGGCTTCGTCTTGCCAGCACTCTCAGACCTTCACTGCTCGAGAAGCGCATCTCTGCCGTTGGGATCTGGGTCGATCGCAGAATACATGTCCGGGTCCTTCACTGCTCGGGGTGCGCTCCCCTGCTGTCGTGAACCTGGTATTCTGTATCACGTGACCACTGACTGGCCCAGCCTCTCCCGCCATGTGTTTACCAACCATGTTCATGGTGGATCACCAGTCAGTGACACGGCTGACGAGACTATCATACTTCAAGCCAATCTGATTCATGCTCATAAGCAATTTATTTAAATTTACACATCCATTTAAATTAAATGCACCTACTTAAAATGACAATGTGTACAGTACTCTAATTACTATTTAAAACGTGATGGTAGCAAAACATTTTTTTTTTTTTTAAGACGCATCAAAAAAAGTCATTATGTTACTGACATCCAACTTAATTATGTTAAAGATGCAATACAATACATTGTACCTTTACATAGTCGGGTAACAATGTGACTTGCACACTTGTCCCACTAATATACTTTTGCATAATACAGACGAATAGCGTGGTGTGTACGACCTGAATGCAGCTGCAAGTATATTACTGGCAGGAAAATAATGCAACATACACAAACGTACAGTTGCTCAGAAAACAAGGAGATAAGTAACGTGGATAAGTCGTGCGTGAATGCACTGCCGCTTAACACGATCAGGACGACGAGGAGACGGGGTGCGCGAACGCACTGCCACTTAACAGGATCCAGACGACGAGAACATGGCGTGCGCAAGCGCACTGACACTTAATAGGATCAGGACGAAGAGACAGCGTGCGCGAACGCACTGCCATGCAGTAGAGTTAGCGTGACGAGGTAACAGCACATGGTATGGCGCATAAGATCATGTAGGAGTTGGTGGTGGTGGCTCGTCGTCTGCATCAACGATGCTGTTGCTTCCACTGTCACGGTCACTGATGCAGTCGCTGCTATCGTTGTGGCTGCAGTGCTGCATTCTTAAAGCGTTCTCTGGAGCTGTTTGCTTTCTTTTCCCCATGTTCTCTCTTGTGCTAATTCTGGATACAACTATAAGTCTCAGGTTTCGGCACCAAAATGTAGCTGACAAAATCAGCTTCGCACAAAGAAAAAAATATCTTTGGGAGATTATCGAAATATAAGGCTATTTATTTCTGCCAAACAAAATGTGATTCAGAGTCATTAAAGTTAGTGGCAAAACTGAACAATTGTCACCAAAATCAACAACATCTTTTTTACATGAAAACGCTCGTCATTTTCATTTGAACACATTTATCTTACTTCACTACACATACATGACAGACAAACTTTCATGTATTCTACTTTAAAAATATAAACTTGATCTATCTGGAACATAATCAAAGCTTATTTTATGATGGGCTTTTACCTTCTACTGCTTCTATATATTTTTGTCTAAGGATTTCTTCATCTATTTTATCACATAATCCAGGAGGGAAATAGATTGATTTTAAACGTACTAATGGTTTGTATCATTCAGTTGCGTTGATCTAATACTTAGATAAGAAAACGTACAGAAAGTTTTGTATTTTAATAATGCTTAATATATTAAACACATTATTAAGTATAATGTTTTTGGCAAGTCTAGTCTTACTTTTTTAATATTACTATGGAACAATCTAAGTTCATGATGCGTTACATTTTTACATACGACATAATACAAGCTTATGTATTATATGAATACACATACGTTTGTATGAGTAATGGATGAGTGATTTTGGAATTATCTGATCACCGTGTGAGTGTGCACTAAGAAAAGTTAATATGCACGCACCTAATGTAAGTTTTCAGTATACTGTACCATTAAGTAGTAGCAAGCTCTTCCTAGCACTATCCTCTGAAGTCGCTCTTTGCACGTGTTGATGTGGAGTTAAACAAGTCATGGCTTTTATATTAAGCAAAGAACTCTATCTTTCTGTTTTTTTGTAATAAGTAAATCTCATTCTGTTGATTGTCTTATGGACAATTAAATAGAAGCTGATTTAAAGTTAATTTTACATAAAGTGAGTTCTAACTCATTTATGTAATAAGAGTAGCTTATACCTTGTCCCTATATTTTCTACGGTCCTGGCAAGCTGTTGCAAAGCTCATCATAATTCATTCACTGTGATATACATGGTCCTTCAAGCCAGATCTTGGACAGACGGGCACTTTCTCTACCACGCAGCCAGTGCATAGTCATCCTGGCCTTCTTTGTCTGCTGTTATCATGCTGTTACACATATACACACGCATACTTACATTATCCACCATTGACGTATTTTCCGTACGGTATAAAGACATAGTTAAACACATTTATGTGTTTTGTCTCGCATTGTGTAACAGTTGCTGTTGTGCAATGTGACAACAGAAATACTCGCATAGTCCTATACCGTACATGCATGTTCCTTACGGTACAGATAAATTAATATTCAAACAGATTCGTGTGTTTTGTCTCACGCTGTGTGATTGTTACTTTTATGCATTTCTGCCAACACACATACTCACGTAGCTCTCTACTGTTAACGCATTGTCGGTGTGGTAGGTACCTATAAAAGTGCACTCGTGTGTCGTCACTCATACCAATACTAATTTGAATATTTTTACTTGTTTATGCAGAGTTCTGGTACTGTAACAAACTTGTTGCTATATTTTTTAATATATTGCTTAAATATATGTATGTTAATAGTACTGCTGTTATTATTGTGCTTTTGTGCACATACAAATACGGTATAACTTATTGTTACGCCTTTGTGCTTAACTTACTTGCTTTACCTGGCCTCTTTTCTATTTCTGTCTATCTTGTTTTAACACTAAATATCAGGATTATATTGTGTGTGAGGAACTTTACATTTCAATACGTGCAAGACAACGCATCATACGGAAGAAAATACAGCATCAACGTGCTCGCATAGAAGACATTAAGCTGCTGTTGTTATTGCTGCTGCTATGTGCCACTGCCTTCCTACTCTTTATTGCAGTCTTCTCTACGCCAGCACCATAGGTATTCTTCTAAATTTATCGTTGCCACTGCCATAGCTGTACGTCACTGTCTTGCTGCTGTTTGTCTATATTAAGTCAGTGTTTCTATTTTCAAACCTTGGCGTAATTTGCTTATTTAAATGATGATTTCATTGCATTTCATTATGACTTTACTATCACTATATTAGTTGCACCTAGTCTATCTTTTTTTTAATTATTTAGAAATAAATAACTTGTTTTACTTTTCATAGTTGAAGCTAAATTTATTATATCTCACATCTTCTAATTCATAAAAATGGAGTTAAGACTTTTTAAAAATTTTAATGTAGGTAAATTTAACTTATATTGAGTTGGCTTACGTAACATTGCAAGTAATAAACAAAATCAATTGCTTAAGAAAATAAAAACGTGAATTAGTTAATGAGACGTGTACTCACTTGGGCCATTTATTTCGTAAGTGCATGGTATACAAAGCAACATAAAAATATACAATATTAATCACACTTCAGAATCTAAAAAATAATTTAAAAAGTAAATACTGATATTATTTAATAAAATCTGACATTAACGTAAAAATTGTACAACTGATGAGAATATTTATAGCTATTGATAGCCTCCCTCTTGTTTGTTGGAATACAAGCTTAGGCTAGTATTCTTTAATTCGAAATATTTCAGTTGGACGTTTGTCCTTGATCATTCGAACAGACTGTATTCATACTTTCATGAGGGTTTACATTAGTTTATTTTGCTTCCTGTGCATTCTCAATGAAAGTTCTTTTAAAAATGGAGGGCTACTACAAGACTTTGTCAAATCTACAGAATCGAATAATGAATAGGCTTACTAATTTTCAAAAAATGGGTCAGGCCAGAATGACTTGAGGCCAGGTACTTGTGAGGCAAAAACAACTCGATGTCGCTTTCAAGTAGTTGCAGCAAGTTAATTTGTGCATACGCAATTTAACTTATCTTGACTAAGATTCCGTTTATTTTAAAGACGCCT
This sequence comes from Copidosoma floridanum, assembly GCF_036245765.1. Classification (NCBI taxonomy): domain Eukaryota; kingdom Metazoa; phylum Arthropoda; class Insecta; order Hymenoptera; family Encyrtidae; genus Copidosoma; species Copidosoma floridanum. The sequence continues at coordinate 23,453,395 of NW_028321881.1, forward strand.
TTAGCCAAAAAAATATTTCTATTATTTAAATAGAAATGAGTTTATTAATTGTCGTAATCAACCTAGACAGTAAGAGGTTTCAACTCAGACCACTCCCTCTTGAGCTGGCAGTGCCAATTCTGAGGCATCGTCCTTGCCTCATATAGATTTTCCCCACTTTAGAAGTAATCGAGTAGGTTGCCAGAATTTCAAAAGTGTTTTTCGTGCATTACTTCACAATAAAGCTTAGATTTCCTTGATTCTCAAGCATCATTGTCTTCTTACGTAAGTAACTGGTGAGGCTGCAGAGCTCATTAAAAACTTGACTCTAACGGCAGATAACTATGTTCAGGCTTGGAACAAACTTAATTGTCTAATAAGTGATACCCTCAGACTGCTTGCTGCCTTAGAAATGCTTAACAGAGAGAAGAATGGGTTGGGCAACTTTTTTATCGGTATAGTTACTCATTAATTAGATTTTTGTACTATCAAGAATTGGCAAAAGCAATTCAGTACTACCACCAAACCCCTTTCTTTGACCTAATTTCAGCAATCTCTGCATTCCTAACTTCTGACATAAGAGTCTTATCCCCTCAGATCTTAATCAGTCACAACCGCTTAAATTTGTAAGCGAGCTAAAAGGAAAGCAATTTGTCCACTACAAAGACTCACTAAACTTATGCTTTCAAGTTTTAAGCTCCACGCCCTTTGATAAGTCAAAAACGACTAAAACTCGTGAGGCGTTAATGATCAACCTTGCAGCACGCTGAAAGTGGCAGCACACCAAGCTTATGGAAAATTTATTACATATTCACACATGCAAGTTCCGATCAATTTCTTTCTTACTTTAAAGACGATCTCCGGGACCAGTGATTCTCATTGAAAATTGATGTAAGTTGAGAATCTCTTTTTGGTTGCATGAGCAGACGATGCGCAGACATAAGAAACTTGGCGACACTGCAACATATCGCCACCAATCTTACTATATATTTATATGTTCTCTGACCGTTAAGGTTAGGTGCTGCGAGGCGAGTATAGAGACTTTCTGCTTGTGTTAACATTTACAATTAGGTTATGTATACGACAACAGCAATGCCGAATAAAGTATGAAATTTAAAAAACGATAGATTTGTGAAGCTTTTTTTGTATTTATGGAAATGTTTATAATGTATTATTAAATTTCAGTTATTTTAAATGTTTGAGTATTCATGCGTAAATATAATACTTGAACAAATTATATAAAATAATGTTTTTTTATCATTTTTGTTTTTAATTTTATTTTTTAAAGATAGTTTTAGTCTTCCTTGAATATTTAAAAGTTAAAGAATTTCACGGAAATTATTTTAATAATTTTATCATATGCATTCTGTTTTATTAAATTATTTTGCTTTCAAAAATAGAGCAAAAATTATTGTACATGAATATTGATTTATCATAGAAGTCGATGATCCCTACAAACAAAATACCAAAACGATTTTTTTGCCATATAATTATTTATTTATAAGCATGTACTTATTGTTTTATTTATTTACTTATAAATGCAAGTGTACTTGGGTAAATTTGAGTTGGGTTTTTTTTCGTGACCGTCATCTGACTGTTCTGTACTCAGTAAGTAACAGGATGTTCCAGTGTGTCTGCTTCTCTCTTGGCGGTAGTTAAATGAGGTGTAATTAACATTATTGTTACTCAATAATTAATATAGAAAGGCCTATAAGACTTTTACTCATTTTTTTCCTTAGAAATTTGTTTATTACATAAAATTTTTTTAAGAAAATACTGCGAAAATTCGTTAAGTCATGCTCAAAAGTTTGCGTTTTTTTCTCCTAGATTATAGTTATAGATATACTGCACTGTTAAATCAACAGTCTAAAACTGAATAGTTCGTAATTTAGTAAACAAACACCTGTTATAGTTTGCACACGTGTAAATAACACTTTTATTCCACACATATTTCAATTTCAGCAAATTCTTACGAAAACTGCTATACCCGGAGATCGTCCTTAATCCTTTTTCTCCTTTTGTTTCAGCTGGTACATTTTATCGCTCTCTCGCTAACTTATTTTGTCTCTCTCTCTCTTTCTCTCTCTCTCTATTCTGTCATTCACTAGATATTTCTCTCCTTCTCTCTCATGCAACTACATCCATCTTTTTTGCTCTCATTAACCCCTCGGATCATAGGTCTCTCCCCCTCTCTTCATTGCTGACAGAATTTTCCCTCTCTCTCTCTCTCTACCTCTCTCTTTCATGGCTTTTCGCGTAAAGTGTAAGGGATTGACGGGTCCTGATAACTGCAGCGGGTGGGAGAATGAAAAAGGAAAAGTGGGTTCGCTAATACGTTGAGAAGACGCGCCTGGTCAGTTCCAAACTATCTGTATATACAGAGCGGTCTACAGTTGTCAACAGCGATCTCGAGTATCTCACATAGTTGGATATAATATTTGTTCTATTGGCTTCTTCATTTTTTCTCATCATCTCGCACACAGGCATCTGAGTATCACCTATTTCAAGTTAATTTCTCTCACGCTTACCTTCACGTAATCATCATTTTCACCTGCATCATCTTACAGAAGCTCGGCATGCTGCCAGTAGAGCACAGCAAAAATACACTTCACGAACCGTGTGACTCTTGTCAATTCGTTAATTTTTTAAGATACATGTGGACGCTAACGTAGATGTTCTCTGCACATACACACGTATACACTCTTCATTCCAGAAAATTTGATTTTAAATTATTGTTCAACCTCACTTGTTAGTATCATTCATTATTTTTTTTTCTCTTTGATTTTTTTCTTCGGAGTTTTCTCTTGAACCACTTAATAAATCTTCGTTCGTGGCTCATAATCAGTGCATTTTTATTTATTTTACCCTTTTTATTCTCATCCTCCGTTCAGATAAATTTATTACAGCTGTTTTTTATGTGGGTTTTGGCTCATTATTTGTCAATACAGTAGTCTTATGTGCCACTATTCCTCATAAATTTATGAGTAAAGAGTTAGTTGACTACGTCAAATAGACGCAGCCAACAGGGCAGCAACGCTCTTGCTATATTTCACCCTTTTCGTAATTCTTATCACAGTTCTCATACTTGTCAAATATTTAAGTACTTATAGTTGCTCTATTGAGACAACAAATTTTGGTTAAAGCACTTGCAGATCAGTGCTCCCAAGTGTCAATACTTTTGAATACACTCACTTAATTACTAAAGTTGCCTGCACAAAAGATTAACGTCTCATTGTCAAGTGTTCGAGGTCAAGCGCTAGCTATAGCTCAGAAATCAGTAAGATTACAGATAAAGCCTCACTTGCACGCTAATTTTAAGCATCAACTGAATGCTCTTTGGGTTGACAACGTATCATTCCACTATCCATCATCCTCTAGTTCAGCTTTATACTTCGAATACATTAAGGTCTTACAGCTTACTGATTCTTAAGTCTTACATAATAATCTAGTTAAACTATTGCTCGACGCCATAGTAAATGTCCGAATAATTAAGAGCTCTTCAAAAAAGTAATTCAAGTGGTTTTTCTATCCATGAATCTGCAGTAAGCTGGCTCCTATCTAGCTCTTTACACGATTATTCCTACAATGAAGTAACCCATTTAATAACTCTTTACGTCAGTGACAAAGAATCCATTATATTCGGTTAATTACAGAAGTTTTGGCAACTTGAAAAATTTCTGCCTAAGCCTACTCCACTAACAGCTGATGCAGTTGAGTCAAAGAAATTGTTCAAAAGAACTTATATCAAATCTTAGGAGACCTTTTAAACAAAAGTTTGACCGTTAATCATCCTGATGGGTCTAATGTTACAAACTAAATATTTTAAAAAGGCTAAAATTATGTTCTCCAACATAGAGCTACACCTGATGTCCCATGATAGGCTTAGAAAATCGTATCGCCAATTTATGTAGGAGTATACAAACCTCAAACCGATTCCAGTTAACACTTATAAATCCACTGAGTGGTTTCTCCCTCAAAATGAAGTGTGGAGCGAGTTGAATAGTAAAACTAAATTACAGGTTGTTTTTTAAGGCTCTGTTGCTACAAGGGGTGTCCTCTTTAAATTCTTGTTTCTACACTAGAGAAAACCTTCCACTAAACTTATTCGATCTTATTATGAAATAGCGTAAGTACAAGATCATATTTTTTGGCTAACGTAATAAAAATGTTTCGACAAATTCTCTCACATAAGTCTAATCAACTGTTTCAAGCTATACTTTAGCGCAAAAGTTTACAAGAAGTTTCTTAAAACGTATCTCCTAAGGATGGTTACTTATAGTCTAGTCTGTTCCCGTTTTTTAGCTTCTTCAGTGCTTAAAAAACTTGCATTCTTGTATCATGAAGAGCTGCCCTTGAGTATTCAAATACTTAGGGAAAAAGTTTCCGTGAATGACTCAAGCTTATTTAAAGTAACATTATTTGGACTTAACGTACTGCCGGAGCTCAGATAGCTCGATATTTTGGTCTACTTGGTGGGATTTCTCTTGCCATTATTCAACTTAAAATAATGATAGAGGAGATTTGGATGCGAAAAAATTCTTGGGACAAGAAATGCCTTTCTGAGATGTAAAAAAAGGCAGAAATTAAATAAGTAAAGCATCGTTCTTAAACCTAGTTGAAATTTCTCGTTCAGATAATTTCAAGCCAAAGTCTGAGTGTATCAGTGTACATGGATTTGCAGATACCTCAATGCATGCATATGCTGCAGTGTTGTAAATTCAGGTAGGCAACAAAGATGGTGTTTTTGTGACACTCAAAGTGACTAAAATTGCGGTAGCACCCATCAAAATATTGAGTATTCCTCTCCTTGATTTGTGTACTGCTTATCTTCTTGCCAAACTTGTAAACCACTATGTGTCCACTGTAAGCTTTATTAAATTAGACGTTCGTTTTTGTACCAACTTTTAAAAAGTCTTCCATTGGGTTAGTTCCATGCCCTCCTGTTAGCCAACCTTTGTAGCCATTTCATATTTTATCATCACACCTTTGGTGCCCAAAGAATACTGGCACCACATTACAACTAAAAAAAAACCACTGACAAAACCTCGAGAGACTTCTTCTATTTCCAATTGCTGAATGTAAAGAAATGGTTTAACGGGCTAGAATTTCTGCACATTTTCCAAATCATTAATCCATAGCTTAAGCCAGATAAAATGGCTTTAGTCAAATCCCAGCTTCAAGTTTGTCAACTTTTAAACTCTTAAACAAACGCCTATAATTACAAAGCTTAAGATCTTTATCTGGCATAGAATGGTTAGTCTATGTCACTAAGAACCACTGATTACTGTATGCTAATAGTTTTAAAATCGATAAATCAATGAGCCTTAACTTTTTCTCTAATCATAAAACTGACTTACTTCAAAAATCTTGTACGAAAAACCAAAAATTTGCTTTTCAACAACTTTTTTGAAGCTCTTTAAATGGTATACTACAATTTTTTCGATATCTTAATTAGACAATTCTCGCTATCTTTATATTCAGACTCATCAAAAACTCACTACCTGGCTTAGTATAGAGCTTATTATCAAGTCTCTGAAATCATTTATACTGAATTGGTTCCTATAAGATCAAATAGTTTTTTAATCAAGTTACTACCCATCACCGTCAATGAACTACTAAGAGTAGGTTGTTTCTCAGTTAATGCTTCAGTCAAGGAAGGTGTTGAGCATATACTTATTATACCTCCCAAAAATCATCCCACTGACATAGTTTGTCATCTTTATCTATTGACTTTGCATGGTAGAGTGCAGGTACAATGTTTTCAATTCGTCAGATGTACTAGACAGTAGAAGGTTGACGTGTTACTAGATAATTGCTTCATAAATGCATTAAATGTGAAAAATATACTCGTCAGACTCAGAAGCAGCTCATGAGTGACTTACTCGAACTTCGAATAAGTTACTATTACTAAAAATTCTACGCTTACCTATACTAAGACTGGCGTTCATTATGCTGGTCCATTCTTAATTCCACTAGGCAAATTCCAAGGCCCATGGTACTAAAAAGGGGTACATTGCCGTATTTATACGTATGGTCACACAGGCCAAACATCTTGAAATATTATATGATTATTGTTTTCAAACCTTTATTGCAGCTTCCTATCGATTTTTCAGTCACTGAGGTCAATGTACAGACCTTTAAAGTGATTAAGGCACTAACTTTGTAGGTGTGGCTTCAGAACTCAAGAAAGCTCTTGCTCGAACCTTATTCTAAGAAAAATTAGCATATTAGTTTCTAAAACATTAACCCTTGTTTGTCATATTAAAGCATATCTAAACTTAAGACTCCTGCTATCCCTATCTGATTTGCTTTCTTTGAATCCTGCGCACTTTGTTAATGCTAAGTTTACTTATGTAGTTCTGAAGTGTCCAATAGAAGAAAAAGAGCTGTTCACTTTAAGCGTTATATTTGTTGCTCTACATTTACATCAATATTTTTTTTTCTTACACTAGTAACGCTTTTCTTATCCCTACAATCTCTTGACGTTATAAATCAAAACAAAGGCTTTCGCTAGTATTAAGCTTATGTTTATCTTTTTTTAAACCACTAGCTATTTTCACTATACTGTTTCAAATTATAATCCCAAAATGATTAAGACATTTAAATTTAACTATTCTGCGCAACAGTCAGTCAGCTCACAGTCCCTGTTGAAAATGTTTCTCTTACAGTAAGCATTTATAATTAATTCTCTGTTACTGAATTCCTACATAGTTTAAAGCAACGTAATAATTCATAAAGCGGTTGATCCCAACTTTCTACTTGCGACAATTGCCATCTGAGCATTACTTTCCACTGCAAATATTTTGGTAGCAGAGCATGGTTCCGGGGACCATTTAACCATCAGTGTATGGTTAGGACTTACAACGTATGCTGACTTAAAGTTCGGCTGTAACCTGTTTGGTATAAGGTGTATTGTGTGTGTGTACTCGTGAAAGACTTCACAAGTTCCAGTACAGTGCGGACAGTTTTTATCTCTAAATCATCAAGGTAGGTGGACGTTAGCTTTAACAAACTTATGCTTGTTTGTCACTCGCACTTTACGGCAGCATTAAGTTTGCCATATCGTCAGACTTTAAGCCGCTTTTCAAAAAACAAAGCAGTTACTCCAGTTGATCAACAATGCATACATGAATGTGAAAAAGCTAGGCCAAGAGAAATTTACAATTACTATAATTTAAGGTCACTTGGAACAGTCAAGAGACAACTGGGATACATTTCAAATGAATCACGGTAAAATTCTTGCACTTAAGGACGATGCTTAAAAAATAAGCTATTTGAGAGAAGAGAACTACAGCGCTACAAAGGAGGCCTATTTTTATTCAGCTAAACTTTTGTCTGAGGTGCTGCAGAAGCTCCCTGCACCACCAGAACATAACAAAATTGTGCCTTTGGCTGTGCCAAGAAGTCTCACACCAATAGCTGTACTAATCTTTTCAGGCAAGTTTCCCGACTGGCTAGAACTCAGGGATTAGTTCAGAGCTAATTATCTTTGCGCGTGAGTCTGAGCTAAGCAACGTTGAAAAATTGTAGCACCTAAAGACACACGTCCAGGGCGAAGTAGCGGAGATGCTGCGTACAGTACAACTGATCGATGCAAACTTTGGAGCCACATGGATGATGCTCGATAACCACTACACAAACAGGCGGCACTTGATCTCAGCATTTACCAGGGATTTGTATTTCATGCCAACTATATTAGATTCTGCAAAAGAGCTTAAGGCATTGCTCAGTGGCACTGTAAATGTCATAGCTGCACGACAACAGCTAGACCATCTTACTGCTCATTGGGATGACCTGGTGGTGGTACTCATCATTCGGAAGCTTGATGCACAGGCTCTGCGAGATTGAGAGTCCTCGCAGAGCTCTACCACCAAACCTCCTACCTTAGCTGCAATGAAGCTCTTTATTGAGAAATGCATTTTAATACTTGAGATTATTGGTTCTACTGCAGAGATGTCAACTTGCTAGAAAGCTAGAAGCAGCTCTGTCTTCGCACATAACAGTGTAAGCGAGAAATGTCACCTATGCAAAAGTGATCATTTTATCATGCACTGCGTTGACTTCAACGCTGGAAGTCCGTAAGAAAGAAAGCAAGTCGTTGAAGCTTAACACCTGTGCATAAACTGCTTAGGTAAGCACAAGCTTGTAAGCTTTAAGTCAAGCAAGCGTTGTCAGACTTGCAATGGTGACTACCATTCCATGCTGCATAAGATTGCAACGTCTGTGCATTTTTCAGTATCTGCTTGGCCAGCGGAGCTCGCCAAAAGATGCCGCATCAATTGCAACTAGCTTGCTTTGTGAATCAACTCTAAGTTACTCCCTACTGTCTTAGTCAAGACTCAAGGTCCTGTTTTCGGCTCCACACCAATAATTTGGTTGGTTTGAGGCACAGTATTATACTTACAAAAAAATTCAGGCATTGACTAACTTTTGAGGCTATAAAACCATTTTTTTTAATAATATGTACCATTGTAAAACAATAAAACTCTATTGTGTTTTCATACGTCTGTCGAGGTTATGTTGATGAACAGAAAAGTAGTAGTGAATTGAAATAAGTAACAGATGCTTTAATCAATATTGTTGTAAATTTGACAGTAATGATTGCGTGAGTTGCAGACATACTATTAAATTAACTGAAAAAATGTAGATATTGGTTGAATTTGAAGGTTAAGACAAAGCTGATAAGATATTTTATGACATGACTGCATTAAAATGTTAAGGGTATACATATTTCAATAAGAACTTACCCTCTATGTGTATAAAATGTAATTGTATACCATTTTTAAATAAGAAAAAAAAGAACATTATTCACTTCATAGGGCTACTAAGCTTATGTTGCGAAACTGACAGATAACAAAATACAAACGAAAGAGAAATCATAAACGAATTGCACGCTTTCAGAGACTTTTCAGTAAGACCACAGTAATTAATTTAAGGGGCAGTGTCAGGCTTACCCGTAGAAAAAGGTATTAAATGACTTTTGAAGTTAGAAATTCTAAGACGGACACCATTTTCAAACAAAAAAATACAACTTCTTTAATTATTTCAATTATTACGTTTTGTAAGGTTATGTTCTGCCAATAGAAGTTCCTCAATTCATATGGACTATTTTTTATACATTAAAGTGTGATTATAAAAATTTAAAACGCCCCAAAGCATGTATTTGTCTTGTTTAAAACCAATTTTCTTGTACTTGAAAAAATGGCATTGAATGAAATTATAAAAGATAGAAATCAATCTGACATTCTTCTAAATAAATTTCCTATATTTCATGGTCACTTACCTACAAGCTTCATAAAGACTTATCAGCCTGGCTTCTTCCATTCTGAAAATATTTGATTTTTAGTAAAAAAAACAGCGAAACTACCCACTGTGCGCCATCAAGTAATAGCAAGCACTTGCCAGAGCCTTCCTGCTTACCGTTCAAGCTTGTCAAACTATTCTTCACTTCTCTGCATTTGCTCTTTACGCGTGTTAAAGTGAAAAAAGTGTAAAGCTAATTATAGCTTTACTATCATGCAAGTAACTCTATTTTTCGGCATCATACATTCAGTAAATCTAATTCGGTCGTTTGTTTTATCTTAGTATTATATAAAAAGACAGCGTTTTTTTGTGTGTTTGCAAAAATCTCAAAAACTACTGAACCACTCGAACCAAAATTTAAGTAGAAGTTCAATTATAAGTTCTAATTTATCATAAGCTATCTAAATTAACCATCACTTTAATTAAAATGTTCTTATAATACTTATAGAAACTATTTGGAAAACAGCTCTGAAAGAAGTTTTAGCTAGGGTGTAAGTGGTTATGTTTTCAATATGTCTTTACATTGACTGAGTTACTCCTTTAACCAATTTCATGGAATTACTATTGTAAACAAAAGTTTGTAGTAGACTTAACTAATGTGTGGATTAAATTTGCTAATTATATTTTACATTTCATGAAATTTCCATTATTTTTGATCGTAAATAATATGAAGCAAACCTTTAATCTTACTAAAATATAAAACGAAGTCACAAAAATCGTTGTGATGGCTAACCACAAGAAACTACGCAACCAATCTTGCTGAAATTATGCATACTGATTTATGACACTTTCCTGAGCTTTAAAGTAGAGTTTTCATTTTGAAAAAATGAATAGCAATAAAAACGATCAAAGTTATGCACGAATATGCTAGCTCTTCTCTTTAGTTTAGAAAGATTCGTTAGGTGGCTTAACAGTAAAATCGAAGCAACGTGCAAAAAAAAGTAAGTCTGGTTATAATATCCCCAAAAAAATTGCTAGACATCATGTCGTTCACTGGCAGTGCATAAAGTGTACAGCTGGGAGTCATGCAACTAGGCATCCTGGCTATCACCGACACTGTTTTCTAATAGACAAGCGACTGATATCGAATTTCATCCCAAACCTTTATAATTAACGAATTTCACCAATAAATAGTCTTTCTAATTGCTAATGTCTCCAGTGAAATACCAAGAGACGTCTAGCTACAGCACAATCTGCTCTAGCAATTTATGGTTTTATGGCCGTTTCTCTCACCAGCTTGGTGCCAACAGAGCAGATTTTAGTTTAACAGCCAGCCAGGAAAAACCACCCTTGAGAAATTTGGGCAGCCACAACGGCTACCTCCTCAGTAGTTCATCTTAAAGGCATACCAATACAGAAGGTATTCTCCGGGCCCACTTTTCCGAGTAATAATGAGCTGTTGGTTATCCGGGAAACGTCCCAAAGACCAAATACTTTTTTAGCCACTTAACCCTCCTCTAGCACGGTCTCCATATCCAGAGACTCTGAGGATAATAGTCAAGTTATCGGCAGCTGAACTTCTATCTTCAAAAGTAATGGTAAGAAATGGCTGGAAGTATTATCACTTGCTTGTTCAGGGCCATTTTAAGTATTAGTGTTTCCTATTTAACCATTATTCTCATCATTTCTTTTAATAGTCATCTCACGTTTAACTAACCTTACCAAAAAATACGTTTTTTTATCATTTTAGACAACAATTCATCGACTAAAAGATTAAATAAGGCTGGACACTATTAAACTTAGTCAGTCATTCACCGGCAGATGTCACGAGTGGAGTTAATTATCGTGGGGTTGGGAACCCGGCCACCAACAACCATCTTGACTTGAAGCATTCAACGAGGAATCACTGATTTTCTCTGAGGTTTGCACTGGATAAACCTAGTAGCTATGAAAGAAGAATAAACTTGAACAAACGGAGCAGTTTTTAACGGGCAAGTATCAAAAACCAATTTCTGTACCTTAGATCACCAAAACGACTGAGCTCTGCAAAAAAAGGTGCTTTAGATACCAACATCTTTGGAATAGCACTAGAAGACGTTGGGAAAGAGTTCTGCAATTTTTTCTAACGCTTCAGACATTGTAGCTTTTCTCCCAATCAGTATGGGTCTACAACAGCAGGCCAGAGAATATCATCCTAAGGAATCCAGGCAGTTACGTTATTTATTTGTATAATAGAAGTGGCCTATGCCTTGCTTTAAATACCTATATAAACAAAGTTTTTTTATAGTTGTTAAGTAAAAGAAGAAGTAGAAGTGTCGTCCTTACGAAACATCTTATATAGTAAGGCTATCTAACATATCTTTTTCACAACCACAAAGAGACAGAACTCCCCGCACTTCTTCTTAAGTAAGAAATATTATTTACTATTAATAGACTTTTTTGTATTAAAAAGTACATGTATGACCTATAATTTACTAACTAAAAGAGCTTGTCTGTTTTGTGCCCAACGTTTTGACATATACACAACAGAAAATAACTATTTATGCATATTTATTCTTTAAAACCGTACAAAGAGACATTTTCTCTGAACCAATTTAATACCAGTAATAGAAATCTTCAAACAAAAGTATTTTATAAAATTAACATAATTGCAACTTTTTTGTAATCCGTATTATATGCTTTTATATTAATTTTAAATCTAAAAGAAAAAAAGTAAAGTAATTTTTGGACGTTTTAAAACGATTTACATAATTTTTTTTAACACAACAGTGTGATTATACGCTAATAGTACATCGTGTTATAAATTATTAATAAATAACAAATCAATAATTAGTACAATAACTTTCAAGCTTGTGTGACACATCTTGTTAATATATTTATTTACTTTTTTAAACGATATTTTTGGTTTCTGAGCTATTATTTTTTTTACCTGAATGAAAATACTATTTTGCATCTTAAAAATTCTGCATATGCTGCATATTCTGCATAGCCATGGAAAAGCAGCTGTCTTATGAGGTAATAAGCCATCATGAATATTATTCGACATTTACATTTTATAATCTATATGAATATTATTGTTGGACCCCTATAAAAATTGTATAACATGAAACAAAGTTCTCACTTTTTTTATTGATAAGCGATACTTATTTGTTGTCTGCACTGAGAAAAATTTATATAGCCTTGAAGCAATAGGTTACCATAGGGTCAACTGAAGCGCTGTATCGTGCAGTGAGAGCACAAAAAATGTGCAGCCAAAAAACTTGAGCCTTAAGCTAATAACTTCCATAGGTGGCACTACTCTTACTATGGTCTGTAATTTAATAGTAAGGGGTTCGTGCAGCTATTGAACGAGATCTCGAGCAGTTACTTTAAAGGTATTTAGTATACCTATATACGTGTGCAGGCAATAAGCATATATATGAACAACAGAGCGCGTGGTGGCTCAGTCAGCTAGGTCGTGAGAAGCACGTGGGAGACTGCAGCTTGATTCCTGGCCAGTGTGACTTTTTTGAGCAAGTACCTCTGTGAATTATCACATACACTTTTTTACTACACAATGCTCTTTAAGGAGAAAACAGGCGACGTTCTCACAGCAATAATTGCCTGATTTCTCTCTGTCCTTATCCCAGTAATGGGAGGATTTTGCCTGTTTGACTTATGTGTGACCGGATATTGTTACACTAAATTATTTTCTTCAGCATTTGTAATAAAAGTGACCTCAGCGCTTTCGCTTGTATATCTATAACTAGTTAATTTATTACTAATTCGCTATTAAATTTGTTAATAAAGCTTGAGGTTCACGCTACAGTCAACAAAACGTCACTGTATATAAAAAACGTATTGTGAGTGTTTTTCATTTCGAAGTTCAACCCAAAATATTAACAAAAAGATTACTAATGGATATTATTAACAATAGAGAAAGTCAACTCTTAAATTTTTCCTCACTTATTTATGAACATGATTTTTAAATTTTTTTTGCGCTCTTTACTTTTACTCGTATATCAATAGTTAATTTTTAATTCTCTGTCTCGTACATACTGGTTAAATGCACTAATTATATTAGTTACGCTATTTTTAAAGTATTGGTACAGATTTTTTCTTATAACCATGCGTATTGTCTAAATAATTTGATTTTGTGGTTACTTAAAGAAATAACTTATTAGAGTTACAGAATACCTTAAAAAATCATCATTAGTATTCTGAAAAATCCCCAAAAAAGATACTTTTCTCATAGCGGCAGGACAGAAACTTTGGTCTCCAAGCCACAGGGATACAAAGAAAATGCAACCCACAGCTGGAAGTAAGGGAGTAAATGAATAAAAACTTTCGTAAAATATAAGATGTAAGATATTTCTTCAACAGTTCTCATGTACAAACTTATTCTTAATTTTTTTTAGACTTTTTTGGAGGCAAACAGTTTGCCTTCATGCATACGGAGAATATGCGTTTATTTTATTGAATATAATATTATACAGTCATAAATGAATTTATGTTGATTTGACTTTAATATTATGATAATTACAAAAATTTTGGCTTGTTAGCATTTATTTTAATAATATTATTGTTTAAGTTTGCATGAGATTTCATTTTTTCTGTTTTTTTATGTTATAACAATAGTAAGTTAATGTCAAGGTGATGGTTCTTTTTTCAATATTACCGTGCTCTTCCAATCGTCACTGCAGTAAATCCCTGAGTAAAAGTTTGAAAGATGGTAGTGACATGCGTAAAAATGAAACTAAGGCATCAGTTGTTTTACTATTTCTTCGCAACTAATCAATTATTAACTTGAGGTTAGGTATAAACATTATCATAAATAAATGTTAAATCTTGTTTCTCCTAACTATAGGCAAAATATTGTAAATAGTATAAAATATATTTTACTAATCATAAGCAAATAAAATTTCTTACGTACAGAAACTTAACTTGTGCCATACCTCGTAACGCTATCAAGTATATTATTATTGATGATATTTCTTGTAAAAGCTATACTCCAGATAAGAACAAAATTAGAGCAGAAGTCCGGTTTGAGTTAATGATAAAAGCAAAATTAGGAGATGATTAAGCTAATATTAAGTGTATCACCTAAATCAGGATTTCTTTAGGTGAGATACTAAATTTGCCAACATATTCGCAAAATTCACTCTTAAACTTTGGAGTGCTTGCTTGTATCTAACTAATCATACTTCGAGAAATATTGACGTAGATAAGGCGGCTATTATTCAATTTAATAACTGCTTCCTAATAGTAAGACTTTTAACTGTTGGCCAATTGAGCATTGCAGGTAATATGTTATAAGAAGACTTAGGAAACTAATTATATGGTTTTTCTAAAATTAAGCTTCAAAATAAATGTTGTCCAAAGAAAATCTAATCAAAGTAGCAGAATAATTTTTCATAGAACAATTTTCAGAATGAAATGTGAATTTATTCTAGTAAATCACTGCACAAGCAATAAAAATAAGTTAGTGACACATGTGACAATAAAATGAAGGCGTTTACTTGTTTTGGTACTATTCTATTAAGACAGGTAATTTCCAATAGTGACCTTACAGAGCTCTATCGGTTAACAAAAATACAAAACTTTCTTATTTTTTTTCAAGATAAGACTCGTAATATTAAACTAATGCATAATACTATCCAACTATTCACACAAACATTCGTTGTAAAGTATGTCTTATTTTAAATACCAGTCTATTTATCATATAACCCTTCAGCTTATATTCCTTAAAAAAACTATTTAAATAATTTTTTGTATAAATAATAGCTTTTATTTAGATTTGATTTTAAGACAAGAAAAATCATTTATATTTAGGAACAGTAGAAAAACCTTGCTTGGAATAGATGCATATTATTATTATTTACAAAAACTTTTTTTAATGTATACGAGACAATGGCAAAACTGTAAGTACAGGTTTTTTTGTTCATTAGTTATAGAAAATAAATTCAAGATTTGTAGATTAAGAAAAAACCTAGGGCTTCCTCAAGTTTTTTTATATCTTGTAATTTAAAAATAAAGTTTGAACTCATAAGAATATATTTTTTTCTTTTGGCAGTGTATTTTAACGTCACCACAATGGTAACTTTTTATCAATTTAATATTAACGATGATTATTATTAAAATTTGACATTAGTGCCTCTTACGGAATATAGTTAATTATGCGTTATAAAAAAAAGTTACAAGAACTAGGTATCTCAAAATATTTTCTTTTCAACCTTGTTCCTATCATATGTGATTAACCTATAGGTTTGGACTTTGAAAATCTTTTACTTTAGTTTTTCATTGTAATACATAAGCTTTTGCCATGTATGGCGTGACATAAGCCAAAAAAAGCTACAGACTTTGGTACAACATTGAAAATACTGCATTAGACCTAAGCACAAATTTTAAATTGCTAATGTGTTTTATTTATTCTAGCAAGCAATATTCCCTCATAGTTTCATTGTTAATTTGTTAAGTATAGTTTTACCATGTTATACGACCTGTATGCAATGGTTCGTCTTCAAAAATAGTGATAACACTTTTTAACAAACTAGACGACGAAGGATAACAAAATATAAGAAAGCACAACTTTTAAGAGTCTTTTGAGGTTTCTTACGTTGTTCTAATATTTTTTTCCTAACTAAAATAAATTTTCTTATCTTAACAAAATTTTCACTCTAAGGCAACAGTATAAGACTTGACAAAATACCACTACTCACTGTCTATTTTCATATACAGAAGAATCAAAATTTCTAAAGTTGGCCACCAAAACCAAGTGTCCAGTTTTCATTAAGTTTTTGGGTAATATTGTTGTTTAGTATGAGAAAGTCTTTTTTTTTATTAATACTCTACAAGCTTGTAAGGAAATTCGTATGTTTTTATTGCTTCGTATATTTGGTCTACTCTAGTTCTGAATATGTATAACAAATGAATTCTAAAAAATATGAAACCATATTTTTTAATATTTAATTTTATCATAAAGTTAGAAACAAACTACTTGTAAGGCCTATTTTTCTATTAGTTACGGATTCTTAGCGAAAATTTTATCAAAACTTTCAAAATTTTATACACATATTAAGAAAGAATTTAAGAATAGAGACTAAAAAAATTATCCTAAAACACTTTAAATTACTTATAGAAATTCAAATTTTTTTGTAAGCAATAAACGATCTCAACGATTTTTGGTCGTTCACAAGAAAAACGTACTCTTCTCCATGCCAAGTAAGTTTAACCTACCTCTGAAATTCATACTTGGTGCCTCTATTGGATTGCTTCTTTATAGGCATACGATTGAAAAAACATTCCAGTTTCCCAACTTGCTACTCCGTTACACTAATGCGTATCAGTGCAAGAGTTAGTTGTTTTCGCCCGCGGCTAGATCGCTTGTACTCTACACTGATAATGAGTTGTAGCTCGTGATCAAGGGTGAAACATACTCTCTCTATGTCCTTCTGTTCCTTGTTTGCCCTTTTAATGCACTCCACGCTTTCTTATAAAACGATTAATTACAAGTTTTAACAGTAGGTTGAACTGGTTTGGCATGGCGAAAAGAGCGTATGCATGTAAAGGTGCACTATAATTTGTACACATACTAACACGAACATCACATATTGCTAAAAATGTTGAGTATAGTGTTAGAATCAATACTATTTCTATAAATAAGGAATCAAGTAGTTTCGAAAGATTAGATAAAAAACTGACAGAGGCTTAAATGTTGCCGTATGTATGCGAAGATGCGGCTAGGCTATATCGCAGTGCTGATCAATTACTTGCTTGTACGAACTTGTAATCTTACATTTTACAAAAGTATCTTGTAAATAATCGAAAAATTAAAAAAAAATTCTATCTTTTTATTAGTATTTGTTTATAACAATGTTTCATATTTTAATAATTTTACAACTTATCATGATGACCAGCTTACAAATTTAATATTCTAAAGATTCAGGGTCGAATAGTATAATCATACATACATTTTTCATAATTAATAAAGTTTCATAATCAACAAATTTTTAAACTTGCGTTTTGGATCCTGGCTTCAAGTGCGCTATTTTGAGGGTGCGTTGAGATGGCATCTAGCAGTAAGCAGGCTGCTGGACTGGCCCGTAGAAGTAAGAAAAAGGCTATATGTGGTCACTTGGTTAAACCTTTTTCTCATTCTAGTGGGCTGTAATGTAGGCAAGTCTGCCAGTCAGCAATCGCAAGCTTGTAAGCAGACAATGACCGCATAAGAAAATTAAAAATACATGTTAATATATAGCTCACATTTATTGTGTGATTTACGTTAATTTGTTTTCTTTTACCATGATACTACTACTACTAATTTCTTCCGATCCTTCTTAAAAAAGATTGCTTAGTATTTCATGAATCTAATACAATATAGTAGAATTAGCTATAAATATTTTCGGTATCCACAAAATTCTGACTAACTCAAAAAAAAATACAGTAATAGTCTAAATACAGAGTAATAAATTGACATTGAATTCAACGAGTAGAAATGTCAGCAAAAGCCTTAAAAAATGGTAAAAATGGCCAAAACACGTTTTTTGCATCTCGACACAAGCCAAGTGATCGTATAAAAAAAAGTGTATCGTGAAGAAAATGCAGAATTTCAATACGAACAGAATAAGCTGCATTGAGTTTCAATCGGTTTTACCATTTTTTTCCAAATTGCAAAAAGTTGCCATTTGTAGTCATTTCTTGTACCTAAGACGATGTTTATTTTTACTCATTAAAAGTATCTTAAATATACATTGCAAAAAACGGTCTTTTTGCTCCTCGGCTAGTAAAATTGGCGGTTTGGCCACACCCACTTTCCCCGAAGCATGCTCTAGACGTTTTGAGCGAGTGCATTCAAAACGAAAAAATGCATTAAAAGCAATCATATCTCGGTAACTAAATGGGATAAGTGGATGATTATTTTTTTTTAACTAGGGTCACACGCAATAATATAACGATTGCGCATATTTATAACTACCTGTGAACATAAGGAGGTGTTATTAAATTAAACTTAATAGCTCTTTATTATCTACCGATTATGTTTTTTCTTTTTTGAAAGTGCCAATGTAGTTGAACGTAGTTAATTAAATATTAAATCAAATATTATTAAAGCAACTACTGTTATTATTAACAATAATTAGTAAATTAACTATAGATATTTAAAAAAAAAAAGTATTTTTTTTTTTAATTCTTTGATTAGTAAAAATATGCATAAGTGTCATGAATAAATTTTTTTTGTCATTGTTTTTTTTTTTATTATCAGTTAACAATCAAAGAAACATGTATGTAACAGTTATATTATCTTTCTTTTTTACTTGCTTTACATATTCAAACACTTTCATAATGATATGGCTAGGGATCAGAGAGTTGAGGATTTTCAATTGGTTTGCTTCATGAATGTATTAAAAATCACAAAAATTTTATCAAATGAATAAAAATAAAATTATAAACATGCACATGTCGTACGACAAAAGGGACTTATTTTTTTAAGTGGGCTTTTATATTCATTTCTATAACTGCTTGATTTTTCTGTCATACATTTTTTATCACCTGCTTTGTAATCTTCTTCTGCTTTCCCTCTCTTCTACTTCTTTATCAACATTAGCGTTAGCATCAATATTATATTCATTATTATTATTAGCATCATCATCGTCATCGTCATCATCACATTTTCTTAGTTCTTCCGTGCCCATTTCTGGTTCTTTTTCTCTAAATTCTTTGATAATCAAAGAAATGGTTTGTCTTGAAAAATTGTCTTGCATCGACTCTCTTACTTTAATAGAGCTACTTTCATCATTTAATCCTACAAACTTCTTCTCAACATTAGAGCACGTTTCTTCATGGCATGAATTACATAAGTGCGTGCTAAAAAAGACGTGTTTTTTGCATTTACACACTCGTTTAACAATAATGTAACTGTTTTTCCACCGTGCACTTTGACACTAATTTTACACCATTCTCAGCTACTTCCGTTGGTAAAGCCTTTTTCTTATAAAGTAGTTCTGCTAAGCTTCTTGACTGCATATCTTTGAGAAGAAGCCTTACAATGGCGTGTTCTTTTTTTTATAAAAAGCTGATGTGGTGTCACAGCCCTTAAACGCATAGACAAATAGATATAAATGCTGTATTTTGTGATGTACAAATAAATCCAATGAATACACTCACCTATCCCACCCCTCTTTGCCGTACTTTCAAACATAAACATTTCGACCTACACTTCTTTAACAGATCATTGCAATTAAGTCGGTATCTTCCCCTATAACTACAATATTCATGTGGGACTCTGCTAAATTCAAGGCTACACTAACTATCAGCGTCAGCATCAGCTATCTCTGTATTAATATTAAATTTAGCGAGATCCTTACACAACATTCTGCTAAGACAAATTTTGTTAGTTTTATGTGCGAGAATCTTAGCTTGAGAGAAAAAAATGTTCATAACGTGATCAAACTTTATTTCGTGAGCAACATTTATGCGCGACGAATACACTCGCATGTCTTTGTATTAGTCACAGGAAATTACACACAATTCGGTGTAGCAAACAGCTGCCATCAATTACGTAGTTACCTATGCATCATTAACTGGAAGTGCTTTAATAGAATCGAAATAATGGTACAAAGCTGATTTTTGTTTTTTTCGTAATCTGTACTTGTCAAAAAGCGATAGTAGATTCGTTGATAGTTAGTACTTCAAGTACTCTTTCATATCAGATGAAAATACAATTTTAAAAGAAATGGGCTGAAATACGAGGGTTGTATCGATTATTTCCACCTCGTTGTTAACTTTCACACTCGACGTAACAGTTTTAAATGATAAGACCTTACATTTTCTAGCAAAATTCACATCTTAAAAGGTATTCCTAATAACTTTGGCCATCGCGGCAGTGCCTACTACACTGAAAAATTCGCCGTACAACATTGCCGACACAGTGCTGGCCACAACGGTAACAGTGGGTTGAAGGCCATCGCTTTTATATCTAACCATGCATGCCATATAGTTTTTTCCATTATTTTTGATTCCGTTTAAAAAATAATTATTCAATGAAATGTTAAATGTCTAATTGTATAAAAACATTATCAGACAGCTGATGAGAGTAAACGTTTTTTATAGGTTCTCTTTCATTTTTATTAACACTCATTAACACTATATCTATATAAATACACTTGTCACATAATACATAGTCTAAATAGGTGTAAATGACCCAACTACTGCGCACTGGAATTTTTGGCTCTGCTAAATTTCTCATTTCTTGATGTTTTTCGATGTCAATTAAAGCAGTTTTACTATATCCTTATCTGCAGCATATTTTGCAATTAAAAATACAAACGGTTTCTAGTTACGTTTCTTTTTTTATATATATAACTGTTTTAGTGCTGATATTACTTGCTTGTACTACTGTACACAGTTATGAAGTCAGTACCAACTACTGCACCCCCATTACTACCTAGGTATCTTCCTTAAGTCTTTTATACTAAAGCCCGAACTTAATTGCGGCACACTAATTACTGCGCATGACTACAATTGTTTGTAGATTAGATTCGTTTAGAGTCTTTCAGTTGAACAATTATGATTGTCATGGTGTAACGTATGATTTTGGATTAAACGTTACTAATGTTCAAACGTGTTACAGTATCTGAGCACACAAATTAGAGAGTCTATTTTTCTTATTTTTTATTACCACCGAGTGCACAGTAATTAGTGACTGCACAGTAATTAGATCATTTACCTATATGTACTTCTGTGTTACCTGTAAGCACGAAATCGCTGGAGTAAGTACAGTAGTTTTGGCAGTTGTACTGAATTGACGGTTTAACTGTGTACGTACTGCCATAACTTCTGAACTCTCCTGCAATAGCCGCAGGATGGCGCCGTACAAGGATTGCTGTAGCTAGAATTGCCATTTTGGCCGTGTTGTACTACCGATACGGTTCTACAAATTTTTCAGTGTACTACTGCTTCGTGACAGTTAATTTTCTTATTTCAAACGATTCCACTGTAAATGGACATGAGATTATTAGTATCTGAGAACGGGTAATGGGCTTCAAAAAATCTTTGTATTTATTGTAAGTCCAATACATCTCTGTTAATTCACGAATTTGTCCGATCAACGTGTTAAAAAAAAACTTTCGTATATCACAGAACAAAAATTTTTCATGTGCTCATACACTTAGTGTGTCAGCATATCCTGCAAATATGGGTGCACTGACTTAGCATATAAGGTGTGCCCCGAGGTGTGGAATATGGGTATCATACGTTGTATGCTATTTATATGCAGACACCAGTTTTCTGTCCTTTCTCCTTGCACAAACTGCTCCACAAGTTCAATTTACAATTAGTAGGAAAAAACACAATTAGGAAATAAGTAATGAACGAGCAGTCAATTTTTGTGACTATTCTGAATTAATTACATTTGCATATAAGTTAAAATTAAGATTTTCTTACTAGCATCTGGGGTCTTGCATTCAAAGCGCGCAGGAAAGCGGAGCCCCACATGCATGCATATACCTTTCTTAGCTTGTGTCTGTGATACTGGAGAAGAGACGGAAAGAAAACAAGAGCAGCTGTATACATACATATACATATAACTTGTTTTTACTGTACATAATATGTGGCCAAAATTTGTATAATTTTTTTATTATTTTACTGCTTGTATGTAGAACTAGAACTAAAGAAGCTTCATTTCAAATACTTACGGTCCATGGTCTAGGAGCGTAAGAAAAAGCATGAATAATTAAATTAGTATTTTTTACTGAAAGATAAAAGTATACTTTTATACACTGACAAAAGATAACATTATTTGTTACAAATACGTAGCCATAAAAAGTTCTAAGACAAAAAATTAAAAATGATCCAGTTCTTTATTTTATTGCAACATACATTTCGTACGACCTTTCTGGTAAAATCTGGCCCGTTAAACCACAAAGATTGTTCCCTTTTCTCAGAGTATTTCCCCCTAGTAGCAAAATCTGACAGATTTATTTTCGTTGGAACCCATCTCTATATTGCATCGGCTGTCAATTCATGTACTTCTTCCAGGCTGTGTGCTAGAAAAATTTGCCTCGTTCGTGGTTCAGTTCATAACCAATGTAAGAGGATTTCAGAACCTGACCACAAAAACTGCTTTTCACAATTAATTTCCAGCTCCTTAGCAACTGTATTTATCAGACGAGCACTCAACAATTCAGTTTGCAACTCCAGACGAGGAATCGATAGTGGTTTGCCTGGCGCGACCCTTGATTTGGCGATGACTAACGCTGCATGCACCAGTGCATCATTTACATTGACACGAATGTATACAGCCACTGCATACGCCAAAAGACTCACATCTCAAAAAGTGTGTAGTTGAAATTGTTGAAATGCCGAAGCCGTGTGCGTCAGGCATTGGAGAATCCTTAACATGTTTAACTCCGGCAGACTTTGTACCTATTGTATTAACTCCACGCATTCTTCTTCCTTCAAAGCTTTATTCCATCTAATTATACTTCTTCATACATTCTGCATAATTATTCGCGATTTGAGAGAAAAGGGACAAATGCTTATTAACATTCGTCACGCCAAATTGTGGTGGATACCAAATTCTGCTTCATTTTGTGTCATGCTCCACACATCTTGTACCGTTTATCAATAAAACGATTCATTCCTTTATAATACAATTTAGCAAACTTGGAGTTCCTATCCAGTTTTTTCTCAAGTGTAAGTAGTCTTTTTAAAGCTGTGGCATGACTGTCAACGCACGTGGGCTTATCACTTTTCCAAAGTAATCCAGTCTTCTAACGATTGCTCTTAGATCTACTAGTATCCTGTAAAATTTTCAACGTGCAAACTTGTGAAGCTTTCGTACGATTTATTTCTTTGACATCAAAATCTTCCAAACTTAAATAAGCGCGCATTAGATTATCGAGCTTCTCCATATCGCATTTCATACATAGGGTTTTCGAATCCAAAGCTTTACATTCGCGTTGTACACGAGTTAAATATATATATATATATATATATATATCTTTGTTTGACATTACTGACGACGCCGTGCACTACCCAACTCAATGGAGTTAAGGATACAGCTGCGCTTAAACTGTCAAGCTCTCAATGTTTTATTGAGCGTGAAAGTTTATGATTGTCTTGACCAATTAATATTTTTGGATGCACCTTTATATAAAATTGAATGAATAAACTTTGTGATTTGGCAACAGTACGTACTAACTAACGAGATACAGTCTGAAGCGGAAGCTGAATCCCGTCCCTGCGATCACATTTTCCATTCAGTGTTTAATCTCGTCACCACTCAACTTAAAACTCACTTTTTCTTTGTACGCGTCATTTATTTTGTCCAGATCATGTATTCCAGCAATACTGACTTCCATATGTTGTCCACGTAAAGCTAATTCTTTTGCAAAATCTGTTTGATTAACGTGACGGTCGAGCCATCATCTAAAAATGCATAGATTTTTATTGAGAATTTAGGGGCCAAATACTTAAAAAAGAAAAATTTTGAGTAACGCGTACGTGTCATCTAGACCGTAGGTACTAGCAGTTGCAGCCTGTTCAGACAACTACTTTTGGGTCAGACTACTTTTGCTTCGCGTAACAGCTTGTGAATAATTTTTACGTTCGCTCTCTCCACGAATTAAGTTGTGCAGTAATACATGATGAGGTTTGTTACAATGGGCTAGATTTATTGCAGAGCACGACGATTGTAAATGACCACTATCAACACTTATAACATAAACGAAATTTTTAATAAACAACCAGCAATGTTCCAGTGACTCACGTATAAAAACATCACATGCCAATGGTTTGTGATTATCACGTTGACGCATGACACACGCATTTGTTTCATAGCCTGTGGCGTTACTTGCATCCTGCTCAGCCATTAAAATTATTGGATTTGTTACAAATACACGTTGTTGTTTTGCTAAAAGTATTTGATTTTTTAAAAGAGCTGGTTGTTGATTAATTGTGACGACGTCGGTATGAAAAATGCCTCCAGCTACTGCAAACTCTGGTTCACGATACAGAAAATTGGAGAGTTTTTCTAACTTCGTCTTATTAGCAGATGTGCTCGCAGCATATCTGTTAAATATATAACGCAAAGCTGTTGGCATTTAATTGCCTACGTTCTGCACTAACTCGGGGCTATGAAGATAACCTAATGGTCCAATCACTAGGTAACGGCCCAATGTTCAATTTCCCAAAATTTTTAACAGCTAACAAAAAATTTAATCATATAGGAAAAAAAATTCTAAGAAAGAAAGCGTTTTTGTCTACCTTCTCTTAAATGGCAAACTTAACCTAAAAAATTCGTAAAGTCAAAAAAAACGGTTTTTTGCAAATAAAAAATAAACTAAGGCTTGTAGAGGAAAAACATGAATGAGAAAGTTGTAGATATTAAAAAAACACATTGATCCTTTTTCATTTTATATCTATCCGTCCATTACTTTTCGAGATATATCTAAAAAACCATTAAAAATCAAACATTCTTATTTTTGCCGTACCTTTCGCAAATTAACGTTAAGGAAGCTGTTTCTTACTGAAAATATAGCCCTTAGCGAGCCAAAAAAGATGAATTTTTAAAAATTTAAAAAATATCGGTAATTTTTCGAGATTTATCGATTTTTAAAAAAAAAGGATCGTCTCAAAAATCGGTTCCTCTTGCCCGGCGGCTTATCCTACAGAAACGAATCGAGGCTAATTTTTTTCATTGAGAGTTGTACTTTTGTGCCAATGAAAAATCGTAACGATTTTTTTTTATTTAAGGCTCCAAAAACCCTTTTAAAAAAATTAAAAAATTTTCGGTCACGTTTTTCTTTGATAATTTTGTCAATTATTATTCCTCAATAAAGACTGTTGCATACCTTGATTGCTGACATTTTCACGCGTATTTTGAAAATAAAAATATTTCTCTACGACCTTCTGGAGCCGAGATAATTTTTTTTTTTTTTTTCATTCCAGAGAGCGCTAGTTACGTGCTACAGCGTCCATTCTTACGAAAAATAAAGTTGAATGCTTATATATTCAATAAAAAAATAGATGAACTCATTTCATTGGCTTTTAACATATTTTAACACATTCCAAAATGCAGCGTGCGAGCGAGCCGCGAGCGGGCCATGGAGTGGGGATACCAGGCTCGGCCGCTTCGGAAACTGAATTCGCGCGTTCAAAATCATTCGCGCTCTCAAAATTTTTGATAACTCGACTTCTAAATGACGTACACAAATCCTTTTGTACTTAATCTGGGGTAGCTTGACGAGATAAATCTGAATATGACAATCGAATTTGTTTATTTAATAAATTAGACCCCAAAATATTTTTATAAACATTTTTTTTTGTTGACATTTTAAGATATTGTTAGGTTGTTTATAATAAGAAAACAATTTCAATCAAATAAAATTTATCATCGTCTGATTATAAAAATGATGACAAATTTTTTATACAATAATAATAATACATAAATATAAAATTAAAAAATACAGGAAATTTTTATTACAATTATTCTTCAACTCTTCTTTTTTTTCTTTCGATGCTTTCTTCGAATTTATTGTCTACTATCACGCTTTCTTCTTTTTCCTGCATGCTTATACTTTTATCATTATTTCCCTTGTCATTTTCTTTAAAAATTGCTTCCAAAATATTTTCGGGATCGTCATCAATTTGAACTACAGGAGTTTCGAAGTTATCGCATTGGGTTGCATCACAACTTACATAAATGGACGTACATTTAAGAAAGTTTTTTTTGCCATGAGTTCATGTAATAAAGAGAACGTTGAATTTTCAGTACGGTTTAATGAGGTTAATAAGGGTGATGCTGCTTTCTATTATAAACAGTCTAACAATATCTTAAAATATCAAAAAAAAAAAAAAAAAAAAATGCTTATAAAAATATTTCGGGGTCTAATTTATTTAACAAACAAATTCGATTGTTATATTCAGATTTATCTCGTTAAGCTACCCCAGATTAAGTACAAAAGGATTTGTGTACGTCATTTAGAAGTCGAGTTATCAAGAATTTTAAGAGCGCGAACGATTTTAAACGCGCGAATTCAGTTTCCGAAGCGGCCGAGCCCGGTATCCCAACTCCACGGCCTGCTCGCGGCGCGCTCGCACGCTGTATTTTGGAATTTGTTAAAATATGTTAAAAGCCAATGAAATGAGTTTATCTATTTTTTGTTCTTAAATATAAGCATTCAACTTTATTTTTCGTAAGAATGGACGCTATTGCACGTAACAAGCGCCCTCTGAAATTTTTTGAAAAAAAAAATTATCTCGGCTCCAGAAGGTCGTAGAGCAATACTTTTTTTTTTAAATATAAGTTAAAATACCAGCAATCAAGGTATGCAATAGACTTTATTGAGATATAATAATTGACAAAATTATCAAAAATAAACGTGACTGAAATTTTTTTAATTTTTTTAAAAGGGTTTTTGGAGCCTTAAATATAAAAAAATCGTTACGATTTTTTATTGGCACAAAATTACAACTCCTAATGAAAAAAATGAGCCCTGATTCGTTTCTGTAGGATAAGCCCTCGGTCAAGAGGAACCGATTTTTGAGACGATCTTTTTTTTTTTAAATCGATGTATCTCGAAAAATTACCGATATTTTACAATTTTTAAAAATGCATCTTTTTTGGCTCGCCAAGGGCTATATTTTTAGTGAGAAACAATTTCCTTAATGTTAATTTGCGAAAGGTACAGCAAAAATAAGAATGTTTGATTTTTAACGGTTTTTTCGATGTATCTTGAAAAGTAATGGACAGATTAATATAAATTAAAAAAGGATCAATGTGTTCTTTTAATATCTACAACTTTCTTATTCATGTTTTTCCTCTACAAGCCTTAGTTTTTTTTTTATTTGCAAAAAACTGTTTTTTTTTTACTTTACGAATTTTTTAGGTTAAGTATGCCATTCGCAAGAAGGTAGACAAAAACGCTACCTTTCTTAGAATTTTTTTTCCTATACGATCATATTTTTTGTTTGCTGTTAAAAATTTTGGGGTGACCTTGTACCTATTGATTGGACTAATACCATCAAGGGAGCGTGAGGCAGAGACCAAATTAATAAATGAACCAACAAGTTAACCAATTTCATAAATGAGAATTATCTTTACTACTCGAATGATCACGTATAGCTAACAAAGTCATTTCAAGAAAATTCACAATTCTTTAAAATGGATCGTTCGTTGTTTCAGAAGACGTGGTCGTCAAGCGGATGTCTGAAACGGTTTTCGGGCATTTACTTAAGTTTTTATCAGGCGTTGACGATTGCATGCGTTTCTGCACTCAATTCCTGCGGGTATTTTGATTCGTACAAGAAGCACTGCGTAATGAGTTGCAAGATGGTGGTGGCATCATGTCTAGGTCTCGTCCTTTCTCCAAAGAACCTTCATTTCAAAAGCCATTCTAATTTTCTCCGGCAATCTCGAAATTATCTTTCTTATTAATATTAACTCGTGATGTATAGATCTAATGCTGCTAGTTATGGCTGCCCTTTGCTTCCTTCTCATTTTCTTTGTTCTTAGTTAACCTCGTATTTTTCTCGTTATTCTTGTTTTCTTCTTTGCTTTTTACCGGTGGAATATTCCTGGGTTCTGGCACCAACTTTTAAAAAGAAAAGTAATTAAGAGAAGAACAAGGGATTAATCAATGGATTTTATTTACAAAATTTGGTTAATAAAATGATTGAGGGAAAACAGCAGCTAACCCTTTTCTCACGCACCTGAACATTGACTGACTCTTGCGCTCGCAACCAGAGCCTAACTTTAGCCCAAGAGCCAGCACTCTTTAACAGTTGCGAATTGCGAGTTTACCACACACATCTATTCAAAATCGTACACCGCGTTTTTACCAAGAGAGTCTCCATAAGGGAAGAAGGTATGCAGCAAAGCAGGATTGGATGTCTCTTTGGCTTATAATAACGGGCGCAGTCTTATAATCACCCTCGCTGAACCTTTATTACACCGAGCTTGCACGCACGAGGTAAAAAACTTCTTCTGAGCTCACATCCACGACCTTTCAAGTAACTTTGTGACAAGAAAGAGACACCCACCTCCCTCTGCATTATCTCATTGCTTCTTCTCTCTTCGGAGCTCTGTTCTCTCTCCTTTGTGATTACACTGAATAAACATTACATACATTCATGACAATTACGTTCAATAAAGTCTTGTATTTGTACTTTAACAGAATTAGACTTAGTAGTATTGGATTTAAATTAATATGGTAAAAATATTTTATTAAATACATTAAAATGATGCCAAGACATTTTTATATACCTTAAACATAGCAAGGCATTCTGAATGTATTTATTGTAAGGTTTGCATCCAGAATTAGTGAAAATTTAACATTACTTGTAGTTTTATTTAAAAGTTTTTTTATGAAAATATAACTCTTTAGGAAATTAAAATTTTTTAAATAGTTATTTCAGAAAACTTCAGTTTTCTAGATCAAAGTTTGGACTAAGGATTAATATTCGGAAATTCGCTTAAAATGCAATTAGCTTCTGGATGTGCTGAGTTTCAACTTGGACCTTACTTCTACTCCTTTCGATAAGTTTAACTTCCTTGCTAACCACTTATATTCTGTACACAAACAACTCACCTCCATCCCCACTCTGACCACCCAATGCGTAGATCTTAATTTTTTCCCTTTAACTATACCTAATGCTATCACACAGTTAAAAAAATCTAATTATCTTTGCTCAGACTTACTCTCATTCTTCTACATCATAAACTGTTCTTCAGGACTTTATCATCCTCTTGCACTTCTTTTCACTAAATATCTATCTGAGGGCATCTTTTCAATTGCTTAGAAACCGTCCTACGTATTCTTCGTACACAAATTTGGTGATCCACAACTGGCCACCAACTATAGACCAATCATCCTGCCAAGTACTATACCAAAGTTGTTTAATCAACTAATTGACAAAAGACTTTTGGCACCTCTTTCCTCATCTATCTCACCACATCAACACGGATTTATTAAGGGCTGCTCTACGGTTACAAACCTCCTGACGCTGAGCAACTACATCTTATCTTCTTTTGAAATAGTGACGCAGGTAAACATTATATTCCTGGATATGGCTAAGGCCTTTGAAAGAATTTCCCATAATATACTACTTGTTCAGGCTAGCTCTTTCATTATATACAAAGCACTTTACGGATGGCTTGCCTCCTTTCTTACAGGCAGAACACTTAGAGTCGGCTTGCTTGGCGCCTTGTCAAATGAATTTGACGCTACTTCTAGGATACCACAGAGCTCTCATATTGTTTCATGACTATTTACTCTAGTTATGAATAACCCTGTTTCTGCACTGTCTCCTGGATCATTTTGTTTAATCTAGGCAGACGACATAAAAATCTATAAACGCATATTATCCCTTACAGATTCTCTACTTTTACAGTCAGATTTTTCTAATGCGCCACTGTGGTTCTCTAACAGCCGATTCCCGGTCCAAAAGTATTAGGGCAGGATCCTATTGGTTAACAAAAGCCAAAAACATATCATTTTACAGTTAGTCAACTAATAGCAGTGAATGAAAACGAGTGGAGGCTCTATCTAATCTGAGTGTTACTCTTGATTCATCCGGGTCCTTCCTATACCATATCAGCTAAGTCATCTCTCAATGCTTCAAGATTCTGGGCTTCATACAATGAACTACACGTGATTTTTTACTACCATAGTCCATTATACACTTATTTGAGTCTCTAATACTTCCTCATATAACTTATACCTTGATTGCTTGGTCCCCTTACACTCATCAAAGTTTTTCTCAGCTCAACAGTATACTACATGGCACTCTTAGACTTGCCTTGAATAAAGCAAATTCATCCATAGCATACACTAATTGCAATTATTGTCTTTATCTATCTAATGACTTACTTTTTACCTGTAAACACTAACATTAATACTCACTGTTCATCCTTAGGCTTACCTATAATCTCATCAAATGCCCTGACCTGCTTGACTATTCTCTATTAAAAATACTCAACATGACCTCAGAAATGCCTGGTATATCACCGATCAAACCTACAATGCTAACTATTTTTTTCACTTTCCCATACCTTGCCTCAGACGTTTATTAAACACGGTTATATAAAATGTGTCTGAAACTAATAGTATACATTTTTTTAAAAATTATCATTGTCACATCTTATTTTCAAATCACTAGCTTGTTTTTCCTTGAACCTTCACCTTCCAGCCATCTGAATTTTTTTTTTACTGGCTCTGATTTCATAACATCTTTCTCTATTTTATCTCTTAACAATTCTGATATCCAGCCAACTTACTTAACCAATGTCGCCCTATTTAATATTTAATACTTAACAGTTGATATTTAACATTTTGTATTTTATAATTTTACTTGATCTCAATATTATATACGACTCTTAATTACTAATTATGTTTACACATTGTACACTTATTAAAGTTACTCGTTATTTACTATTTTTTGTAATTTTTAATAAGTTATTTCTAATCTACAATTATGTTACTACACTGTTTAACTTTTTATGTGCTGCGCTTGGCCAAACTTTGTTGATTTATTGTAAGTGGTCTCAAGGCCCGTTATTTGTATAAATAAATAAATCAATTTGTTTTAAAAACCGTTATAAGTAATACGTATGTGCACGTACACAAAACAAGTACGAAAACTATAGTAGCGATGTACAAGTTACTTAAACAACAGATCTTATTAGGCAATTGCTTCTTTTACTAGTAATAGGAATTGATAATTAATATATGATTATCAACTACACAAATCGCTAGCTTAAATGAGGCGTAGGTTAACAACATATTATTTAGGGCAATCTAGAAATAATTAGAGTTTTTTATCATATGGATCACACTATGTTGATATTATTTTAGCCGGATTTCACGATTTATTGTAAGAAGTAGATATTTAACTGAAGAATCCTTAAACGAGTGAATTTCTTAATTGCGCTTTTGACTTATGACACACCTTTAAAAAAAAAAAAACAAATAAGGTTTTGTTGTAATCATCTCTCATCCCATTTTTTTTCCCTTAAGCTTTAAGTTATTTGGCTTAACATTGGTTTGGTTAGTTATGAAAATCGGTCAAGTTAAGCGGCAATACTGTTTTGTCTAATAAAGTAGTCAGTTTTTCAGTAAATATGGTTAATTACCCAGAAACTTAGAAGTATCTGATTGGTAAGAAAGAGAATTTTAGTTTTCTTTTAAATAATAATTATTTGTTATTTGTAATTCGTATTTATCGTAAGAATCAAACTGTTTCTACCCTTAATTTGTCTCCAAAGACCGTAAAAACAGTATGAGTAATAAGTCATTACTGTTACTACAAAGTTATACAAATTACTAACGATACTTAATTTATACATTCTAAATTTTTATTTACAAATTTAAATTAAACTGTTAACATTTAAGACACACAGAATTAAGGGTTAGGATAACAGAGTGTACTTGGAATATTTAAATTTTCATGAAAATTTAAAATTTGCCGCTTAGTTAGTATCCTATCACAGCAATGCGACATTTTGTCAGTCTTTGTTTAATGGCTATGGGCATATATATAAACTAATATATACACATATACATACACACACAGCTATATATATATATACGACTTTAAGTTGTCTCATGTATTTCATTATTTTTATTGTTGGTTATGTAATGGATGGTTTTAATATGAGAGAGTCATCCACCAACCTCCCCTCTTCTAATTCATCGTTGTTCTTAACTATCATCTGCAAAACTGCATGCTATGATAAAAGGCGATATACCAGTTACCTACTTACATAATATCCAAGTTTTTGGGTCATATAAAGAGCACTTCAGAGTTACTCGGGAGGAAGTGACGAAGCGAAGTCTTGAACCCAAGCCTTTCAGGCGGAAAGTGAGCACTTTACCACTAAGCCACTGAAAGCTTCCAATGCTGCTGCTGAAGCTTGAAAAAACATCTGTTGCCAAGACCAGAAATTGTTGGCAGCACTGCTTCATTTTAAGAAAACTCTTGTTCACACTATGCTAGACAAAGTAGGCTTGCAGCTAATTTAACGATAAGACCATTTCTCGAACACCGAGCCTGAAAAAATCTTGTTTGGAGCATTTTAAGATACACATACCTCGTTTTTAATATTCTTATGAATTTTTTACCCTTATTCGTTAGTTAAGCCGTCAAAAAGATTTTAAAAGACTGAATTAAACCAGCATACAAATAATGGCAAAAATATTTATTCTTCGATATTTAAAAATGAATAATTTGGGAATGTGAATCGGAAGTAAATAGTAGAGCGATCGTTGAGGCTTTGTCTTCTTTTTTCAACTTACCTCGTCGCGCTTCCACGAGACCTTATCATCCATGGTATGGAGGGGTTAAGTCTGGATTGTTCTTACTATGAGACTAACAAGCCATGGAACTTTCTGATCACCTTTGATTTTGAAAATTAGTTAATGCATTATCTTAACATAGCAGTTAAATAAAAAAAATTATACAAAGCTGTTATAATTTTTTTAGATAAAGTATTAAGGTTACCTAAGAAGTAGTAGACAGAAAAAGCTTCAGCGTATTATAAATTAAATCATGCAACTTATAAAAGAGTTCTTAAAAGAAATAAGAACGGGTAAAAACGTTGACTGATAAAATATCTACAATTTTTTGCACAAAGGTCTTTCACCTTATAAGCTATATTTGCACCTAAATGCTATTGCTACGTGAACAAGGCGTTCTTATATTTTATACTGATTATGAAACTATACAAGACTATACAGAATCAAATTATATAAGTGTCATATTATAGCTAAAGTTATAATAAGTAAAAAAAATAAAAGGAGATTGTTAATTCCCAAAATCACTTTAAAATCCAGCAGCTTATTTTCTTCGCGTTTTATGTTATGCACAAAAACTTTTGTTTATAATTGACTTTTTTTATGATTACATGTAAATTACAAAGTTTTTATATATGAAGGCCTAAATTAATAAAAAATATGGTTTTTTTATGTTTGTTAGTATGTTACATAACTTAGATAAAATAATTGAAACAAGATTTTTATTTAAAATAAGTAAAAGAATTTTATTTTAATAGAAAATGTAGTTTAAAAAAAAGTTCTGAAGATATAAAAAACTTTTGTGGTTATAAGTAAAATAATGATAGCTTATAAGTAAACACAAAATGTAAGTACGAAGAATATATTAACATTTACATACGAAATGCAAAGCATCGCTACCTCTGCACAGTGCATTTAGTCTAGAGCGAAATGACTTGTACAAGTTATATAAATGCTAAAAAAATTAAAGTAAGTAATCTTACAAGCTTAAAATATCTTTTACTGCTAGGATAGTTTATTTTAAGTTTGTGCTTACATAACATGATAATATGAGGTTAAAAGTCTTAAGTCCCTGATTATTGATAAAATTACAACTAGAAAAGAGACGAATTTTTTTTTAAGAAGCACACAAATTTTCACGTCTTTTTCTAAAAAACTATGGATAATTTAAAACAAATATGCTCTTACTCCCACTGTATCGACTTCATGAATAAATACTTTAAGCCGATTTTTTTTTTAATTTTTGTTGCGTGGTTTGAATTAACCTGATAAAGGTTGTTCATAAACTCATGGGTAAGACATTATTTAAGAAGGTAAGTTAACTTTTTTTTGAAACTTCATTGGATATAAATGCTTACAAGGTAATTAAAAAAATAGTGAGTTTTCATTGTGCATTGATCATTTATGATAAGGAATCTTATGAGTTAGATTAGTAGGTACTTTTTATTACGATAGACGTTGTTCTACTGCTTGAGATGATGATCAGTTTTTGTTCTATCACCCTAAATACATTAAAATAGCTTTTGTACTAGTGACTTACCCACCATAGATAACTTTACAGTGTTTTTATCATGTTTTAAAAGTAAACAATAAAATAATGTGCACTGAGTTTTCTGACTTGAATTAACATATAGACTAGATTAACATGGATTTACGTTAATATAATAGTAATAGTAGGTGAGTTTTCGAAATGATTAAGCCAGAAGAAAGAAATTACGATGATATAGAGCTTTCTAGATGTTATACATGTGAATAAATTTAAATAAAAGTACTTTTTAAATTAACACTTAGTTAGCTTAACCTACATATAAGTGTGCTTTCATTTAGGGTGTTAGACAATGTATACCACTGAAGGATTACAAAAATAATTTTTAGTAAAAAAAAAAATTTTTTTAATGTTATATTATGTTCGTTGCAAATAGGTTCATGCGTATTTCTTTTATTATTTTTGTGATAACTAAAAAATTAGTACAAACTGCTATGAGCATAATGAAAATTGTTTCGAAAAGTTAATCTCAAAATTATTTAAGCCTATATAAATTCATCAACTATTTAATACACTTCTACAGTTTTATAGTATTCAATATTTTCTCTGACTATATCAAGGTATCCTCATCTTGAGGCTGAAAAACCATAAGTAAAGAATGTTCAGAGCTCGTACGCTGACTAGATTGAGTTAAAAGCGTGGCCTTATCACCATCATTGCTGTTGATAGAAATGTCTGGAGAACTACCATCAAATATAACTTGATTGGTAGTTGTACTACTCGTTGACGGTAGATCAGGAGATGCAAGAGGTGGAGCGTGGTCAATTCGATTACTATCACTTTCTAAGGATGCTAACTGCATACTGTATGACTCCTTATAGCCAGATGTACTTGATGTATCCTCATCCCAAGATAAGTCAGACTGTGGCCGAACATGTAGATAATAGTGATTTCCAAGATATTGCTGCTGTACTGACTGTTGTAAATGCTGATCAGTGATTATGTTTAAGCGTTCATTTTCCATATGTTTTAGTAATGAGCTTCTTTTTGATTCAATCGGTGATAAATTTGAATGAACTTTAAAAGAGGCCATCGTTTCAACTGTATGGGTAGAAGTATTTGAAACTTGAACTGGTGTATCATAGTGACTCGCTGTAGCAAAAGATCGTACCTTCATATCTATCACTGGTGCCTAGAATATCATAAAATTGTTTCTTGTCAGTATCACCTAAACTTTTCGATGGATGAAAAAGACTTACTTTCTAGTTAAATTGCTAATGTATTTAACTGTATTTAACTAAGTTTTTTAGTTGTAATGTTATATATACAAGCTCTCAGTTGAGTATTTCTAAGGTTTAAGAAGCGAACTTACTGTTTAAAACATTTCTTCAACCAGTCTGATATGTAGAAGTAGAACTTATCGAAAACGGTGCTTAAAAATAAAGACAAAGAAAATAAGCACTTCTTAGTTGTTTAAGTTATTAACATACTAGAGTAACAGTTTATAAGAAAGTAGTTTATGGTGGCTACTGCTAAATGTAAAATCCTAGTAAATTGCTTACAGTTTCTAAACTATCCTTAATAGTAATGATTAACAATCAACTAGTTGTAAAAGCAGACCATGTTGCGTGAAAAATAATTAGTTGAACGATCATTGCTAAGAAAATTATTTCAGTAATTTTTTATCTCGAAAATATAAAAACTTTTATGATTTCTACAAAATTGGTTATTGAGGTTACTTAATTCAGTCGTGCTCCTCCAGTTCTTTTTTAAAAAACATAGTTTCTGTTAAGAACAAAACTTAAATATATGTCACTGTATATGACTACGCAGGAAGTGAGAATTAACAAATACGATGCTGTTAATACAAACACATTGAATTCTACAGAACTTAATCATAAAATGTGTTTGTTTAGAATTGTGGTTAATGCTATAGTCATGCAAAAAGTTAAAATCTCAAACATAGCTAGAAAAGCTAAATTGGCTTCTAGATTCTGTCAACGCATACTCCATCTCACACAGTCATTACGGCTCGTATCAGTAGCAACGGTACTTTCACCACACATGTTTTCTACATTAAGTCTGGTATCACTATAGGTGTTAAATTTATGTCTGACATTCCCATCGGCACAGCAAAGGTATATAATGATAATGGTAATGGACTTTCAACAGAATATCAAGTGTTGAAAAAAACAAATTTCTGCCATACTTTACGAAACAGCCACTGCTGCTAATGCTTTTGTTCTTAATAATAGTGTGTCTGCAAGCTTTATTTTTTTGCAAGAATAATAATATTATGATTTTATTATTACAATTATTATGTTAGTATTATGCTTATTATAATAGTTATGATTGCTGAAACTTTTATAAGCATGGTAAATATTATTTTTATACTTATTTTTATCGTCAATATTATTTTTATTATAATTTCACAAACAGGGAGCTCATCCTAGGACATCTACTGGTGGAAACCTTAATTTTATAGATTGAGATGACGATTTTTAGTAAAAATGATGCTTGTGTGGGCCCATATAGGATGAGCTAGAAGTCAGTAGCAGAAAAAAGTAGCAACAGCAGCTGGGTTGGACATTCAGGCCTTAAAATCAAAGCTCCAATCAGTCTAGCTACTGGGTGGAACTCCCCACGAGCAGAGCATTATGGTATAATATAATAATTCTAACGTTCGTAACGTAAAATTAAAAGCCTAAGTCAACCAAATATTCCTGAGTTAATGAGGACTGTGTAAGTATATAGCAGACTAAATTACGACTACATAATTTTGACAAAAATACACAAAGTACCATAGAGCATGGAGTCCCAAAGATCTTCTCAACTATATAGTAAAATCTATCAAGGAGTAGTCATAAGCTCCTTTGGCTAACGGTCATCGATATTGGAAAATACATAACGATGGATTAGACTTTTGGGTATAAGTATGATTTTTACATAAACTTTTGTAACTTGTTCGCTTAACTTTTTGAATAAATAATCATTGTCGTACATGAGAACTGCTAAATATTATTGAAAGTCAACCTTACCTTCTTCAAAAGTACTAACATTAGTATATTAAAACGATCCTATAATCAACAGCATGTGTTAGGGTAATAAGCTTGTACTTGAGAATAAATATATTATAGTCGTTTCTGTAGAAATTTTTAATTAAAAACTAAATAAAGTATATGCTTGTAATAAAACAATAACTGTACGATATATCACATAATATAACTAACTTTCACCGAAAAGTATTCGATTTGTTTTCAATTTTTTATAAATAAACTCGCACTACACTTGTCAGACAATACATAACAACGTAGAAAACTGTCGTATTGAAATTATTGTTGTGTGAAAAATACTGCATAAAACTTATTTTATTCTCTTTTTATATATATTATAGATTAAAGGTATCTTTATTTTTATTAACGTTAAAAACTGCATGCCTTTCATATTTCAGTTATCTTACTTGTAAAAGCAATCGTGAAAATTTTCTGCAAAAAGTACAAATTAGATCAGAGCATTTAGAAAGTTTTACATAAGATTGATTTAAAAAATCAGTGTAAAAAGTAATTTTATAGAGTCTTAACTCAAAGGAGTAATGCTAACACATTAACTCCATTGATTTTTAAAATGGAAGAGCAAAAAATATGTAAATCATAAGCATCTAAAGATGACGGCATAAGCAATTCGCATGGAGATGAGGTGTGCAATTGTTGTGGGCGTTACACAAATTTTAAAGTTGTATTGAATTTTCTTTGTTCTAGTGAATAAGTAGTATTTCTTGTTATTTTTCGTCTCTGTTGTGTAAGCTTTAGATTACTGAAAAATTTTATACGACCAATAGATATACAAACGAACGTTGATACATCTTAATCATTATATCAAGGGGTGCATATGTATGGTGGCACTTTTTACGAAAGCACTTTATATCCTTTATACATGCCCTTTTCTCAATATCCAATATACTTGAGATTTATAATACTGAACCATATAGTTTTTTTTTTCAAAAATTATTTTTAAGAAATAAATAAGAATGAGAAAAATATCATCCCCGAGTGTGAATCAAAGACACGACCGTCTGTTTACTAGACAGTTGCTCTACCATTTGAGCTACAGAGGAGCTACTCACTCACATTATTAGTTTAAAAAAGTTTCTAATTCTTAATTTTTAGAGTTGTCTTTCACTTATTCTTAATATAGTAGATATATAAAAAAAACGTGAATGATATAACTACTATATCAAGCTTAGGTGAAAGACAGCTCTAAAAATTAAGAATGAGAAACTTACTTAAACTTACGGTACAAATGAATTTACAGCTCGTCGGTAGCTCAAATGGTAGAGCAACTGCTTAGACAACAGAAGGTTGTGTGTTCGGTTCACACCTAGGGGGGATATTTTTCTCATTCTTATTTATTTTTTAAAGAAAATTTCTGGAAAAAGAAATTATGTGGTTTAGTATTATGAATCCTAAGTATATCGGAGATTGAGAAAAGGGCATGTATAAAGGATATATAGTGCTTGTATAAAAAGTGCTGCCATCCATACAGATGCACTTCTTGATACAATAATTAAGATGCATCAACATTCGCTTGTATACTAATTGGTCGTATTAAATTTCTAGTTTACCGACAAGCATTAGAATCATACACCTACTTTAGATTAGTAATTTTTGTTCGTTCCATTTTCTTGTAAAGCGTCTCTAGGTCTGACTGTACATTTTTGCGCTTGGTTTGCAACAAGAGCGGGAATTTTTTTCATTTTTTAAAAGATATTATTTAGTTTAGACGCAATTTCTTCTCCATCGTTTGCTTACGTCGTTCAAATATTTTTCTTAAACATACATCTCATGAGTTCAAGAGAGGCGCCTTTTTTCTTTAAAATATGAGATTTGGTTGTTGACGAGTCAAAGACTCTAATGGTTAGTGAGAAAAATCGTTGTCGTTTGAATTGCCATTAGTTGATGTTTTTAAGTAGTTGTCTTAAGCGTGTCAGAGGTATTCTCATTTTTCGCATTAGTTTATATGTAGCTATTAATGGCAATAGCTTAAGAACTTGTACATTTCCAAACCTTATTCTCCGTTATAGTTTGTAAGGTTCTTACAACTTAACACTACGGTCATTGTTCATTATTTCAGAATAAGACGAATTTCATTTTAGAACTTATAATAAGTTCCAGGATTATCAGAAATTTTTTTAATATCATAAAAGCTTTTCAAAAAAGAGCGGTCCATTAATTATGCTAAAAGTCTTTTTATTGTAACAAGTCCTATTATAAGTAGTCTAGGAATAATCTTGTTGAGTTATTGAGATTCCTGAAACTTGAAAGAAACAAGTAACAGCGTTTTACTTGATACAAATGATTGATAATTATTTTTCCATCGTCTACTTCAAGTGTTATGTTGTGATTATATTTATTTACATTGGTGACATCGGAGATTCTGTGGTAATATTCATCTAGTTTTTCTTTCTAAGGTTCTCTTATTGCATAAATTTTTTTGCATAAGATTGTTGTTATTTTACCTTCTTGTAATTGCGATGTATTTTTTTTTTTTTTTTTTTCAATTCCAATTTTATTATAAGTAATTTTTAGTAGAATCAAGAGTCAAATTTATTAAAATTAACGTTGGAATGTGGTTTTTTGTACGTGTTTAACATTTTTAAGTGCTTAATATTTTGAGGCGATCCATTTCTGTTATTATTAAAGGTCTAATTATAGTACTTTTTTTACGAGTGACTTGGTCATCGCGTTTAGCACTCCACTTCATTCCATAAACTCCCAAATTATCAGAAATGTTAAGGGTACATTTTGGTACTACAAACTAAATACTGTGATGAACCTCGTTATGCCAGCTGAAGATGCTCGAAAACTAGTCTTGGAAACGAGTGAAGGCTAGAAGCAATACAGCAATACAGGAAGCTCTTGCAGAACCACAAACCACGCATATATTAATTTACTAAATCTTCTCTTGTTCAACAGTATACCATTTTTCGCTGAAATATTAATATGATGCCCGTACGTCAAACTGTAACAAGTATTGGAATTTCAAGATTAGGTTGCAAGCCAGTGGAAAATGCTAAATAACATACTCATGGATTACGAGACCAAAGTTGTAATCAAAACATTTCGAGAAATAAGCAATAACCTAGATATAGAGCAGACGACAATATCCCCATACCATGCGCAGGTGAATTCAGCTAAGAGAGTGATAAAAACGCTCAATTCAATGATCAGTTCTTTCCTTGACAAACATCACCAACTTTGGGATACCCACCTCCTTGAATTTGCCTTTGCAATAAACAGCATAGAAAGTGCTTTGTCTAAGCTAAGCCTGCACTCTGAAATTTTGGTAAAAGTCCGTTGCATACAAAACTGTAAGAGACCTAGTATTAACGAAAAATCCTTTGTTATGCTCAGCTGGGCTAGAATTATCAGAAAAACTAGCACCCAAGTTTATGAGTCTATGTGCAACACTCAAGGTTTTGTTGCAAGTGTTAATGATGGTTATGGAAATAAAAACCAAAAAAAAACAATTGAAGTACATGAGTCACGCCAACCCAGTGGCCCTGATATAGGCTACTGGGGTAGTTAGTTGTGACTTCAGAGAGAAAATTGTGTGGCTAAGCCAGTGAGCCTGAAGTCTTTGTGGCTGTCCACGATCTAGACTTATCACAGAACTTTCTCGCATCTCGTTACAAATTTATGCAACATTTAGATGGGCCTCACTTAAGGACTTCCAGCCAGGCTCTAGCTCTGAAATAAAGTATACTAATATTTTTACTTTACTAAATAATTAATAACGATGTATCATTAGCTCTGCAGAAGTTTTGGGTGGTAGAAGATTACTTGTTACTAAAATCCTAACTTTTTGTGAGAAAAGTGCTACTTCCATTTTCATGAGGATTTTAGTTAAGACCATTCAGGATAATTTGTAACGTGTCTGCCCATCTGTGTAACTTCTTTACTTTCAGGCTCTCAAGACGCTGCATTTGGATCACAAAGAAGCGAAAGCTAGTAAATGACTCTACTCTTTGTCAGGCCTACAATTAACTAATGAGGGGCTACGAAGTTCTACGTAGTCCCTCATTAGTTAATTTTACAGTACCTGCTGATAAATACTTAAACCGACTGGTGTGTATCTCGTCTTACCTTGTTGTTCTAGATGATTCTTACAAAAAGATACTTAAAGTCCAAATGTATCAAGTAAGGAGTGTCAGAGTCGTTGTATTAACAGCTATATGCTTCTGGGTCCAATTCTTCTTACAGACATAAACAAGATTTTAATCAGGTTAAGGCTCTTTCGTTTTGTATCTTCAAACTATATTGTAAGGATATTTTTTTAATTTCCATCCACCCTTTTTAAAAGAGACTGACAAAGGATTTTGTAGTACGAATTATCTAACAAAATACTTACTTACTACTAGCTAAACATATTCACATTTCACTTTTCTAGACCTATTTCTCGTCAACGCTTGTTTGATCGAGCTTGCCGATTAGAAAGCAAACAGTTTTTCCTTTGGAGTTTCAATTAGTAAAGCAAACAGATACGCCAATGACTTTTTGTAGGTGATGACGCAGGTTTTCGACTCTGTAAAAAGGCTGAAGAACGAGAAAGAATTGTGTCGTCAGTAGATATGGCCGTGGATAAGTTGGCGTAGAACTCAGTTGTATTGCTAGAAAGTATAAGTATAGTTTTTTCATCGTCTGTTAAACTTCTCTAACTCATTGACATCTTTGGCTCAGCTTTAGGTATATTATAGACATTTTCGTCAAATAGCGTTTATTATATTAACCTAATCTTAAGAAGTTTCCAACAAAAATTGAACTGTGGGGATTTTCCTTTTTGTACTGTTTGATATTGTAATGAATGCCCTTACAGAAGTTTACTGCTAAAAAATTTAGAGATAAAACATGCTGGTTGCAAGGTTATCCTTCTTACTGTCAAAACTTTGTTGCCAATAGAATTTATAAAATCAATTCTTCATTTCCTTATCTAGTTAGACATAGGCATGAGACTCTTTTGGTCCCTAATTTAAAGCCCTACACTGCAGAATGACTTTAAATATCGACTTTGAAAGGGTGAGATGAGCTCTTCAAACTGTCTAGAAAGACTCAATCTATTCCTAGATGCATACAGTATGATAAGAGTAAGTGGTATTATTTAAATCTAATTTAAAACAAAAAGCGAAAAACATTCCATAATCCTACCATCAAAACATCACGTGTGCAACTACTTATTCGGGATGTTTATCTTTTAACGCTGTATGGTGATTTTTTCTCGCCTGCTGTTAAAGCTCCAGACTGATCGGGAGAAAAATTATAAAGTTCAAAGCTTTGGAGCTAGTTATAAAGGTCTTTCCCAACGGTTTCTGGTATAACATCAAAGATGTTGGTGTTTAAAACACCTTTTTTTTGCCCGTGAATGCGCCGACGACTGCCAGTGAATGACTGACTTGGTTTTATAGTGGCCGTCTTTAGTTAACACAGTCTTTTAGTCGATGAATCGTTTTCGGAAGTGGTAGTAAAAATGTATTTGTTGGCAAGGTAGTTTAAACTCAGGTGGCCCTTAAAAAAATCAATGAGAATGATGGTTAAGTATGGAACGTAAATACTTATAATGGCCCTTAAAATTGCTAGTGGTGAAAATTCCAGCTATTCTTTATTGTTATTCTTTATGATGAAGAGCTGGCAGCAGGTAGCTTGACTCTTACCCTCAAAGTCTCAATGTACGGAGACCATGATTAAGGGAGGTATACCGCTGACCAAAGAATATTTCGTCTTTAGGTCGTTCTATGGATAACCAACCGCCCATCGTTAGTCAGAAAAGTGGGTCTAGAGAATACCTTTTCTGTGGGTGTGCCATTGGGATGACTACTGAGAAGGAAGCCGTTGAGGCTGCCCGTGCTCCTCGGAGCTGTGTTTCCTGCCTTGCATTTGAAGTATAAATTTCTCTGACGGCACTAGGCTGGATGGTGGAACGGCCACAGAAATCTGAAGTGTTAGAGCAAGTTGTGCTCTGGCTAGGTACGTCCCCTGGTATTCCAGCGAAGACGGTATTGGTTAGACTGTTTTTGTATAGGTGGCACTCAGCAATTCTGGGGGTTCAGGATGAAAGTAGACCTAAGTCATTTGCCCATTAGAGAAGTGTGTTGTTGGTAACCTAGGTGTCTGCACAATTGACATCATCCTTTTCGATGCAGCTCAATGCACTACCGATAGTCGACTATGAAACTTTTCAGGAAGCTCCGGCATAATATAACTACATTTATTTAACTCTGTTGCAAAAAGCTTCAATTTTATGTCGACGCCACCTAGCAGATCCTACGGAATTAAAATGAAAAGCTGCGTATTTTTGCAAAACTTTCAGCTTACTTATTGCTATTGTTATCAACTTTTTCAACATTAAAACTATACTTTAACCATGTAGGAAGTGTCAAGAATTGGTATGCAAAATTTCAGCAAAATCGGTTCAGTAGTTTTCACGGCTAGTGATAACAACGGTTTTAGCGACTTTGCTTTATATATTAGTAAGACTAGTTAACTGCAAAGAATCATTTATAAAATTATCAAAATAGGATGGGTAGCCATCACTAACTGTTGATTTTTTTCATAGTAAGAAAAAGCTGTGTAATGTTACAGTTACTAATATTATTAATATTATTTAGGTCTTAGAAAGTTAAGTAGCTTTGAAAGATCTTAAGACATACATCAGCTTACTTTATTTGAGATTCATAGACAATTTAAAACAAAGACCCAAACTAAGTACAAACTTAACAGAATCAGGCAAAAAAAGATCAGTTAAATCCATTTAAAAATAATTATTACTCTATCTATGAAATTTTTTTAGCATGTGCAATTTTTCCTAATATGAAATCTAATTGTTATTGTTCGTATTTAAGTATTCTATGTGCCATGCACTATGAGAAACTTTAATATAGATTATTCTCGTAAGTTTATCATCTAATTGAATTTAGAGTGCATTATACATATAACAGTTAACTCTGTAAATAAAGGCCTAAAAAAATAGAAAGAAGTTCTTTGAAATACATACTTAATTCTCTTCTTAAATATATTTATTTATTTTTTTAGTACGTTTACATTCTATGTGAAT
This sequence comes from Copidosoma floridanum, assembly GCF_036245765.1. Classification (NCBI taxonomy): domain Eukaryota; kingdom Metazoa; phylum Arthropoda; class Insecta; order Hymenoptera; family Encyrtidae; genus Copidosoma; species Copidosoma floridanum. The sequence continues at coordinate 23,497,474 of NW_028321881.1, forward strand.
CCGTTATCTCTATGTTCAACATTCTCTTTTCAGTATCAAAATATTGCTATTAAGTTCTTTCATTCAAGTACTATTTTTTAGCATTGTCAAATACAGATGTTTGGTTTAATCATAAATTTGGTTGAAAAAAATTTATGTTGCTTACAACGCAGAAAAAAAAGGATTGTCTAATCTTTCCTTCATCAATCTACCATAGAAAGGCAAAAGCATTCTGCATAAATTAAGGTTATAAAAACCAGTTACACTACAAAGATCATGAAAAATTTTTTAAACTGTTTATAATTTACCTAAACTTAACCATATACAACTGAATCTGTGTCGATCTGGTCAGAAAGATCCAGTGTAGAATCCATGTAGTCATACACAATATCCAGCAACTTAGTACGAAGTAATTGTACGTCACCATATATTTAAATGTAGAAGCTACTGGTACATAGCTACGAAAATTGTAGCAACAAACAATTTAGTAACCACTTATGTGTATTCACTATGTAATGAAAAGGAATTTTCTGTTCTTCGTAGTAATCTTACAAAAAAAAAAAAAAAATGTAAATGGTCAAGTCGCAACATTGCTCATACATTTTCTGTGGCTCAATAGTATATTCACAATATTAATGACATATTTATAAAAATATTTTTGACATACATAACAAAGGTTTTTTTTGAAAAAAAAAAAAAAATAAAATAAAGTCACTTAACATCATAATCAGGGTAAAAAGTTAAACCACAACCACTAAAATAAAGTATGAGTCGTTAACAGTATTAAAAAGATTAAAATCATACTACAGTCATAAAAATAAAGTGTAAGTCGTAACAAGCACAAAGGCTAAGACAAGAAAAATCATTACTGTAAATAGTGTGAAAAGTACATGGTACAAGAAGTATATTACGTTATTCATGTTATTCACATGTCAAAAAAAACAAATAAATGCCATAAAAAATCTAGCAAAGTGTATTCCTTACTTTATTTGTAAAAAATTTATATTAAAAGTGTAACTTACTAACATCTTATGTGTTATTAACATTTTCATAGTAAATTAACAAAAAAAGTGTTTCAGTATAAATTTTTTTAAGCTTGTTTTGTTTAACATATGAAATTTTTGCACTGTCAAATAAAAATTTGTTGTTCTCAGAGTGACAATGCACAGCAATCAAACCTCTTATCCTAAAATCCTTGCAACCAATTTTATAAATAACATAGAACTTATCTTCCTTTTTTCTGTCTTCTTTAAGCCTGATTGAACCAGTGAGCTTGTTAAATGAAAGATCTACGAAATCTTGTTTATAAAGATTTGTATTGCTCCTTTTTCAGCAGCTGTAACTTTTTAACAGAGGTACTTAATGGAAAGATTTTTTAAATCGACATGGCTTAATCCTAGCATTTATTTTATTTTAGTAAAAACAATTTAACAAAGCAAGCAGATTGGCTACATGCATCAGAAGTAGACGCATTTTATTCTAAAATAATTTTTTGACCCTGATTCTTCGTAGTAAAATCGCATAAGATATTTATTATGAATTGTATTTTAGGTACGAAAACTACAAAAATAACTTTTTTTAAGCTTTTTTTAAGGCAGCTTAAGCCATTTATGGAAGAATCATCGTATACTTAAGGATGGTTATTCATACACATACATATTTTTAAAACATGCACTGATAATATTCGAAGACTATGTGACATGTGCGTATAAGAATAACTTGTTATTAGGGAAACCTTACTAACATGCTATTCATCTTTACCAAACTTATCTCAAACACATACAAACACAGGTGCACATGCCCACGTGTGGGCATATTTATACATTTTATGCTATTTTTTAATTTATTTTATAATTACACTGCGATAAACTCTTTTGTTTGTTTTTGAAGTGTTATTATTTCTGTACGTACCAGCCAGCGCTGACTGTAGTATCTCTCTTTCTCCCTCTTCCTCCCTCTTACATTCGCATAATGGTACGTTACAATTATCCTATCAGTATACATAATATAGCCTCTCTTTGCAGTGTACTCCATACTACATGCTACATGATGGAGATCGTGACATGGCTGTAACACGGACTTATTTAGGCCTTTGCTACAGCTAAGGTTCTATCAAATAAATAATGTCTGACACAAAATGTCACTTGATCTGCTCAAAATTTTCAAAAAAACGTATTAAAAATCGTTTACTTTCGATGTTAATTCGTTTATATGTATACATGTACGTAAGAAAACAAGCATAAAGTATTAAATATGTACAACACGACAACCTAATTTGTGAAAAGAAGAAACAACGCTGTATCTCAAAAAAGAAGCAAAATTAGATGAAAACACCAATTTTTACGGATTTTTAAAGGAGGAACTACATGATTGAAGTAAAAATATATAAAAAGGTAGGACTGTGCACAAACATAACTTTAACTACTTTTTCTTTTAACTGTACGTTGAAAAGAACGAGTGAAAAAAATCTTTTTAGTATGCCTTGTTTAAAAAATTAATATACACATTTACAAAATCTTTGAAAAATTTTTCTCACAACATAACCTCTTCAAATTCAAAAAACAATCATATCTCAAATAGGATGCTAGATAGATCCAAAATAATAACTTTATAGGTCTTCTTAATGGGAACTACATGATCGACGCACACAAACAGAAAAAGGTTGAACTATGCACAAACATATTCGTTGTTTTCTTATTTCAAGATTGTATCTTATAAATAACAAGTCAAAAAAGCTTTTTTTATTTAGTTCAGCATGTTTAAAGCATTACTATGGATGTTGACAAGCTCGAAAAAAATTTTTGTTACAACATATTCTCTCAAGACACTGCGGTGCCTTCCACCAACTCTAAATATACTCAAATATCAACTCCAAAATATTTTTTTTTTTCTATATTCTTGTAGTGCTTATGAGTCAAATAGATTTATTTCATGCATGCGAAGAAAAATAGTTATAGTATTTATATATTACTGAGAGAGAGATTGTATATTAATTAAAACTAATTGTATTTTAATTTGACGTATAAGTAAAAAATTGTTTATACGTGAGGTAATTTTTAGTTAACACAAGCGATAAACTATATGTATAAGGAGAATAATTTTTATATTTCTTAGTATATAATAGTATTATTACAAACATAAATTAAAATTTAACGTAATTTTGCAATAAAAAGACCGTGAAACTATTACCCTGATATAGAGGTTGTTTAAAAGTATAAGTTAATTACCAGAGCCATTAGCACAATTTCGGAATCGCACTTAAAGCTAATGGCAAGTACAACAGTCTTTACAACCAACGAAGGTTGTACAAAAGTATAAACTGACTACCAGAGCCATTAAGAAAATTTGATGATTATTCATTGTGCTGTAAGGTGTATAAATGTTTATAAACAAAGGTTCAAATATTTTTGTAATAAGCAGACTATAATTAGGTAAATATAGTATTTGCCTGTATTGCCTTTTGTTGAGTAAGAAATGAAAAGCATGTAATATTGGTATTGATCAAAAACCATCTCGCGTTAGTGCATTAACAGTATTTACAATCCTTGACAAATGAAAACTAGATTAGTAGTGTAATCAAATAAATTCTTAGATCACGAAAATCTTTGACTAGCTTGAGAAAAAATGAGCAGTTTAAGTGCATGGTAATGAATTATAATAGCATTTAACATTTACAAATGTTAGCTAAAGCCAAAAAAAAGCAAAAAAATTACAAACAAGTTATTTCCGTCTTACAGAAAACTGAAGAGTTGCATATTCAAATGTTTTTAGAGAAAAAAAGCAGCAATTCTAGTTTTTACAAAATGAGCAGCATTGGGTTAAAATTATTTTAGCCATTTTTTACAGATTGAAAAAACTGCAATGTTAATCTTATTTTTTTTTTTTTTACTTAATAACTATCGTTCTTTATAATATTAATAGCAGAAATTGAGACAAAAGGTAAATATTATAGCTTTTTATGTGCACGTAAGATGTGAGTCTGATCAGTTTGAACTTCTTGCAAACCACAACGAAAACCAGAGGTAGATCCTTTCTGAAATTGATTATGAGTAAGTTGTTAGCCAACATAAAAACGTTTTGCAAACGTTTTTCTCTTTGTCTGTATTCATTCTACAAATCAATAGATTGCTACTTATTTTAACTAATGTAGAATAATTAAGAATCAATTGCAAAACTAGCACTGTTATCAACCCCCTTTAGATAAAAAAAGGAACGAGCTGAAGGGATTCGATTTATTTTACAATTCAGTTGAATCGGTTTTCACGAGCTCATGAATAATCACCAACTGATGTTCGTTTTACAGCCAAAGAAAAAAGCAAAGTAAAAAAATCGTGTCGTTGCCTTGACAACGATGTTTGTCAATTCATTTCAAATAAAAAAGAAGAAACGCATCTTTACCAAACGTCTGTGAACAAACTTATATGACTGTACACTTCGTGGCTTTCCTCATCTTATAAACCCTCTGAGTTGCTGAGGAGAGGAAAAGCACCCTCAGCCAACCCTTATTCGATCATTCATGATGCGGTCTTTACACGGGCTTCCTATCCATCCCGTGTAATGATACGCCTTTTTTAATTTAAAATACAACATCGATAAACTAATAAATGCAGCAAACGAACGTTAACAATAATAAAAACTTAATAACTGCAAGCACCTTCTGTGTTTGAATGTGGTCACTAAAAACCTCCAAAACATGCATGCAGTAAGTAAGACTGAGCACCAATTCTACTAAACAGAGAGCAAAAGGCCGTTGTCTCCAATCAATTTTTAAGATACTTTTAATCGGTAAAAAAACAGCATTTTAGATAATTGTTAAGTAAATATGCTACTTTCCTGGATAACTACTAATTTTAAACACTTAAATAATAAAATGGCAACACAGATTTTGATCCAACGCAGCTTCCTTTTTTTAAATTAGAATTGCGCAAATCATTTGTCTGACGCTTTTTCATGTGAAATTTTTCGGTTTTCTTTTACACGCAAAAACATGTTTAAGCCATTTTTGTGGAGCCTTAGCTGACATTTATAAAGGTTAAATTCTGTGTCAATTTCATACTATGCATTAAAACTAATACCTTTTTCTCAATTTATACTTCTATAGGCACATTCTACCCTACAGAGTAAGAGGAAAATTGTAACGGAAGTGGATTTTGCTTGGTTCTCCCCTATTTACCCCATCCCTTATGGTACTTCTAGTCCCCTTTAAACTACACAACGCCACCATACCACACCACCTAACATCATTGCACTATACTACAGCACATATTTTTAATTATATTTCTTTGAACCAATTCTAGAAGAAAAAAAAAAAAAAAAAAAAGGAAGAAATAGATTCGAAAAGGATTTGAACCCTCCACCTCTCGCGCACTGGCCAAGGCCCTGAGCCACTTTACTACCAGCAGGCTCGATGGGAAACCAATTACTTAATTTCATCTTACAGTTTCTCACTTATTTTTAATGCTAATTTTTATTCACTGTGTATTCATTTATTTGGTTTAATTTTGTTTGACTAAATTAACCATTTATCTATTAAAAAAATTTTTTTTTTCTCATTTTTTTCAAAAATAAAAAAATAAGTATATATTAGCAGAGCACCTTGGAGATGTATAAAGAAGCATCTATTTACTTATTTTTAATTTGTTACTTTTAAAATAAATAAATGACTGTAAATTTTTTCACATTCATTAAGAATTTGTATTATTAAAAAAAAAATTTCGTTCTGTTTAAATACAATAATTAACTTTTATGGCATTTTCGTCTTTCATAATCATTTCTTTGTGATTAAAAGCAAAATTAAGAAAGGTGAAATTAGCGCAAATATATGCAGCAACACTAAAAATTGTTTTCCTCATATGGATAAACTTACATATACGCTTTTACTTATACTTCAACTCTTCTTTTTTGTGTTAAAAAAAAAAAAAAAAAAAAAAATTATAGATCTACTTAAAAATGAAACAGGTTTATCTTAAAGTAATCTTTCTTACAAACAAAAGTTGTAGGGCTTATACAGATCTTATGAATGCAATTTTCAGTAATTTTTTTTAATAAGGTTACATATTAAATTGCAAATTTTTAAAACGTTATTAAAAACTTTTGAAAACATGAAAAAGGGTACAGTTGCACGATCTGCAATTTTTTACAAATATTTCTCATAGTAGTTTTAGTACATTTTTGATGCTTGAATAATGTCTGTCAAAAAAATCTACGTGTGATGAGCGTCCTAAAGGGACTTAAGGCACATTCACTGTCACGTTCTACTATTATATTAAAAAAAGGGGTACTCTACTGGATGGTTTGTCCTAATTTTCTAGATGCAATTATGCTTTGGGTGTTAAATATTGACTAGGAGTAAGTGTGTTAACGTATAAAACAGATGTAAGGGTGACGTTCAACTTATCCTCAGCATAGGCGGCAAGAAGTTGTTTTGAAATCATCAGAAGATTCGATGAAACTGCATAGTCTTATACTGCCCAGCTTCCATACATATATTTATATTCAATTAAGATATAAAATGTTGTTGGTAATTTCTTAGTTATTGACTATTAAAATATTTATTTAAACCACACTCAACTTACATAGGTGTACTTATTCCAACGATAATTGAACCACCTTTGTACAAAATATTGTATCATAGAAGGTATATTTATAATTATATTATCCACCATACAAATTTACAGAAATATAACTTCTTACTTGGATAACTAGGCATCTACTGTCCACTGGTTTTAACTAGCCAAAATTTTTCATTTATACTCCTGAATTAGCTCTTACTGATCGTATGCTTATGCACTGACCCTCAAGTTAAATAAATTGTATCCAAATGTAACCAAACATCATGCTGATTTTTTTTATAACTACTTTAAATAACAAAACAAAGTTTATTTCAACTTTTCTACCATCGTGGTGTATTTTGGTTGAGCTGAATGACTTGCACTAGGACAAAGAATTTATTTGCATCATATCATTTGATGCCTGTTAAATTATACATGTATATGTATGGTACTGATTCATAGATAAATTAAAACAACCCTTTTAACAGTTAAGGATCTCCCAAGCACTTGCTCCCTTGTTGAGCATCAAATAAATAACCCTTAAAATTTGGAAATAGAGCGTGACTGTATTTTAATAATAATCTACAAAAGCTAATATTTTGACATCCTGCAGATGTCCTGGTCAGGGCAATAAAAGTGTGAGAATAACACCCGATTACGTAGCATAAAGCGTGGAAACAAAAGTTAGTCCCATGATGCATTTTTGTTGTTGGGCGTGTCATTATCCATTAGTCATATGTGACTTGTTTTTGTTCGCACGCTTCATGCGACGTATTTGCGTGTTTTCCTCGCTCTTTAATTGCTCTGAAGAGGACATCTGCAGGATGTCGAAATATTGGCTTTTGTTGATTGTGATAGTGAAATACAGTTACGTTCTATTTCTAAATTATAAGCGTTATTTATTAAAAATAACAGTTTGTTATACACCAATACAAACTACAAAAGTATTGCTACTTTAAGGAGGTAAACTTAGAAGACCAATCAAGTTATTTGAATAATAATTATTGTGTTGCTAAATGTATACAATTTTTATAACTAAGTCTAATGACTTTTTTTATTTTTCGTAGAGCATGATAACATAAAGGAAGTCGTTTTTTTCAGAATTAAAACCTACACATCATATCAATAAATCTTAGAGCAGTAGGTTTATTTAAATAAGTCAGCTCGCTCCTATAGGAATTTTTTGAAGGGAAGGAAAGTTCTTCTTACCGAGTGTTTTTTTACCAGGTGTATTATTAAATGTGAAAGGCGAATAGAATAAAAGGATTGTTCTCCATATTATTAGGGGAGGAGTATCAGGATCTGAAAAAGTTGTAAGACAGGGAGATGCTTTCAAGCAGTTCTTTGTTGTTGCATCAAAGTATGGATGGCCGTATTAGCGACGGCTTAAGGAAAACTTTAGGAAACTTACGCATTATTAAAATTACACTTAATTATTCTATGGTCACTGAAACTAATATCAATAGTTCACCTTGTCTTCTGTCAGGGCTAATTTTTCTGCATTAATAAAACAAATGATAAGTATTTTTTATAGATTAAATAAAAAAATTTCTATTTAGCTCTGCTATCCAGCCTTTAAAACTGCCAGTGTATCTATTATCTAGTCCTTCTTATCAAACCCATTTCATCTAAATATTTAATTACTGTAATTGTTGGATGTAATGTTATCAGTATATTTAGGAATATTTTGACAAGTTTTCATAGTGGATACAAACATCAATTAATCAGATCAAAATCAAATCCAAACAAAAGTTCCTTGAAAGAAAGACTGAAATTAGATACGCTGCTAAGTATTACTATTTAGAGCCATTAACTTTAGAGGTACGATACAGACATTCTATGAAAAAAAGGAAAACTTGAATAAAAAAATTTGCCCCTCTGCTCACTACACTTGCTAACCCCACTGTGTGAAACTATAGGTTGATCTGACATAATGACTTTAATAATGACTTTTTAAGTACTTATATACAATCTGATTTTAATTTTTTACAAATCCTAAGCATACCGTTATGAAATAACTATACATTTCTTATGATGTTATTACTAACCTTTTATAAGGAGCTTATAAATGCTTCATTGCACTCATATATGCCCCTCTCTAAGAAAAATTTTACACATTAAAATATTAAATGTACACAATTGTGTCCCCAATTTTAATTTTATTTCTTTAAAGTTCTGAAGTAATGTATGGTAAGCTTAAACTAGTAATTTTATTTCTTTTTTACTTGCAGGATTAATTTAGTGATCTTGTTTTTGTTTCAACATTTTGAATGTACAAAATTTTGTCAAACTGTTATTTTAAATACTTGCGCTCCATTTTTACGTACATATTAATACAACAACTTTTTTATTGTATGATTATTGGTTTTGATAAAAAATTTTTTTCTCTCTAAGATAACTTTGATACATTTTACTATTAAACTTCTTTTCATACAAGATTAATAATTTCTTGACTGTCCAAATTAGCTTAAACATAAATTTTATTGTGATCAGTTTTTGTGACAGACATACGTGAAGTTGGCCATGATTAAACAAATCTTGTTCTAAGTATATTCCTACTGTATCAAAATCTTTTGTTTTAGTTTTTTTCAATTGGAATTGCTAATGCTAGTCTTGTAGAAAGTATTTTTTTTATAGAATAAAAGCTGAAGGTGTAAGTTCTTCTAAATTAATCAGAATTCGTGTTATAAAATCATTTTTTTTTTCAACATTAGTTATTATTTCTACTTCCGTGTGATAACGTTATTCTAAGAATGTTTATCGTGTTTGATCACATAAACATTTATCTATACTATTACTTCTAATAAACATGACTACATCTTCAATTTTTCATTTTTACTAACAAATTAGTAATCAGGTGAAATTGAAAGAATTAAAATAGTTAAATATTATATAACAAATTTTTCGTTTTAACTTCACATTGTTTGAATCGTTATTATTATAGTTGCGTTAGTTCTTATAATATCTTAATGATATAATTATAGTTAATAATTTTTTTTTTTTTAACACATTCCCCATTTAATATTTCTTTCAATGACGTCTTGTAACCATTTATTGGGTATTGTAAAGTAATTAACTTCTTCTTTCTTAATGATCAATAAGAATTTAGAATGACTTTTTTTCTAGTCATCTAATTTTATATAATGTAACAATTCTGAATTATTGTTCTAAGTACAAATAGTTTAGACATTTATTTACTATTGAGCTTCTGGTTTCATATTTAGCAGCGGGTAGAGTTCATCAGACGTTACCTCCTAAGATTTTTATTTTCTTAGCAAAAGGCATAGAATCTTTGTAACACTAATTTCGTAAAGTTTAATCTACCCTTTAATATACTTTTTTTTAACAGTCAAGCTTTACTTCAAATAACGTTAGTTTCTCTTAATTTTTGTTAATCTGATCTTAATTTCAAAAAAATGTTGAAACATTTAATGAATCTAATCGTTATTAAAATATCTTACGAGTTGTTATTTAATTTAGTAATAAAATTAATGCAATGTCATTGTTAGCCATGGATAATAGTTATTTTTCTTCTTCTGAATAATAATACATCAACTTTTTATACAAAAACGTTTTCCCAGTACTGTTTAGAACATCAATGACAATCAGACAACCGTTTGTAGTTGTTATATAATTAAATATAAATATCTGATGACTATTTAATGTGACTAGAATTCTTTAAAATTTTGATGGATGATGAAATCTTAGTATTTGTTCATTGGAGCTTATGTCACCAACATGGTTCAAATTTCTTATTAATCTAATCGCATGAGCAGCCTCTTCATAAGTCTTGTAAATAACATTGTCAAGCGTCAACGTCAGTTTTTAGTTAAAGCTTTCTGTATCTTTGGGACAGGTGGTTAGTTGAATGCCCTCATAATTTTAGAAAGACTTTTCTTCTTATTTATTTATCATTTTCTTAGTCAAAAATTTAGTATTCAGATATATTAGAATACCTCGTATTTTTTGCGTTTTCATCCTGTTGATTTAGTTCCAACCACGATTTTAATGTTGGATTATTGTTTTTAATTGACGCATCAGTTTCTTTACTTTATTTTAAATATATCTGTTGGTAATTTTTAGTGTGTACAGATGGTTAAAATACTGTGTGTGATTGAGTAAACAAAGATAATTTTAATATTTGCTATGCTGATTTTATAGAACTAATGTATCTTGCTACCGTATAATTTAATTATTTGTCAAAAATCTTTTTTTTTTTTATACAGCCATATACGTTTCATAATAACCTTTATGTGAGCATTTGTAAAAATTTTAAATATTGATTAGTGAACAAGAAATTTCAACGTTAACGTGACATTAAGGAGATTTGGTCATTTTTTCCGGGGGGCTAAGCCGGTGTGCGGGGGCTCCCATAAGACACCATGTTAAAGTGAGTTGGACGAACCGTATATAAAAACGTCTACCTACTTTATTACGGGTAAATTTACTGTGTTCATTACGTCAGTGCTCAAAAGTTAAACCATTATTATATGTTGTGAGCAAATTACCGTACATACTTTGAAGCAGCTTGTTTCTTAAAAGTTTTTTTGCACAGCATTAGAGTTTAAGGTCTTGATAAAGCTGGGCTAAGTTACAGATCATGATTTTTAGTTTAACAAATTCTAGAAACAATTGTATAAGGACCTCTTGCTCCGTGTAAAAAGACCAGCTGATAGCAGATGACGCTTGGTTCTCATCCATATACTTAACATAAGACCTGCTTTGTTTACGACTTTGTTTACGTTTGCACAGATATTTCCTTTAAATGTCTAAGACGGTGCTTATTTTTTGAGACGAGAGTCTTCCTTAGTAGTTAAGCTATCTATTTTAACTGCTTTCTCATTATAAATAAATTTCTAGCCATGAAATTTGTGCAAGAAAGGGTGAATAATCGTTTTTACCCTTAAGAGCGATGTTAAATTATGCAATTTCAGGAATTTTTTTCTTGAAAACTTGGCTGATAAGAATTATTCAAAAAAATTTATATATTTTTCCAACATATTAAAGAACAACATTAATTTTTTTCAGCAAGTGAATAAATCTTCTTAGAAAAGACCAAACCTCCGTTATAAAAAAAAGATGTTTATCAAGAAATACTATAGAATAATCAGCATCAATAAATAGACCTGTAACTTTCTTATAATGCTTACAATTTTTATTTTTTTTTATTTTTCGTTCATATTTTGTTAATCCCATTTGATTAAGGACGTTCGGTAGAGATAGTGGGGGGAAACATTTGCGTGGCAAGGGGAAACCAGCGATGAGTGACGATTTGACAACGCTGTACGAGTCTCCAATGTGTGAGTGTTCATGTACATGCATCATGTATCTCCTCGTCTGCTACCTTGGTTACGACAGTGTTGTACGTGTATGTTTAGTGTTTCTGTGATAAAGCAGTAAGTATTTGACTTTGATTCATCATAAAAATGTAATGAAAATAAATAAATAAGTAATTAAAAAGACTTGTGATCATTGTGTTTACATTTGTAGATTCCATTCGTAAAAACGCCTCTAGCCAAACAGTATGACCTCCAAAGTACGACAAATGAGAAAGGAACAGATATAATCACGAATTAAAAATTTTATGAGAAAAATAAATAACCTGTTATTAAAATATGATGTTATTTTCTTATGGGGAGGGGTGAGCGTAATGTATACACTTATATACATATATGAGATTGTATTTTATACAAAAATGCGTTAATATTTACAGTAGTATTGAAACATTTACTGATTGACGTCCCAGAGCATATTGAATTTCCCGCCACTTGCGACGTTGCCATTGCGCTTCTATCGAATTTTTAATTTTTTTCTTATACATTAACGAATCAGACAATCGTCGTGGAACTTATTGTGCATTAAACTCATAAGATTATCTGTGACATGTAAAAAAATTGGCGAAATTTACTGTGCTAATTTGCTTAAAACTAAATTTTGATCAGTTTTGACATAAGCGACCATGTTGAAATGACTGAGCTTTGAAATTAAATATCTCAAAAACAAAACAGACGAATCTTTCACAATTTTTACCGCTCAACTGCTACAACAACAATAATGTCTGGTCAAAATTTCATAAAAAGTTCACTGGAAAATTTTATCTGCACCGAACGTCATTAAAGTAGACAGTTCTTTTAAAAATCTTTCGAAAATTTTTTAGAAAAAGTATTTTGTTGTGTCTTATAAGAAATTGTACTTTTCGCGTAAGAGCCGTGTATCATATGTAGAGTTATAAGCTCTTAGAATCTAATACCATTTTCTGAAATTTCTGCACTGGCGTATTCATTTATGTTTTCAGGATTTAGTAATTTGTTTTCATAGTTTAAAACAAATCGCAAGTAAGCATGTAAAAGTGCTTTTTTTTTAACTGAGTACTACATAAGTCACAATATGTATTTTTAAAATATAATTGATGACCACTTCGAATTTCTAAAAAACAACTGGCACAGGAATAGTTGAAATATTATTGCTTGTTATACCCAATGGAAAATTTTTTTAAGGTTTGATTGCATGTTTCAATTATGAAATCATAACGCCTACTAATTTCACGGCTAATTCTCATCACATCTAAATGAAATTAATGCATATGTCATTGACTTTTAATATACAATAAAGATGGAACAAATATATTTTCTAATCTTTCTTGATTTAAACAATTTTTTTAATTGTAAGAAGCAAAAAAACGGTTCCTAATAAGATTTATTTTTAAATTTTTTTTATTATATCTAAGATAAAGTTGTGTATCTTCAATTTTAAAATATGTGTGGTTTACACATTGTTGTGTTTAACTTCTATCATTTAAAAAAAATTGAAATTCATGACTAGCCTATAAAATAGCCAATAAAAATAATGTTAAAGTGCGCTTGATCACTTGCTTATTTTTATTTTTAAATTACCTTCAATTACTAAACAAAAAGAAAATTGTAAGCACAATGAAAAAAGGAGCAGGATTATTCATTCAAACAATTATGTGGCTTATTGTAATTAATGAAATACTTGGGGTGAGCACACAAATCAAAAGTAGGAGCGGAACCAGTGTTCACTATTTTGAAAAATAAACATTCTGCTATTGTTAGTGTGACATTTGCATTTAAACTTTTTCTTTATGACGTACAAAAAATAAATTTACTTTAAAACATTTATAATCCATAGACAAATCTTGCAAACGCTTTTAATTTTACTACGTAAAAATTATTATTAAATTTTTTTCTTAATTGATTTATATGTCTGCCTAGCAAATTTTATTTCTTTTTAATCTTAGCTAAGATTCAGCATATATTCAGTGTTATGTTTATCACGTTCCAATCTTTTGATTCTAATAGTTCTTACCATGTCCTCCTGCCACTTTTTTCAAAATCTTTTGTTACCAACACTGTCCACGACTTCCTTGTGTCTTGTTTTTCTATTTGCCGCCCATACTTTCAATAACGTCATTGTGCCTCTTTTGTTTCGATCTCTGTTATTTCTTTATTTATTGAATTTTAATTTTATCTAAATAAGTTTCTCTTTCTTTAATTATTTTTATTTGAATTCTTAGTTTGTCGTGTGTTATTACCTTTATTCCTGTTTTTTTTTTGGTCATGATTTTTGTTGTTTTAAAATGTTTTTGAAAAATTTTTTAACCCTGCTTCTAATATAAAACTTAAAGTTGTGGACTGTAGCCTCACTTGTCTCTATATGCTGTGGGACCAGCAGATATAACAATTATTTGGTTATACATGAAAAACACAAGAAAAAAGGCTTTTAACCTTATAAAATATCCTAATTAATGTACCTTTTCTCCCTTTTGCCTCCTTTTTCTTTTACGGTTGTGCAGTGATTTTTTGTATTTTATACTCTCTACATATTTTTGCTTTCTATTGCGCAATACAACTATCGAGTGAAGTTAATATTTAATGACAAACCATACTCGACAAGCAGAAGGAAGGTATTTACTAAAGCATTACACAAATGGATGCACTTTTTTAAATTTTAGGTTTCCTCATCTTTTTTACTGTACGATTGGCACTTGCTGACTCAATGCGCTCAGGCCAGAGCTGCATGGCAAGTTATTCCTGATTTTCAATCGAACTAAATTGGCTCTAACGATAGTAAAGAGTACAAATCAGTACGATTGAGATGTACAAGTACGATTGCTCGTTTTTACCGTGAGGCAGCGTTGTCGACATTAAGTCTTCTTCGCATCATCTGCACCCTTTACTAAATACCAACAGCATTTAAAAAATGAAAATTTCTGAATGAAATCAGTGATTATTTTTCGTTTCCGCATAGAACTCAGTAACCTCGTGGCCAGACGTAAAAGCCGAACTTTACCACCTAGAGCTTGTAATCAAAGATGGATAAGGCCTCACTCTACTCATCACAGAATTGCGCTCTGGACTACAAGCCAAAAGTTATATGCACGAAATTTCTATTAAATTGCTTTACCGTCATTGGAAAAGATAAAAGTCCAGTTATTCTTCGTCCATCAAATACTCAAGTGCCCAGACATATTTTGTCTGAATTGATATGCTCAATGTGGCTTCCAATATTCATGGAAAAAAAGCCCAAAAAGTGCGGTCTGTCAACGTTGTTGATCTTTTAAATTATCTAGCTGATCACGGGCTTGTTAATAATATACAGGAAATATTCAAGTGGCTCATGCAACACTGCCCGCATGTACTTGTGCTTGCTTTACTACGTTGTTATGCCTCTATTACATGCTTCAGGTAAGTTGATTTAATTTTAATATATAATACATTGTTAAAATACTATTCTTTTCATTGAAATTTTTATTTTATTTTGTTTTTTTCATTCATTCAGACAAGAGTTATCAACCCTAACGCTAATATTTCTGGGCAACTATCCCGAAAGTGCAGTAATGCTGCACTACGCTTGGTACAAGAGCAACACTAAACTGAGTAAAATAATGATGGCTTGACAGCACTTTAAGTGTGGAGCAGTTTATTTCGACAAGCGACAGAGCCCACGATTTGATGCTAGAGAAGATCTTGTAACTTAACACTGTGGAATTTGGGCTGGATCTCAAGACCGTTCAAACTCTCCAGAGGCGGCACCAGCACCTTCAGTGCGAGCTGAATCCAGTCGAGAAGAAGGTTTGAAAGGTCAAATTGTTAGCCATCAGTATCAAGAATACGTATCCCAACGAGATGAACAACGGTAATGCGAGGCAAAACGACATTTGTGACATTTGGAACAAGATGCAGAACAAATCCTATAAAAAAATTTTGAGGCTGAAGGACGCCGTGGCCAAACAGATCTACATAAACATCTCAAAGAATCTGATTAACAAGGTGACAAAAGCCCACGAGATCATAAAAGCCGAGGAACTGAAGAGGGACGTTCCCTTGATGAAAAAATTAAGAAACAGTACGTGAAACTTGGGGAGGAGGTCAAAATAAAGAGGAACGAGTCAGTATAGTGAGAAATTTCCAAATTAAGTGTTTTTATAATTAATGAATATTTTGTTATGATTTTGACAAGGTTGAGAAAAGTTTTAAGCTCTCGGAAGTCGATTGTTGCTGCAAAACCCATAACTTTGTATGATTCCGTGAACTCGACATGGCAAGCTAAACAAAGTCCAACGGTTCAACAAAAAAGCCGATAATAATGACGCTACGACTACGACAAGGGGGACTTCTAATGGAAAGTAATTTCGTTGCAGTAACTACGAAAAAAAAAATAAAGTACTTGCACGCCTGGCAGCTGTCAAAGAGACAGCTCAGTGCTAAACAGCTGCTCTAAAAACGTCGGTCAGCGTAATATTAGCAGTTCACCGCCGAGGTTAACGATCTGAAGGACTGGTTTAATGGCAAGATGAAAATAGCGTCAGACAAAATTTACAGAGACTCGAACAATTAGAAACAGAAGCTTGAGAACCACGAAGCTTTCGAACGAAGACTGAGAGATAATAAAGGTCAGCTGAGGGCTGTGAAAAAATCCAAAAAAGCTTTGATTTTCGAGAAGAACTACAGGTTATAAGTAAAGATTTTTTTTCTTTCTAGTTTGCGAAAATAAAAAATTATAAACGTGGTACATGTACTTGTAGAGCCGAAGATGTTGGAAAGATTTTGAAAAACTTGAATGATCCTAGACTGGAGAAGTGAAAAATTGGCTCTTTGAAAAGAACAATGTACTAAGCTTTAACAACTATGGACGTGATCGCGATGCAGCTACAAAATTACTTACCAAACACAAAGTATGGTTTTTCTGTACCATTCACCTAAAATCACTTGACAGTTTTAAATTTCTCAAGGTATTTCAAGGGGGCACTTCTATCACCTAGAATTTATAATACACGCTTTACGTTTATATTTATATTCTTCTATTTATTATATTTTTTTGTAATGAAGAATCCGTCTCATAAACAATTGAACAGTACACATTTTTTTTATATACATATATTTCATTTCTATTTGAAACACGAAAATTCAAATTTGAACGCCGCGCGCAGGGAATGTGCGTCTAGTACGTTAAGAAAGCGCTAGAGCGCGTTCACCCAAAGAAGGGAAAACCTGCTACCCAAAAGGAAACAACGTTAGCATAAAAGGCACCAACGCGTAATGTAAAAGAAGTCCTCTTCCACCGAACCTGGGACGTGGTAAATCCGTTGCTCACCCAGACCTGGAACTTTCCCGTGCACCGGTACATTACCGCGACGAGCACAAAGGGAGAGAAAAAGACGAAGTACGAAGGCCGATAGCTGAAAAGTAAGTTGTACACCACCAACAGGTAACATTTCCTCTAACTGGTTTCTAGTAGGACTTTCGGTGCTCGACCACTTTAAGCGTGAAGATGACGCATCCCCAAGTAGTCAAGGCACTAGTGTTAGCGACCACGTTCTTAGGCGAAGTTCCTGGGTCGACGACTTGAGCAGTGCTCAAGACACCCAAGGGCCCTGAGAATGACCTAACCTTACGTGACTTGGTAGGATAGGTAGTTACCTAACATTCCGTGGTTGTAATAAAAATTCGTATAAGTCTAACCTAATGTATTTAAGCAGAGACATTAGGGAGGGAAAATTCAAATTTTCATTTATATAAAATTTTCTATTAAAAAGGCGGATAAATTTTAAGTAAATTCTCAACTATTAAGTATATTATATATTTCCTTTTTTTTAATTATTAATGTAAATAATTGCGATTGCTCAAATATAATTATTACACGTAAAAATTAAAGATACAATTTTCTTAGAATCATATGATTGAATAAATATAAGATGATTAATAATAAATTAATTGTTCTCATCTAAGCAAACCTTTCCCTCCACGTAAGATTGCGAGTTCCTTTTATAGTTTAAGATAAAAAATAGAAAAATAGCTGTTAATATTTGAAATCGTTTATGTGAACTGAGAATACTATCTGTACCCCAAAAAGGGGCTGGAATAAATAAAAAAAAGATATTAGATTAGAAAAACATTGAATAAGTTAAAAAAGATATTAAATTATTAAATTAATTAAATTAAGGGAATATTCAGGAGAATTCAATAAAGTAATAATCAATAAACGATTGCTGTATATGGTGCAGGAATTAATTGATTATTCAACAGATAAATTTTAAAACTTAATAATAATTATTTTTGAATATTGTATATAATCAGCAATCTGAGCAATTTCCCTCTTTTACACAGGGCAATGAACCTGCCCTCCGACATATAAACACTATCATTGTTTGTGTGTTGGTTTCTAATCTCAGAGTTTTCTCGGTACAGATAATATTCTTAGCCGATTGTTACCACCACCAATTAACCGGGATTATACTCAAAGAAAGGGAAGTCATAGTAATAATGACAAATTTTATCTCAGGCTTTGGAACTCGAGTTAGACACCTACAACGGCATTCTCACGGAAATGGGCGACACAGCCGCTACGATGATAAATGAAAAACATCCTGACAGCAAATTCATTGCTAAGAAGCAACAGGCAATTGCTCAGCAAGTCTTATCTCTGCAACGCCAAGCTACTCATAGACAGCAACGATTGATGAAAAGTATGAACGAGTACGAGTGCTTCCTCGAAATCTGAGAGCTCGAGCAGTGGATCAATGAACAAGAGCTAACACCTGCCTTTGAAGACTACGGCCAGGACTATGAGCACCTGTTGCTTCTTTGGGCAACCTTAACAATTTTAAGAAAATGAGCCTGTGATAAATAAAATGACCGGGAAA
The DNA here is from genome assembly GCF_036245765.1 of Copidosoma floridanum. Classification (NCBI taxonomy): domain Eukaryota; kingdom Metazoa; phylum Arthropoda; class Insecta; order Hymenoptera; family Encyrtidae; genus Copidosoma; species Copidosoma floridanum. The sequence continues at coordinate 23,516,167 of NW_028321881.1, forward strand.
AAAGTAAGAATATTGATTTCTTTACAAAATTTTTTTTTTTTTTTTTTTTAAATTAAAAAATATCATGTTTGTTCAATTACAGGTGACGAAAAGTAAATCACCATAGACTAACCAGCTCAGGCAATGGTTGATGGAAAATCCCATGTTTAACGTCGATTAAAAGTGGGTGGATCTTAATAAAATAACGAGGTAATTTGCCTCACGAGATGTAGCAAAAGAGAATTTCGGGACAAGATAAGGAAAGAGATAATAAGGGTAAGAATCCTGACAGGTCTTTCATTATGTCAGGTTCGAACAACCAGCAGTCTGTTAATAAACCTAATTGGAATGTGGCATTATTATCTTCTGGTCTAAATTTTCCTAGATTAAGCAATCTCAACAAGTTTATGAAGTAACTAAGACGTGACTTTTCTCGGAAAGTGGTGCCAATCATTCTTGCTCTGCTGCTTTGCCCAAGCAGCGAAAATGATACCCAGCAACCCGTGCAATTTAACATAGCTGCGAATCAATTGGTACAAGGCTCAATATTAATAAGTTTTTAAATATATTAAATCTCAGGATAATCCTGTTAAAAATGCATATTAACATAGCATGTGTGTAAGTTCATTTTTATGTCATGCACTGGTATCGTGATAGCCCTCATGGTGGTTTAAGAACCATAGCATTAACAGTTTCATTGAGTATTGCATTTTGTATTACACACTCAGATGTAGGTCTTATGTAAATATAGGTCCAAAACAAAATGACATTAAACCAACTTAATAAATAAAGTCACTTAAACACATAAAATTTAAAAGAAATTGTTGGAAAGTATAATGAAGATTGAAAAAAAAACTCCCTTTTTAAACCATGGATCACAGAGGGCGCAGATGGCAGAGATGATATTGTGAGACAGTCACTGTAAAAAATATAGACGTTAGAAGATAAGCTGTAAGGTTTAAATTTCAATTACCACTAAATAAGTAGCAAGTAAACGAGAGAAGATAAGGAAGTTTGTTACAATGACTAATTCGTCTTTCACTTTGTTAATACACTGAACACCAAGTTGACCAAAAACTCATTCATTAAATATTAATTAACTTCTCTTTACACTTAAAAAAAAAGATACTATGAAGCTTGTAAAATTTTTAAAAGCTATTACAAAAAAACTAAAGCGACTCATAGCGATGCGTATAGGTTAGCGAGCAGACGTGAACTGGCTTTCAGACCGCAAGAGCCTATAAGTCTAACATGTGCGTGCACGCATACATTCGTACAAGTACAAACATATCATCTTATTTTCCCTTACTTGCGAGCCAGTGGACGACTTTACATAAGCTTACGATTGCAAATATACTTGAATATTCAACATTTTCCCGGACTTTGCTGAACCGAAGAGGAAGCAACAAAAAAAATTAAATGTCTTTGATTTAAACTAACAGAAATTGATCAAACAATGATTAGAAATTTAAACTATTAGAGTAAGAGCTCAAAAAAATATAAAGTATAATAAACAGCAATGGATGGCTAGCTTTATAATTTACTAAATTAAACGTAAATTTACCGAACTCTTAAAAATAAAGGCTTACGTACTACGATAAGAGAACGCCTTTTTTTTATACATCTTTCATTATTCGCACGCAACAGAGTAAGTTTAGTCCTTGGTCGCTCAACAGTCGCAAGGGCTAAGCAAAGTTTAACAGCGTAAACCAAACCATCTCTGTCAGGATATACGTCCACAAACGAAACAGCGAGAAACGATAGAACAAACGAATTGCCTACCTTAAAGCACCCAAAACTTATATCTCAATGTAGTTAGACTCAGTTGCATACCCCCATAACGCGTAAGAAGATGATATTTACGTATTATAAGATTAACAAAGTGATCACCAGGTTTTAAGATAATGGGATGCTTGCTAAGGTTGGTGAGGTACTATTGACTACATCTACTGCCTACTCGAATAAAAAAATTATTCATTATCGGATTAAGTGAAAGAAGAAGACTATTTCGAGGTCGAGTGTCAATAGTATCGCTTTCTCGGCTTGTTAGGTCCATAGTATTCTCAAGGATCTTATATTCTGGTTTAAAATACAACATTTTATAATACCGAATAAGAATAAATACAGAATGTTCTAAATCATCACAACTTAGAACAAGGCTTTTGATCGCAAAAAGACTACGAGTCTACAATCGAGGAAGGCGAGAATTAAAAACTGTTGTGTTCTTTGACGATCGTCAAAAAAGTATGAAACAATAAGCTTTAAAGTGAAAGTCTAAAATGAACTTAGGAAGATAAAAGTTCCAACGTGGGATAGAGATAGACTTTATCTCATCGATTTCTCAAATCCAATAGACTCAGCGTCTTTAAATGTCACAAGTAATCTCTGCGTTTTAGTCTATCTTCGTTAGTTAAAGGTCTGGTATAATAACAATAGCATGAATAATTGTAGAAGCTAGCCAATCAAGAAGATCAAATAATTTTGCAGTAGTTAAAAGTATAAAGCGTTTGGTCCAGGCTTGAATAATTAAAGGAGCATTGATCTTGTAACAAAGAACATCTTCTTTAGGGTACCAAAAAAGTCCTAATTCAGATACTGACGCTTTAAAGTCAGAGAATTAATGAGGATTAGAGCTAAGCAGATGTGGTAGCAAGCCATATAATACATAATGCTTATTAGACGTCCATTTTCGAAAAGGGAACTTGCCAGTGTTAGCGGCTACGATGAGCTCATTTACCTTTTTTGTCGTGAAGACCACGTCATGCGCTCCTGAAAGAATATCATCCATATAGACTTTATCGTTTAACCTGACAAAAGACAATGGGAATTCAAAAAAGCAGTTACTAACTAACTGCTTAATAGTTCAGCCAGCCAGGTACGGAGAGCAAGCGAGACCAAACGTGATGGTATTTAGTTGGAATCTTTTCAATTAAGCTCGCAAATCAGACCTCTAAACAATGAGTTAAAAGCAACGATCAATCTCTCAGAAAAGCACCTGCCTAAACATCTTTTCATTGGTGGTTACGAAGGCACATTGGTAACAACGATATCTCAATATTAAGTCAAGTGAATTAAAAAGAAGGTTGGGACCGACCTGAAGGCAGTCATTAAGAAAAATACTTTCACTTATCCAGAAGGAACTATTGGAGACAGTTCTGAGTTTGGTGGGTGAGCTAGATGTCTTAAGGACTCCGTGATGAGGGAGGTACCAACCAATCAGCGATGGAGTAGCTATAATGTGACCCAACTTTTCATACTCTTCTATAAACATGGTGTAAGCGTATTTCACAAAAGAATTCTTGGCAAATTGATTTTCTAACGAATTCTGAATCGAGACGGCTTGATGATGAGAATCAATTTGGGATTGAAGATAAACAGTAGGATCCTCTTTAAGCGGTTAACCTACAACGTAACGTCCATTTTCTAATCTTCTAGCTGTTCTTTAATAATCAATCGCAGCTTTTTTCTTCGGACGAAAGAGTAGACTTAGGGCAAGGTACTTCCTCCATTTCCCAAAATCTTCAAACAAACTAATTTAGCTCAACATTTGATGTGTAATGTTGCGAGCTAACAATCAAATTAGCAGAATAGTTTGCTACAGAGCCAGATACAAGATATCCTAGACAAGTAGCGATGGCAATGGAATCGTCAACTCGACCCTTACGAACACCATTTTTTAGAAATAATTGCATAATTGTCGGCTCCTAAATGTGGGTCAATTTCATCTGCTTTACTCTTCTTTCTGTCTTTCCTCTTTTGCCTACTTTTTTTCCTTTGCACACTTTTATTTTTTTTCTTTATTATTGTTAACATTCTGTCAAATTTAGCCATTAGACTTTTGATTCACCGTGTTGGAATGTTTTCTGAAAATTGAGAAATTTTATTTTCGTCTGAAGTTGACGGTCGTATATATATTGCCTTTGTTTAATTGCATTTATTTTTCATTTTTTTTTTTTTATATTTAATCATAAAGTTGCATCTGTGCTTGATGACGAATACTTCCTGCTTCTTTTCACAACGTGTTGTTAATGCCTGCCTTTTTGTCCAATTTAGTTTCTCGTCACGTTTTCTGTTATTACCGATAGCATTGAGAACATCCGTATAAGATGTTTTATAAGCCGACTTTATCTTATGAACTGTCTCATTTTTATCAACTGACTTTATACTAAACCCAGATTCACTTTAAGCAAAATGTCTATTTTTGTAGTCTTCCTCAAAAAGATCTCCTGGTAGTGTTAGGTCTCTGCCCTTGAGGTTCAGAGAATTCAACAAGTATAAATGGTCGCTTTCTGTTACAAAATTTAAAACACAACTAATAGCAGGAGTCTCTATAGATTTAACCTAGACCAACCAAATACAAGTTATTTCTAGTAATACGGCCTAGTACACACCAACGTACTCGAACACAGAGCACTATTGTGTGCTGGGCACCTACGCAGCCCTGTATAACAAAACAAAAGCGTCACATAACTGTGCAGGGAAAAGTGAAATTTTTTTTTTTAATGTTTATTACACACCTCAAACATTAAAGACTTTACGCCTAATGTATGCCCTGATACCGCTTTTATCCGCTGATATTATAATTTCTAAACCTTGTGCATTTAGCCTTACATGCAAAAAAATTTCATCAAAGACTCTAGATAGGGTAAATGTCTTTTTATTGAAAATATTCTTGCTGCATTTTATACTCAAAATATTTAACGAAATATCTTTTAATTTTAATTAATAAAACGAATCAGTCTTTGTTGTATCGAACTCAGAGATTTAATGTATGAGCCTTTCTGCCTTTATTTGAAGCAAAACAAAACACTGACTGGGCATGCGCACGGTTGCTATAGAAAAACGCGAGAGAGAAATATTTTGTGGTTAGAAGTCGTGCAATGCTGTCTAATTCGCACAGAAAAGACTAGGTGGTCTTACAAATATAAGACCGAGAGAAAACGCTTTTTCTAAACTCGTTATCGCTTCCTTTTTTTTTCCACACATTTTTAAACAACTGAGACCAGGCTCACGGCACTTTTGCCATTACGTGCGAGTAGACAAGTTTATTTTTTCTGAGTTCTTCTAGAAACATGCTGGCCTTCACTTGTTTAACTGCAACTCACCGTAGCATTGTCTCAAAGAATCGACACAAAATATTTTATATCGCTTACCGACATTTTCCGCCTCATACCGAGATGCCCTTGTCCCCTCGGGTAATCCTAGAGGCAGCACCATTGTCATGGCCTCACTCTTGCCCTTAGTCACCAGAAGCTCCTCATCCACTAAAGTCGCAATCTCTTTGCTCTCTTTCTTGGCCAGTACTGGTTTCTTGTAAACCAGTTTTTCTCCAGGGACATTAAAAGAAGAACACACAAGAGATGTTGTAAATCTTGTGAATCGTGCTGATCCCCTTAACCTAAGGAATTTTGTGTTAAGTAGAATAAGAAGACGACCTAATAGATTCAAATAGACAAAATACGTTTATCAAACTAAGTTGACAAAACTGAAGGACAATGGACAACAGTGGACTTTTCCATGTATACAGACTTTAATTTTCAAGGAAACCGAGATATAGCATGCACACTTAAGTGGTGCCAAATCGGAACTGCAGTACACCAGAGTGGCGCTGCTTAAGCCTCTACTCAAACACACGCACGCATACACTTACACATGCCTAAAGCCTGTCGACGCAGTGGTGCACTTAAACAGTAAGAACTGATGATGATGATGATGATGATGATGATGATGATGATGATGATGATGATGATGATGGAGATAATAATAATGATGATGATAATAACGATGATGATGATGAGGATGATGATAATAATGATCATGATGATGAGGATGATGAAAATGATGATGATGACGATGATGATGATGATGGTGATGATGATAATGATGATGATGATGATGTTGATGATGATAATGATCTTACAACTTTTAAGATTCTTCCTCTTAAGTTGTACATGATTTCTAATCAGATTTCTTGCTTGTGTAGTGCTTATTGATCTCAGTCAAATCAGGTAGTGGCTCCTCATCAGAAGGTTGCGTTTAAAGGAAATCCATGCATGTGCTGCACACTTAATCATTAGATGCATACGTGTGAAAGCTGTCAAAAGATGTCTTGAAAGGATTAAAAGAAAGTTTTTAACCATTTGGTGTATGCTTCTATTGTTTAAAATTATATTTCACCTCTGCTTGCGATTCTAAAAAACGGTGTGGTCACTGTCACTTTAAAAACAACACTATAATGTTTGTTGACTAGCGCAAACTACAAGGTGACGCTGCCACCTTTTCTTGAGTTTCTAATGAGGACTTAAAATCCAAGGCCAATTTAAGATCTCAATCTCCTGTAATGAAGAGCGTCCAAGTACAATCCCTGGCTTTGAAGAGATCTTCCAGCACTTTGCTGGCTATGGCCAGGCTGTATGTAATATGACTAGATGGATCTTGTGCCTTAGCTCAAGATCTGGTTGACCAATGTTTATAGAGTTCGTTGATATTAATATTGTTATCTTATTTGTTGGTACTTAAAAAATGTTTGGTAAATACCTCATTGTCTGGAGTAAAAGATCAGATTCACACGGTAGCGAAGTCTTTAGTCTGCTTCACTATATCGCCGTAGGTTAAATAAAAATTTAGTTGTCAGGTTGAAACCTCAGTCGTTTTAAAAATTTTGTTTCATCAACCTTTATTGCATAGTAAACCAGTAGATATCTCTCATTTACGAGACTGGAACTTAGCAGGCCTTGATAACTATCGACTTGATTAAAACGACATTTTACTGGACACCTCTGTCCATACCTTAATAATAAAAAATGATATCCACAAAGTGTCTCTTGACCAACCTACAGCTTCTGCCTCTGAACTAGGTAGGCTTATTTCCGGCTCTGTCCATTCTCGGCATGACTCCAAAGTAGCTACTCCGTTAGTGCTTCTTAATACTAAATTAAGTGGGTTAGATAAAATCGTTATGAAGATTTAGGAAATAAAAGAATTTCGTCTCGTCGAACCTAATTTGACTGGGGATGAGTTGAAGGGTGAGGATCACTTTATGTCTACTTCCGATGGTACAACTTCTGGTCAGTACAAAGTGAGATTGCCCTTTAAGGTTGAGCCTTTGGAACTTCTTGCCTATAGAAACAAATCGTATTAGACAGCACTCGCAATGTCTTAAAACTTAGAGAGCAGATTTCAACGGAACATGAGGTTTCATAGGGCTTATTCTGGTTTTATAAGTGAATATGTAAAGATAGGTCGTATAAAGTCGGACACAAACCAAGAGGAAGCTATATGTTAGTAATCTCATCATGGAATTTCGAGGGAGTCTACAACACCTCACAAGCTAAGGGAGTTTTCAATAGTTCCGCTCGTTTTTCTTATGGTACTAGTCTTAATTTGGTTCTTTATACAGAAGAAAATTTATGGCCTTACTTGATCGATATAATAATAACATGGCACTTCTGTCGATTTGTGTTCACTGCCAACATAGAGAAAATGTTCAGGCAGATTCTTATTAATCATAATGACCAAAGTACCAATGCATTTTGTGGAGACCATACTTATCTTCTCCTATTGTTACTTACTTTCTTACAACTGTTACTTATAGATAAGTAAGTTCACCCTTACAAGCCATGATCTCGTCCTTATCAAAAGCGACAAATCTCAACCAGGCCAGTGGCAATTGAGTGAAGTTATGATTGTTCATAAAGATTCAAGATCGTTGATTTGAGTAGCCCTCATAAGGACTTGCAGCTCAATTTTAACTGGACTTATTCATAAATTGAAACTGTTGAGAACAGTGGGTAATCTTAAAATAAAAAATTAGATCTAAAAATAATTATATCATTTATTTTTTAAAGCTTATCTTAATTTTTAGTTTCGTTCTTAAGTTCAGTATGTAAGTAAGACAAGTGAAACACTATTTTGAATTTGATTCATTACAACTAGAACAAGTTAAAATATGTGAATTTCTTTTTTTATACAAAAACAAGTCTCTATAATTACAGATTTTTGTCGATGTACATCTTGGATTCCTATCCCTCAACTCGAGGACCATGTACAACATCAGTATACAAGATACTGAAAACTGTAGTTCAATTTTCATAACTAAGGTAACATGTTGTATATGCACAACATCGATCTTAAGTAACTTTCCTCATATTTTTAAACTGCAGTCAAATGTACGCAGGCTGCTTAACATCTGCACTTATTGTCTCTGCGATGCAGCCAATTACAACGTCTTTAGACCTCTGGGCATGTCCCCACTACTTGCTCCTGGCTGCAGCACAACAGTCCGCATCCTTTGCTCCATTCGAACAGTTCATGTTGCTACTCATTATAAATATACATATTTTTACATAAAAGGCTCCAAAATCTCTCCATGCCGTTTCTATATACATTCTATTTTGCGTGCAACGAGATTACTAAAGAAATAATACCGGTCATAATGATAATAATGATAAATATGATAATAATGATAAATATGCTAATAACGATAAAAATAATAATAATAATAAAGATTATTACATTGATAATGATATTAATTATCATAATACAAATGATTTTTACGATATAAATGATAAAGACTATAATAATAATAATTTAAATAACGTTGGCAGTGACAATAATAATAATCATAATAACAGTAATAATAATAATAATAAAAAAGATGATGATAATGATAGTAATGATGATAATACGAATTATCATGTTTATGATAATAATAATACTGTCCATTGAAGTAATTATTATGAAGACGGCTATAAAGATACTTGTGATAACAGTAGTGAAGATGGTGATTTAGTAGGTAATTTGAAATTTAATATATTATGTGATTATAATGTTAATAAGAATAATGGTACTAATAATGTCAAGAATCTAATAATGATAAAAATAATAATTATAACAAAGATGATTTCAATAATAAATATGTTTATGATGATAATGATAATGATTGTAACAATTTTAGTAATTATAAATAAACAAATAGTTAAGATCCTAATGATAATAATGACAAAAAAATAATCATGATTATAATGCTTATCACAATGTTACTAATTATGATAGTTACGATAGCAGTTATAGAAGTAAAAATAAAAATGGGTATGTTAATTATTAATATCATGATAATGACAATGATAATGATGTCTATAATTATACTGATCATAGAAATAGTTAGACTGTTAATAATAATACTAATACAAATGATGTCAATGATTCAAATGATAGTGGCAATAACAATAATTGTAATAATAACGATAAAAGTAACGATAGAAATACAGATAATTATAATAATTACAATAAAAATAAAAGTAAAGGTGAAATTAATATTAATTTTAAATATGGCTCTTATAATGATGGTAATGATGGTAGTAATAGGAATGGTAATAATAATTTCGATAATGATCATGATAAAAATGTTGTTGCTTAAAATGATAGTAATGATAATGATGATAATGATAATGAGCACGATAATAATTATAGTAAAGACAATTAAAGCGTTGATAATAATGATGATAACGATTATTATGATGATTATAATGATTATGGTAATGATAATAATGTTACTATTGATAATACAGGTAATTTTTATGATACTAATGTTAATGATTATACAAATAATGAAAAACATGACAATAGTTATGATAATGCTTGTAATAAAAGTAATAAATATTGTGGTGTAATAAGTTATAATTATTGTTAAGATAAAAACAATCATAAAGATATAAGCAATTATAAAGATGATTGTAGTTATTTCAAAAACCATTATAATTATGAAAACGATAATAAAAATAAAAAAAATAATAATGATAATTATAATTCTAATAACTTAACATGTAATAATACACATCAAAATAATAATGATGAAATTCAAGATGATAAGAAAAACAATAATGATGACAGTGATAATAAACAATAATAATAATAATGATGATGATGATAATGATGATGATGATAATGATGGTAAAAACAATTATCATAATAATAATAATAATAATAATAATAAAAGTGATAATTATATTGACAGAAACGGCGTTAGTAATGGTGATAAAGCTAACAGTAAAAAAAATAATTATGACGACTATGATTATAAAAATAATTATAATAATAATTAAAATATGAGTAATACGGATTATTATGATGATAAAGATACAAATATTGGTAAACATTATAATCATAGTAATAATGCCATTTATTATAATAGTACTAGTGATAGTGATAAAAGTAGTAATGATGATAGTGGTTATGTCAGTTTCAGTGTTGATCTTTATAATAACACTAATAAGGGCAACAATACTTAAGATGATGATCATAATTATTATAATAATGATGATAATGATAAGGTTAATAATAGCGATAATGATAAGGATAATAATGAAAGTAGTAATAATAATAATGACAATAAGGATATTATAAAAAATAATTATAACGATGATGATAACAATTAAAAAAATGATAACTAAAATTTTAAGAATAAAGATTATAATGTTAATGATGATAATTATTGTATGGATAGTCAAGAAAGGATAATGTTAATGATACAAATTGTGTAAATATTTACAAGGACAGTGATAAAGAAACTCATAATAATGATGATAATTACAGTATTGGTAGTAATATACATTGAGATAGGGATAATTATGATTATGCTTATAACAATATTAATATTGACAACAATAATGCTAATATCGTCGATACTACTCGTGATGATAATGATAATGATAGTTATATCAAGATAAATAGTATTGATCATAATGATAATAAAAATAATTATAGTAAAACCGGTTTAGACTTTTGTGACAATATTAAGAATTGTTATGATTATGACAAAGATTATAAGAGTCATGGTGATGAGAATACTACGGTAAATTAAAATAATAATTATAATAATGGTCCGTAAAATGATAATGATGATTGTAGTTATGGTGTAAACAACGCTAAGAATCATAGTTTTTCAGATGGTGATGTTGGTGGTGTTAGTGCTGGTACTCATAATGATTGTAATAAATATATAAATAGTGGACATAATGATTATAATATAAATAATAATAATGATACTCGTAACAAAAATTAATATTATAATAAAGGAAAAAATTACGATTCTTATTAAAGTAATATTCATGGTTATAATAGTTAGGACAATGATAGAAATGACAATTATTATAATGATCATGATGATCATATTGATTAAAACAATAACGACGGTAAAGACGATGATGCTTATTACGATAATGATGACTAAGATCGTAACGCTTCTAATACTTATAATAATAATGAAGGAAAAAGTTACAATAATAGTTGTAATGATGATGTTAAAGACTGTCTGAATAACAATTATGATTATTAAAATAATAAGAACAGTTATTAGAGTGGGAATAATAAAAATAATAATGATACTGGTATGATGTGACTAGTAAATTATCTTACTGATGTTGACGATGAGAAGGATAAAGAAAAAGAAAATTATTATGATTATGGTCATCACGATGCTTATAATGAGAATAACAATAACAATGATAGCGGTGGTAATAATGATAAAAATGATGATTATTATAATAATTATAATGATAAAAATAATGGTGATAATAATAACGACGATAATTATTATGATGACAATAATTCTAATAATAATAATAATGATAATTATGATTATTTTGATAATGAGCATGATTATGACTGTAATAATAATAATCATAATAATTTTATCAACAATGACATTATTAATAATAATAATAATATTAATCAGGATGACAATGATTATCATGATGATAATGATTATAATAATGATGATGATGATGATAGTAATCGTAATGATGACAATAAAAATATTCATTATAATATTTTTAATTATATCATAACAACGTTAGTAATAATGATACGGATTATGGCGGTATTAATGATAGTAACGCTAATTATGATAAATTGAGGCTGGCTTAAACCGTCGTAATGATGATTGTGATAATAATACAAACAATATTTATAATTACGATTTAAATTGTAATAACATTAATAGTGACAAAAATAGTCAAAAAAATGATAATAGAGTTGACGATAGTAATAATGATTATGACTGTGATGATATAAATAATGATAACAGTAGTGATAATAATATTGATGATAATGATGATAATAATTGATTAAATACTAATAACAATGATCGTAAAAATCATAATAACAATAGCAATATAAATAAAAATCATAAAAATAATGAGTAAGATTATTACAATGATTGTGATGTTGTTAATACTAATGATTATGTTAATGATAATGCCGATTATAATGATTAGAAAAACAACTATGATGATGGTAAAGATAACTAAAATAATAATAATAGTAATAACAGTGATCATTGTTGTTATATTTTTATTGTTCTTAATATTCATAGTGATTATAATGATGATGATGATAATTATAATAATTAAATTATCTATTATTATGATTATGGTAAAAATAATTATAATAAAAATTATGCTAATAATTAAGATAATGCTATTAATATTACTAACGATAATAGTTACGCTAATTGGGTCAAAAACGGCAACGATAATACTTATGTTTACAATTAATATAATGAGAATAATAATAAATATAATGATGCAAAAAATTATACTTACGATTAAGATAATGATAGTCTAAACAATTATTGTAATGGTTATGATGATAACGATGATTATAATAATGGTTTTGATAATGATGATTGTAATGATGACGATAATGGTAATAATAGTTACATAGATGATGATGATGATTATGGTAATAATAAAGATATGAATAAGAATGATATTGGTGTTAAAGATCTATGTTATCCGATTAATGATGGTAATTATAGTGGTTCTGATGATGGTAATAATGTAATTCCATGATAACTTTCATATGAATGTTGATGCTTTAAGTTGTAATGCAACAACAAAAATTTGTATTCTTTTTGTCATAGGCAGCAGCATTTCACTTTGTCAATATGTTAGTTAAAGGTTTTTTCGTTTTCTGATTTTAATTTGACGTTATTTTTTATTTTATTTTTTTCTTTTGTTTTTTTACCGGGTTACCACGACAGCCTACTGGCCTAGTCGCGAAAGCCACCCACTGACCACCTATGTGTGGGGGAGTATTGCCACACCCATTTCCAAACCTTTTTTCTCATAACCTACCTTTAATCCATGGGCACAGTGTGAGTATCTCCGGTGGGACACACATTGGCAGTTAAGCTGGCACTCTCTGCATCAATAGTGCATCGGGTCCACTTGCCACTGTGTACCCTTTCCCCGGAGAAGACTTCATTGTTCCAGGACGTCCACTCCTTACCGGTTGAGCAGTTTTATATGAAATTTTCTTTTAGAGTTACCTGTGATAGCTGTTGTTACACTTTCGACGCTTGGAGAACAATGTATCTGCTGTAATTCATCATGTCAAGCATTATACAGGACCTCTGAGTCCTTAGTGCCAAATAAAGACTTACTTACTTACTTACTTGAGCCAGCACTCTCTATCAAAGTATCGAATCCAGGCTAATTAGCATCCCCGAAGAAGCCCCATGTTTCAGGGACCACTCCTCGCTGGTAAGGCTGGCGATCTTGGCCCAACGCCTGGCAGTGAATCCGCTAATCCCTACCGATAGCCCTAACACTGTTTCGCATTCACCCAGGCCCAAAAATTTGTGGGGCAAGGAAAAAATCCTGGAATAACTCTGAAGAAGAATTCCACGGAAAACCTCGACCTTAAACAGCTGGGGTTACATAGGAACTTTTTCCGATGAAAACGGCTTTTGAAAAAATCTGCATTTACCGGGAATTGAACCCACGACTCCTACAACTGCGTTATATGAGTAACAAGCACGCTTACCACGAAGCCAATGCCGCTCCTTTAACACGACGTCATTAATACTTTGTATTTCTTTTGTTTTGAAAATTCTGTTATAAAATCTATCTAATTTTTTCCAGGGTTCTTTCAGCACTTAGACTGTCATTCCAACTTCCAAGTTTTGTGGTGTTGACTTATTGTCATAACGTTATTTTGTATTTGGCTTTGATATTTTGAGTCTATCACAAATTGTTTTTTGGATTGTACGCAAACAGTGGGCGAGGTTGCTAGCATATGAGCTGTATGTTTCTAATTGGAATTCATTTGAAAGTGGATTTGGGGAACGTGCCTGTTTACCAAAGACAAGTTCGAAGGGTGTAAGACCGGTTGCTGAATGAACAAAAGTGTTGTACTCATACATTGAAAGGGGAAAAACCTTATTCAAGTCATTTTTGTTTTCATCGTTAGTTCTCAAAAAATCGTTTAACATAGCATGACTTTTTTCTAACCAACCATGTAATTGTGGGTAATATGCACTAGTAAGAGCTAAGTGAAATTCATAAATTTTTGATGGTTCTGTCAATACTTAATTGATAAAACTTTTTGAACTATCACTGAGAACAATTCGAGAAGTGTGAGAAGTTAAAAAAGTTAAAATAAAATAACTTGACAAAACGTTGGCAATAGTTATTGCCTGTGTGTAAGGATTGGGAACTGCAATAAACAATTTTGTAAGTAAACATTGTGTTGTTAAAATGTGCTTATTTTCAGATGTACTTTGTAGAAAAGAGCCTAGTGTATTTATTGTGACTTTGTTAAATACTTCTGATGGTTTATCTGTAATTACCATAGGTTCTCTGATTTCTATGTGGACTAATTTCTGTTTCTCCCGAATTCCACACTTCTTTATGTTTTCAGCAATGTCATTGCGAATTTTCTTATACATTTTTCTCTCATTCATCTATAAGTTTTTACTACTTCTTAATGACCCCCGAATTAGTAAATAAAACATTCTAATAATTTTTCCTTTCTGTTTTCTAGGGTAAGATAAGAACATGCACCAAAACAAATTATTAGTGTAACAGGATGGTGACACAATTCATCGTATAAAATTAATGGCATTTTTTTTCTTGGAAGATGATTGGAGAGTTCATGTTTTCTAGAAATATAAGCAGCGCTTACTTCTGTTACCAATACAGTGTATGCAACATTTTTGAAGCAGGTTCGTAAAATACTAGGTCTTATTTTATCAGTACAGTTTTTATTCACGACTAGTAAAAATAAGAAGCGATCCAGGTTTCTCGTAGTGATAAGGTCTGTCTACTTGAGTTAAACATTTAATAATTCTTCTTTAAATGTAGCTTGTATATCTGATAGTAATTGATCGCCTATTAATTTCAAATCTATAGTTTTAGAAATAAAAAAAAAGTAATTATTTTTGGTGTAAACTAAATCTTCACGAGTACTTCTTGAGTTTAATTTATTTACTTTATAAATCATATTAGAAGGATTTCTAGCAGGACTTATATTTTTTGTTACTCCTTTTCTACGAGCTAAGTTCCAGTTTTGCTGTATAGGTTCTAACGCTGCTGTATGGTTTGCTTGCTGCAGAATATTTTAATTGGCAGTTTTCTTGGTACCGTAATCGGTTTTAATTTCCATTTTTTCTGATTGAGAAAGGTTGCTGTCTTTTTTTACTATCATTTTGTTCTATAGGTGATAAAGTACTTCTGTATAGTTCATTGTTAGAGTCTTGTAATTTATTTTTGGTACGACTATTTCTGCATGATTTAATTTAATGAGTTTTGATTTCATTCTTCTATAAATCTTTATCCGTTGCAATCCTCATCACTATAAGTATTTGTTTTTAAGTTGGTTAACTGCTCTTTATCTTTATTTGTATCGTTTAATTGATCTTGTACACAGCGTTAAAAAAAAAAATTTTAATTTTAGTTTTATTGTAGTTGAATTTAAAGTTTCTTTGTTGGAAGGAATAGAGCCTTTACCTTGTTAAAATTGTACAGATTTTTGATTAAAGTCCTTTACTCGGGATGTACTGAGTTTTATTAAAATAATTTTTCCACTTCATGAAAAACCTACATTTTTTGCTATTATTACTTCAATTTCACTAATTTCAAAATTTTGATTACTTAAGTCTTCCATTCTATTCTAAAAGGTTTCTTCTGAAAATATATTTATTAAGCTTGTTAACTTTTAATCGTATCAGAATGAGATGGATTAGTTTTTGACATCTTGGGGCGAATTTTTAAAATTTCAGTTTGCTTAGGTTTCATAGGTAATAAATGAGCTTTTACTGATACTTCTTTGTCTAAATAGTTATTATCATTTTTGTCTCCATTTTCTTCTATTGTATTTCTTGATGGAGCGTCTGCGTTTATATTTACTCTACCTGGCTTGTATTTATAAGGATAGCTATAACCACGAACTCTTGCTTTCTATCTTTTTAGCCTTTTCATAGGATCTTTGACAGACTCAATCCAAAATAGTGGTTCATGATCTTCGTAAGCCATGAATTTCCTGCCGTATAAGTAATATCAAAAACATTGGACTACTACAACTACCGCTAAGCATTCTTTTTCCATTGTAGAAAAATTTAATTTAGCTTTATTAAAAGTTTTTGACGTATGCGCAATAAGGCGGTTTTTTGCTAGTTCTTCTTGGCTCAATACGGCCCCAATAGCTATATTAAATGCGTCTGAAGTTAATATCAAAGGCTTATTTAAATCGACGCAATCTAACAAAGGTGCTTTGCATAATATTCTCCTTAACTATTCAAAGCTTTTTTACTGAGTGTCTGTCCACTCGAATTTCTTTTTTTTTTTAACAAGGACGTTAAAGGCTCAGCAACTTCTAAAAAATTTTTGACAAAACGACAGTCATAGACTGCTAACCCTAAAAATTGTCTAACATTTATTTGGCTCTTTAGTTTCAGAAATTATTAAACGGCTTCTAATTTTTTCAAATCTAGTTTGACTCCATAGTTTTCCGTTTTATGTCCTAAGTAAATTACTTCAGGCAATGATAATTCACATTGATCAAAGTGAAACTTTCAATTTGATTTTGAAACTTTTTCAAAGTAATGAGTAATTTTTTTCACATAAGCTTTCAAAGTTTTTTAACATGCAATCATGTTATCAAGAAATATAAGCAAATTAATGCTTTGCAGTCCAAATAACGTTACGTCTATTTTTTTTAGAATGTTTCAGGTGCATTGCATAGTTCAAATGGCATTCCTACTTATCCATAATGACCGTTAGGTGTGCTAAAAGCAGTTAATTATCTATCTGCAGTGTCAAATTCTATCTTATGGAGTTCACTGGCTAGATCAAAAACGAAAAGGAAATTTGAGCCTCTAATTTTCTCTTGAATTTCAGTGATGTCTAGAAGTGAACAAGTATCAGATATGGTTTTTAAAACAAAGTTCTTTATGTTGCGTACTCGGGGGGCTGGAATTCTGAAAACCGACAGATTTTTTTTTTGAAACGAAAGTGGTTTACCCAAAGTCTCTTCCTCTCAAGTTTCTCTCCTTACCCCGTCCCCCTTACCTACTGTTCTCTACACACTTCCCCTCACCCCACTATATATCTACATCTGCCAACCGTGTCGTGCTACTCTTCTGCACACCTTTGCCCACCATTTCCCCTCACACTCCCAAGCAATTAATTTTTACAAGAATCTTAATTTTATTTTCCCACAATAATTTTTTTATGACTTTCAATATTTTTCTTTTACAATTCTAAGAAAAAAAAAAAAAAAAAAAAAAAAAAAAAAAAAAAAAAAAAAAACTTTCCGATAAAAAGATTTCAACCCTCGACCTCATGTATATTAGTCAGATACCTTATCCACTCTGCTACGAGCGTTGCCGACTGTAGAAACTCGGTTTCTTGTACTTATCGTGTGGTTCGTATCTGAAATACATCATTTTTATATGCACTCACTGATAATACATTTAATTCATAATAAATTGTGTATTGGTTTTCTGAATAAACATCTGCAAAAGAAAAAAAATAAAGAAAATCAGAAAAAAAATGAAAAAAAAAATAAGAAAAATAAAAGAAACATGTAGAATAGAGTTGAAGAACGTATCAATGGTTTTTAAAGGTGCTTATTTCGAATTCGACAAAAAAATTATGTTACAATATCACATAATTACATAAATAAAGAAATTTATTGAATAAATCATAAATAAATTATGTGAGATCATAATATAAATATATTTCGAGGTTTATATCATTTTAATGGTTTTCAAGGGCACTTGTTTTGAATTTAATAAACAAATAATGGCACAATGCCATTGACTAATTATATGGAAATAAAACAAAAATTGCATAAATGGGCTATAAAATCGCAAAAAAATTAATTAAAAAAAAATAAAAAAAAAATATTAATGAAATAAAATATTTGAATAAAATTGAATAAAATTACAAAAGACATGAATTAATACAATGTAATGATTAAAAATGAAATAATAAAGGAAATGAAAAAAAAAAGATTAAATATTAAAATAAAAAAAGAAATTTAATAAAGGAAACTCAAAACAAAAAAAAAATGTAATAAAATAAAATATAAAAAAAAATAAAACAAGAAATTAAAAAAATTAGATGAAACAAGAAATAAAGAAAAAAATAAAACAAGAAATTAAAAAAAAAAATAAAAAAATAAGAAAATTATAAAGGAAGTTGAAACAACAAACCAGAGGGTATTAATGGGTCATGGGACCCACGGTAAGAACAAAGTTCTTTAAATATGAGATAAGTATAGACACAATTTCTCAGGTAACAAGGGGGTCGCCAGATTCACAGGAAGAACGAAGCTTTGTAGACGTTAGTACTGCATTTATGTTGTTTACTAAAACAAAAACTTAAAAAATAAATTAATAGAAAAAAAATAGTTTACTACTCACGATGGTTAAACTTCGTGAGTACTGTATTCATGCATGACGTTTTCACGAAGTTCAACCTTCGTGAGTAGTAAACTATTTTTTTTTTTCTTCTTATTCGTTTTTCAAGTTTTTGTTTCAGTAAACAACATGAATGCAGTACTAACGTTTACAGAGCTTCGTTCTTCCTGTGGGTCTGGCGACCTCCTTGTTACCTGAGAAATTGTGTCTATACTTATCTCATATTTAAAGAACTTCGTTCTTACCGTGGGTCCCATGACCCATTAATACCCCCTGGTTTTGTTTACTTTACGGTAATCTATCACTTATCTGTATCTTTTTGTTAAATCAGGTTATAATTTCTTGGAAACTATCCAGAGAGAGCTACTAGAAGGGCTGTTTGATATCACGATTGTACCGTCTGCCAATAATTTTTCTATTCAAGCTTTTATTTCTTGGAGTAACAATAAGAGATAGCGGTATTGTTTGACATATACAGGACAGTCTTCTGTCGTAGGTATTTTATGTGTCATAATAGAAGTACAAGGAGCCGGGTCACCTGGAATGTAAAATAATTATGCGTAATTTTCTACGGTTTTTCTTATTTCTGATAGGCTATCTTCCGACTGATAAGGTCTTTGCAACTCATTCATTATGAATTTAATGCGATCTTTAATATTGTTTAAATCATTTTTTTCGAAGTCAGTGCCGAAAACGTCTTGTCCTAGGATTCTATAATATCAAAAGGCTAAAGTTTTTGTGTGGGTATTTTTATTTTTGTCGGCTCATCTCTTGTGTTTATAGTTGTTGTACAACAGTGACCTTCTTAACAATCTTTAATCGTTTGCCCTATATACACTCCAGGTACGGTAATAATTTTACACAGATAATCATGGCCGGTGATCTTGTTTTTAGTTGGTTATTTAAAAGCTACTTTTGTTCTAGCTAATAGAAAATAACTTCTGTTTTTATTGACTTCAAATCCTTGAGAATTATAATAAATAGTTTTGTGTGAGGATGTGGGTATTTTATCTCTATCATACAATGGAAACATAAATTTTTCAAAAGTTGATCTGAAATTTTGTTTTGTTTTTAATCTTAAGAGTTTTGCTTGTTTTTTAATTAATTTTATAGAACTCCTTTTATTACATCGGTATAGAAAATATATAGGTTCAATTGGTCTGCTTCCGACTATCAATGCATTTAATCCATAATCGATTCCATCGTCTTTCTGTGTAAAGAACGAATCTCCTAAAATAGATACATTATTTATTG
The DNA here is from genome assembly GCF_036245765.1 of Copidosoma floridanum. Classification (NCBI taxonomy): domain Eukaryota; kingdom Metazoa; phylum Arthropoda; class Insecta; order Hymenoptera; family Encyrtidae; genus Copidosoma; species Copidosoma floridanum. Next base: position 23,536,106 of record NW_028321881.1, read on the forward strand.
GTGACTCTGGACTCATAACGTAAAACTCATGATCTGCAACAAATAAGTTAACCTTATCAGTAACTTAAAAGTATAGTTGCCGTGAAGCTATTTCTTTTAATTAAATTTTATTATCACAATTTATCTATTTACCGTTTTTTAATGCGTTATAACTAATGACATTTATTTTTGTTCCTGAATCAAACGTTAAAATTTCTGAATCTTTTCAAAATGTTTTGCAACGTAATTTAACTTCTGGCAAACTTATCATCGTTCTTGCTCGGACGGTTCTGTGGATTTCATTGCCATTATTAATTTCAGATACGTGATCGTGTTATTAAGTCACGTCCCAACGGCGAGTCTTGCTCTCGTTTTTTAGAGAGTAAGGGCAAGAGTCTCGGCATCGTTTTTGATTATAATTTTAATATTGTTTTTGGTTGTAGTATTAAAATGGGACTTGTTGATGGTAAGTAAAGCCTTGAGTGTGAGAATAAGGATGATACATTTGTGGGTAGTAAGGTGGATAAAAGGGTGGTGGTTGAAAAAATGTAAATTCTTGGAAATTCGGAGGGCAGTTATAGTTATGAGATTGATTTTTCCGGGGCAGTGGTGGTGGTGTACAGCTTGGTGGTGAAGTACTCGATTAAGGCTGAGGTGCGTAGCTTAGTGCAAGATGTACAATTTTTGGATCATACACGTCGAATTTTGGTTCAGTCATCTTGACATCATTTTTATCGTAAGTATGTGGAAAACAATCTTTATCGTGGGTCAATGGGTCATTAAAACTAACATACTTGTTTGGTGGTCAAATCAAGTACAGAAAATTCTGTAACGTTCGATACCGAAGATTCAGGAGTCATAAAAGTAAAGGTCGTGGGTACAACCTTGTAAACGTACTTGGCCTGATTTTATACTGGTGGGCGAGTGCATTTAGTAAGTAAGGTAGCTTCTACAGCTTTATGATTATCTTAAGGTCTCGGAAAGGCTATACTTAAATTCTACGAGTTAGGTACACCGTTAATAAACGTTTGTATTGCTAATTTTTCAAGTTGTGGTTTTTGTGTTGTTTTGAGATTGTCATCATTTTATTGAGTCAATAGGGCTGATTATGCAGTTTCTGAGAGAAAAATTATTCTATGATAAGAATTTTGCTTCCTCTTTGAGTCTAGAAATAACTGTGCGAATGTACGTAGGTTCTTGAGCGGGTGTTATTAGAACGCGTGCATTTGCTACGTCTTGTAAAAAGTCTTTTAAGAGGGTCGAGTATCCCTCATAAAAGGGTAAATGTGATTTATGCACATGAGTGAATTAGTCACACTTAATTCTTATGAGACATTTAAAAACTGTTGTATAAGAGAGTTGTTGACGAGTTTTCTCTGTTAATTCCAATCTTTTTTATTGATTTATTTTTTTCCTTATTTATTCATATATGATTTATTTACATGGTTTTTTTTTTAACAAAACAAAGATTTAAAAACACACAAGAGATGCCATTTTATTAAGACCAGACTTGTTGAGATTATGATCTGGACTGTTTTATTTTAGTGTTATTCGTAGGTTTCTTAGGATTTAGCTGGTGGGCTTTATTTAATCGTTTTCGTTGAGTAAAAATATTTATTATAATTATATAAATTATTTTAATTAATATTGAATGTTTTATTTTTTTATTTAAACTATTCAAAAAAGTTATTCTTTTATGTGCAATCTATTGAGATCACTTTAACAATACTTTGTCATTAATTATATTTCTGTTAAAAAACTTACATCTGTCACTAATTGCTGCTATTACTGCTTCAGAGTTCCCTAATGCCTCGTGCAGTAATTTTTAGCGGCTCCTTAAACTACACGAATGAGTTCGTGGCCAGTAGGATTTTACGGTTTCTGCTTCCACTGCTATCACCGGAATCACTTTTAGCGGGCCACCTTTGCTGTACCTCGCTCCTTAGCATAGTCTGATACTATTAATGCTCTCGAACTGCACCCGAGTTGCCTCAGCCAACACGTTATGCCTTACGTCTATTAGATACTTGTGAGTCGCGGGAGTCAAAAGTAGACTAAAACTTTAGAGGACAGGTGACAAACGTAAAAAGAATTATTTTTTTTCTTGATGGTGAGTTCTTATAGCGTGAGAACGAGTAAAACAGGCCTTTGGTTAAATAAGATCAACCAATGAACGATGTTCTTGCAGAGTGTGTTGACAGCAAAACAGTAGGCTTGCATAATGATGTTACATATTTTGATTTCATGTATTAGGAAATCACAATACAACAGTACCAATCGTATTTTTCTGACAAGTGCGATTGAGTTTTTTGGATCAGTGATGATGAAAGCTTGCATCAGCAATAAAAAAATACCAAATACAAGTTCAGTTGTGACAAATAAGGTAACAAATCTCACAATCTATCCTTTGTGGCATCTTAAAATCAACTTTAAATAAAGTAAAATTATGTGTTAATTACAAATTTGTAACTGGTATACATTATTAGAAATGGACAGTCAATGCGCACGTAAATTTTTTATTCATACATACAATACGATTTATGCATCCATACATGTAACGTAAAATTGTTTAACATACGTACATGTTCACAACGAGGCTTGCTATATTATATGTCAGCATTTTATAAAATATTTACTTCAAAGCTATTACACACATGCATATAAGTAAGGCATAAGCTCTCCATATCATATAAGTTTGCTGTATTTACACAATACGTCTTGTCTGAGTTTTACGGATGGATAGCGTTTTTACTTATAATATGATTCACCCGTATCAACTTGGGATGTTAAACTTACACTCAAATTTTTTTTCATTACGTAATTTAATAACTACAGATAATTTTTCATTTAAAATAATTGTACAATGCTTGACCATAAAAATGTTGTTGCTTGATGAATTAATGAGAATTTTCGTTTTTTTTGTTTCTTAAACTTCTTCAACCACTAAAAAATATAAGTTTTTTGTCAATTGTTTCCATACAATGTACATCATTTTTAAATAAATGCTATCAAAAAATTTTGAATTTCTGGGTTATTATCCTTCCACAAAAAATTCTCTGTATTTGTATCAACGAGTTCTTTTCCTAGTTTTTTCCAAAAACTCCTACTCTAACTATAACTGTTTCTCTAAATAGTTTAACTATATGTCAGACTTTCAGCATAAGTGAAGTAACATCACTATGTTGTAACGATAATTAAAAAATATTTTCAAATCTTCATTGGAATAGCTCAGAATTATCTTGATTTGTCCATATTTGCCTGGGAAGACATTCTTACCGTCAGTGGCTTAATTTTTTTGCTAGAAATTTTTCTTCATTTCCTGCACATCTTTCTTCTGCTCCTTCTTCAATGATCAAGAAGCGCATCTCTGCCATCAAGATCTGGGTCGATCCTAGAATACATGTACAGGTCCTTCACTGCTCGAGATGCGCTCACCTGCCATCGCGAACCCAGTATCCTGTATCACGTGACCACTAACTGGCCTGGCCTCTTCCGCCATGCGTTTACCAACCATGTTCACGGTGGATCACCAGTCAGTGACATGGCTGACAAGACTATCATACTTCAAGCAAATCTGATTGATGCTCATAGACAATGAATTTAAAATTATAAATCCGTTCAAATTAAATGCACCAACTCAACATTACAATGTGTACAGTTCTCTAAATACAAATACATAAAAAGTGACAATAGCGAAACATATTTTTTTTTTAGACGCATAAAAAAAAGGAAATATGTTACAGACATGTAACTTAATTATGTTAGAGATGCAATAGAATACGTTGTACCGTTACATAGTCGGGTAACAATGTTACTTGCACACTTGTCCCACTAATATACTTTTGCACAATTAAGACAAATAACATGGTATGTACGACCTAAATGTAGCTACAGTTATATAACTTGCAGAAAAAGAATACGAGAATGCAACATGCACAAGCGTCTAATTGCTCAAAAAATAAAAAAAATAAGGAAATAGACGACAAGGGCACGGCATGCGCAAACACACTACCGCTTAACAGGATCCGAAAGACAAGAAGATGGCGTGCGCCAACGCACTGCCACATAACAGGATCCGGACGACAAAAAGACAGCGTGCCTAAATGCAGTGCCACTTAAGAGAATCAGGACGACAAGGAGAGGGCGTGCGCCAACGCACTGCCACATAACAGGATCCGGACAACAAGGAGACAGTTCGTGCAAAAGCACTGCTGCTTAAAAAAATCAGAACGACAAGGAGATGGCGTGTGCCAACGCACTGTCACTAAACAGGATCTCAACGACAAAAAGACAGCGTGTCCGAACGCAGTGCCACTTAAAAAATTCAGGACAACAAGAAGAGGGCGTGCACCAACGCACTGCCACATAACAGGATCCAGATGACAAGGAGATGGTGCGTGCAAACGCACTGCCACTTAAAAAAATCAGGACGACCAAGAGACGGTTTGTGCGAACGCAATGCCACTTAACAGGATTAAGACGACAAGGAGACGGCGTAAGCAAATAAACTGCCCCTTAACAAGATCTAAACGACGAGGAGACGGCGTGTGCCAACGCACTGCCACTTAACAAGATTTGGACAACGAGGAGACGGCGTGTGCAAATGCACTGCCGCTTACCAGGCTGAAGACGACGAGAAGATGGCGTGCCCAAACGCAGTGCTACTTAGCAGAATCAGAACGACCAGGAGACGGTGTGTGCGAATGCACTGCCACTTAACAGGATCAGGACGACGCAGCAACGGCGTGCGCGAACGCACTGCCACTTAAGAGAATCAGGACGCTGAGAGGACAGCGTGCGCCCACGCACTGCTATTTAATAGAATCCAGACGACAAGAAGACGGCGTGCTCGAACGTAGTGCTACTTAGCAGAATTAGGACGATCAGAAGACGGTGTGTGGGAACGCACTGCTGCTTACAAATTTGAAACGATAAGATGACGGCGTGGACAAACGCAGTAATACTTAGCAGAATTAGGATGACCAAAAGATAGCGTGTGCAAACGCACTGCCACTTGGCTAGATCACGACAACAAGCAAATGTTGTGCATGCACCGCCACTTAACAGGATCCGGACGTCAAGAAGACGGCGTGTGCGAACAAACCACTGCTTAAGAGAATCAGGACGCCAAGGAGACGGCATGCGCCAATGTACTGCCACATAACAGGATCCGGACGACAAGGTGACGGCGTGCGTGAACGTAGTGCTTCTTAGCAGAATTAGGACAACCAGGAGACAGTGTGCGCAAACGCACTCCTGCTTAACAGAATCAGGACGACAAGGAGATGGCGTGCGTGGACGCTCTGCCACTTAATAAAATCAGGTTGACGAGGAGACGGCATGTGCTAGTGCAGTCCTTCTTAACAGAATAAGGACAACCAGGAGATGGTGTGTGCTAACGCACTGCCGCTTAAGAGAATCAGGACGACGAGGAGATGGTGTGCGCGAACACACTGCCGCTTAACAGGATCAGGATGACGAGGAGATGGTGAGCGCGAGCGCACTGCCGCTTAATAGGATCAGGACGACAAGGAGACGGCGTGTGCTAACGCACTGCCGCTTAGCAGGATAAGGAAAATTAGGAGACGGTGTGCGTGAACTCACTTACACTTCACAGGATCCGGATGACAAGAAGACGGCGTTTGCGAACGCATTGCCGTGCAGTAGGGTTACGATGACGATGTGACAGCACATGGTATAGCGCACGATATTATGTAGGAGTTGGTGACGGTGGCTTATCCTGTGCATCGACGATGCTGTTGTTTCATTGTCACGGTCACTGGTGCAGTCTTTGCTGTCATTGTTGCTGCAGTGCTGTGTTTTTGATGTGTTCTCTGGATCTGCTTGCTCTCTTCACTTTATGTTTTCTTTTGAGCAAATCCTGGATACATCTATAATTCCTGGGTTTTTGCACTAAAATGTAGCTGAAAAAATCTGCTTTACGTAACAAAAGAAACATCTTTGGAAAATTCTTGAATGTTAATGCTTTTTATTTTCGCCAAACAAATTGTGATTAAGAGTCATTGAAGTTAGTGGCAAAACTGAACATTTCTAATTTAAATCAACAATATCTTTTTTACATGACAACGCTCGTTTTTTTTATTCGAACACATGCTTCCTTACTTTTCTCTGCATACATGACAAACAAACTTTCACACATTTTACTTTAAAAATATAAGCTCGATTTATCCGGAACAATCACCTATTTTCAAACCTTTTTACTCTGACATAATTGTTCTTGCTTCAAATGATGCAGTAAATAAATAAGTAAATATGCTTGGTTTAAAAATGCTGTTGTTCATGCGTAACATGCAGTTTTTTTTGGAAAATATGCTAACCGCTTACTTCTCTGTTTATAAAAATACATGCATAATTTTTTTATGGAGTGGGTTATAGTTTGCTTTCAAATAAATTTTGATACAGCTGGTTTAAACAACCGTTCCTTACCTATATTACAGAAACGTCTAGGGATCCAATAAGAGGTAAATGTACAGCATATTTATCGAAAAATACTGTAGCATGATCTAGAGTTGTGATCCTCTCGGTAAGTTCAAATTTGTTTACATTAAAGCCTTGACGCCCAAGTACGTAGACAAAGTAGTCTGTATCAAAGGTAGGTTGCACACTAGCAGAATTAAGGGCACATAACGCTACATCTTTTTTAAAAAACAACTGTTGCACTCTTTTGAAAGCATGTCTGTGGTAAGCAAAAGAATTAGCAAGTAGATGGTGAACTTGCACTCCTCGTATCTCTTCTTGTGCATTATGAGGGTAGACGTATTACCGTAGGCCAGGGCCAGCTCCCATGAGCCATTATTAGCAAGATTGGTACTCTTTGTATACAAGGACAAAATATTTCAGTGGATTTTCTGATTATGACCTTCAAAACTCTTGTGTCCTTCCTGACGTGACTTGGTTGTATTTTTTTTGGGATCCACTGCCAAACGGAACCATATAACATCTTGCAACAGCTCCAACATGTCCAGCATTTTTCCTCAACCCGTTGCTTAATTGTAAATATTTGTAGTGTGTGAGCAAAAAATGATAATTTATCTAAAGTTTTTTTGCACCTACGAAAAACTAAGAAGTTTAAAAAACACACAATATTTGTAATCATCTGTTTAAATGATAAACAAAAATGAAAAATCCGTTTCAAGTTTGAAATGAATCATTTGTTTGAATATGATTTAAAGAAATTCTTTTGCTTGGTAACTACTACAACATCATACAGGTTACTAAGTGTACATGCATATAAGTACTAGGTATGAAAAAAATGTATGATAACGAGCGTAAGGGTAGCTCCTGCTTCAACATCATACAGGTTACTGAGTGTACATGTGCATCAGTACTGGATATAGGAAAAAATGTATCATAATGAACGTCATGGTAGCTCTTACTATTAAGTTATTATAAACTGTCAGATCTGAGGAATTTTGGATTTAAAGTAATTCAGATAAAGACAAGAGTTGGACTATCTGAGCAGACTGCATCTATCTTTTGGTTTATTCTACTGAATCTGAAAAAATAAACAAAGAACTTATTTTTTATTTGTTCATTTTCGTCAGTTCCAGCTCAAGTACACTCAGACCAAGCTCTAACTTCCATGTTGATACTTCTGCAGTAGGCTCTAAGTATTATTTTACATTTTACAAGTTATATACACAAGCATTGAGTAGAGCTGATGGTTCACCACTACCAATGCAACCTGTTTTAAATAATGCTTAAAAGTTAAAGTATGCACCCGACACAACAGCACTAGGAATAAAAAATTAAAACTTTATTAAATAAAACCGAAAATAAAACACCGATGACGGTTGAATGTTTTCTGCAGCTACAAATGTGTAAGTGGCTAGTGCATGCATACGTATAAGTACAGGTACAAAAAAACGTAGTAAAATAGCCATCATAAAAACCATGATCCCTCTGCTTTCTTAGTTTCTCATGGAGGGTGGCAAATTCAGACGAAGACCCACACCACGACCCGGGATGGCTAGAACTCACTTATCTGGTTCTTGTTATTGTATCAAAAATAATTAGACTGTCTGCCAAAGCAACATCTGTCACTTATTTAAGGTGTTTACTTTTGTAAGCTACACGTATGACCTATTCTAACCAGCAAAACTGACGAAAGAGTTGACTGAAGAAAAAGATATTTTGTCATAATCTGTTTTAAGTTTAAAAAAAACCACTGAATAATATTCAGTAAAACAGCTCATAATTTATCACTTAGATGCCTTACTACAGCAGTCAACTCAATTATTTACTGATATTGATAATTTTTTACAAATAATTTGAAAATTTAAATTAAAGGCTTACTATCTGGGCAGAATCCCTAAAAAATTAAAAAATTTATTTACTCTGAAGCGATTTTAACATTTTTGAGGATTTAGTGCTTTTGATTGGTGAATTTTTAGTCTACTGACAAAATTTCATTTAATTGAGTTCAGTAAGAACAAAGAAAAATGTAAAACAGCAAGCCACCTTTGAACAGACTTAACTTTTGCCTCCTACATTCTCTAAATAAAAATTTTGAAACTCAGAATGATTTATATAATTAAGTAATTATACTATTTTTTAATTGACAAAGTAAATTATATTAACAATTAGGATATGTTTCGTCTGATGATTTAGTTAATTAACAAGAGCTGAAAATATTTCGTTCTACAAATAATATAAATTATAAGTTTTTAGATTCACATTTACAATGATTTAAAATTTTTTGTTTTTCTTAGTTTAACTTACTTCTATGATCGTTGGTAAGCCACTGCTTATGCGCACACAGTCACAAGATCTTATAAGCTTCACCGCAATGATGATCCTAATCCTACACAAGAGTACTCGTGGCGATGACAATAATTCGGCTGCTTCTTTTAATGTTAGAACCCAAGTCAACGGTCCCTGCTTTCTTGCTTTCTTATTCCTCTTTGATTTACTTTTTACGAGAGTCTACAGTTACTTCATTTGCTTGACCTTTTTTTACACAGGTGAGTCACTTAATAAAGTCTTACATTCACTTAAAAGACACAACAAAACTAACTCTCTAGCCTTCGCAGTGGATTTATAACACTTGGTTAGAGAGAAAAAGTATTGTGCAAGGAGTTTTTATACTCTTCTATAGAAAGATAAAACGTTAGGTTAGAGATTCAAACGACTAATTAGAACTTCACCTAGTTACTCTTAATTGACGTGAGCACAGTCGTAGAGCAATAATTATACAGTTAATTATCGTTATGATTGCTGATCTCTTGAATCTCACATTAAGTGCAAGCTGCTGTCAAAATTGCAACAAAATTTCTCTTAAATAAAAGTTATTTTTGTAAATTAAGTTTGTAACAGCAGAATTCTTAACTGAAACATGACTATGTATGTATTTGAATAAAATGTACTTTTAGTTTTAAGTGGAATAAAGTATTTATTGTATAGTAAAGTAAAAAAGCATGTGTTCAAGTGAAAATAACGAGCGTTGTCATGTGGAAAAAATGTTGTTGATTTAAGTTAAAAAAGTTCAGTTTTGCCACTAACTTCAATGACTCTGAGTCACATTTTGATTGGCATAAATAAATAGCCTTACAATTCAATAATTTCCCAAAGATGTTTTTTTCTTTACGAGAAGCTAATTTTTTCAGCTACATTTTAGTGCAAAAACCCAGAAATTATAGATGTATCTGGAATTTGCTCAAGAGAAAACATAAATAGAGGAAAGCAAGCAGCTCCAGAGAACACTTCAGAAACACAGCACTGCAGCAACAATGACAGCAGTAACTGCACCAGTGACCGTGACAGTGAAACAACAGCATCGTCGATGCACAGGATGAGCCACCGCCACCAACACCTACATAATATCGTGCGCTATACCATGTGCTGTCACATCGTCATCGTAACCCTACTGCACGGCAATGCATTCGCAAACGCCGTCTCCTTGTCGTCCAGATCCTGTTAAGCGGCAGTGCGCTGGCACTCGCCATCTCCTTGTCATCCTGATCCTGTTAAGCGGCAGTGTGTTCGCGCACACCATCTCCTCGTCATCCTGATCCTCTTAAGCGGCAGTGCGTAAGCACAAACCATCTCCTGGTTGTCCTTATTCTGCTAAAAAGCACTGCACTAGCACATGCCGTCTCCTCATCGTCCAGATTTTGTTAAGAGGCAGTGCGTTCCCACACGCCATCTCCTTGTCGTCCTGATTCTGTTAAGAAGTAGTGCATTTGTGCACACTGTCTCCTGGTTGTCCTGATTCTGCTCAGAGGCACTACGTTTACGCACGCCGTCACCTTGTCGTCTGGATCCTGTTAAGTAGCAGAAAGTTCGCGCACGCCGTCTCCTTGTCGTCCGGATCCTGTTGAGTGGCAATGCGTTCGCACACGCCACCTCCTTGTCGTTTAAATTCAGTTAAGCGCCAGTGCGTTCGCTCCCACCGTCTTCTTGTCATCTAGATCCTGTTAAGTGGCGGTGAGTTTGCGCACGCCATCAACTTGTCGTCCGAATCCTGTTAAGTGGCAGTAAGTTCGCGCAGATTGTCACCTGGTCATCCTGATTCTGCTAAATAGCACTGCGTTCGGTCACGCCATCTCCTTGTCATGCGGATCCTGTTAAGTGGCAGTGCATTGGTGCACAGCGTCTCCTTGTCATCCGGATTTTGTTAACCAGCAGTGCGTTTGCGCACGCCGTCTCCTTGTCGTCCTGAACCTGTTAAGCGGCAGCGTGTTTGCGATTGCCGTCTTCTTGTCATTTGGATCCTATTAAGTGGCAGTGCGTTTGCGCATGCCATCTCCTTGTCGTTCTGATCCTGTTAAGCGACAATGTGTTTGCGCACGCCATCTTCTTGTCGTCCTAAATCTGCTGAAAGGCACAACGTTCACGCACGCCTTTGACTTGTCGTCTGGATCCTGTTAAGTGGCAGTGCGTTTGCGCATGCCATCTCCTTGTCGTTCTGATCCTGTTAAGCGACAATGTGTTTGCGCACGCCATCTTCTTGTCGTCCTAAATCTGCTGAAAGGCACAACGTTCACGCACGCCTTTGACTTGTCGTCTGGATCCTGTTAAGTGGCAGTGCATTTGCGCATGCAGTCTCCTTGTCGTCCTAATTCTGTTAAAGGGCAGTGCGTTTACACACGCCATGCCCGTGTCGTCTGAATCCTGATAAGTAGCAGTGCGTTCGCGCACGCCGTCTTCTCGTCATCCAGATCCTGTTAAGTAGCAGTGCGTTCGCACACGCCATCTTCTTGTCGTTCAAATCCAGTTGAGTGGCGGTGCGTCCACGCCTGCCATTTCCTTGTCGCCTAGTTTCTGTAAAGCGGCGGTGCATTTGCGCATGCCGTCTCCTTGTCTTCCTGATCCTGTTGAATTGCAGTATGTTCACGCACACCGTCTAGTGGTCGTCCTGATTCTGCTTACAAGCACTGTGTTCGTAAACGCTGTCTTTTTGTCGTCCAAATACTGTTCTGCAGCAGTGCGTTAGTGCACGCCGTCTACTCGTCGTCAAGATCTTGTTAAGTGGCAGTGAGTTCGCGCATACCATTCGCTGGTTGTTTTGATTCTATTGAGCAGCAGTGCATTTGCAAACGCCATCTTCTAGTTATTTGGATCTTGTTAACAAGCAGTGCGTTGGTGCACGCCATTTCCTCGTCGTCCAGATTTTGTTAAGTGGCAGTGCGTTCGCGCACGCCGTCTTATTGTCGTCCTGATCCTGTAAAGCAGCAGTGCGTTCGCACACGTCATCTCCTTGTCGTCCTCATTCTGTTAAGCGGCAGTGTGTTAGCACACGCTGTCTCCTTGTCGTCCGGATCCTGTTATTTGGCAGTACGTTTACGCTTACCGTCGCCTCGCCGTCTCAATCTTGTTAACTGGCAGTTTGTTCACGCACGCCGTAGCCTTGTCGTCCTGATCCTGTTTAGTGGCAGTGTGTTTGCGCACACCGCCTCCTGGTCCTCCTGATTCTGCTTAGTAGCACTGCATTCGGGCACGCTGTCTCCTTGTCGTCCGGATCCTGTTGAGTGGCAGTTTGTTGGCGCATGCCGTCTCCTCGTCGTCCAGATTCTCTAAAGCGGCAGTTTGTTCCCACACGCCATCTTTTCATCGTCCTGATCTTGTAAGGCGGCAGTGTGTTTGCGCACACCGTCTCCTGATCACCCTGATTCTGCTTAGTAGCACTGCGTTTAAGCACGCAGCCTTCTTATCGTCCGGATCCTGTTAAGCGGCAGTGCGTGCACGCCGTTCCCTTGTTGTCGTGATCCTGCTGAGCGGCAGTGCGTTTGTTTACGCTATCTTCTGGTTATCCTGATCCTGTTAAATGCCAGTGCATTAGCGCACACCATGTTCTCGTTGTCCTAATTCTGCTTAGTAGCACTGCGTTTAAGCACGCAGCCTTCTTATCGTCCGGATCCTGTTAAGCGGCAGTGCGTGCACGCCGTTCCCTTGTTGTCGTGATCCTGCTGAGCGGCAGTGCGTTTGTTTACGCTATCCCCCGGTTATCCTGATCCTGTTAAATGCCAGTGCATTAGCGCACACCATGTTCTCGTTGTCCTAATTCTGCTGAGTAGCACTGCATTCGAACACGTCGTCTTTTGTCGTCCGGATCCTGTTAAGTTACAGTGCGTTTGCACACACCATCTTTTTTGTAGTCCTGATTTTTTCGAATAGCAGTGCTTTCGAGCACGCTGTCTCCTTGTCGTCCGGATCCTGTTGAGTGGCAGTGCGTTGGCCCATGCCGTCTCCTTGTCATCCAGATTCTCTTAAGTGGCAGTTTGTTCCCACACGCCATCTTCTCGTTGTTCTGATCCTGTTAAGTGGCAGTGTGTTAACGCACACCGTCTCCCTGTTACCCTGATTTTGGTTAGTAGCCAAACGTTCAAGCACGCAGTCTTCTTGTCGTCCGGATTCTGTTAAGAGAAAGTGCGTGCACGCCGTTTTCTTGATGTCGTGATCTTGCTAAGCAGCAGTGCGTTTGCAAACGCTATATCCTGTCCGTTCTGATTCTGCTTAGTATCACTGCGATAGCGCACGCCGTCCCCTTGTCGTTCTGATTCCTTAAGTGGCAGTGGGTTCGCACATTCCAGCTCCTTATCGTCCGGATCCTGTAAAGCGGCAGTGCAATTGCGCACGCCCTCTCTTTGTCGTCCTAATCCTGTAAGCGACAGCGCGTTCGTGCACGCTGTTTTCTCGTTATCCTGATCCTGTTACATGGCAGTGCGTTCGCGCAGACCGTCTTCTCGTTGTTCCAATTTTGCTAAGTAGCACTGCTTTTGATCACGTCGTCTTTTGTCATCCGGATCCTGTTAAGTTGCAGTGCGTTTGCACACGCCATTTCCCCGTCAACCTCATTCTTTTAAGTTGCAGTGCTTTTGCGCACGCCGTTGCCTTGTCGTCCTAAACCTGTTAAGTGGCAGTGCGTTTGCAAACGCCGTCTCCTTGTCATCTGTATCTTGTTAACCAGCAGTGCATTGGTGCTCGCCAACTCCTCGTCGTCCAGATTTTGTTAAGTGGCAGTGCGTTTGCGCACGCCATCTCCCCGTTGTCCTGATTTTGTTGAGCGGCAGTGCGATTAGACATGCCATCTCCTTGTCATTAAAATCTTGTTAACCAGCAGTGCGTTCGTGCACGCCGTCGCCTCGTCGTTCTGCTCCTGTTAAGTGGTAGTGCGTTCGCACACATTGTTTTCTGGTCGTCCTGATTCTGCTGAGTAGTGCTGCGTTCGAGCAAGCTGTCTCCTTGTCGTCCATTTACTGTTAAGGGGCAGTGCGTTGGTGCTCGCCGTCGCCTCCTCGTCTCAATATTTTAAAGTGGCAGTGTTTCCGCGCACATTGTCTCCTGGTCGTCCAGATTTTGCTGAAAAGAACTGCGTCCGCACACGCTGTCTCCTTGTCGTCCGGATCCTGTTATATGGCACTGCAATGGCGCATGCCGTCTCCTCGTCGTTCTGATCCTGTTAAGTTGCAGTGCGTTTGCACACATTGTTTCCTGGTCGTCCTGATTCTGCTAAGTAGCACTGCGTTCGAGCACGCTGTCTCCTTGTCATCCGTATACTGGTTGGTGGCAGTGCGTTGGCGCACGCCATCTCCTTGTTGTTCTGATTTTCTTAAGTGGCAGTTAGTTTTCACACGCCGTCTTCTTGTCGTCCTGATCCTATTAAGCGGCAGTGTGTTTTTGCACACCGTCTCCTGGTCACCCTGATTCTGCTTAGTAGCACTGCGACCGAGCACGCAGGCTTCTTGTCGTCCGGATCCTGTTTAGCGACAGTGCGTGCACGCCTATTTCTGGTTGTCATGATCCCGCTAAGTGGCAGTGCGCTCGCACACGCTATCTTCTGGTCGTCCTGATTCTGCTTAGTTTCACTGCGTTTGCGCACGCCGTCCCCTTGGCGTTCTGATTTTGTAAGCGGCAGTGCATTCGCACACACCGTCTTCTTGTCGTTCGGATCTTGTCAAGTGGCAGTGAGTATGCGCACGGCCTTTTTTTGTCGTCCGTATCCTGTTAAGTGGCAGTTTGTTTGCTTACGCTGTTTTCTCGTAATTCTGATCTTGTTAAATGGCAGTGCGTTTGCACACACCGTCATCTCGTTGTCCAGATTCTGCTTAGTAGCAGTGCCTTCAAGCACGCCGTTTTCTTGTCGTCTTGATCCTATTAAATAGCAGTACGTGGGTGCACGCGGTTTTTTTTTCGTTCTAATCCTCTAAAGCGGCAGTGCGTTCGCACACGCTATTGCCTCGTCATCCTGATCCTGTTAAGAAGCAGTGCGTTCCCGCACACCATCTCCTAGTCTTCCTAATTCTGCTAAGTAGCACTGCGTTCGGGCACGCCGTCTTCTGGTCGTCTAGATTCTGTTAAGTGGCAGTGCGTTGGCGCACGCTATCTCCTTGTCGTTTTGATTCTTTTAAGCGGCAGTGCGTTCGCACTCGCCGTCTTCTTGTTGTCCAGATACTGTTAAGCGGCAGTGCATTTACGCATGCCCTTTTTTTGTCGTCCTGATCCTGTTAAGCAGCAGTGCGTTCGCGCACATCGTCACCACGTCATTCTGATCCTGTTAAATAGCAGAACGTTCACGCACACAATCTCCTTGTCGTCCTGATTCTCTTTAGCGGCAGTCCGTTCTTGCCCACCGTCTTTTCGTCGTTTTTATCCTGTTAAAAGGCGAAGTGTTTGCGCACACCGTCTCCTGGTCGTCTTGATTATGCTTAGTAGCACTACTTTCGGGCACGCTGTCTCCTTGTCGTCCGAATTCTGTTATGTAGCAGTGCGTCGACGCACGCCGTCTCCTTGTCATCTAGATCTTGTTAAGTGGAAGTGCGTGAGCGCACACCGTCTCCTGGTTGATCTTATTTTGCTGAGTAGCTATGCGTCCAGGCACATTTTTTTTCTGTCGTCTAGATCCTGTTAAGTGGCAGTGCGTTGGGGCACGCCATCTCCTCGTCGTCCTGATTCTCTTAAGCGGCAGTGCGTTCGCGCACGCCGTCGCCTCGTTATCCTGATCCTGTTAAGTAATAGTGCGTTCGCGCACACTGTCTTCTGGTCGTCAGGATATTGCAAAGTAGCACTGTTGACTGGCAGTGCGTTTGCGCACGCCATCTCCTTTTAATCCTTATCCTGTAAAGCAGCAGTGCCTTTACACACGCCGCCTTCTTGTCGTCCTTAGCCTGTTAAGCGGCAGTGAGTTAACACACGCCATGTCCTTGTCGTCCGAAACCTGATGAGCGGCAGTGCGTTTGCGCACGCCGTCTTCTTTTCGTCCAAATCCTGTTAAGTGGCAGTGCATTCGCACACGCCATCTTCTTGTCGCGTAGATTTTGTTTAGTAGCAGTGCGTTCGCGCACGCCGTTTCCTTGTCTTCCTGATCCTGTTAAGTGGCAGTATGTTCGTGCACATTGTCTCCTTGTCGTCCTGATTCTGCTCAGTAGCTTTGCGTTCTTGCATGACGTCTTCTTGTCATCTAGATCTTGTTAACCAGCAGTGCGTTGGTGCACGCTGTCTCCTTGTGGTCCAGATCTAGTTAAGTGGCAGTGTGTTCCTGCACGCCGTCTTCCCATCGTCCTGATTTTTTTGAGCGGCATAGCGTTAGCACACGCCGTCTCCTCGTCGTCTTGATTCTGTTAAGCAACAGTGCGTTTGCGCAAACCGTTTACTGGTCGTCCTGATATTGCAAAGTAGCACTGCGTGCGAGCACGCTGTCTCCTTGTCGTCTGGATCCTGTTATTTAGCAGTGCGTTGACGCACGCCGTCTTTTCGTCAACCTTTTTTTTTTTAGTGTCAGTTCGTATTCACTCACCGTCTTCTCGTCGTCCTAATCCTGTTCAGCGGCAGTGTGTTTTAAAACAGTGTCTACTGGTCACACTAATTTTGCTCATTAGCACTGCATTCGAGCACGCAGTCTTCTTGTTATCTGGATCCTGTTAAGCGGCACGCCATTTCCTTGGTGTCGTGATCCTGCTAAGCGGCAGTGCGTTTGCACACACTATCTTATGGTCATCCTAAATTTGCTAAGTGATACTGCGTTTGCTTACGCCGTCCCCTTATTGTTCTAAATTCGAAAGTGGCAGTGCATTCACACACACCGTCTCGTGGTCGTCCTCATTCTGCTAAGTTGCACTGCGTTCAAACGCGCCGTCTTCTTGTCGTCTGGATCCTATCAAATAGCAGTGCGTGGGCGCAGGCCGTTTACTCGTCGTCCTAATCCTCTGAAACGGCAGTGCATTCGCGCACGCCGTCGCCTCGTCGTCCTGATTCTGTTTAGTGACAGTGTGTTCTCGCTCACCCTTTCCTGGTCGTCCTGATTCTGCTACGTAGCAATGCAATAAGGCACGCTGTCTCCTTAACGTCCGGATCTTGTTATGTTTCAGTGCGTTGACTCACGCTGTCTTCTGGTCGTCTAGATCTGGTTAAGTGGCAGTGCGTTAGCGCACATCGTCTTCTAGTTGTACTGATTTTGCTAAGTAGCACTGCGTTTAGGCACGCCGTCTTCTTGTTGTCCAGATCCTGTTAAGTGGCAGTGCGTTTACGCACGCTAACTTCTTGTCATCCTGATCCTGTTAAGTAGAAGTGCGTTGGTGCACGCCATCTTTTTGTCGTCTGGATCTTGTTAACCA
Source organism: Copidosoma floridanum (assembly GCF_036245765.1). NCBI lineage: Eukaryota > Metazoa > Arthropoda > Insecta > Hymenoptera > Encyrtidae > Copidosoma > Copidosoma floridanum. Next base: position 23,553,157 of record NW_028321881.1, read on the forward strand.
GCAGTGCGTCTGTGCACACCATTTCCTAGTCGTTCTAATACTGCTAAGTGGCACTGCGTTCGGGCACGCTGTCTTTTTGTCGTCCGGATCCTTAGTGTGGCAGTGCGTTGGCGCACGCCGTCTCCTCGTCGTCTAAATTTTGTTAAGTAGCAGTGCATTTACGCACATCGTTTCCTGGTCGTCCTGATTCTACTAAGTAGCACTGTGATTAGGCATGCTGTCTTCTTGTCGTCCAGAACCTGTTATGTGGAAGTGCGTTGGTGCACGCCGTCTCCTTGTCGGCTAGATCTTGTTAAGCGGCAGTGCGTTAGTGCACACCGCCTTCTGGTCGTACTAATTTTGCTAAGTAGCACTGCGTCTGGGCACGCCGTCTCCTCGTCGTCCTGATTCTGTTAAGTGGCAGTGCGTTTGCGCACGCATTTTCCTTGCCATTTTAATCCTGTTAAATGGCAGTGCGTTTGCGCTTATTATCTCCTAGTCGTCCTGATTTTCAAAAGCGTCAGTTCGTTCGCGCTAGCACCCTTCTCGTCGTCTTCATCCTGTTAAGTGTTAGTGCAATGGCGCACACCGCCTTCTGGTCGTCCTGAGTCTACTAAGTAGCACTGCGTTCGAGCACGCCGTCTACTTACTGTTTGGATCCTATTAAATGGCAGTGCGTTTGCGCACGGCGTCTCCATGTCGTTTGAATCTTGTTAACCGGCAGTGCGTTTGCGCACGCCATTTCCTCGTCATCCTAATCCTTTTAAGTGGCACTGCGTTCAGGCACGCTGTCTCCTCGTCGTTCAGATTTTGGTTAGTGACAGTGCATTGGCACACGCCATTTTCTTGTCGTTCTGATTTTTTTAAGCAGCAGTGCTTTCGCACGAACCTTCTTCTTGTTGTCCGGATCCTGTTATGTGGCAGTGCGTTGGCGCACGCTCTTTTCTCGTCGTCCTGATTCTCTTAAGTGGCACAGCATTCAGGCACGCTGTCGTCTTGTCGTCCGGATCCTGTTGTGTGGCAGTACGTTGGCACACGCCGTCTCCTTGTCTTTCGGATCCTGTTAAGCGGTAGTGTGTTCGCGCATGCCGTGCCCTTGTTGTCTATTCTCTTATTTTTTTTATTTTCTGAGCAATTGGACGCTTGTGCATGTTGCATTCTCGTATTTTTTTTCTGCAAGTTATATAACTCTAGCTACATTCAGGTCGTACATACCCCGTTATTCGTCTTAATTATGCAAAAGTATATTAGTGGGAAAAGTGTGCAAGTAACATTGTTGCCTGACTATGTAACGGTACAACGTATTTTATTGTATCTCTAACATAATTGAGTTACATGTCTGTAACATATTTCTTTTTTTTAAGCGTCAGAAAAAAAAATTATGTTTTGCTATTGTCACTTTTTATATATTTGTATTGAGAGAACTAAACACATTGTTATGTTGAGTTGGTGCATTTAATTTGAACGGACTTATAATTTTAAATTCATTGTCTATGAGCATTAATCAGATTTGCTTAAAGTATGATAGTCTCGTCAGCCATGTCACTGACTGGTGGTCCACCGTGAACATGGTTGGTAAACGCATGGCGGAAGAGGCCGGGCCAGTTAATGGTCACGTGATACAGGATACTGGGTTCGCGATGGCAGGTGAGCGCACCTTGAGCAGTGAAGGACCTGGACATGTATTCTAGGATCGACCCAGATCTTGATGGCAGAGATGCGCTTCTTAATCATTGAAGAAGGAGCAGAAGAAAGATGTGCAGGAAATGAAGAAAAATTTCTAGCAAAAAAATTAAGCCACTGACGGTCAGAATGTCTTCCCAGGCAAATATGGACAAATCAAGATAATCCTGAGCTATTCCAATGATGATTTGGAAATATTTCTTAATTATCGTTACTACATAGTGATGTTACTTCACTTATGCTGAAAGTCTGACAGATAGCTAAACTATTTAGAGAAACAGTTATAGTTAGAGTAGGAGTTCTTGGAAATAACTAAGAAAAGAACTCGTTGATACAAATAGAGAGAATGTTTTGTGGAAGGATATTAACCCAAAAATTCAAAATTTTTCGATAGCATTTATTTAAAAATGATGTACATTGTATAAAAACAATTGACAGAAAACTTATACTTTAATGAAGGTATGAAAAACAAAATTGAGACAAGTACCATAAGGGAAACGAGCGGAACTATTAAAAACTCCCTTAGCTTGTGAGGTGTTGTAGACTTCCTTGAAATTCCATGATGAGGTTACTAATATATAGCTTCCTCTTGGTTTGTGTCCGACTTTATACGACTTATCTTTACATATTTACTTATAAAACGAGAATAAGCCCTATGAAACCTCATGTTCCATTGGAACTTGCTCTCTTAGTTTTAAGACATTGCGAGTGCTGTCTGATACGATTTGTTTCTATAGGCAAGAAGTTCCAAAGGCTCAACCTTAAAGGGCAATCTCACTTTGTACTGACCAGAAGTTGTACCATCGGAAGTAGACATAAAGTGATCCTCACCCTTTAACTCATCCCCAGTTAAATTAGGCTCGACGAGAGGAAATTCTTTTATTTTCTAAATCTTTATAACAATTTTATCTAACCCACTTAATTGAATATTGAGAAGCACTAACGGAGTAGCTACTTTGGAGTCATGCCGAGAATGGACAGAGCCGGAAATAAGCCTACCTAGTTCAGAGGCAGAAGCTGTAGGTTGGTCAAGAGACCCTTAGTGGATATCATTTTTTATTATTAAGGCATGGACAGAGGTGTCCAGTAAAATGTCGTTTTAATCAAGTCGATAGTTATCAAGGCCTGCTAAGTTCCAGTCTCGTAAATGAGAGATATCTACAGGTTTATTAAGCAATGAAAATTAATGAAACAAAATTTTTTAAACGACTGAGGTTTTAACCTGACAACTTAATTTTTATTTAACCTACGGCGATATAGTAAAGCAGACTAAAGACTTTGCTACCGTGTGAATCTAATCTACTACTCCAGACAATAAGGTATTTACCAAACATTTTCTAAGTACCAACAAATAAGATAACAATATTAATATCAACGAACTCTATAAACATTGGTCAACCAGATCTTGAGCTAAGGCACAAGATCTATCTAGTCATATTATATACAGCCTGGCCATAGCCAGCAAAGTGCTGGAAGATCTCTTCAAAGCCAGGGATTGTACTTGGACGCTCTTCATTACAGGAGATTGAGATCTTAAATTGGCCTTGGATTTTAAGTCCTCATTAGAATCTCAAGAAAAGGTGGCAGCGTCACCTTGTAGTTTGCGCTAGTCAACAAACATTATAGTGTTGTGTTTTAAGTGACAGTGACCACAACGTTTTTGGAATCGCAAGCAGAAGTAAAATATGATTTAAAACAATAAAAGCATACACCAAATAATTGAAACTTTTTTTTAATCCTTTCAAGACATCTTTTGACAGCTTTCACACGTATGCATCTGATGATCAAGTGTGCAGCACATGCATGGATTTCCTTTAGACGCAACCTTCTGATGAGGAGCCACTACCTGATTTGATTGAGATCAATAAGCACTACACAAGCAAGAAATCTGATTAGAAATCATGTACAACTTAAGAGGAAGAATCGTAAAAGTTGTAAGATCATTATCAACATCATCATCATCATCATTATCATCATCACCATCATTATCATCATCATCATCATCATCATCATCATCATCATCATCATCATCATCATCATCATCATCATCATCAGTTCTTACTGTTAAAGTGCACCACTGCGTCGACAGGCTTTAGGCATGTGTAAGTGTATGCGTGCATGTGTTTAAGTAGAGGCTTAAGCAGCGCCACTCTGGTGTACTGCAGTTCCGATTTGGCACCACTTAAGTGTGCATGCTATATCTCGGTTTCCTCGAAAATTAAAGTCTGTATACATGAAAAAGTCCACTGTTGTCCATTATCCTTCAGTTTTGTCAACTTAGTTTGATAAACGTATTTTGTCTATTTGAATCTATTAGGTCGTCTTCTTATTTTACTTAACACAAAATTCTTTAGGTTAAGGGGATCAGCACGATTTACAAGGTTTTTCTCTTGTGTGTTCTTCTTTTAATGTCCCTGGAGAAAAACTGGTTTACAAGAAACCAGTACTGGCCAAGAAAGAGAGCAAAGATATTGCGACTTGAGTGGATGAGGAGCTTCTGGTGACTAAGGGCAAGAGTGAGGCCATGACAATGGTGCTGCCTCTAGGATAACCCGAGGGGACAAAGGCATCTCGGTATGAGGCGGAAAATGTCGGTAAGTGATATAAAATATTTTGTGTCGATTCTTTGAGACAATGCTTCGGTGAGTTGCAGTTAAACAAGTGAAGGCCAGCATGTTTCTAGAAGAACTCAGAAAAAATAAACTTGTCTACTCGCACGTAATGGCAAAAGTGCCGTGAGCCTGGTCTCAGTTGTTTAAAAATGTGTGGAAAAAAAAAGGAAGCGATAACGAGTTTAGAAAAAGCGTTTCCTCTCGGTCTTATATTTGTAAGACCACCTAGTCTTTTCTGTGCGAATTAGACAGCATTTACCCTATCTAGAGTCTTTGATGAAATTTTTTTGCATGTAAGGCTAAATGCACAAGGTTTAGAAATTATAATATCAGCGGATAAAAGCGATATCAGGGCATACATAAGGCGTAAAGTCTTTAATGTTTGAGGTGTGTAATAAACATTAAAAAAAAAAATTTCACTTTTCTCTGCACAGTTATGTGACGCTTGTGTTTTGTTATACAGGGCTGCGTAGGTGCCCAGCACACAATAGTGCTCTGTGTTCAAGTACGTTGGTGTGTACTAGGCCGTATTACTAGAAATAACTTTTATTTGGTTGGTCTAGGTTAAATCTATAGAGACTCCTGCTATTAGTTGTGTTTCAAATTTTGTAACAGAAAGCGACCATTTATACTTGCTGAAATCTCTGAACCTCAAGGGCAGAGACCTAACACTACCAGGAGATCTTTTTTAAGGAAGACTACGAAAATATACATTTTGCTTAAAGTGAATCTGGGTTTAGTATAAAGTCAGTTGATAAAAATAAGACAGTTTATAAGATAAAGTCGGCTTATAAAACATCTTATACGGATGTTTTCAATGCTATCGGTAATAACAGAAAACGTGACGAGAAATTAAATTGGACAAAAAGGCAGGCATTAACAACACGTTGTAAAAAGAAGCAGGAAGTATTTGTAGTCAAGCACAGGTGCAACTTTATGATTAAATATAAAAAAAAAAAAATTTTAAATAAATACAATTAAACAAATGCAGTATATATACGACCGTCAACTTCAGACGAAAATAAAATTTCTCAATTTTCAGAAAACATTCCAACACGGTGAATCAAAAGTCTAATGCTAAATTTGACAGAAAGTTAACAATAATAAAGAAAGACAATAAAAGTGTGCAAAGCAAAAATAGTAGGCAAAAGAGGAAAGACAGAAAGAAGAGTAAAGCAGATGAGATTGACCCACATTTAGGAGCCGACATTCATGCAATTATTTCTAAAAAATGGTGTTCGTAAGGGTCGAGTTGACGATTCCATTGCCATCGCTACTTGTCTAGGATGTCTTGTATCTGGCTCTGTAGCAAACTATTCTGCTAATTTGATTGTTAGCTCGCAACATTACACATCAGATGTTGAGCTAAATTAGTTTGTTTGAAGATTTTGGGAAATGGAGGAAGTACCTTGCCCTAAGTCTACTCTTTCGTCCGAAGAAAAAAGCTGCGATTGATTATTAAAGAACAGCTAGAAGATTAGAAAACGGACGTTACGTTGTAGGTTAACCGCTTGAAGAGGATCCTACTGTTTATCTTCAATCCCAAATTGATTCTCATCATCAAGCCGTCTCGATTCAGAATTCGTTAGAAAATCAATTTGCCAAGAATTCTTTTGTGAAATACGCTTACACCATGTTTATAGAAGAGTATGAAAAGTTGGGTCACATTATAGCTACTCCATCGCTGATTGGTTGGTACCTCCCTCATCACGGAGTCCTTAAGACATCTAGCTCACCCACCAAACTCAGAACTGTCTCCAATAGTTCCTTCTGGATAAGTGAAAGTATTTTTCTTAATGACTGCCTTCAGGTCGGTCCCAACCTTCTTTTTAATTCACTTGACTTAATATTGAGATATCGTTGTTACCAATGTGCCTTCGTAACCACCAATGAAAAGATGTTTAGGCAGGTGCTTTTCTGTGAGATTGATCGTTGCTTTTAACTCATTGTTTAGAGGTCTGATTTGCGAGCTTAATTAAAAAGATTCCAACTTAATACCATCACGTTTGGTCTCGCTTGCTCTCCGTACCTGGCTGGCTGAACTATTAAGCAGTTAGTTAGTAACTGCTTTTTTGAATTCCCATTGTCTTTTGTCAGGTTAAACGATAAAGTCTATATGGATGATATTCTTTCAGGAGCGCATGACGTGGTCTTCACGACAAAAAAAGGTAAATGAGCTTATCGTAGCCGCTAACACTGGCAAGTTCCCTTTTCGAAAATGGACGTCTAATAAGCATTATGTATTATATGGCTTGCCACCACATCTGCTTAGCTCTAATTCTTATTAATTCTCTGACTTTAAAGCGTCAGTATCTGAATTAGGAATTTTTTGGTACCCTAAAGAAGATGTTCTTTGTTACAAGATCAATGCTCCTTTAATTATTCAAGCCTGGACCAAACGCTTTATACTTTTAACTACTGCAAAATTATTTGATCTTCTTGATTGGCTAGCTTCTACAATTATTCATGCTATTGTTATTATACCAGACCTTTAACTAACGAAGATAGACTAAAACGCAGAGATTACTTGTGACATTTAAAGACGCTGAGTCTATTGGATTTGAGAAATTGATGAGATAAAGTCTATCTCTATCCCACGTTGGAACTTTTATCCTCCTAAGTTCATTTTAGACTTTCACTTTAAAGCTTATTGTCTCATACTTTTTTGACGATCGTCAAAGAACACAACAGTTTATAATTCTCGCCTTCCTCGATTGTAGACTCGTAGTCTTTTTGCGATCAAAAGCCTTGTTCTAAGTTGTGATGAGTTAGAACATTCTGAATTTATTCTCATTTGGTATTATCAAATGTCGTATTTTAAACCAGAATATGAGATCCTTAAGAAAACTATGGACCTAACAAGCCGAGAAAGCGATACTATTGTCACTCGACCTTGAAATAGTCTTCTTCTTCCACTTAATCCGATAATGATTTATTTATTTTTTCGAGTAGGCAGTAGATTGAGTCAATAGTACCTCACCAACCTAAGCAAGCATCCCATTATCTTGAAACCAGGTGATCACTTTGTTAATCTTATAATACGTAAATATCATCTTCTTACGCGTTATGGGGGTATGCAACTGAGTCTAACTACATTGAGATATAAGTTTTGGGTGCTTTAAGGTAGGCAATTCGTTTGTTCTATCGTTTCTCGCTGTTTCGTTTGTGGACGTATATCCTGACAGAGATGGTTTGGTTTACGCTGTTAAACTTTGCTTAGCCCTTGCGACTGTTGAGCGACCAAGGACTAAACTTACTCTGTTGCGTGCGAATAATGAAAGATGTATAAAAAAAAAGGCGTTCTCTTATCGTAGTACGTAAGCCTTCATTTTAAAGAGTTCGGTAAATGTACGTTTAATTTAGTAAATTATAAAGCTAGCCATCCATTGCTGTTTATTATACTTTATATTTTTTTGAGCTCTTACTCTAATAGTTTAAATTTCTAATCATTGTTTGATCAATTTCTGTTAGTTTAAATCAAAGACTTTTAATTTTATCTTGTTGCTTCCTCTTTGGTTCAGCAAAGTCCGGAAAAATGTTGAATATTCAAGTATATTTGCAATCGTAAGCTTATGTGAAGTAGTCTACTGGCTTGCAAGTAAGGGAAACTAGGATGATATGTGTGTACTTGTATGAATGTATACATGCACGCACTTGTTTGACCTTTAGGCTCTTGCGATCTGAAAGCCAGTTCACGTCTGCTCGCTAACCTATACGCATCGCTATGAGTCGCTTTAGTTTTCTTGTAATAGCTTTTAAAAATTTTACAAGTTTCATAGTTTCTTTTGTTTTAAGTGTAAAGAGAAGTTAATTAATATTTAATGAATGAGTTTTTGGTAAACTTGGTGTTCAGTGTATTAATAAAGTGAAAGACGACTTAGTCATTGTAACAAACTTCCTTATCTTCTCTCGTTTTCTTGCTACTTATTCAGTGGTAATTCAAATTAAAACCAAAGAGCCCATTTTCTTACGTCTCTATCTTTCACAGCGACTGTCTTACAATATTATTATTGTTACTATTAAAGCTACGATTTTATAATAGGATAGCGTGGTATACAAAGTTGTATATTATAATTTGTCAAATTATAAGAGTGGATAGTCAAAAAAAAATTATAATGTATATATTAGGTAATCAAGCAACAATTTTCTGGATATAACACTAATAATATAAAATTCTTAGATCTTTACGGATTCGTTTTAAGAAAAAACGTCTCTTTTCCGTAGCTGGAACTTTTTTTATAATCACCCACTTTCATTAAAAAAAATATATTGTTTTCAATTACGTAGACAATGCTATCCTGTTATTACATTATAGATCTTATACTAAGAATATTTATATTGTCAGGAAGTTGCTTCTTAAGAATGGCTACCCCAACTCGTTTATGAATAAACACACCGAATGCCGTATTTCTACTTTATATGAAAAACCTTCTCGTAATTCAGTTTCTTTAAGTCCTTATGATTTTATTTTAAAACTCTTCATACCAATTTAATTTGTGAATAATAAAACCATTTTTATTATTTGTTTTTTTTGTGGTATAACATTCTCAGGTCATATAATGTCCGTGTTCTTTCATTGATTCATAAACCTCCGAGTAATATCATGAAATTGGAAAAAGATAAAACACCCAAGCAGAATACGTCTTAAGTCGTGCATAAATTCTCTTATGGCGATTGTCTCCCTAGTTATATTGGACAAACAAAACAAGCTTGAAAACATCGTGTTAACAAACATTCTAAATTATATAAATACCACTTAGTTGCTTCTGGGAATGTAGGTAATTTTAGATACAATTTCAATTGAAACTCTGTAATCATACATGACAAAGAACCTAACAGGAAAAAAAGACTGTTATTAAAGATAATTTATATTGATTTAAATATAAATACTTTAAATAATAAAGAAAATGTTAATATGCTTGGTACAGTGCATTCACCTTTGTGGAGAGTTATGTAAATATGATAGGTGGTAAGCGGTCTGATATTTGTTATTCTTGTGGTATTACTCGATGTAGACGTAAAGTTAACTAGAGTGTATTTTCACTCGAACTCTTTTTGTGCCGCTAATGTGTCGGTAAAAATTATTTAATTATTATTATTGTTTATTCATCATTTTTTTATTACATGATATAACTTTTTGTATTTTATTGAACGTTGTTTTGTTTATTTATAGTCAATAAGTTATTTTGGCCCCGATGAGGCTGGCAAAACCTTAGCTAGTAAAGCGTTGCCTTATCTTAAGATAGAAGTGTCTTCTTATTGTACTTAAGTAATCGTTGATTTATTTTCTTATAAGGTGTTAACATGCAGAACGACTGTAATTTAAATACTTCATTATCCTATGTTGGTTGTTGAAGATGTAGTTTTGCTCTTAGTTGGGTCTATCAGTTATTGACTATGACTGTATAAGTATACGATCAGTAAGAGCTAATAAAAGAGTGAGAATGAGATTTTTGAAAATGTCAGATGTTTGTTTGAGTAACGTTTCATTAGCCTTAAAGCCAACCTTATTAGGCTCAGTCCATATCGTTGTGATGATCGTTACATAATGTACGTGTTACATGACGATATTGATTGAGCCTGATAAGGTTGGCTTTAAGGCTAATAAAACGTTAGCCTTAAGACCAACAAAACGTTGCTAAAACAAACATCTAATATTTTTAAAGTTTTAACTCTCACTTCTTGAATAATTCATACTGTTAGCAAAGTTAGAGATCTTATGAACTCTACTTTATCTTTACTTATTTAGTTACTGGAGAATCACGAAGTAGTTTCGTTAAGAAATATAACATCTAATAATAATGCTTTAACATTACCAAAAACATTGTTAAATTTTTCGATTACACAGTATAAAATAGCAGAATTGTGCTTGTAAAATTAGAATATGTTTTCACTAATCTACAACCTGGTGTGAGGTAGAAACAGTAAAGCCGAACAAAATGTCTTTGTCTATAAAAGTAAAACTAAAAGCTGTTAATTTATTTCCATCAATTATTTGTGGTAAGAAATTTCTGCATTCCGAAAAAAATACAATAACGGATTTAATTGTGTGTTGTGTTAAAAAAGCTTGTAGATAAGAACTTCATCATTAATAATAAAAAATAATGGTTTACTATGGACCTTGTTTTTTTTGGACAGGTAAACTTTTTCTTAACTAACAATTGAGCTTTACGAAGTGGTTTTTCATGTAAGTAATTGGTTTAAAACTACTAGTCTGTTACGTACGACATGACAGCTCCTATGTGTATATGTATGTGTATAGGTATGCGTGTCAACGAAAGTGCACCACCAGCTGCAGTGGTTTCGCATTTTTCTTGGAATATTTTGGCCCAAAAATAAAAAAAGCACTCATAAGCTGGGCACTAACTGATCATCAGAAAGTGAGGACGAGTATGATGAGAAGGATTTAAGTAAATGTCTACGCGATTTACCTTTTTTTTGCTTCTGTCATCTGCTTCCATGTTGTAAAAATTAATACTGTTGGTCGTGCAAGTGTTTTATTTTTTTTTTAAAGTTTCTTCAATCTCATACTATTTTTAAGGATCTTTTTATTACATAAATAAAACCTTTGATTAGTTGCCTGCTTATATAACGCAGTTTATTGAGTAGAAGCACTTATACTAATTCACCTTTTTGGATTATTGTATCTTGCAAATCGATGCGAATAGCATCTAAATAACTTCAGCTTGAATGCAGGTGGGATGATTAATACAAGCGTTGAGATTGTATGAGCAGGTATCTGACTGCATCGTCAATATTTTTAAGCCACGCTCCTAACATAACACGAGGCAAGAGACTTTTAATTTGTATGGTATAACCACAGTTGCACCATAATTTTGCATCACCTGTCGTGTGGTGTAGCAGCAGTTACATTGTAAGCTAGTCTACCTCCTCAGGGCCAAACATTATTGTTTTTAAATCATAAACTTACACTGTAGGTGAATGATTTATCGTGCAGTGCTAACTCGTGTTTTTTTTTGTTTTGTGCTTTACCAATGCTGATGAACTTACCACTTTTTAAATTCATTTATTACCTTTTACGTCACTTTTGTTTAAACAATGTACTTCTTTGTTTGTATGCAATTAGCTGCTAATTATTTAATAAGAGATCTTTTTTACTTAGTACGCTTTTCCCGTCTAATTGGATACGTTTTTTTGCGTTCCTCTAATCTTTGTAGATATCTGTAGGTATTTGCTGATAAATTAATTGCTTGCATACTTTTTTTTTGCTTTTTTAAGTTGATTACATTTGATCAGTCTGTACATCGTGATCTACTACTTACACACTCATTAAAAGTGTAACCTGTTAATAAGTTGTCAGAGACATGCAAGTGGGATAATTGAACCAACACATATATAACTACACAATATAAAAATAATTTTTTTAAGAAAAAAAGCAAGAATAAGGAATTTAAAGAGATAACTGGTGTTTCATAATATAGAAGTCTTAGTTCTGTTTTCTACAAGCTAGTCACAAAATAGAGTTAGTAACATCTACAACCTTAATCACTTGAAGCCAATGAGGAGGCTGCGCCCTCTGTATTAAATATTTAATAAATATTTTTGCACGTCAATTAATGCTTCACAACATGTGACTGCTTGTAATTGGTAGATTAAAGAAAGTAAGGCGATGCTCTTTCACAGTCTCTTTTATTAAGCCTTCCAATTACGAGCAGCTATATGCATGTGTGTATGCTCTGAACTGTTTGTTTGCATACAAAAACTTTTCTTGAACATCTGATACAGAGGACGCAGCCTCTGCATCGGATTGAAGAAAATGTTTATGAGGTTCTAGAATATTCCTTTTACCTCAGAGCTGATGATACAAAGAATATGGAATAGTATATTACGTTAAGAAACAGAGAAAATAGTACATTCTCGTCCACGAGTACATCGCCACCCGAAGTGAAGCTAAGAGTGAAAAATACGTGGATGGTAATGTGCTATATTCCTGCCAAGTGGTGTATACAATTTTTGTTTCTACCCAGCAGCAAGTTCGCGTCGCAAAAACAGTTATTTTAAGTCTTCTTCAATATAAAGCTAACACGCAGTAATTCTGTCGTTTATTATGAACACGCATGCATTCGTTGATTTAGGAACTCTATGGAAATAAAGAGCAAGCCGGATATAAAACAATATATAGTGACCTTAGTACTTTTTGCAACAGCCACTCTCGTAGGAGTCGTTCAATTACGTATAAACTTTAATTACACACAAAAATTATGTTTAAATCTTTTATACCGGTATTATGGGAATTATATTAGTATACAAATCTACTTGAAAACAAAACAGACCTACAAGTGTGTCCCCAAATACAAAAGCTTCTGAGCTTGATACACATACTAACAAAATCGCTTTCAGTACTCAGATGTATGGAGTCTAAGTATTTAATTATTTTCAATTGTTGAGTATAACAATCACTGGCTAAAATCATCAATTTTACAGTATGCAATCTATATATTCGCATGGCACATGTACTAAGGTTATAATCCGGGTGCTATGGTTTTCGTCAGCAGGGTACAGTATATTATTTACTATACATGTATATAGCTATATATGAGAAAATCCATTTTTAATTTGGATTTTTAAGTTCCAGAAAAAACAAAAATAAAATTTTCGAAGCACACACTTAAACCAATTTTTTTCTCATTCTGTATACCCTTGGAAATTAAAAAAAAATCAAGTGCAGGCATTTAAAAGCTTGTGATACTGTTTTGTTTTTCACTAAAGATTTTACATACTGTTTTTCTACAGTAAGAAAGTCAGATTAAACTTAAAAATGTCAGAAACTGATGGAATCGTACCAGGTAAAAAAAAATCTTATCTTCCTGCATTCTGTAGATATTTAGAAACATTAATCTTCCCAAAACCATGCATTACTTTAAAATATAAGTAATTAAGGATTAATTTACTTATCTAAGGCCTTCCCATAAATTGCAGTACCAAAAATTGGCGTGAATATGCATTATTTCACCTCGATAATGATTTCTCAAGGGATTTTGAGGTCACAAATCATAAATCGGAGGACTACCCGTAAGCAGGGATAGTTTTAACCCCGCAAAAAAACTCTCAGTTGCAGTAAATGATTAAAAAATCCATAATTTGGCCTCTGAAATCATTTCTCAGGGATTTTTAAGGTCGATTATCACGATTTCAAGGTTCTTTTGTGGGCAGAGGTATATTTAACACCTGAAATCATTATTCTTCTTTATGAATCACTCAAAAATTCATAATTTTTCCTTGGCCATCGTTTCTCATGGATTTTCGAGGTCACTAATCATAAATTTAAGATCTATTTAAGTGCTTGGATAGTTTTAATACCGTTCAACTTCTTTATTTAATAATCTACAAGTAAGTTTCCTACGTTTTCCCACGAAAGAATTTCCAAGGTAAAATAGTAAAATTTTAAGAACTTTCTGGAAGTGGGAGTAATTTTAAGGGTTAAAACTACCTCTGTGCAAAAGTGGACTACAAAATTGTGTAAGTGACCTTGAAAATCCTCTGAGAAATAGTTTTGAAGGCCAAATTATGGATTTTTTAAAGATTTACTGCAACTGGGGTTGATTTTGGGGGGTCGATACTACCCCTGCTTGCAATTAGACCTTTAATTCGTTATTACTCACCCCAAAAACCTCCAAGAGCGGATGATCAAGGTAAAATAATACATATTTACACTAATTTTTAGCACTGCAATTCATAGAGAGGCTCGAGATGGCCAAATTTAGCCTCAATCTCTTATATTTCGTAGTTATGCATAGATTTGAGGAGATAAATGTTTCTAAACATCTACAGAATGCGAAATATATGACTTTTTTAAATCTAGTACGACTCAATCAGTTTCTGTTACTTTTCAGTTTAGTCTGTCTTCTTCACTGTAAATAATCAGTATTTGAAATCTTTATTGAGGTAGAACACAGTGTCACATGCCCTTAAATGCCTGCTTATAATTCTCTCCTTATTTCTTAGGGTACATAGAATGAGAAAATAATCGGTTTATGAGTGTGCCTCGAATTTTTTTTTTTTTTTGAACATGTCAATCCACATTAAAAATGGATATCCTTAAGTACACATGTGTAGCAAAATGATTCCTACCCTGGTAAAGAATGCATAACTTCCCAGCCTTCAACAAGGACGGAAATGCAAAATTTTCCGTCAGAGTTTGATGAAAAATAATCTTTACAAATATTTGCAAAAATTTTTAATGTATATTTTTTATCAAAAATTATTTTTGGTAAGTAATATTTCTGAAATATAACTGCAGTATGTTGACAATATCAGTGTGATATTTCTGCAATGAAGATAAGTAAAATATTTATTGCTTTAGAAATATTGCTGCTTTATTCTCATGAAAGTTTTTTATGGAATAATAAGTATTCTGCAAACAATCAATGATAAAAAAGTCATTGTTGCAATTGTTGTTCATGCATGTTTAAAAAGAGTAGCTAAAAACGGGAACACTTAGAATAATTTAAAAAAAAGTCTATGAATCAATGAATTTGTTGCTGTAACAATCTTTAAATTTTTTCATTTTAGACGTACTATACTTGGTTAGAATAGTTCTAAAACTTTGTTTATTTACAAGCTCAGCATACTTTATATTCTAAACAGCAAAAAAAGGCTTGTAGTATTTATTTAGTGCAATTTTTACAATATTTAGCAGCTACTATGTATGAGCATTCGTACTTTGATCTACATCTAGTATATTCTTTATATAAATGTTGTTTAATTAATTCAAATAAATTAAGATGTAGCATATTTACTGAAAGAGGTTTGTCGTTTAATTATGTCTGATACTATAACGACAACAACATTTATCCAAGTAGTTTATTTTTACGACTAGAATTATTTGCAAATCCTATTGTAAGCTTATGATCATATAAAAATAATGTTGCAATACAATTATTTCACATATGTTAAGATGATTTAATGTGCCACTTCTAAGTAAAAAACTAAATTTACCTAATTAAACACTTTTTCTAACAGATGGCAAGATAGCCCATGTGATAATAACTTATTTTGTTCTTTAAAATTTTTTTTTTTGTAGCCATAAACTTTTTTGAAACCTTACTAGATGTACAATCAACTGTAAATTTTTAAATGTTGGATAGAAATACTCTTTAAGGCTCTTTTCTGTCGTAAATAAACTATTTTAATCTCAATCTTGAAAGGCTCTTTTTTTCTACTTAGTAATCTTTAAAAATTGTGTTGCTTTAAAAACATTATCCTACTGCCTACTTCTTGTTCTTAATACTAGTACTATTTCTTAAGAATCTCAGACAAACAGAGCATTGAGTATACTCATTGTAGGTGACCAATTACCTATTATTATATTTGTAAGTTTTGTTAATAATTTCAGCTGAATACTGAAATATTTGAGAAATATTTTGTTATATTGCAACACATTTTAAACAAAGTTTATTAAAGATAAGTGGTAGTATTGAGTTAACAATAAAATGATTTTTCTTCAAGCTTCATGCGTTGTATTCCATTTTAATAATTAGTCAGAAATTTAAAAAACCTCAACATAGAACTCTATTAACACAATTTTATTACTTGATCCCATTACGTAATTAGTGCACTAGAAACGAAGACTAAAATTTAAATTATTTCTTATTCTTGGAAAGGAGGATTAGCAGTGTTATCCAGAGAGGTAAGGAACAAAACATCCCCGCTTTCCACGCAGATGAATCTCCTTAATTCTGCACCTCTTCTTGCACTCGTCAAACTTCAAACTGTACGACTGTAATCCATTATAATTCCAAAAAAAGGCCTGATAATTCGTGATTTCTTTTTTTCAGCATTATCCTTTTGTACTAAAGTATCTATTAGAACTTTTTTTTATTATCTAACACATTTATAATGTGCCCTGATTTTTAAATTGAAGGCAACTCAACCTTATTCTCTCATAAAAGACCATGTTCAACTGTCAATATTTAATCATTATTTTCTTGAAAGTCTCTTTAGTTAGAAATCTGACAAAATTCATGTGCAGTTCTCATATGTTTAAATATAGCATACATTTTTTTAAACACAATGCTACATTTTAAACTTTTTGTCAGAGTCACTAAGACAGATCTGACTAGGGTAACAACTTCCGGGAAGAAAAATGCAGCTCTTTATCTTTAGAAGATTCATTTACATTCACTTCCGGAACAATTGACGTGTGATTACACTTGGGAACAACTTGTAAGACTTTAAATGCAGTATAACTCTGGACACAAGATACGTTCTTCAAGACTCTCACTTTGCAGAGAGCAGACGTTGCTACAGATGCTGCTGGTTCTGCTGCTGGCTTCCAAGTAATCGAGAGCGTGCAGTCCTTGCGCGTAAAAGGGCAGCATGAGTAGTGTCGTAAATCACCGCCCGATGTCATGATAATGATGTTGTTAGTGCTTGAGATGACACAAAGTTAACATCCTTGTCACTCCCTCCCTTTGACAACATCGAAGTTTGCATCTAATATTATTACTCTGATTATTACATGCGAGTATCGGTTCTTCCGTCGGCAGTTGGTTCAGTGGTCTCAGTAGACTGACGATCCTCGGATTTTGGTATATCTGTGAGATAAACATATTCATGTACATCTATACATACTTAAGCTTAGTTTTAATAAATTAAGACTTCTGAGTTAAATAAATTAATTCATTTAATATCTTATCTCTAAGGTTGTGGTAGTTGTCTAAGGCAAGGGCTTGGTCATAATATTCGCTTCATTTACTCACGAAGCAATTCACCGAACGTTAACTCTCTCTTAGTGTACATAATATTTGATAAAGTCTCCATGGGAGTCAGCCACATGAATTTTTGTGCCAGTCATTCTTCTTTTTAACAGTTGTCTCTTAATAGTTGCCAAGTCGTCTTCAAAGTTTTTTAACTTGTGACTTTCATCCATCTGAGTACATTTAGCCGCTGACTGATTGTCGCACCAGATGGTAACCGGGTACACAGTTCTTTCTATCTTAGTTCGGATGGCTTTGTCAAGAGAAATAAGTCCTTAACACTCATTGCTCATGGCTTAATACTCAGCTTTGCAGATAAATTGGGTGAGATATGACTGCTTGCGTCTTCTCCAATGTATAGTGTCTTTCAACAACTTAGTAACGAGACCTTTTGTTGTGGTGGAATCCTCTAAGTCTCTAAGGACAGCAACAGTCATCACCTCCATGTTCCCGTCTCTAGCTCTGAACACCAGACCCAACTCATGAGTGCCTTTAAAATACCGGAACGCTCTAACTTTTTTTCAGTCTAGCTTAGCAAGTTTTGAGTGTCGCCTAGATAAGTAGTTGACTGCAAAAAATATATCTGGTCTAGTTACTTCTGCTAGGTAGAGGAGGTTTCCTATAGCTCCTCTATAGGGTACACTTGTTAGCTGCGTTATTTCTGCTCCATCATGCTCAGAGTTTCTTTAATCCTTATTTTTTTAGTTATCTTGTCACCATAGGAGTTTTCTGGGGTTTGCTCTTATACATGTTGAATCCCATCAAAATTTTCTTGATATACTCTGATTACTTGAGGGTAAGAATCGTCTGATTTCTGTCACTGAAAATTTACATGCCAAAGTAGTATTTGGGTTCTCTCAAGTCTCTCATTAAAAAAGTCGTACTTAAGCTGTACTTGATTTAATTTATTATGGGTAATCTGTTTCCAGCGAGTATAATATCATCAACATACAAATATCACGATTTGGCTATTTTTCCTTCATCAAATGCTTATTTAGCCACTTTGTTATGTCATCTGAATTCAAAGCTTCACGGTATAAGACAAGGTCTTAGTTAGTTGTAGCTACTAAGACATTGGTTATTTCATCCTCTAAGTTCTGAATATTCCTCTAAAATTTTCTTGTTATTTAGTGTATATGTTTGGTAAACAACTGATATCATCAAGGGCAGGATATACTCAGGATCCGATTGGAACTTTGAATGTTCCATCAAATTATTTTCTGATGAGTTTTATATATTTTTGTAAATGTTTCCATGTACAATCTTTTCATTAAACTTAACGTATCGAGAGATTAAAAATTTTTTTTTACAGGATGCCATAAAAAGTAACCAGTCAACGTATAGTATACTTATATAGCTTTTAAAGCTCTTTCTGAAAATTGAGATTTAGCTATTGGGATTTGAGCATAAGCTAACCACCTTAAACGTCTAATTTTATCGATATAGGCGTTCTGAGTTTTATCAATTTGGCTTATCAGGGTTTCAAATTTAATACTAGAATCTAAATCAATGTTGTATATGTGCACTGCTACATCAGTAGCTAAAGTCTACATACTGGTTGGCAAACCTGAGCTAACAATTAGTGCTCTGATTTTCCATTGTATTGACTTATTACAACAATCTGAAGTACTATTAAACTCTGGAGTACGTGGTGGTGAGACTTTACCATCAATTTTCTCTCTCTTTCTGACCTCTAAAAATTTTCCACCATTGAAATCCGTGCCATTATCTGTCCTGTTAAAGCAAACTTTATTGTCACTGCCTAATAGACTTCTAACATATTGAAGGTATTCTTCTAGGCAATTTCGTGCTAGACCTTTGTTCTTTACTGTGTATGCCTTGGTGTATCTTGAATAGTCGTTTATCAAAACAATTGTAAATCTGTTTGTTTCTGGATACAAATTTGGTTTTATTAAACCCATAGTATCCACATGCTTTTTTTTAACGATTTATATGCTCTGATTCTGACTTCTGAGAATATCAATTTTTCCATTGTTGCTAGTCTACATATATCACAATCCAATTTGAAATTTATGAATTTAATCTATTATTATGTTGCCTCTGATTTTTGGGGTTGTTTCAAGTAGTTTTAAAGACGTTCGCCCCAATTTAATATTCCGCAATAGACCATCATCTTCTTTTTCCTAAAAATTCTGAATTTCATCCAGTTTCGTATAGTATTCAAGCGTGAACATGTGTTGATTTGAAATCGTGTCTAGGCTTGAAACTTGCTTTAACTTGTCGAGATCATACTGTTTTTTTTTTTTCAATCTCAGACTGATTATCTTGAAGATTTCTTGTGTCACATAAGGTCCCTGAATTTTGACTCTCTTAAAGATCCATGATGTCTGTTTGAGATTATTCCATGACCTCATTTAAGAAAATCATATGTGCTACAAACAAATGTATATCATAGTTTTTTATCTGGAAGCTATCTGAGTTATTTATAACTTCAAATTGCACAAATCAGTTTGGTTTTTTGTATTTTTCTATGTGTATTTTGTTTCTGTTTCCTCATTAAAAATTCCTTACCTTGTATTGTCTTGATAAATGCAAGCCCTGCTTCAGCAAATTGCAGCTATCACTTTTGTCAATTTAATGTACTTCTCTGAATTTAACTTTTGAACTAAATCTTCTTTTCCGTTAATGACAATGTTAGCAAATGGGTTTTTATTTGCACTCTTAATAAATTTATCGTTTGATGTCTTTAAATTTGTTATAATTAACTATTTAATAACAACGTGATAAGTTGCTCTGGAATCATCTAGAAAAAAAACTTTAGTGTTACTTATCGTTTTAAATTTATTGTTGTTATCTGTTAGTATCACCTTCAACTTATTTTTCTGTTGTTATTAAGCTTGTAAATTCAAAGCATTTGGTTTTTTGTGCATTTGGCTATTACCTCTGAATTAATTATTATCGGCGCTATTTTTGTCCTTAGCACTATCTCCGGGCATTTATTGCCAACTGTTTAATAAAATACAGACCTCATTCTTTCCTCCATCAAAAGTAAAATACTATCTGAATTTTCGTATTCTTTCACAATATTATAAAACTATTTACATGTTCCTTAGAAGCGACTCCCAGGTGATATAATTTTGCTCTGACTGAGAAAGCTGTGATATTGGCTTTGATTATTCTGAAGCTTTGTAGTTTACTCTGTATTGTTTCAGGATTCCTTATTTTTATTGTCATTTCCGATGACATCTGATAGATTTTTTGCTTTAAACTCTAAAATTATGTAGTCAAGCCAAACATTAAGGGACCCTTTCTGAGTGAGTGTGTCATTTTTCTTGTAAAATAATTTTGATTTAATTTTGCTTGAGTCTATTGAACTTTTGAGGCTTACTAATGACTTATTTAAATTTTCTAAGCTTTTACCTTCCTCTGAGTTGCTATAGTTGTTTGATTTCTGATTGTTGGCATTAAATGAATTTTCAAGAGAATTCTCATGAAAATCATGGTTGCTCTGATGATAACTGGTAGAGTTTAAGAAATAGGATCTTTCTGAGCTCTGAATAAACCATGTTTGAAGGGACTCTGTTGCTTTGGTAAGCCCATCAATTTTGGTTGCTACTAGTTAAATAGCTTTTGTCATTAAAGCAGCTACGTAGACAAATTCTGGGATCTTTTTTGAAGTTAAAGTCATAGCATTGGCTGCGTTCTTCATTCAAGTGGACAGGATAAGGAGTTTCTCGACCACTACGTGCCAGCTTTTCAAGACATCTGATTGTTTAAATTGAATGTTCCGAACTTCTGATCTCTGATGTTGACTAGTGTTTGACGTGGAATTCAGATTCTAAACTCCTTGATGCTCTAACTCATTGACTTCTGTGAAACCATTATTCTATAATGTTTAGATTCTCAAATTGCAGACATCGCTCATTAACTAAGCAAACATTTTCTGGAGGCCTCTATAAATAAATGATCACATTTTTTATCTCTAAAAAAATTGAATGGCAAAGGAAACAGAAAAATTCTCGGTGGACCAAGCAATTATACCTTTATCATTATATCAACTCTAAATGAAATTGTTCTCTGGATTTTTCAAAGTCTCTGAAATGTGTTAAACATCTAAGATCAAAGTTTATAATGTCGTTTTTTGTCATTGAGAATGTGCATTTACCAAACAAAATTATATGCATGCATGCAAAATAAGGGAATGGTCTAACTCAAAAGCCAGATGGCACTGACGGCCTGGCCAAGGTCAGCATTCGGCGTGCTAGACCCGCTTACTTTAAATCTATACACGCACTCCCTCCCAAAATGAGTGGCCGCACTTTATGCAACCTAGTGCCATGAGAAAGAGGTACACCCACGTATATGAATCTAAGGCTTCGCAGTAAGCTTGTAGTATATCTCGTTAGACATTTTTGTGAGAGATTATTAACTGACTGCATCGCTAGTAAGTTATTTACAAACAAGTGTATGGAAACTTTATTTATGAAATTGAAACACTGTCAACATAAACATAACATTAGAAACACAACTTGTATACAGTCGTACATACGTGTTTAAAAAGATAAGCCTGTATGCCGAGGTGTCTGCTTTGAGTCGCGTGGCAGGCTAATGGTATTTTAAACACGCTTACGTATTGCCATATACGTGTCTTTCTTTGTAAAAATTGAAAAACTACAAAAGGTGAATCTTCGACCATCTAAAACCATCAGCATGCAAACCCTAAGCCAAACTGCAAACATCCAACTCTAACTCTGGTACACGAGTACAGTATGAGTGTAACACTACATCATACAAATAGAATGAGCCCCGTTGAGTTTTAATCAGTTTAGCTTTTTTTTTGGAAATCACAAGAAACTGCCGTTTTGTTTTTTAAAAACTACGTAACTCACATCCTATATATTATTTAAAGCTAAAAAATTTACATAAGGAAGATATGATTACTCTCAACATACACACCAAGTTTAAGTAAGATCAGTAGTAAGCTTTTCGTGAACTGCAGCAAAAAACAGAAAAAGATCCCCTCAATAAAAAGCCATAAAAAAGTTTTAAGCCAACATGTGTACATTTTCCAAACGTATTTTTCTTTGTCTGTGCGTACTTTACAAGTGCCTAAAGTTCCGTTTATTTTTATCCATTAAACGTATCCGGAATATCGATCGCAAAAAAAAGTCTTTTTGCTTCCCAGCTAGTAGAACCGGTGACTTAGCAAGCTGCTGCTAGAGGCCACGCCAACTTTCTCCGATGCATGATCCAAAGGTCTTAAGCGAGCGCGTTCAAAACAGAAAGGTGCATAAAAAGTATCGATATCTCAGGAACCAAAAGAGATAAATGGACGATTTTTTTTTTTTAATTGGGGTCACTTGTCACAATTTTACGATTGCGCATATTGATAGTTCTCCCTGCAAAATAAGAGGAGGTCCTATTGAATTAAAATTGATAGCGTTTCATGACTCACCGATTATGTTTTTTCTTTTTTAAATGTGTCAATATTGTTGGATTAAGTTCAGAACAATCAACTATTATTTGAGTAACTATTGTTATTATTTACAATAATTAGTAAATCGACTTTTGTTTTATTGATACGGTTTTTTTTTATTATCACTTAATAATGTAGTTATACGTTTTATTCATTTTAAACTGATGTTTGGAATATTGTTTTTATGTAGAGGCTGTAATAGGCGCAAAATGTCTTGTAGGGGCATCATAAGTTCTAACTCTGGCACTGTACGAAGGAGAACAGGATCCATTCTACCTACATTAGCAAAAGAAACTGCGTCTCCTCTTTATCAGACGTGTCTTGTTTGCTGTGCTAAATACATTCTGCTATACATCGTTATACTTTTACGTTGATTTACTAAAAAAATCTGTTCCCATCGAATTTCGGACCGTTCGTCTTAAACGTTTCTCGAACGATAATAAAAGTACTTTTCTATACAAATCCCTTAATTATGCTTACTTTACAGCGAACAACGTGTTAATTGTGTTAAACACATTGTACTTTATCGTGAGTACCTTTATTGTACTTATACATTCAAGATTCGAAAGTAAATAATCGTCTTTGTTTTTTATGTTCAACTGGTTCTACACTTTTTGATGTTAAAAAGAAAGATTGTTGGGGCATACATGATTTCACATATATCGGTACGTGTATTCAGGGGTGAGAGTGTCTCTCAGTAAGGATCTGCAACCCCACCATATTACAATCTCTTTTACTTCCTCTTTTAACTATGGTCACAGATTGTTAAAAGATCAGGTAAATTGAGCCCAATATACGTGTAATAACAAAAATTATCATGCTCACAGTATACTATATGACTTTTTCCATAAAACTTAGAATTGTTTGTATTACTTGAGTTTGATGTCATAGTTTACTTCTTCAGGCTTCATTTACAGCAAAAAATAGTAGTTTTCACACCTAGTGTGGTGTGAATTGTATTTTGATATTGGCAAATGATGGCTGAGGGCTAATTAAAAGGTTGTGATATCACGTTAACTTTCTATAAAAAAGAAAAACACGCAATTGTAAGGCTTTTGCTCAAAGATATGCAGTCAATTAGGTTAGCAGAACTATTTTATAAAAAAAAGCTACTCTCACAGAAGTAACTGAGAATAGTGCGAGATTGGTGGAAATAATATACGATGGAAAAACAGTTACATCGTCGTTAAACGATGAGTGGTGTGACTGTTTCTGTATTGTGGGAAGCAAACCAGCATTTAAACTGTGCTCTTTGCCACCAGCAGAAGGAGCAGCTATACAACACAGTGTAAGAGTGTATTAACAAGTACAGATATTGCTGGGCAGAGAGAAGTCTTACTTGAAATGGGGATGAACGAACACGAATAATGGCTTTCCAACGTACCTAACCGAAGATCTTATCCCAGCTGATGTAATAAAAATAATTTCGTGCCGAAGGGTTGCGAAATGCAAATCCAATGTCTGTGGATGCAAAAAGCACGACCTTTTTTTCACGCACTCATGTAATTCATGCCATAAAGTAACGTGCTGTAATAATGAGAAAAAAGTCATACGATTAAATGACGAAAGTAGCTCTGTTAATATACAAGAGGCAATGCAAGACACTATTTGGCAAACGATTTGTTTGCTTTTCAAAGAATATAGAGAAAAAGAAAAAAAGCGGGCACAGAAAAATTAGAAAGTGGTAATAATGACGATGGAAACAATGACGATGATGATGCTGGTAATAATAATAAAAATAATATTGATGCTAACGCTTACGCTAAAAAGGAAGTAAAAGGAAGAGGAGGTGGGGCAGTTAAAAATTATAAACCAGATAAGAAAAAATGTGAGGATAATCTGTATGTATAAGTAAGTGTGTATACGTGTGCACGTCAAAATCACAGTGTAAGCAGCATTATCGAGGCTCATGTTGTTTTGATTTGACTATAGCCGTGCATGCACGATGTGCTAAACTCCCAATGAAAGTTCAACAAAGTCTGTACAGTCTGCAAAGTCTAATAGCTAAAGTCAGTGTTTAATAAGAACTTTTTCTTAACTAAATAATTGCTCGTCTCCTGATTTTCCTCAACGAATAACCCTTCAGGTTACAGGCCCCAGCACGCTTCACTGCACTTTATCTTTTGTGCGTTTTTTTTGTGTTTCCAGTGAAATAATCAACAAGAAATCAGCTCTGGATGAGGGGAAGAGCGAGGAGATCGCGACTGTAGTAAACGAGGGTCCCCACAGCGGGATAAACTGATATTTTTCGTTTCAAAACTATGTAAACTTCCTTAGAAAAAATATTTTTTCATGAAAGTTTTTAGATCTTATAGGTATGATGACAAGGAATAACAGAAAATTGGGGAAAATTGTTAAAAATGAAATCCTTACCTACAAATTTTTGATTATTTCAAAAAATTTTTATTTAATTTTTTTTTTTTTTTTTTTTTGTTGGAAAATAAGTTTAAAAGAGCTGGTAGTATACCTTCATATTTATCTTACGTATATTATTTCTTTTTTCAATTAGGTATCAAAATTGCGTCTACAAAGTAACTTACTTGTTAAAATCAAGCATAATCCAAAAAAAAAGTTATTTTCTTCAGAAAGTTTTTAGAAGCGTACGTGTTGTGGCTGGGAGTGATAAATAACTACTGAATGATAAAAAAAAAAAATTAACCTATATACTCATGTGGTATTGGGACATTTTTTTTGTGTTTCGAGAATTCTTTCTTTCTCTCTTTATTAATTCTTTTAAAATTAGATTTCTCCGGAATATAAAGTAGCTTGATCAAATTAATGCCTTTGATAATCATAATCATATAATAATAGAGAAACGATGAACTGCAATGATGTCATGGATGCTTTTAAATTATTACGTGCTTGTCTCACTCTTAATTGGATTCTGTTTTCGTGTCACTTATATTATCGTCATTCCTCCTGTAAATGTTTATAATTTTATGATTGACATCGGTTAATAATTATTATGAATAATACTTTTACATAAAAATACTTTTAATGACTATTTTCGTTTATTTCTAATATAATTTCATTCTCTAATAACCTTGCAAAAATTAATTATATTATTTATTTTGATTACATTCGCATAATAATCGGTCTATCTCACCATTACGGGTATTAAAATTTATTAAACAGAGTAATACTGAATTCTTAAATATTGGCTTAGTACCATAGTCAAAAGAGACAAAACAGTCCATTTTTTACTTTACATTAGGTATTTAAGATAATAGCCATACAAGATGTACTAAGTGGCAACATTTTATTAAAAAGTATTCATTGCTTTTGTAATTAAAGTGATCAAGAAAGTATCATATAATTTACTACTCTACAATTCAAGACGTAATTGTAATCAAATGTAAGATATCATTAAAGTTCCGTGATGATGTACACAAATGTTCCAAAGTATTTTTAAGAAGCCGGTAAATGAATTGCAACTGTATTCTCGGCTTACACCAAGATAAAATTCTTTAGTTTTAATTCAATAATAAGTTCAATTGAATCTAACTTTTGATTAAAAAATAAAATAATTGCTTTGCTTAGTGAAAATAAGAATTTTAAGATACTGCACATAGAATTACAAATTTATTATGTAATCTTTTTTTCCCCCAGCGTATAATACAACTGTAACTAGAGTTTCTGATGTAATTACTACATTTACATGGAGAAATAGGATATTATAATTTTTTAACAATGGTTCAATACTACACTGAAATTCACAACTTTGAAAAGAACTTTGTAGAGACTATATAAGTGCTTTTACTTACTGTGATCGCATGAATCCACTTGAGGCTTGAACGTTTTTATGATTCACCTTTAGCCGTTGTCTTTGTTTAATGTACTCTAATGAAATTATAGAGTCTGTCATGTAAACTGCCCTATTGAAAACGTCCAGAATTCTTAGCTTCCTGCTTATTTGTTGTGCGTGTGCAGTCCAATTTCTACGATTAGATTTTTGCCAGCTATCACTACAATCTTCGGAAAAATATGCTAAAGGTAAAGGGAATTTTTCCACGATCTCACAACTATGAGCAAGCAATTTGTGTAATGTGGGGCTTATTTTTGCCCAGGGATAACATTCGTAATGCTTTTTATAGGTTTCAATACACAGTGTTCTCATTTTGCTCAGAACTAGTGCGTACTTGCTTTTAACTAATAATATTACGAGAGAAATGTTTTTCACCAGCGTTTCATCTAGTTCAAGAACTTCAGAAAATTTTTCTGGTTCCACGAAGCATTTTCGGGCAACGTTACCGCTTGTAGTGGTACCATGCCCTTGAAGGACTTAGTCAACTCGAACCTTGAACTTTTCGTAAATTCTATTTCGTACAATTTGAGTTCGCTCATCTGCCTTTTCTGAAATAATATGGATATTACTATGCAAACTAATACAGTAAGGTTACTGATTGGACACTCCATTTTTCTTAACAATTAAAAATATAAACTTTGTTGCAAGACGTAATAGCTATATTTAACAAAAGCCAACTTCGTTCATGATCAATAAAATTTATATATAAGAATACTTTGGATATACAATTATATTTCTGAAGAAACATTGTAAATTTGAGTTTTCTAACATAGTTATCCATTAAATATCCAATAGTAATCAACTTCGGACTTCATGTGGAAAACCCAATCGTATGTGCATGCTAACTCACTTACTCAAAATGATGCTATGTGTGCTTTTATATGAATTACTGTGAGTAAATGATAGTTATTTACACGTAAGCGATTGGTCAAACTTGGAGGGTACAACCGTAAAGACACATCAAACAAAGACACGTCCAATTGTTTGGATTCTTATTTAAAATTAAATATTGTATTGCGTCATTTAAAAAAAGTAATAAACCCTGTTGTGTAAGGTCTGAAAAAAGTAAATTTTTTTTTTTTTTAATTTCCAGTGCGATAACATGGCCAAATTATTACAATTACGTCTTGCAATTTTCATTAGAAATTAATACCTCGTATGCTATATTTAGTTACAAACGAAAGATATACATTAACTACAGTTACTGCGTGTGCTACGAACTAGCGAAAAGAAAAGTTTTTCAATTTATATTTCACCTTTAACATCAGCATTAATGGTCCATGTTTGCAACGGAAGTATGTATGATATGTGTGTTAAATTTTCAAAAGCTTTTATTTCAGCATGTAGAAGAAAGCTCCAAGGCCAAGCTCTATAAATGATTCATCAATGGGATAAAAATCAGTTGATACATCTTTGTCACATTGAGAATTAGTGCAAAAGTAAATATTGTATCTACATGTAGCTTTGTTTTCTACGATTGCGCTTACACATTTTCCGCCTTGTAATGTAACAAAAACTTTAAATGACACTTCTGCTTCTTGTCTATTATCCAACTGAAATGCATATGATGTAAGTGTGGATATTTCATGATTTAAATGATTATACTTTGTAAGTATAGACTCCAGCGTAATATTATCTAATTCTTACATTTATTTTTTCCTTCCTATACGCATGTCATCGAAAAAGAGTTGTGCTGGCTTGGTTTTTCTAGTACCAGCTTCATTCATAAAGTCGTTTTGTTCAGTTTTAAAGTGAACTTGTGCTTAAATGTACTGTACATTTTACTGCTATGCAAAATTGCTGTAATAATTTAATTGTCTGTTACTTCTTCGCGAGCTTCTTAGAATTGAATATCTTATGTTTTATACGTTACTACTTAGATTAAAACAATACTCTAGAGACTGTGCTTTATTTATACTTTTCTACGTTATAATATATTCAATAGTTGTTATCTGCAAAATGAAATATTCTCGAACATTCACATAAAAGCATATAAATACACCGTGCTCTGCGTAGCACTAGTCAGTCCGAGCAAGCACCGCGGCTGAGTTGAACGCTTCACTCAGTTTGCACCTGTACATGGTATACCAATTGATTGAAAATAAATGCTGCTATTAATTAACATTTACAAGTGTTGCGTTAATCCTTTTCCCTGTATCTGTCTTCGTGGTCTAGACTTTAGCTCGTGACGGTAACGGCCCTCCCACGAACATTTTTGGTAGCAGAGCGTGGTTCCTTGGAACAAAAAAAAGAGGCAGTTTGAAATTGGAGGCGCGAAAATTTCTGTATTGCCAGAGGTAGTGCTGTGTAGGTGAGTGTGGGTGGGTTTGTTTATTACCTTGAATTAATATACACTACTGCACAGAGTTTAGAGATGTTGCTAACGCTAGATCAATCGGGTATCCGCCAGCAAGAGTTGTTCGGTAGAGTATCTCGAGCATACGATTATCTACTTAAGCTTGGACAGAACAACATTAAGCGACAAGCAATAGAAATTCGCCTCAATCAGTTACGCACTAACTGGAATAAGTTCCTGCAGAATCACTTCCAGATTCTGGCGCTGTGTGCGGGTGATACAGCAGCGATTGATTACTTCAAGTCAGATTGCTATGGCCTTGCGGAGGAGGGTTACTTGAAATTAGCGTCAGGTATGTCTATAGAGCTACAAAAGCTACCTCCAGATCCAGTGCCGCAACCTTCTTCAATCGCTGTTCCTGTAGTACCGAGAAGTTTGCCTGCCGTACTGGTACCTACATTTTCGGGCAACTTCTGCAACTGGCTTGAATTTAAAGACTTGTTTTCAGCCATTGTGTTTCGTAAGTCTTGCATAAGCAATGTTGAAAAATTGCAAAATCTAAAAACTCACGTACAGGGTGAGGCTGCCGAAATGTTGCGAACCATGCAAGTAATTGATGCCAATTTCGAGGTCGCATTGAGGATGCTTGAGGATTATTACACCAACACAAGACGCCTGGTAACAGCAATGACTCGTGATCTTCTCTCAGTGTCAGCTGTAATTGCGGAATCAGCACACGACCTTAAGGCATTGCTCAGTAGCACTGTGAATGCCTTAGCCGCGCTCAAGCAACTTAAGCGACCAACAGCTCAATGGGATGACTTGGTGGTCGCTCTCACTGTCCGGAAGCTCGATGCTCGAACTTTCAAAGAGTGGAAATCTACACTTAGCAACACCACCGAGCCACCAACATTTGCTACGCTTAAGCTCTTTATTGAGCAACGTATCTCGATGCTCGAGATTGTCGCACCTTTAATAGACAAGCATAACCGCAAGAAGGACATGGGAGCTAGCAGCTCAACCTTTATGCATACTACTATCACGGAGAAGTGCCGCTTATGCCAAGACGAATACTTCATTTTGCGTTTCGTCGAATTCAAGGCTAAAAAACCGCAAGAACGCCAATAGGTAGTTGAAGCGAAGGGCCTTTGCTACAATTGCTTTGGGGCGCACAAGCTTGATAACTGCAAATTGCTCAAGCGTTGCCAAACTTGCAATGGCAAGCATCATTCAATGCTGCATGGTAATCTTTTAACTGCAACGCATCTTGCAACTTTAGCTTGGCCTGCAACCCTTGCTAAAGGTAATCGTTTATCATGCAACTGGAGTGCATCTTCAGGTAACATTACACTTTTACCTACTGCTCTGGTAAAAACGCAAGGTCCTGATGGACGTACGCACGTAGCACGTGCTATGCTCGATAATTGCTCACAGCAATTTTTTGTTGCAAAAAGCTTAATCAAAAAGCTTTAACTAACGTACCAAGCAACAACTCGCGAGATCACTGGTGTCGGCGGTGCCAAGGGTCCACAAGTGCACGGACAAGCTCGACTGACCATTACATCCATCATCAGCGAGAAATCAACGCTCACTTTCGACGCACTGATTCTCTCGCTGATCAGTAATTATAGACCTGGCGTACACAAGCTGTTAATCAACTGGAGATACTTGCAAGGTTTAAATTTTGCTGACGACTTTCGGGAAAGCCCGTCAGAAATCGAAATACTGCTGGGTGCTGACATACTTCCTTGAATATTACAAGAAGGTTTACGCATCGGAATGCCAGGGGCACCAATGATGCAGTGTACCATTTTTGGCTGGACACTTTCTAGTCCATTGCATATTTAAATAGTAGTACCATCATCGGAAGAATAATTGTTAGTGTTGTGAAAGTGTCTTACAAGCAAGTGTATTATTGTAACTCATATACTATGTTTTCCGATTTCGCCTTGCTCAATCATAATAGGCAGGCAGAATGTTCAGTTTTAAAGTGAGCTTGTGCTTAAATATACTGTACATCTTATTGCTATGCAAAATTGCTGTAATATTTAAATGTCTGTTACTTCTTCGCGAGCTTCTTAGAATTGAATATCTTATGTTTCATACGTAACTACTTGGATTAAAACAATACTCTAGAGACTGTGCTACATTTATACTTTTCTACGTTATAATATATTCAATAGTTGTTTTCTGCAAAACGAAATATTCTCGAACATTCACACATAAGCATATAAATACACCGTGCTCTGCGTAGCACTAGTCAGTCCGAGCAAGCACCGCGGCTGAGTTGAACGCTTCACTTAGGTCGCACCTGTACATAGTATACCAATTGATTGAAAATAAATGTTGCTGTTAATTTACATCTCCAAGTATCGCGTTAATCCTTTTCCCTGTATCTGTCTTCAACGTGGTCTGGGCTTTAGCTCGCGACGGTAACGGCCCTTCCACAAACACATTTCGTCACGTGAAAATAGCTGTTCAATAAATTATTGGAATGAAGAAGTCGGTGGATCAAAAAATGTTAATGATATACTAAATTTACTCAAACTATTTTTGAGCATTTAAGTTTTATTTCACAGGCACGAGATGTTACCTTTCGTTATATAATTAAAAGTGATTGCAATAAATTTTGTCCTGATTTATTTTACTTCTCAAAGCATTTTTATTAAGCATTTGCAATTTTTTTCGTTAAAACACACATTAACCTTTTGATAAATAGAATTATTCATAGATCATTTAAGTTTATAAAAAATACAATTTTTCTATAAGGGCTCAACATTGATATAAGGAGTCCCAAGATATTTCTATGACATGCAGCTTTGACCTAAATCAACAAAAGTAAAAACTTTTTTTGTACAAATAGTACATACTGTAGCTAATATCAATGTAAGCTCAAACATTTTCAAAGCGAAGTCGCACAAAGTTCTAATCGTAATCACTAAAATGAGAATCTATAAATACATTCAACAGCGATTCTGTTTATCTCATATTTTTTCTCATTCGCAAAATATCGGTGTGTAAGTTATACAAATGGAATCGAATAAAAAATAGTAATTAAGTCGTTAAAGTGCAAATATTTAAAGTATACTTATATTTATTCAAGTTATAGACGTTTCCGTAAGCCCAAATGTACACAAGTAAGGTTATGATGTGACTAATTGTCATTACAATTAATGTTTCACCAGGATAACGTCGTGGTTAAGGTTCTTTTTTACTTGTAATTGTAGCTCTATAACTTTTAGTATTAGAAAAAACGAAGAATAAATGTACTTTTCTAAATTTAATAGACTGATAAGAATGTTCACTCTCTATGCAATAAATGTGAGTTGTTAAGTTTCCTACGATATTTTAAATAATTTTTGAACCTATCTCTAACAACTATATTATATGAGCACCAAGAAAATACACAATACTTACTTGCCGATATTTACTAATCACTTATATCCACAATAAGAACTCTTCTACTTAGCACACACATTACATGACTGTCCTACGGAAATACTTATTTCTTCTTACGTTTGATGAAACAAAACCTTTTGAGAGTTCTCAAAATCAGTTTGGCACGTATCCTTAAATTCTGCCATAAGTATGTGTAATACAGATAGTAGACTAGAGTTTACAACAGTAACGTAAATTATAAGAATCAATAGAATAATTTTGTTCGGAACGCGTGGACCGAATAAAGCAAGGATGGTAACACACTTTGCTTGAGCTTAATACACTCATCTATTTTGGTGCCCGGTGTAATACGCAAATAAGTGTACCTCCGTGCCAAGGCTTAGTAACTAAAGCTATAAGCCATGTTACTGTATCCTATTTTATCCATCGCTGCATATAACAATAATATTAAAAAAAGAACAAAAAAGAATTTTCAAAACACGAAAAAAATTTCCAAATACCACATGAGTATATAGTTCAATTTTTTTTTATATCATTGAGTAGTTATTCATCACTCTTAGCCAAAACACTTACACTTCTGAAAACTTGCTAAAGAAAATAATTTTTTTTTTGGATTATGCTTAATTTTGATAGAAAAGTCACTTTTCAGACGCAATTTTGATACCTCATTTAAAAAAATGATAAACATGTGTAAAAAAAATATGAAGGTATCATACCAGCTTTTTAAAACTAATTTTCCAACGGGAAAAAAAAAAAATTAAATTGAAAAATATCTGAAATAATGCAAAAGTTGTAGGTTAGGATTTCATTTCTTACACTTCTTCTTAATTTTCTGTTATTTCTTGTCATCATACTCATATGATCCAAAAACTTTCATAAAAAAATATTTCTTCTAAGGAAGTTTACATCGTTTTGAAACGAAAAATATCAGTTTATCCCACTGTGGACCCCCAGTGACCAAGTTCGAGAACAAGGCCTCAACGCTGGTGTTGCCTCTAGGATCACCTGAGGTAGCAGAGACAGCTTGGGTTAAGGTAAACAATGTTGGTAAGTGATAGCAATATCATTAAATGTTTTGTGTCAGATCTCGAAGACAGTGCTAAAGTAAAAGGCAGTTAAACGGGAGAACGTCATCAAGCTCGTAGAAGAGCTTGAGAAAAACAAAACTGTCTATTCGCACATGATAAGAAAAGCATCTTGGGCACGTACTTGGTTATTTTTAAATTTGGAGGAAAAAGACAGGGGGAAGTAACGAGAGGAGAAAAAGCACTTGCTTTTCGTCTTACTAACATGAGACCACATGGTCTCTCTTCCACGCATTGTACAACAATGCACGACTTCTAACCACAAATTATTTCTCTCTCGTGTTTCTTTGTAGCAACTGTGCGCATGCTCAGTTAGTGTTTTGTTTTGTTTTGAATAGAGGCAGAAAGGCTAATTCATTAAATCTCTGGGATCGATACAACAAAGGCAGATTCTTTATATAAAATAAAATTTAGAAGTATTTCGTTGAATATTTTAGGTATAAAAGGCAGCAAAAATATTTTAGATAAGCGGACATTCGATGCCCTATCTAGAGTCTTCCATTAAATTTATTTGCATGTAAGGCTAAATGCACGAGGTATGGAAATTATGATATCAGCGGATAAAAGCGGTATCAGGGCAGACGTTGGGCGGAAAGTCATAAATGTTAAAGACTACGAAAAAAGACATTCTGATTAAAATGAACCCGGGTTATCTGTAAAATCAGTTGATGAAAATAAGACAGTTTATGAGATAGAGTTGGCTTATAAAACATCTAATACAAATGCTCTCAATGATATCGGTAATAGCAGAAAATGTGACGAGAAATTGAAATCAGACAGAAGGGCAGATATTAAGATAACGTTGGAAAAAGAAGCAGAAACCGTTTTTGAATCAAGCACAGGTAAAACTTATAAGCTTAATATAAAGAAAGAAGAAATAGTGCGAAATGAATACAAATATTTAAAGGCAGTAAATAAACGACCGTCAACTCCTGACAAAAATAAAACTTCTAAATTCTTAGAAAACAGTCTAACACGCCGACTAAAAAGTCTTATAGCTAAATTTGACAGAATATTAAAAATTCTGGAGAAAGAGAATAAAAAGTCAGCAAAGAAAAAAATAGAAAAAAGAAGAGAAAAGACAGGAAGAAGGGCATGCAAGGGAGAATTTTTATGTGGTCCTACAAAATTTCAACCGCATTGGCCGCCTTCGTTCTCCTAAAACTTAAAAGAAATCAGGTAAGAATAAAAGAAAAATTTTAAGCTTTTTTTGACAAAACAAAGGCAGACAACATATCTAGAAGTGGCGTTGAATTTATTGCTACAACCATTCATAAATATGATTAATTCGAGACGCAGACGTAAGCATCATAGTTTCTTTAACTGTAGTCTAACCAAAGATGTTAAATTTAAAGTCTTTTTGATAAATTAAAGTCAGAACTCCCATCAAAAGGACAATAGTATATTATTGATTTGTTAGTGAAAAGCTTAGAGTCAATAAATAAAGACACGGTTCGTAATGATAAGTTTAATGTCAGAGATATACTGTTTAACACAATTGTCGAGATACGCGATCTCAGAATATTACGTCTTCAAGACCCAGTTTTAAAAAAGTCTAAAAGAGTTTTAAAGAGAAGAAACTCTCATTACTACGACCGCGATTTGGAAAAAATTGCACGAAATTAAATTACATAAAGAGAAATAATTGGTGACTAAATTTATTGAAAGTTCTGCGGAATTCGTAAACAACTATAAGATTATTAGTACGTCTAGTTTCTTTTATAAAGAAGAAAAGCAAGATGCCTTTTATACTGCCATAGTAAAAATGATACCTAGTGTGCAGGTGACAGACTTGACGTTCAAAATGCAAAATAGAGAGTGGAAGGGTATGACATACGAGAATCTCATGGTGTACATGTTAAAGGTTGAGTTGGAAGGCTTCGCAAAAGCCACTGGAGGCTGACCCACAAGAGTGGTGTTGACAGCATCATGGCCCCAGGATCGCTTTCGGTGCTTCAACCGTGACGACGAGGATCATGATGCTGAAGAATGGCAAAAGGCTGGAACTGGGCTAAAAAAGTGCTATACTTGTGGCACTTTTGTAAATGATATACCAGCTCACATATTGTGCAGTCTAAGATGTGATGAGAAAATGAAATCAGATTCATGAAACATTAAGAGGCAAGGGGGAGAAAGTCAAGAGAATCGAGGTGGTCAGGACCGTGGCCGTGGCAGGGGTCGGGGCCGCTTGAATTTTTAAGGTTTTGGGCAAAAAAGAGACTTGCGAAGTCAGAGATAGAAAAAATTTTAAAAGGCAGAAAGTTTCTGACCAGTCCCGAAATACTCAGGAAAAATAAAACACGTCCTTTTTTAATTAAGGTGAGTCTCAGACGTAGATCGAGCCTCTAAAAACTCTGTTTTTAAACTCTGTACATTGAGTTAATAATGTATAATCAGATAAGACTGATAAAATTAGATTTTTCGCTGATAGAAGAGTGACCAACCATTTCAAAAAGCTGGAAAAATTATCAAAAAGCCTTGACAGGAGAAGAATAAGAAGATTTAAATATGCAAAGTCAGACTCATCTGCAGATTTTAGAATGGAGAGAGTAAGAAGTCTGCTACTAAGAAATAGTACTCAGTTTAACAAAGTAGTTTGTGTTTGGGACTTGGTCGAAAATTTACTCTTCTCATGTAAATTTGCTGACATGGGTCTGTCCGTCTACTTAAATGATAAAGAAATTAGCATTTCTAATCCTGAAACAGAAAATGTCTGGATATCAAGAATATACCAAAAACCGTACTGGACAGTCGAGGTTATATGGTCGGAAAGTGTAAGAAAGTATGGCCATAGACAGATAAAAAGTGTTAAAAGAATGAAAATGCCAACAGCAGAGTCAGACGCACAAACTCGTCCTGAAAATTCAGCTCTGGTAAGCATGAATTTAACTATTAACTTAGAGAGCTTGATCGAAAGGGTAGATCTGGATGACAGTTCTTTTGACGATGTATTGTTGTTACAAGAAAAGAAGTTCCATGAAGAAGAAACCGTCGGGACTTGACTAATAAATGAAGTGCAGAGTACTTTTCCTAAAAAATATAGAATGTTCAAGGAGAATAACGGGGCTATGCTATGGCATGTGAGGTTGGGACATGCGTCATTGGAATATCTCATAGATGTGCAAAAAGCATATCCAGAAATAAAAAGAGTCTGAAGGAAGCTGTTTTTAGTTACGTTATAAGGATGTGTAATGTCTGTCTTGAAACAAAGTCTTAGAAACTGCGTTTTTCAATGGTGCGAGGAAGCGCAGACACACTTTAGATTATTTATTTTTACACAGTGGGAGTAATAAATTCAGCATCTTCTCCGCAAATTACAAATTTATTTCTATGTTCATTGATGATTTCTCGAGATTTGTAATGGCGTACCCCGTGAAGAACAAAAGTGATACGGGTGAATGTCTGAAAAAGTTCGTCAAAGGCTGTAAAAATGTTCTAGAATATGATATTAAAGTCTGTTATCTGAGGTTAGACCAGGGTACAGAATTAACAGGGGGCCCACTTAAAAAGTACTGGACAGCCTTGAACTTTAACAAAGCTGTCTGGATACCCTCGAATTAAATGGTACATCGGAAAGACTGAAAAAGACTCTTGAAATAAAAGACAAAACTCCCTTATGTGACTTGAGACTCCCGGAAAACATAAAGAATTTGGCTGAAAATGCGGCAGTCTTTTAAATATAATCGCACTTCACACCACTCGAACAATTTGGAAATTCCTTTGCTCAAACTTTCCCCAAATAAAAAAGCAGATATAAGTCAGGTGAAAGGATTCAGTCACGTCTACTACAAAAGAGTTTAAAGAAACAATAATACGAAATTACAGGCTAAAAAAAAGCAAACTATCGCGGTAGGCTATACACCCACAGGGTATCCCTACTCTGCCCAGATAAAAAAAAGTTTTACGAAAGCTAGGACATCAGATTTAACGAGCGTTTCGTGTATGGATATGTGTTCGGTCACAATTCAATTGAAAGTTGAGAGAAAGTGACTATAGACACAAAATTAGATAAAAGGTTTTGAGTTAAGAAAAAGAATAGGAAGAGATGCAAACAACAGATGGAGAGTCTGAGATTGTACAGAGAAAATCAGAGAGGCCGAAAAAATCAGCAGGAATAAAACAACAAATAGCAGAAACAATTCCTGCTTACAAAACCTTGGTAGAAGACGTCAGTTTTGCACGATTGGCCTTCGCTAAAAATCTAATGAAAAATCTAATTTTTAAAAAATATAACATTGACATGTGAGAAAAATACGATAGGTCTGCAGAAGATCTCACTCATAACCTGCTACTGGCTGAAATGAACAAAGATCTATTATTATACAAAGAAGAATTAAAGGCAGTGAATCGCAATGACTAGACTCAGATGATACAAGAGGAGCTCAACTCAATGGCGAGAACTAGTGTCTGGATTTTTAAAGAAAAACCTGTAGGACTTATAAATGGCAGACGCAGAAATATAATTTACTCTCGCTGAGTGCTCGAAAAAAGGTCAACTTCAAAGAGCAGAAAAAATACAAGGCACAGCTGGTACTTTAGGGATTCAAAGACAAAAATAAGTATGATTTGACAAAAACCTACGCCCTGGTGTCAAAATTGACCTTGATTAGAACGATTCTAACTTTAGTTAATAAATGAAACTTGGATATTTGTCAACTAGACGTAAAAACAGTCTTTTTGAATAGTACTCTTAATGACAAAACGAATATGGAGATACCAAAAGGTTTAAACTGCACAAACAAAAAAGGTCAGAATTAAGTCCATAAGCTGCAAATGGCCTTGTATGAGCTTAAGATCAGTCCTAAAAAATGGCATGAAAGATTTTTGAAAGCAGCAATTCAAATAGATCGGAAGTCACACATTTTATTACCATGCCTGTTTACTTGGCACGAGGCAAATAAAATTATTATTTAATTTTGATTTGTTATTGACATAATCATTGCAAGTATGTGTCCAAATGGCTTAAAGTCTATTAAAAAAAGTCTGCAAAGCGAACTTTAAATGACGGATCTTGGTAAAGTAGAATCTTTTCTGGGTATCGAAATCCAAAGAGAAAGGGAGATGCAGGTTTTAACCTTTAATCAGACTGTTCATATAGATAAAATTCTAGCTGAATTTGGATTCAAAAATTCAAAACCCGTGAGCACTCCCATTGTCACTGGGCACGTGTTGAATCAAAAAAGAAAACATAAAGATAAATCTGAAAGGTGTAATAATTTAAAAGAGACAAAATCTACAAAAAATATTTTTTACGAAGAGGCTGTAGGCTATTTATTATATGTAGCCAAAACTGTACATCTAGACATAAGATATGCTGTACTTAGTCAAATTCGGATAAATCGAACTGATAAAAATAGGAGCATGGTCAAAAGAGTATTTCCGTACTAAACAGGTACTAAATCTTTTGGTTACAATTTCTAAGTAAAGCAGAAAAACTTAAAAGCATTCTCAGATACCAGCTATTGTAATTGCAAGGTCTTTCTTATGACGAGTGGATACGTTTTCACGCTCTTTGGAGACTTCGTTGTCTGGCAAACTCAAAAGCAGATCTATGTGTCATTGTCTACTTGTTAGGCTGAGTATGTGGCATTAAGTCAAGCTTGTAGAGAGTTGATGGCAGTGAACGATTTCTTCAACATCATTTAAAACGAAACATTTGTCTGGCTATCCTGTGGTGTGACAACAAGACAGCCAAATTAAGCTCAAAGATAAGTGGGAGTGGATAATTAAGACATATGACACAAATACATGAGCATTATGTCAAGAAATGTGTGACCTATAGTCAGGTTGAAGTAAAATAGGTGAATACACAAGAACAGATAGCAGACATTTTTTTCAAGGCTCTTGCCGATCGAGTTCCAGGAAAAATTCAGAAATCAGTTTTTGAATAAAGTCCGTCACGAAAATAAATAATTAATACACAGCAATTTTTTTCAGACAAAAAGTGAGATGCTTGCTGAACAACTGTAACTTCTGGCCTATTAAAACCATGTTTTCAGAGCTATTAAAAATTAAAAATTATAACAATTGAAATTTGTAAAGTAAAATTATGTCCATGTTCGTACTTGTATAGTAAAATAGCTATCTCAAGTCAAGAGTACATGATGAAGTGCACAACTTTATTAGTAGGCTGTAGGCATCTGCAAATGTATGTGTGCGTGTTATTGTGCAGATGCATAAACAACACCAGTCAAGTGTACAAGCTATACCTTACTCTTTCTAAAAATTTGAGTTTGTATCTATAGGAAAGTCGTTTTTATTTAATCATTTTTGAGTTTTGTGTAGTAAGTTTAATAAACGTATTTCGTCTAGCTACATCTGTTGAGTTA